>NC_079152.1:48009535-48708535 GCF_947563725.1 Argiope bruennichi | reverse complement strand
ATCTACATAAATCTTTATCATTCAAGTTAAATGAAAATATTTTACGGATAATTTTCTTAATAATTTATGAGTAAATAAATATAATATCTAAACAGCATTATTCGCTAATACGCAATTAAATGAAAATAAAAAATTATTAATATTTGAATCGACCTTTAAATTTTTGAGATGTATTAGTCTCCCATGTTTTTAATTCAAATAAAGCATTCATTGCGAATTCGTGATTTTGGACGTAGAATTGCTTTTATTCTGCTTCGTTTTGTATTTCTAATTGGATGAGGAGTTATTATTTTTTTCCGCCTGAAAAGGATAATTTATTCCTGTGTTTACGTCAGAAAAAATCTTTACGCTAATGGAATAATTCTAATTGCCGGAAATTATTTTTCTACTTGAATGAACTGAATTTAGTTCCTGCAATCGTCTGGCACTTGATGTATTTCCTCTCTATTCTTATTCGTTTTTTCCTTTTTTTCGCCTCTTCTTAAAGTGTAAAAGATTGTAAAAAAATAATTTCGATTTAAAAACTCTTATAAAATAAGCAGCATAATTTTTAATTTTATAAAAACGATATGTATTAAGTGTTTATGAATGTTATATACACTCATGTCCAAAATTAAGGTCACAAAAATGTTTTTCAAAGTAATTCTAAATGACTATCAGTAAAATTTAAATAAATTATATTTTATATATTGTGAAGGACCGGCAACACGATATTAACCTTTGTTGTGGGAAAAAAATTTAGTTTAGAATTAGTTTTTGAGGAACTACTGAAATTAGACCGTTTAGGCATCTGGGATGTTTGTCTGCAATTTTGTGAATATTGAATTAAAACAAAAAAATTTAACATGTTTCCAATGAGTTCTCATAATCGTTTAGACTATTCATTGAGATGGAGAGAAGTTGGCAAGCTTGAAGCTGGGCAGTCTTAAGCGGAGGTGCCTCGATGATTACAAGTGGCACCAAAAGTGGTATCCAAGTTGTGGAATCAATTCCAAACAAGTGGTACTGTGACCAGGAAGGCCGGCCAAGGCCGTCACAGAACAAAGACGCTTGCACTTGACATGAAAGACGCTTTTACATTGCTATTTCGAACTAAGCGCGCGTCAGCATAGGCTGACAATGGCTCCTCAACTTGCTCTTGACCTTGCTGCTGCATCTGGAATAAGAATTTCCGGGCAAACAGTATACAGACGTCTAGTAGAAAGGGTCCTTTATGCCCGGCGACCAGTTGTGTGCGTCCCGTTGACTGCATCCAACAGAAAAGCCCGGCTGTTGTGGTGCCTAACACAGCAGTCTTGGGCACAGCAAGAATGGGTGCGTATTCTTTTCGGTTATGAATCAAGATTTACCGCACAGTGACACTCGTCGAATCTTCATCTGGAGAGAGCGAGGAGCTCGCTATCATTCCTCCTACGTAAAAGAAATCGACAGATTTGGTTGCAGAGGAATCCTTGTCTGGGGTGGCATAATGTTGGGAAGTCGTACACCACTGCACATCTTCGATGCGGGTACTGTCAATGCACATCTCTATAGAGATGAGATCCTTGAAGCCTATGTGAGGTTGTTCCGGGGTGCCTTTGGCCGAGACTTCATATTTATGGACGATAACGCGCGTCCACGCAGAGACCAGATCGTTGATGAATTTCCTGAGGAAGAGGATATTCGACGTATGGACTGTCTCTCGTGATCTCCGGATCACAATTCTATTGAACATGTTTGGGATGATCTCGGAAGAGTCATTGCACAGCGTAACCCCCCACCTAATAACCTCCAAGAGTTAAAAGCCGCGCTTTCAAAGAATGGGCTTTCCTGCCCCAAGCATTTATTGACACCCTCATAAACAGTATGAAAGCTCGTTGCGAAGCCTGTATAACAGTGCATGGCGATCACACTCCATATTAGACAGACTTTTCCCGAGATAAATACTTTATCTCTGATTCACAATGTAACACTTTTTGATATACCCTTTTTCTTAATTCCTAATTAAAATCATTTCTATGTTGTTATGTGTCTATGTTCTTTCTTCCATTGTAGTATACCTCTGTGCCAAATTTCGTGGCAACACAGTGAATAGTTTTTCATTTTTCGCAGATTTTATATTTGTGACCATAATTTTGGACATGAGTGTATAATGAATACGCTTGCAAGTGTTATGTATAAGGCATAAGCTTCTGATATATACTTCATCTCACATAAGTTAGGTCCCATAAATTTCGCTAAAGTGTTTTTTTAATAACTTTCATTTATTTATTTTTTAAGTTTCTCTGACGTTTCATTTGTTCCGTGACTCAAAATTCTGATTTTTGATTATTCCAATTATGTCTTCAGCCTATCATTCTTATTCATCAAAAGAACGTTCCTTATATTGTCTTAGAAAACCTTTATTTGTAAGAAATGTACTTATTAATATAAATTCTTTTTTATTAGGCCTCGAAAATATTCAAGTAGAATGCTTTCGTAAAACTTCTTCATTACATGCAACTCATTATTAAAGTAACTAGAATATTCATTTTTGAACAATTCTAATTACTCTTTTCATATTCGTTATTAGTTTCAAATTAGTATGATTATTATGCATTATTCTGATTTAAAGTCGGAATTTTATTCATTCTTACCTAATTAAAATGCGTTCTTGTCTTCTTGATTCTATGAAACGGAATAAATTACCTTTCAGATTTGTAATTATTCTTATGAATGAAGAAAAAAGATTGATTTTGCAAACAATTTGAGTTAAAAAGTTATTATGACATAAATCTTTGGAATGGAATTTCTGTGTGGTTTTGATTTTGTGGGTTATTAATCATCATTTAATGTATTTCTAGCAAATGATATGTAATTCTAATTTTATAGTCTTTTCTTGGTAATTAACCGATTTAATTTTTCAAATTCTCTCAACAAATGATTACCACAGCGTAGCAAAACTGTTATCGGAAAATTAATTTAGAAACACAAAAAGAAATACATTTAGTTAAAATATGTTATATACTTATGCATTAGAATTTTGACGTTCGAAAAATGTTCTAATTCTTTAAATATATTCTGGACAATATTTATTTATCCTACAAATCTCTGGTTCTGTGACACTTTGTTACAAAATATTAATAATTTTCTTTTATATTCTATCTTTTTGTTCTTAAACATTTTTCAAGATTCGAAATGTTGAATTTGATGAGATATATAAAGCATTTTTTATATATATCGTTTTACTTTTTATGTTCTCTGTGATCTATAGACGGTACAAGAAATAATTTATGAAAATGAGCTGTTTCTCTGAATTATTCGCAAATATTTTATTAATATCAATAATAGTTATTTTAGTTTATAGCGATGTATCTAACACACGCATCGAATTACCAAATTTCTAACATTAAGGTTTGTAATTAAGTGTAAATATTAATAAATTCGCTGCCATGGTTGATGCCTGTGATTCGGACCAATATCTAGTAAGACGCTTACTTATTTTCTCTTTTAATTGTAGTAGAGAAGAAAATATCTAGTAAGATAATATGTATGAATCACAGGCGATTCACATGACAAGCAACTTGTTAAAACAAGGAGATAAAAATTAAACATAGGCTTGTTCTACTTGCATCACATTCTACATTGACTGAGAACTTTTGCTGTCCCGCGAATGTGAATGAAACGGCAGTCAACGTGTTAAGTAATTTAAAATACAAAAATCACTGAAAAGGCTTGAACACCTTAAGTGATTCTTAAATTATTATGAGGATAGGAATAACAATAAATGCCACAAATCAAATATAAAATCTAATTAGAAGATTAAGTAAATTCTTTAGCCAAAGGGCTAAAAATGATAAATTTTAATCAGTCTAAATAAAAAAAAGAAAGAAATGGAATTGAAACAAGAATTCGGCATATAATACGAACAGGGTACAGATCCTGTTACTGCAGGGTTGAATATTAAAAATATTGGACATTTCCTCCGTAACTGCTTATTTTATCTTCCATCTAAATAGATTTTTTTCCTTTTCTAGAATATGCTGTTCTATTGATTAATCAAAGAATCCATAAACACTTGAAGTGGTTGTGCATATTTAATTGTTTATGAAATCATAGCACCTTTTGAATTATTTAATTTTAACTTGTATGTTTAAGAAGCGATAAATTATTGTTTCTAAAGATGCTCTTGGTCAGTAAAAATTAAGTAACAAGAAATATTATAAATTTTAAAAAGTTCATTAAAAATGTAATGTATAAATTCTTTATTCCTACTGAAAAAGTTAAAATTGTGACGAAATTTCTTCTGAATTTTAACTACTGCTAAAATATTTCTTTCCTTATTTAGGATTAAACTTTTTGTTCAAGACATTTTTAAAACGGTTTGTTTCCATTTACTTTTGTTATCTGGGATGAAGGAATCAATTTCTCGGGAAGTCCTCTAACCTGAAGACATGCATGGCTCCAGGATTACATCGGGGTTGGCAAGGGAAAGCCAGCAGGGACCCACCCCCCAATCATAAATGAAATATTGATATTATAACGAAACTTGTTCTAACTTGGAGCGGACAGAATAGCTCAATGGTGGAATGCTATGAACTAAAAGTGATTGTTCGCAAGTTCGTATTTGTCTGCAGGCAAATTGTCTAAAAAATTTTTTTGTGTTTTGATTTACTTTTTGTTATTTCTCATTTGTTCTAGAAAGTTCTTATAATTTCTGCATCTTTCTAAACCCGAAAGATTCGTGTCATTTCGGATTGTGGATAAAAACAGATGTAAGTATTAGTTCCTTGAATAAAGTCTCGAGTTGAGATTAGAGTGTTATCTTTGACTATAGCTAACACACGGTTTATCTACGCTACAATATTTTTTTCCTTGCAAAAATAAGTTGCGACATACACACAATTGATAAAAGCTATTAAAAGATCCGAAATACAGCTTTTGTTGCTTCATTAATGTAATGCTTCTATGAAGTGGTGGAATTATATACATCCCACTCTGTAAAAAGGGAATTATTGAAATGTTATATATATATATTTTTAGTGATGTTTTATGTTAAATAATGGAAATGAATTGTTTTTCTTTATCTGTTTGTAATTTAAAAAAAATCTTTATTGTAAAATCCTTTACCTTTTAAAGAATTAAATTGTATTAAATTTCTTTCAGAGCAAAAATCATGTTATTATAATGGGTTATAGTAATTAATATGGTTTGTTTTTTAGAGAATCCAACGTCTTTGGCAATTTAAATATAAGGTATATTAAATATACTCGTAAAAAAAATCACACGCATTAAGAAAAGTGCCGTTACAAATTTAGATGGTTTCACCGCTTATTTATTGTTGGGCAGGTTATTACACAAAACAGATTAGATTTTTGCATCATAACCATGAGCATTTGTAGTTTGTTCCCTGGAATTTATTGCCACCAATAAACCGCCAGTTAAATCTTCGAACAACTTCTAACCACTTCTGAAAACGAAACTCTTATTAATAAATCGATATGAAGCTCGCCGTGTCTTTCGGACCAAGCTGTCAATTACCTTTCTTCCAAAACTTACGTCTTTTTACTATAATTAAACCGCCGTGTACTTCGTTCGTCACACAAAACGACTCATATACAGCAGCCATGGCCGTGACACAAGGCGCCACTGTTTCATCGATTACTAAGAATCGATGGAACTTCATCGATAACTAGTATAAATGTCTTGGAAAGAATTAAAAGAAAAAAAGAAAGAGTAAAGAAGCAATTTGTTGTATTTTCTATACCATTCTCGAACGATTCTTATAGTCGAAGTAGTTCGGAAAGCTATTGGAGAAAAGCTCCACTTCTTATTCTGAATAGAAATTGTAGCTCTTTTATTACCCAGAATTTTTGAGAATAAGGGTTCGCCTATAAAATAAAGCTGTGATAAGCTCGGAATCTGAGAAGAATCAGATTCTTTTCAAGGGTTCGGAACTTTGTGTTTGGAATTTACTACAAGCAAAAGCTTATATGAAATGCCATGATTTAATTCCATTTCTGAATATGAATTTTCAAGGTTCCAGAAAATAAAATGACATGGTATTGAAAATGCAAGAAGGGTTGAAGAATATATTTTACAGATTTTGATAATGATTTGCTATTGTGAATTGAATTTTGATTTGGAGCAAGCAGTTATTTCTGACGGCTATTACTTCTTGAATAAGAACACTTGCATTTTATTCTCGTTTGGTAAGAAGAACGTAGAAAAAGACTCTAAATTTATTGATTCTGATTTATTCTGAATTCTGTTATTGAATTAATCTATGTCCTTGACAGAAATTATTGAAGAAAATAGGAAAACTTATTCTCAAAAGAAGTTACATCCATTTTATTAGATTTTTAAGAATGCCTCGGTTCAAAATAAAGCCCCGAGTTTGGGAATTTCTCAGAATATATTCAACGATTCAAAACTACAATTCATTTCAAAAATATATAAGAATTTCTTGAAGAAAGTCATTTTATATTGGAAAGAACAGTTATGTCTGAAAGTTATTGCCACTTATATGAATAAAATATGACATATCTTAATTAAATTTTACTACTCATTCTGTATACACAACCAAAAAGAATACTGCGAAATTTCTTTTGGCTATGATATATTCTAATGTCATCGATGAGTTTCTAGAGTTCATGGTGATACAAGAACTTTGTCTCGAAGATCACTGAAGGCGTATACTGATCAATTTTTTAGTAAATATATTGCCGACACGGAATTTGTTTTAGGATTAAATTAGACATGTAATTAAAAAACAATTTCTGTCATTTTAGAATTTTATATCTATTTCAGTTTTGGCATAAATTCTAAGCAATTTTAATTTATTTACCATTTTGAAACTGCGATAAAGAAAGTCCAATTTTTATTAATTTCTGATGGAAATGCAAACAAATAGTATTTTTTCAACTTGTAAAATTAGAACTTGTAATTATTGAAAAAAATTGGGTCAGATCTACACGTGTAGTGTGAAGATAACGTACCAAATTTCAATTGTTAATCTCTTTCTGAGATTCTCTTTCTGTTATAATCTTCGCAGGCAGTCGAATACAATTAAAAAATGGTGATTTCAGATCCAGTGAAATCTAAAGTATGGTGATTATATTGATTCTTGCGTTTCCGATGTTTGTTATTTATAACTGTTCCAATTTTTTCTAATCTTTTTTTTTTCCCCTTTTATAAGTTTGTTCTTTAACTGTTCTGATCTTCTTTTTTTTTCTGATGTTTCTTTATAATTGTTTTGATCTTTTTTTTTCCTGATGTTTCTTTATAATTGTTTTGATCTTTTTTTTTTTTCCTGATGTTTCTTTATAATTGTTCTGATCTTCTTTTTTTTTCTGATGTTTCTTTATAATTGTTTTGATCTTTTTTTTTCCTGATGTTTCTTTATAATTGTTCTGATCTTTTTTTTTTCTCACGTTTCTTTATAATTGTTCTGATCTTTTTTTTTTCTCACGTTTCTTTATAATTGTTCTGATCTTTTTTTTTTTTCTCATGTTTCTTTATAATTGTTCTGATCTTTTTTTTTTCTCATGTTTCTTTATAATTGTTCTGATCTTTTTTTTTTCCTCATGTTTCTTTATAATTGTTCTGATCTGTTTTTTTTTCTCATGTTTCTTTATAATTGTTCTGATCTGTTTTTTTTTTCTCATGTTTCTTTATAATTGTTCTGATCTGTTTTTTTTTTCTCATGTTTCTTTATAATTGTTCTGATCTGTTTTTTTTTCTCATGTTTCTTTATAATTGTTCTGATCTGTTTTTTTTTCTCATGTTTCTTTATAATTGTTCTGATCTGTTTTTTTTTCTCATGTTTCTTTATAATTGTTCTGATCTGTTTTTTTTTCTCATGTTTCTTTATAATTGTTCTGATCTTCTTTTTTTAAATTTTTTTTTATCCTTTGATGTTTGTTCTTTATGAAATGTTATTATTTTTATTATTATTATTATTTCCGTTACAATATTTTCTTATTGCAAACTTCGTGCATGAACAGGAAGAACAGAAAAATAAATCCTCACTATATTAATTTCTACGTTTCCTTTTGAGAAATGAAACGACTCTATGTAATTCACTTTATTTATGCGTCTACTTTTTAACTAAACTCTGCACAATTTTATACAAATGTGCATTTTTCCTGTAAAATTGTTGCATAAATTCGCTTCTAAAACAATTTCATTTCAATTCCAAGGAAACCTCATTTTCAATTCAAAGTTTCTGTCTTAGCATTCCGTTTGGTTATTTCTCCTTCCAAATAATCCGTTCCTTCATATCAAAAGTCTAAAAGTAAATATGAAAAAAAAAAATCAACTTTTATGTGAGGATCTGTCAAAAAGAATCGAGAAAACTCCTTGAAGTCAATCAAAAACATATGAACGACTCCTTTTTCGATCGCTGATTAAACGTTCCTACCACGTTTGACACCGACGGCAAATCTCATAAAATATCATCTAGACGATATAATGCCACGGATGGGGGGGAGGGGACCGCATTCCCTGCGACCGCTAACGAAATCTCATTTATTAATGCCAATCCGTTGAGGATCTCCCCGTCACGTTCCTTGTTTACTTCTTGAATCAGCCAGACTTGATGGGGAGCGGGAAGAGAAGGGGAGATCTATTGAACCACTCACTGTTCTATTTTTCCCGTGAGGGGTCATCTACAAAACCTTTGGAATGAAAAAGGTCCTTCCGGAGATGAATGATCCTTTTCATTTATTTTTAAAACTAACCACGGTCAGTTTTGCCATAAGGATATGCTAGCAAATGCCTAGAGGCATTCGAAAGACAAAATTGTATTCATTATAGGGCTTCCTCCTTTAGCAATATTTTGTATCATTAATTAATATTTTTATTTTATTATGGGAAAAGGAATAAAGGTAAAACTTTTATATTTTTTGCTTCTGGTGAAACTATCTAAACTGATTTAACATTTTTTGCTATTGTTCATAAAAAGATTTAAATGGAGATTTTGAACCACCTTTCATCACCATTGCCTCCAGTCGCATCTTCGCTGCACTTCTTCGGAACTTGAGAATCGTTATTTCTTCAGCAAATTTTTCATCCTTAATAAAGATGCATGGGGTGAGATTAAGGGAATAAGTCGGTTATGGAAATGTCAAAATGTAATCTTCTAGGACAATGAAAGGTAACCGATTTTGCAAAAGTGTTAGTAGTGCATAAATTCCTGGTTTCCTTTTCAAGTATTTTCACTTAAACTTTTAGTATTTACACTTACTAAAGCAAAGTTACATATAAGGCTATACATTGTCTATAATAAAAGATTACTTTGGGAATAAATTGTGAGGCTACCTAATGTCTTCCATCCATCCACCCATTCATATCATTGACACACGGTGTCAGTAAAATCATGCTTACCTATATTTAAAAGGCACTCAACAGCGCCATTTGAAGTTCTCTTCAAAATATGCTCGCCTTTGATATCGGAACGAAGTTTATAACAAAGTATTTTCAGTAAATGATACTATTATCAGTAAATGATATATTACAATACAATATATTATATTGTATTGTAGAACACCTGCGATGGGTTAATAGCCAGCTGCGCGTATATGATGATTTATATGGAACCTGTTCTTACAAGGGGCCATTCTTCGCTTTTTTCATAGAAAATGGCATTATTTATTAACATTTCGAAAGCTTAAAAAATTAATTCAGTAGTGTATTTTATATCGACTGCATTTTTGTTTGGAAATGTTAAGATATTGTAAGTGTGCATTTGCTGTAGTTATGTTAAGTCTATAAATAAGTTTGTTAATGTTGTGTACTGTTTAAAGACGTGGGTGTTGTTTTTCTTTTGCATGTGGGTTTAAAGTACTCTTGCATCCGCTCTGGAACTGACAAATTAAATTACGGTTCCTTTATTTCATTTTAATTCAGATAAGTTCAAGTTGAATATTGATGACATCGACTTAGTAATGAGATTTTAGTTAAATCTAGTAGCTTCAAGAACAGGGATATACCATTTAAGGATATCCTCGTACGCAAAGGAATGTGTACCATCCCGTGTCAATATACACTTGCATATTTTCATCTATAATCAAATATAGAGGAAACGATTACTTCTTAACATATTTCCTCCAATTGTATTTTAAACGCAAATATGTAATTAACAAACTTAATGATATATTTACTATTAAAGTTAACTATATACTGGAATTTAATATTCTTCATGAGAAGCTGCAATTTTTCAAATAAAGGATTGCTTCTTCTATTGAAAAATTATTCCATTATTATGGCGTTCTTAGACTGTTACTAAATTTTGAATTTAAATTTATATCTTCCTAAATGGTTTGTTTTGGGATTGTCGGTTAATTAAATCCCGAGAGATTGTTATACATTTTCAACATCCAAATCTTACTCTATTTTCAGCTAATGATCTTGTGGTAAAATCTTAGCTTTAGGGCCATGGGCGGGAGGTGTTCAAGTTCGATATCCAATTCCACTGAAGAACAACAAATATCCAAGTTGTTCTGGTATACGTCAAATCCGTCGAACTTCAAATTCCTTCCTTCTGGTATGACGCGCAGTTAGTTGCTGACTTGAATGTCTCCCTCAGTACCTGACCATGGCTCAAAATTACAAATTCCATCTTAAAATAATTCTCTTGTTGCTTGAAAACAGAACTTTAATATAATTAAATTTAATGTTGCGAAGTAAATTAAATAAGCCTTCAAATCAGTATTATATTTGATTTGCGCTGTCATAGATAATGTAAACAGATGTTTTTTTTTTGATGCAGAGTGACCAAAAAGGGACACTTTTTTAATTTTAAAACTTTGCTTTTATTCCACCCCGGGTCGCATAATTTATGTACGTCAATGTACAGCACAGCAGAAGAGCGAAAGAGAAAAGGACAACAGAAATATTTTCCCCAATGTTTATGCACTATTAAATTCTGATAGGGATTTCTTTACACGTATCGATATAGATAAGGGAATTAGAGGGATCTTTTAAAAGAATTTGCTTAGATCGACAGCTTTTTATCCCTTTATTCGGAGTTTGGGAACTTGTCGATTTCATCCATTTTAAAGAGCTTCTGTTGCATTCATTAAATAAAAAAGGTGGAATTGGATCAGGAAATAAGAGAACAGAATTTTAGAATGAAGTTAATATGGACTAAATGAAGATAAAAATTAGGAAATTAATTAGGATTTAGTTTAGATTTAGAGATCATTACATATATAATATGCGTACATTCAAGTCAGCATTGCTATTCTTTTGTTTTACGTTGTATTCATGAAATTTATTTTCCATGTTTTACTTACGAATTCATGGAAATTTACTTCATATACTACATTACATCATATGGAGTTATTAATTTATTCAATTTGAAATTACTGAACAATGCCAAACAGAAATTTATGTTAATGTCTTCCGTTATGGCATTCCGTTTCCAGATTATTTGTTTAAGTGTTCTAAATTAAAACATATAGCCAGATGCAATTAGAATGTCGGAACAGACTGCTGTTGTTTGCCATCATACTTGAAATGAGTAAGTGAATCGATTTTGCATTTCTCAACAAGATCGAAATCGCGTGACAAGCTGTTTATGCAGTAAATCGGATATATTTCACCATCAAATTGATCTGAATATTAATTTATTCTTCTTCTGTTTCTAATATTATTATTTAGAACGACGTGACGGATCATTTGAATGAAGTTTGGAATGTTTTTGGTCCTTAGAATGGAGTTTAATACTTGATTTCATATTAACTCGTACCAAAAGAATAACGATCGAAATTTTTTGGTATTTACTTTACAAGGGATTTTATATATTCTTTGAATGAATTCAGAAAGTCTGCACAATAGAGAAACCAGAGCATGAGTGTTTCCCCAAAAGTTTCCCATACTCTTTAATAAACTTGTAAATGCCAGAGAACATGTTGCATAGTATTGGTGAACAATAGTTACAAAATGTTAGCTTTTGACTTGAATTTGGCTTCTTTACTGAATTTATCATGTGGTATTTGGTGAGTTTTGGCGATAAATCTCTGGCATGCTCTAATAAGACAGTAAAATATTAACAACTATTGTGGAAAATTTTTGCTATATTTTTGCTTGTGAGTAATTTAGTTAAAGACTGAATCATTTCTTCATAAAATGTTAACTCACATTAACGAGATATACGTGAAGCACAGCTCATGATTTTAATTTTAGAAAATTTAGTATTCATTTTGCTAGAGAAAATATAAAAAGGCATTACGTTTATGGATTTCATTTAATGCCTTGCAAAGAAGTGATTTTATCGTTTATAAGAACTACTTAATGATCCAGTTCCTGTATTTGTTTTCCAATTTCCGTATTTAAGAGGGTAAATTTTTATTACCTTTTATTTTATACAAAATAAAAAGTTCAATATGAATGCATATATGACTTATAAGTTGGACTCTCTCAATGTGATAATTTTGCTTAAAAGCTAATGCCTCTTTAGTAAGCGGTGTTTGATTGGTTGACTATCGCGTTCTCTGTGGCGAGTCGAAAGAGGAGAGAAGACTTATTTGTGAGGAACATATTTAAGAAACCAAATTTTAGATAAGTAGCAGCCAGTTTCGATGTCTTGCCCACATATCATTTGTATGTTATGTTTCTTTTGATGTAATATATTCTCATTACTTTAATTAAAGCCTGAAGGATCCCTAAATTTTTTCGCCTATTTTCTTAAAGACGCGTTAGTCTACTCCTAATCGCGCATAAAAATCGTGAAATTTGGATAAGCAGTGAATACCGTGAGAGCTGAGATTTTTATCTTCAGAATCACGCTAATGAATATTTTGTGCTTTCTAATTCTGTGAAATAATCCGTTTATGAATTTTTGGCGATTTTTTTTTCGGATGATTAATATTAAAATTCAAAACAGTTGGTTATTGTAGTCGTTATATTTTTTTAGATATCACATGTCTGCGAATGTATATATCGACTGGCGGTAAATTCTGTAAAAAAATTTAATTGAAAACTTGAGAAGAATCTAAGATGATGATTCTAATATTATGTTCCAAATTACATTTATCGAAATCGTTATATTTTATACGTGTACAAATAAATCCCATTTTTTTGGACAAATGTACAGATTGGCAAACGTTTAACAAATGTGGTTTAAAACTTGATACCGATTAACACTCTAGATTCTAAATCTCTGTACCCAATTTTATTCATCTAGTTTTTTAAAGTTTTGTTGTTATATTCATATGCGCTCGTATAAAAAGACATATTAACTACCAGTAATTGAATTGAATACAAAATTTTAAAGAAATCTTCAAATTTGGTGTAAAATTCACATTTCAAATGTCATTCGCCTAATTCAATGTCCGTCTGGTTTGAGTTATTGGTGTTCACAGACTGATAGGTGGAGAGGAAAAAGGCTTAAAAAGAGACTTAAAGCCGAAAATACTTTTTGGATTCAGGTATTCAGGTGTACGATAAAATAAAGACAATCGTATAGTACATAAGCATATACTATTCCTATCTTGAAATTAAATGGGTCCTAAAAATTTTTGACTCTATATAAATTTGAGTGGTGGATTGCAGGACTAAAATCTGCAGATATCGGATCCCATTTTTTTGGACAAAATCAAAGTTTTTTTCGTTTTATATCTACATTATATATGTATAAGAAAAAGAATATATGCATTTCGGAATTAAATCCTTTTCTCTGTAGGTTGCTGTCGTTATTTGTACATTGGGTTATCTTAACAGTTTTCGACAACGGAAAAAACTTGGAATTGGGTGACCAAAACTGAAGGTTGGTGTATCACCGATTCCGAGTAATATATCCTTAACGTCGCACTTAGTTTTCACTCTATTTATATGACACCAGCATTGGTATAGCCACTTCAGACTTGAACCACTGTTGTCTACTCAGCGTCCATTTTCCAGATTCTGTAACTTATTATCGGGACAGAGGATTTTCCACGCTCTAGCTGCTTGTCGTGGTGATTAATGGAGGGTAATTTACGCCCTGTAAAACCCCTACCCGAAAATTCTCTCCATTATTTCCTCTCCAACTGAGTGATAAAAGAGGACGCGGATAGATAAATACGGTACCGTGGATCTTGCTGCATAGGGCCAGAAATGATTTCGGTGGTCGAAAATGCAACTGTTTATGGCTGGAAATCATGTGGCAGAAGGCGAGTGGCATAAAAGGAAGTTGTCCCATTCTCATCAAGTCTTGTCTCGCCCTTTAGTTTTCTGTGGGAAGATCCAAAATTGTCTTCTGCTTATTAAAACTGTAGTAGGAAAAGGCAGAAAGGAATACAGAAATGATCGCTCATGCTAAGAGGGTGTTGAAGCTCAAAGTGAAAATAAAACAGTACCAGTTTTAATTATTGGATTGCATTATGAGTTTATTGAAAGATTTCTTTCTCAGTGATATCAGCTGTTATTTGAACAAATCCATGAACAGCATTATTGTTTATACTGTAATTCCGAAATCGCCTTTCATGAGTCCTTGGAAATCCCTGGGTTGTCATTAGTCCCTGGGTTGGTAGTTAGTGAATTTTCTGCTGCATCCTGCAATTGTTGTGTACCAATATGTTTATCTTTTACTATTAGAAATTTCAGTTATATCATGTTGCAACTGCAATAAAAGCTCATGTCGTTTCCAAAGTATGTGATCTTTTTTTGCAAACGTTGACGATTTGAAATTTTTTTTATATTTACATTATTGGAAAATATTTGAAAAATATTACTTAAAAACGCTTTGAACTAGACGGTTGAAATTCTGTATATAGAATTCCAAATATGTAGATTTGATCAAATTTTGAGCAAAATCTGTTCAAAAAGAAGTCCGGCTGTCCGAATTTAAGTCAACACAACTACAAAACGAAGGGAGCTAGATAGATAAAATTCGGAACACAGATTTAACATCTATAGTGCATACACATCTCAAATTTGGAGCCAAATCCAACAAAGAATTGACCGTCTGTCAGTGTGAATTTTCAGAAACATGTAAACGTGTTAACTCAAAAATGACTATATATATGAAATTTGGTATGTGATTTTTTGACTGCAGTTATAATTCTGTCTCAAATTTTGGTTTAGTCAATTGCCCAAAAACGCTTCTAAAATATAAATTCATCTTAATTAGAAAATGTGTGAGAAAGTTTGGAAGTTCCAGCTACTTTTATGTGAACTCTCCCTAGAGCACTGCCTTCACTTTTAACACATTTTGTGTGCCATTTGCTAATATTTCAATCTCAAGCAAATTTTAAATATTTCAGTTTAAATGTTCTAATTCTGGAAGGAATGAAAGTTTTCGTCATACCGAGCAGTGGTGAGGAATTTTAGTTTCATGTGAAAGCTTGTTCTAAAGAAGTTCTAAATTAGTCTCCTGTTAATTCTTCGGCATTATCGCATGTCAAGAATTTCGAGAAACATCTACAAAATTGTTTTGAGTCTCCCCGTGAGGAGTGCATTGCCTCTAAAAATGGGTTGCAATGTCGTAAATTCGACACCGGCTTAGTCCTAACGACGTACATCGGTTAAATTCTGAGACACTTGGTTGTCTCGAGGGACGAAATGAATGTCTTTAACATTGTTGCGAAAATCACTAATAGTTGTTCTTTGCTTGTATCCATGTACTAACAACAATCGGAAACGGATTTCTTTTTTCTTTTGTGTTTTCGTGGTTATTTATTATTTATTTTGTTTTTTATGTTTGTGCATTTTTGTATATTGTACTCTGTATGTAATATTAGTTCCTTTCTTCAGATTATGATGGTTATTTTTTAACATTAGATTTACTGGAGGCGTCATTTTAACGCATTTCGATTTTTTTTAAAGGACAATTGAAAAAAACCGTTCGCATTTTTATTTTATCTCTTGTATTGACCTTTATCCGTTGAACGAGATGAATTATTGGTCCATTTTCTTCAAAAGATTTGAAATATTGAAATTCTCTATGTGGTATACCTATCTCTACGGATGGGCGTCAATTTGATGCGATCATATAAGAATAAAATTTTTAGTGAATTAGTTTTACCCATGCGAAAATTACAACAATAATAAAAATAGATGCACCGACTATACCTCGATCCCGTTATCTCAAATGAAACAAGCCCGATAAGCAACAGTACAAAGAACGGAACGCAGAATGTGAATTGCGTTAGAATGCGAAAACATTTTGAAAGTTGTATTCCTATTATCACCTGTAAAAAAAAAAAAATGTGAAAAGATAGGGGAAAGTGTATAAACAAAATTGAGTATTTGTATAATAGATGCGCGGAGTGAATGTTTAGAATATCGAAGTAATGTACTAAAATATTATTGAGTAATAAAAATTTTCTATAAATATATCTCCTATTTTCATTTTTTTACTTGTAGTGTTTAATTATATTGCTTTCGAAGTGGTTGTTTTTCTTTAAATATATGTATTCTTTCATGCGTCAAATTGATGCGTGTTCTTAGAGATAGGTATATAAGAAATGTCCATAAAACTATTATTAATGTAGTATTTTTATTTGTATTGCAACTACGATGACTGGTATTTACTCCGCGATGTTGGAATTTGAACTGTTAATAGAAACATACAAAATGAAAATAGTCTTACTGATGCAATAAAAATGGTCGATGACACTTTAATTGAACTCCCGGACATTCATAATTAAAAGATTTAAAGAAACCTCTGTATGTTAAAGCAGCTTTCTATTTCATAGCAATTTGTAAAAGAAATTGGGGGAGGGGGATGGCAGATACTATATTTATAATATTTTATTTTTGAACCTAACTTAAGTCAGAAATAATTCACTTAGACTTGATCTTTTATTCACACTTGAATTAAATGATTGAAAGTCCGATCAACAATACTATATTCAGTCGTGAATTTTACACATTCCCATATCATAATGTTAACTTTTTTATTATTTATTTATCGGGTATCTGATAACTTCTTTATATATTTTGGTTTTTATGGCGACATTTTATTTATATCGATTGTGTGATGCAGTGTAACCTATGTTTTAGTTTGCGCCATCTAACACTAATCTATTGTTTGCCAACGGATTCTAAAACCCTCCGCACTTTTGCTCATGCGTTAGGATGGGTTTAATTCGACAAAACAGGGGTAAGAGGAAAGCAGGAGATGTTTATATTTAGTAATAAATTTAATTCCGGAAATACATACATCCTTCCACGTCTTACCCCTTAGTGAGATAGAATCGTCGAAAAGTGGTCGTCTCAGGATACTGGTACGAACAGTATCTCCATATGTACTTCTATGAACAGTTTTCTTATTTCTATTACACCAACCCACATTGGAAGTCTTCATTTGGGTGCATCAGTATGAAATGTCATGGAATCATATATATGTTATTTTAATTCTAATTTCAATTTAATTAATTTCCAAGATTTTATCTTAATTTAACCCATAGTAACTTCATTCTAAAAATATTCTCTTATTTCGTGATCTAATTCCACTTTCGGTTTAATTAATAATTCCTTTGTAAAAATAATGCGCCATCAGTACTACGTATCAAATGAAAGTGATACTTTCGTTACCCTTGTCAAAGGTCATCATGTGTATTCCATCTGCGCGTGGCCGGAAATCCCATGTTATATAAGACGAGTAATCGAGTTTCGCGCCTCTTTCTTACTTCTGCTTTTGTGCCGCCCTGCGTCTGCTTGTAAATAAATTGCTTTCCCGAGATGGATATTAAATAGAATTAAAAATACAAAGTCTCGTCTATGTCTTCAAACCTGCACTCTGCTTCAACCAAAATGTTATATAAAGCTAACGCTGTTGCATAGAAATTGCTCTTATTACTTATAGTCGAATGGCAACACTCAAATGTAAACAAAGCATCGTACAAACATTTCAAATTGTCACACGGAACGCTTTTACAACAGCACTTAATTCAACACTTCGCTTAACTAATTAATGGAGATAAAAAAAAATATAATTAGAATTTGCGAGTGTGGGCTTCACTAAAACTTCATTTATTCAGAAGAAAGAGTATATACAAGATGTTAAAAATAAACATCAAACAAAGTTAAATTAAGCACGAAAATAAGCTTAACCATCGCCAGACAGATAATCACTATGACTTACTTGCTTATGAAAACTGATGGTCATGTCTTCCAAAACTATTATTTCCCCAAATTGGTTTTTGCATTATCCTTAAAACTAAAAAAATTACCGTTTTAATTATATCAATTCTATTTCCATATAATTCTTTTCTTTATTGTTTATATTTTTTAAACTCAAATGTTTTGATGTTTAAATGTTATTTTAAATTTAATTGTTATGGCAAAATTGGAACTCAATTATCAAAACATTCAATCGCGTGCTTTTACCAGCGTTAAATTTAAGATTAAAAAAATGCTTTCTTTTGACATTATCTTCGAAGCAAAGTTTTCATTTCCGCTTTTACCTCGTAGTATATACAATTTTTAATTTGTACCCCATTAATTAAAAGTAGAATAAAGTTCCAAATGGTATAATTTTTTTTGAAATTATATTTTTGATAGTAGTTATCGCGGTAAATTAATTAAAATTCAAAAAATTGGGCCGAGGTGCACATTTTCGTCTTCTAAAGTTTATAAGATATACTTTAGAAGACGAAAATGTGCCAATTTTTATAATTCTGCGTCAAATGATCGAACCCAGTGAACCAATATACATGGATACACATTCATCTTATTATTAACTAGTCGCCTTGGGCGACCAACTGGTTCGCCGCTAATATTGGTTATATTTGATTTCAGATAAGTTGTTTGGATATATAATTTTAGGTTTTTGATCTCGCTAAATTATTTGAAATTAGAACCGTTTGTTTTAACTTTCACCGATTTACTGCGTACATGGACCTTTTTAATGCAAATAGCCCCATATTATCAGAGCCTTATTAAAAACGTAAATATCCAAGTTTCCTATCTTCTAATTTTTTCAGCATTTTGCAGTAGCTAACATTTTTTTTTTATATTTGTCTTGTAATCTGCACAGGTCATAGCAAAATAAAATGTCCTTTGCTTCCAACAATGGAAGAAATTAAATATTTGACGAAACAATGAAAATGGTTTCAAATCAATAATATTGTAATGTCTTGATATAGACTTATCAAATAACGAAGCAGAATTTCCAGATAATTCTTTATTTTACAGCCCTATATATACAAAAGAACAACTTGTTCTAATCTTGGTTAAATAAATAGTTATTTATACCTGTAGTAGGAGACACAACAGTCGAAGTCGAAGGATTTCTTGAAACTCAGTTGGTACTCGGACTCCGAACTCGTGGGCGTAGTCCAACAGTCTGCCTCCAATTCGTTTCTTCTCCTCTACCTAAAAAAAAATCTCCGCACTTTATTTCGGCGACCATCTCCGCCTCTTAATTTACATTGGTCATTTGAGCACTCTTTCGGCCAATCTGGGTTCAGCAATATGCTCCCTCAGCGGCGCCAGTTGGTCATGGGAAGTCCTTTTAGTGATGCACCTTTTATAACTGACTATTCTGGAACACGGAATTATAGTCTTTTCACAATGAGAAACATTTAGCATCCAGATCTTTGGACACCCCTTTCTCTTTGAAGGTACTATCAATATCTCTTGAACGAGGAATTCCTACATGTGGTCTTTCACTGTAGTCGCTAATGAACAGATGCGAAACCACCCAGGTGAAAAGATCCACCATCTGGCTATCTCGAGTAGTTAAGTAATTAACAGCGAAGACACAGCTGGCTGTAAATGTCTTATCAGTACTGGGAAAAAGGGAATATTATAATATAATCGACTGCTGGAAATCGAACAAAAAAAAAATTTTAATGTTAAAACTCAGTAAAAATTGCACGGCTTTTAAATATTGAAATGATGTAAAATTCATTTATGCACAATATTTTCGAAAGTTGTGGAAAAACGCCAAAATTAAGCTTCATTTTTAATTAATTAAAGTTTTAAAAAAACTTGCTCCGCTGTGCACATTTTTATCCACCAAGATACAAATGAGCCATATTTGGTAGCTGTAAGTCAAACGGTCTGACTTATAAAACTCCATAAAACATCTATTCTTCTTTATTGTTAATAGAGATATCGATAAAAGGGAATAAAGCCGGGACGAAGATTAATACGATATTAATATACTGGGATAAAAATGTCGAGGGGAAATCGCTCCCTCTAGCGTCGAAAGTTGGCACACAGCCTTCAGCGTTTTAACATTGTATACATCTGCAAAAGAACTGATGTCTGACGGTTACAAATTTGGATGCACGTATCTGAAATTAAGATGATAAGCAATCTGTTGAATACAAAATTCAATTAAGTGTTGCGTACCATTGAAAAAAGCCTAAAAGGGGGGAAAAAAAGATTTAAGTGAATGCATCGCGAGGAAATTCGTGCATAAGAAAGATAAAAGAACATTCCTTTTCCCCTTAAGACTAGAATTTAATTAATCTACTGTAGACTACCTCGACCAAAATTGCTCAGAAGGATGGGGATGGTTTAGAGGAAAAGGGATTTTTTTTTTCCTGGGTTAAACGTAATTTCTTCCTCATTTCTTATTAGAACGAATAAAAGTGAAAGATTCTTTTTAATAAGTGGATTCAGCCGATAGCGATGGAGTTCTTCATTTGGCATTTATTTATATAGCAACTTTTAAATGTCGGAAAGATAAATGAATTGCTGAGAAATAATCTTGCTTCAAGGCGGCACAGATTGTTGGCCTTTTTTTTTTTTTTTTTTTTTACAAAGAATCTGTTAATACCAATATTAGCTTCAAGCATTCATCTCCCCATCTCTTCCATAAAAGAATGTAGCCAGAAATTCCACTTATTCATTTCTGAATATGTTTTAATTGAAATATTTTGATATCTGTATTGTCATAGACAAGCCCGCTGACGAAGTCAGCGATTTTAAGCTGATATTTAGCGTCTCTTGTTTCAGTACCGCCATCTAGGGCTACTCATGCATCGCAGACAATTTCACGGGGCGGACTTCATTCATATATTTCATTCACTCATCCACATATCTTAATTTAGAACTGAATTAGAGAATGATCAATGACCTCAGTGGTATTGTCTCGATTTGTAGCTTCGATAGATTTGCACGTGCACCAGCCACAATGTACACGGAGAATCTTCGGCCAGTGGGGTTAATTTATGGATCGCAAGACTTCCCATCTCTTAACATCGAATAAGTGAGTGGTCAATATATAAACGGGCAACTTATGCCGATAACTCGCTTTTTTTTTCTTTCTTTCTTAAAGCACATTCAAATAAATCATTTATTAACTGATCAAAGAAATTCAGCAAAGAGACAAAGATGTATTAAAAAAAAACTATGAAGTGATAATTTCATTCCATACCTGTTGAATTTTTTAAATAATTCGTTGAAGTGTAATCAACATAACTTCGTTTGCATACTTCCAAAACTCGATGCATTAGGTGCTTATTTTGTTATAAAGTGTTAAAAAAATCGAACTTCCATTTTGAAACTTTTTCTTTTAAACCATTTAGTGTAAAATTTGACACAGGTTACAGTGTAATACAAAAATCACATACTGTTTGATAAAATCGCAAGCTGATCTCGACAGCTTCTTGCGTTTTGGTATTATCGCATTCACAAAAATGACTAATTAACCTGTTAACTGGATATGACGAAATATTTTAATGTAAAACGAACGGAATATAAATTAATTACCCGGTTAACAGGTTAAACAAGTGAATTTTTAACCTGACTACGATCTCGATATATATTTAATAGTGATAAAGCCATATTTAAAAGTTTCATTCGTCTCGTTCGTTGCAGTTTTGAGTTATAGTGTTTGCAGAAGATATGCAGATATCTATTCAATGGTTTATGCGAATTTAGAGATCTTGGAAACGTAGAGATTGATAACAATAATAATAAATGATGGGAGTTGAATATTTTGACAATTGCAATGTTTTCTCTATCTAATCTTTGTATGAGAGGATATCAATAAGTAATGCACATGATTTTGAACATGATAATAAAAAGTGTTATGAATGACAATGTAAAATGAAAATATTATCAACTTAATACTTTACCACTCAATACCATTTATATTGAGGCATTTGTCCCAGGTTGAATTATTTTAGAAATATTCTAGTCTCAAAGAACGCTATCAGTAGAGCCATTGTCGCGCGGCTCATTTGAAGTTGTCATCTAACTTCTGCTCGCCGGAATCTCCGTTTAGAATACAAACAGATCAAAATCTGGGATTCTTCATGGTGGGAATTCATGGCTATTTTATAGGCACAGCAAAATTTCTGACCAGAATTGCTGTAGTTTTGTATGAAGGGTGCGAGACAAATGTGGAACAGCTTTGCCCTGCTGCAATCGAATGGTTCCATATACCACTCTTTGCCGAATATTGTACCTTTGCTTATCGCTATCCTTCGACTGCTAAACGTTCTACGTTAAAACACTTCACGTGAAGGGCGTGCAATCAGTAGTAGCGATCGCGAAATGATGGCCGGTGTTTGACGCTCATACGGGTCCATAAACCACATCGTTAGACTCATACAGTCACTCAAAAAAGTATTGGGACACTTGATTTGAACAACTACAAAGCTATTTACAAAACTATTTACCACACGAAAATAAAAACAAAACGAATCAAGAAATATGTTAACATTTGGCATACAGTTTGCAAGGAAAATTTTGTTGGTATTTTAAAATTATAATTTAATCTAGCTTGCTAAATATAATTCAAAGGTAAACACGAGTCAAAGTTTTAGGACACTTTTGAAATGAGAAATTCAACAAATATATAGAACATCAATAGAATTGAATTCTATATTTATAAACATAAAATTTTCAATAGATAAGATTAGTTACAGAAAAAAATGGCGGGAAGCGAAGATATATTGGTTGATGTGCGAGATCTTGTAATAAGTCATTGGAAAAAATGGAAAATCAATTTGCTGTATAGGTCATATCTTGAAATCGTGTAAATTTACTGTTTTTAACATCATTCACAGGTTTAAGAAAACAAATAGTGTTCACAAACAAAAATCAGGGCGTCCAAGGAGAATTAATGAACGTGAGAAGTGGTGGATTGTGAAATAAGTTCACTTTAATCCAAAAACTAGAGCAGTAAAATTGACTCTCCAATGTAAAAGTAAGTTTGGAAACTCTGTAAATCCTGAAACCGTCAGAAACGTTTTAATAAAACATAAATATCATGACAGAATACCTCAAAGAAAGCCTTACATCAGCAAAGTAATTCAACAAGCTAAAATGTTTGTAAAGCAGCCAAAAGAATTTGGGAAAATGTAGTATTTGTTGATGAAAACAAATATAACTTCGGATTGGCGGCAAGCAAAACGTTTTGCGGAAACTAAATACACCTATGCATGTCAAAAATTTACGGCATATTGTCAAATATGCCGTTGGCAGTCAAATAGCCTGGGGTCCTGGTGTTGTATGGCAAGCACTGATGTCGGGAACTTCCATTTTATTGGTTGAGCAGTGAATAAACATGTCTATCTTTACACTCTCAAGCGAAATTTAAAGCAAACTGGGAATCTCAAGACATTTTAAATTGTACCAGGATAATGACCCAAAACATAGAGGACCCATTACTCATATTTGCAAATAATGGGCCCTCCTTCACTGTCCTAGTGTTATTAAAACTCATGCACAAAGTCTAAACCTTAATCTCATTGAGAATGTGTGGGGGTTATTTGCAGCAAAAACTATATGAACATCAAATTTCTAACAAGCAGAATTTAAGAAAACATTTTCCCGAAGTGTGGGCCAAAATCTATAGATCATTTTGCAAGAAATTGATCCAACCCATTCCAAACAAACTACAGGAGGTCATAAAAAGCATAGACGGCCCATCAAGATATTAAGTTTTAAATTTACATTTTCTTTATTTATTGGGAGGTGTTCCAGTACTTTTTTAAGCTCGTTTTTTTACTTAATTTCTTTTATTTTCATTTATAATCATAATTGAATTAATATGAGAGTTTTGTTTGAGTTATTATGATTTGTGTATATCAAAATAATATTTACTGCTTTGTTTTGATTTCATTTGCACGTTTAAGTGAAATATTGTGATAAAAATCTGTGAACATTTGCTGCGTCCCAATACTTTTTTGACAGATTGTATACGACTATAGCAATCAAAGGTTTAGTCTCCGTTTCAAATCAAGTTTGAGTATTCATTGTACTTCCAAGGAAGTAACTCCACCAGATGCACATCTTTTATGCCTGAGAATGCAGCGAGTATCTATTTTCAAGTGGAATTGTGAACTTCCTGTTTCCATGGATGTTTCTTCTTTTGATTCTGCTGTAAAGTGCAATACCCAAGTCTTATTTCCTATGACAATAACCGTCGAAAAATGATTGTCCTCGTTATTATACTGCTTCCAATAAGACAGATTGCACATCAGTCTTTATTTAATTCAACTTCGTCTGACAGTTTTCTCTTATGAAATAACTGATTGTATCAACGTGTTCACAAGTTGAAGAAGATACCGACGTCATTGACCACAGTTGTTCCTGCATCTTTAACAGTTTGCAATGGAAAGACATGCCATTTGCGCTGTACGCCTTTTGCTAACGACAC
Organism: Argiope bruennichi; assembly: GCF_947563725.1. Classification (NCBI taxonomy): domain Eukaryota; kingdom Metazoa; phylum Arthropoda; class Arachnida; order Araneae; family Araneidae; genus Argiope; species Argiope bruennichi. The sequence continues at coordinate 48,684,024 of NC_079152.1, read as the reverse complement.
AGAAGTAAAAAAAAAAAAAAAAAAAAAAAAAAAAATTATGTTCGCGTCCTGTTGACTGAGATTGTTACCGGAATACAGTTTACAGGAGCACAGCCTTGGATCGAAAGTCATCTAGGAGATATAAATCTTTTTTCTGATTTCTATAAGGTATTGGGTACTTATTGTTACCTCGCAGCGAGTTACAGTGGACTGTTTTGGCACGTGTGCCTATGAATTTCTTGCCATCGCAAGCGATTAAACATTTAAATCGCTTACTGCATTAGTACAATCTGTTTCATAAATGTCCTGGTGGTAAAGTCACGGCTTGGAAACCGGTGGGCTTCAGGTTCGAGACCCAATTCCGCCGAAGAACCGTCGTGTGAGCGGGTCTGGTGCACGTTAAATCCGTCGGGGCCAAACTTCCTCCAGCTGATGTGGCGTAGTAATTTGGAGAGGAGGGGCTAGCTCAGGTATCGTCCTCGTTATCTGATCACGATTTAAAATTACGAGGGCCATCACAAAACAATTACAGTGTAGCTTTAAAACGATACGTTAATATAACTAAACTAAACTCCATAAACGTCCTCCATTTCCGAATGAATTTCTCGAACTGTCTTCCCTTTTGCTGACATAAATCTTATCATTGCTCTTCTACAATTTAATAAATGACACTATTTTAATGATGATTAATAGCTCTAGTTACTGGAGCGGAATCAACAAGATCTCTGTAGCAATCGTTGCGCCATATATTTTGAATAATCACGGTTTTACCAAATAATTTCGTACTAACAAGAAATATCTATGTGCATTAGTTATTAATAAGATCTCATATAGGATTATATATTTGTTGGTTACTTTGTCTCTGGAGATCTGGTTTCACTAATCTTGTTTTCAACTACTGTGATAAACTGATGTGTGTTTTTTTACATCTTGCAATTCATGAAAAATAACTTCTGCTCCGAGATTTGGCAACTAAACTCTCCTCAAGGAAACCTATTTAAGAAAATAGTTCGCAATTCATTTGTGTTCTAATTTTGCTTTTGTAAATGCGAATATCAAAGTATTGTCCCCTTTTTACGAAAGCAGAGATAGATATTATTAACAAAAAATTTTCCGTTTCTTTTTGCACTGCACTGACATATTTTACAATTGTTTTATACGTTTCACTTGCTTTACCTTGGTAACTCCTTTTGTGAGCTTATAGAGTTTCTAGTCTTTCAAGGAAAATGAAGTTCAGCATAAAATTTGACATCAAGTGTTGCCGGAAAGTCAACTGTGATCTATGCTTCCTTGACGACATAAGAAATGTTATTCGAATTTCGCGTGTTGATAGAACTAAAAGTAATATTTCTGCCAATTTTGTTTCCTTAAAAATAATCATCACACGGAGTTTGAAATGGCAATGTATCTGATTTTATTTAAATTGTGAGAAATTACGATAAGCTCTATAGAAGGGTTTACTGGGGCAATTAAACTTCTTTTGAAATAGTTATGAGCCAGTCATTTTTTTTCTTTTTTCTTTTATACGAAGAGAGAACTTTGTAATCGACAAAAGGCTCGAATTCCGGAACTTGAGGAATTTTCACTTTTAGACCTTCTTGAGTTTAAAGAACACATTTTTTGGTATTATGCCTGTCTGTAGTCCATTTGTAAACATAACCCAAAAACACTTTGATCTAGATGGGTGAAATTTGGTATGTGGCGTTTACCCTACGTTTCAAATTTCTAATAAATTTTGAATGAAATCCATTCGCATGAAATGTGAATGTCAATAACAAATGAACACGATAAATTAAAAACGCTTCCCACTAGCCGGATAAAATCTAGTATACAGTCTTAAAACCAAATTTCTAATTTTCTTTTATATTTTGAATGAAATCCAATGTCGTGAAGTTTCTGTTTTGTTCCATTCAAAATGAACACGATAATAATAAAACGTAAAATATCTGAAATTCTGAAAACTGTCAGATATGAATGTAAAATATCTCATAGTTTCAACATCTATAGTATAGACCCATAACAAATTTTAAACCAAATCTGCCCGTGTGTTGGTCTATGTGTCCACTTGTATAGCAATAATTAAAACTCATCTGCTTATATAGATGAAATTTTGTGTGTGATCTGTGTCAAATTTCGGTTCCAATCGGTCAAGGGAAAAAAATTTATTTGTAGAAAAAGAGAAAAAAAAAAAAACATATTTGTTACTCGTCATAAATGCCCCAAGATGAATCTCGCCAAATCCTTAGAAATGAGAAACAATCTCATAATCCATCTTATCGTATAATCCATCCCATCACCCGCCAAACAATGAATCAAAACCTGTAAAAAACCAAAATATCGGTCAGGTGTAAAAATAAAAAAAATAATAATAAAAGGAATCCCCTTTGGGAAATTCAATCATTCAGTCAGTGTCTTTCTGAAAGGGGGATTAGGATTTTTATCTTTGGTATTTATTGGACTCGAGTCGTATCCGATTTAATTTTAACTCTTTACGGGACTACTCTTTCCTTTCGAATTTGGGTGGTGGTGGTGGGGGGGGGGGTCTATTCAAACTTTTGTGTTGCATGTGGTTGCTTCTGAAATTCTATCCGGATTAATTAGGCAATGATGGGAAGGTGGGGGGAATTAGAGCAGAAAAAATTGATTGGGTGCTGAGGGGGAAGGGGTAGACTGCAGCCGAAATAATTGAAATACGAGCGAACCTGCGCTAATGGAAAGATAAACTTGGTAACTCTCTAAACAGAGGGTAAATAATTAAATGATTAAAAGAACGGAGAATCTGTCGTGGGAAATGAAGGGCCTGGTCTGCTGAAAGGAAAGAAGAATCATTAATGAGGGCAAATTGGTTGGATGTAAGAAAAAGACGGATTCGATGAGTGGAACGGAACGGAATGGAAAGCAAGGAAGAAGGTGAATTATTAAATAATTTAAGGAGTAAAAACAAAAGAAAGCGGGAATTATATAATGGAACGGAAAGTGTGTTGTGCCGTCGAGATACGTTCATTCAAAATGTAGGCATCGCCTCCTCTTTTATTTATTTGATCATTTAAAAGAAATCTGTTCTCTGTCCAGTTAATGAGTGCAGGACAATTCATTCGATTTCCGGTGAAACGAAAATCGGATTTCTTGCCTCGGAGATAATAAGGAATTGATTGTTGTCGTGTAAGAGGCAACGTCTTCTTCGTGAAGATGTTGGAGAAAACGATTCGTAAAAAGGTTTATAATTTAATTAACAATGGTCGAGTTGAAATTTAATTAGTTGGGGCTTGAAACGGGGAAGACGTTTGCTGCATAATAAATAAACAGATGCGTTTTGGTGAATTTCTTTTGAATTTGATGCTCGATTTCAAGAGACATGTACGAGTGGGACTTTGATTTTCAATTACTCTGTTTTTAATTCCAAGTATTAACCCCTTTCAGTAAGATTTAATAATGAAAAATTGTGCGTGAAATGACCATTTAATTTTTATTTAAGAAAACTTATTTTATTTCATAATTCTTACATATTGTAAATTAGGTTATTGATATGGATATAATTGTAATTCGTAAGTTCAGATTCAACATTTTTTTCGGAAACCTCTAATGACTTCGGATTATTGCCTAATGTTCGCGTTTACGCTAGGCATTCCTGTAAATTTTATTTATTTCAGGCACATTATCTGTTTCCTTCCAAATCCTTTCTTCTGATGATGTATCTATGACTCCAGAGTATTTACTAAAATCACTTGTCGCTCAACGTGTTTACGGCTTCTTGGTAATATTTCACTTAGTTTCATTATATCAGATAAATGAATGCTTATTTCTTATTTTTCTGAATCTCTCCAATCATCTTGATCTTCATAGTGTGCACTAATCTTATTCGTTATTGTTTATTTCACTGCATGTTTTTTCTTTAGTAAGACCGATGTCCACGCTAAATGTTTATTAGAATGAAATCCACTGACTGACAACAATTTGGCCATAATTTGTACCAAGACAATCCAACGGTAAAAAATATGATAGTGATCTATGATATCATTATAAGTAATAGAAGTGTTGCCGGATTCAGTACAATAGAAATTTTAAACTGAATTTATTATCATATTCAACAGTAACTTCAGTCGCATTGCTATTGTAGCTCGTCATTTTGCTATATGGTATGAAAAACCAATGACGAACTATACTCGTCATTTTAACAGAAGGAGTTAATTTTAATATATTAGTATAATTTTATTTCAGAATATTGCATTTAACTGCTTTTAAATAAATAATCCAATATATTCTATAATGAATATAGGATGATTTAAGAAGTATTGACAAAGTGTAGGGTTGAATCATGTGAATAGAAACAAAAATCAAATTGGAACAAAGTCGTAAAACTATCCTGGAGAGTTTCGGTCCCGAATGAGAATGTTGCTTTCTCTATTCTCCATTTTAAATTTACTTTTGAAAAGATTTTATTCCTTTAAGCTGGTTAATTTTATTAGTATTTATTTTTTAAGAAATAATTTATATAATCGAGCATTTCCTATTGTAGGTGGATGAGATGAAGGATTTATAAGCACCTTTTTCTCTCCATTGATGTGGATTGTGTTTATATTAACTGGATTCTATTTGAATCATTCTTGTTCATAATAATGCCCGTATTTTAAAAAAAATAAGTTTAATAAATTCGCTGCAGGTCAGGCCATTGCGAGTTTTTTCTCTTGTGTCCCACGGCCGGTAATATATTACATTATGGAGTTCGGCTTGTGCTTTTAATGCTCAGCTGACATTAAAACAGGAAACAGGAAAGAAAGGAGATTTTTACTTTTATCAATAAGGTGAAAGAGTATTCCTGGAATTAAGCGGCATGATAACCGCTCATCTTTCTGTCTAATATTCCTTAGTGAAATACTGTTGTCGAAAAATAATAGTCTCTGGTGGAATAGTATCGAACGCTGAGTGTATCATCACTATACAGCTGAAAGAGAGAAAATAAACAAATAATGCATTTTCTTGTTTTAAAATGATATCTCTAACATGTAAAATCTAGTGTGTCATTGTATTTTAGTGTAATAATATAGGGCCTCACATTTATTGATATGATCATTTGTATTGTTATGTCAATGGCATTTTAAATCAATTTGAACACATTAGCTCATTTTCCTTTTCCTTTCGATTTGATTATTTTTAACTCTAATCAGATGAATATGTATGAAGATGCTTCTAGAAATTTCTTGTTGCTTGTTTCCTTTGCTATAAAATAACGTGCGCATTTGATCAAAGCATGAAATTTTAAAGGCAACGAGTATTTTGTTAAATATGCTTCTGAAAATAAAAAAAGATATAATGTTGTTATTTTATGAGAAATGTTATGCCTCAACATGATTGCTCATTTCCTCAAAGTCATGTAGCTCAATTTCCGTATCGATTTCAGACTAACAGCCATCAATATAATATATACACGTTAAAAAGAAAATCTCCATTAATCTTTTCTTTAACTGTCATTCATTCCTTGTTACTCACAATTTCCTTCTTCTTGAGTGTTTCATTTTCTTTCTTGAGCAAAAAGTTTCAAATTGTGCTCAGATGGAATCTGAGAAGAACTTTGATATTTCTGGCAGAACCGTCCTTAAATGGCCTCTCTTGTCGCTTTCCCAAATCGATTTTGATCCAATAACTGCAATAAATAAATAAAACTCCCAACGAAATGGTTTCGTCAATGCTTTTCCATCCCCATTCCTTATCTACGTACCAGACGAACCGGGAATGCAAACGATTTTCTCTCTTTTTCTTTCCCTTTCCTTTTTTATGTGGGTGGCATCATTTGTCATTCTTGCGAATCTTTTTTTTTTTTTCTAATCTTTTTTTTTTTTTGCGCATCTGTTTTTTTATTTTAGCCTTTCGACGATCAATAAGTTCTGCGGTCAACGCTTTCGTTCGAGATGTGTTGAAGATAGCCCCTTTCCAAGATCTTGACTTTTCCTGTTCAGAAGTATTCTTGTCGAAGTAAAAGAGGGAGGAGGATCCTTTGCTTGATTCTTTCTCTTGGGAAACCGTGAACCTTTTCAGGACTGCCAAGTATTAAAGCTTGAGATATTTCGGTTCTTTTCGCACTCCACCCCTTCTTTTTAAGTTTTGTGAAAGAGCGTTTCATTTCCGCCTCTAGAGCATTTTATTGTTCCTTGTACTCGGCAGGAAAAATGCGAGTAGAGTTTTTAATATTTGTTGACTGCAGTTAATCGATAACATGCCTGTATTCGGACTTGTTCAATATTAAAATGTGTTTTTTTTAAACTGAATTCTTATATCTTTGGAATCAAAATCGATGTTGATATTTTAAAAGCAGCGGCGGATTTCTGATAGGCAAATGAGTCAGCTGCGTAAGGCCATTAGATTGAAAGACAATCAAGCCACAAGAAGGGACAGTTAAAAGATTTTTTACATTTATTTATTTTTCAAATAAATAAATTTCTAAGAAATACATATTCTATGAAGTATAACATATTATATTAACTTTATAACCCTTTCAAATAAAGCCAGTGCGTCAACCTCCTCGCCAATCAAAAGTGCGGCAGTACGAGACTGGCCGCAAGACTATAAGCATATGAAACCTACCGATCGGGAGACTTATGTTAAGCTTGTAAATATAAATATTGATTATATTTGTATAATTGTGAGTGTAGTGTTTTGTATAAGTGTTTGTGTATTAAATTCTTTTTAAAATTGTTAAAGCCTTTTTTTTTTTTTTTTTTTTTGCATTGCAACCTTTTATTAAGCATCTCCTACGTTAGGTTCTCCTATGTCTCCTTTTATTAGAATATTTATAAAATTGAATATCTACACTTTGTATAAAATTGAATACTCGAGTATCTCTAACTGCCTTACGATTCCTGTACAAGTTAAATAATGTTTACCTTCAATAATCAATAGCATGTTTGAGCCTGAATACCAGGTAATCTACATTTGACCAAAATCGTAAAATAAAAGATTATTCTGAAATAAATCGTTAACTGGCTAAAATTATGATGAAATGTGAAATTAAATTGACTTCTTTATTAAAGGTGGGATCTTGTAATCTGCTTTGTCTAGGACCACAAAATGCATAAATACGTCACTGTTTAATCCTTTATTTACTGACGATACTTGAAAGTACTGTTAAAATCTTACTGATATCTTCACAATATGACTATTTTTTATAACAATATTTGAAAGTATATGAAGAACGTTTTCCCCAATAGAGAGCAGTAGATATCAACTAAAAATTTCAGTAAAAATCTGTTATTAATTTAATTAATTAAAAAAGTTCTTTTTCTTCTTCCTTGGTTTATTCTGTACCAAAATTTAACTAATGGTTCAAAAATAAATTTAAAAAAAGTTGATGGCGAAATAATTCAGTAAATAAAGGGTTAAACAGAGTGGGTGCGTAGAATTTTCAACATGCTTTTTATTAAGCATTTCAACGGTTACAGTTAATTTTAGTTAAAATATTTATATATTTTGAAAAAAGTGTCATTTTGAAAGTTTGTTAACTAATTTATTTTATTTTCTTACGTTCCATCATTATTTACATTTTCTTACCTATCATTCACTTATCAACCGTGGAAGATTTTTTTTTAACTCCACTTATTTTTTTTAAATGATTTCAATTCAACTAAAGTATTTTTACTTTCATTCCAAACCTTTTAAAATCTATTGACTGTAACTTTCAATAATTGGAGATAAAACTGCCTTTCGTGTTAATATCACGAACCTCATTCATTTGCTGAATCAACAAAAATGTGGAAAGAATTAATTCCCATTTGGAATGAATAAAAAGCTAGGACTTTTTTTTTTCTTTTCGTTCTTCTCTTTTCCATTGGGCATTTCTCCGCAGTCCATGCCGATTTGTCCTCAGTATCTACCGATGGCGATTGTAACAATTAAAAAAAAAAGTTTTTCAAATTTGTAACTGATTTAAAAATGCGGCTCAACATTCTCTTTTGTATCTTTGTCTTTTTGTATAATTTTCTCTATGCGTATAAAATGCAGTGTTCGTTTATTTATTCCTTATAGACTAAAAAACTATTAGTCCAATTTATCCATGGGTTTTTGTAAAATGATCCTCATTGTTCTGAGAATGTTTACGAACTATTGAATTGAATTGTTTACGAACTATTGAATTGAATTGTTTACGAACTGTTGAATTGAATTGTTTACGAACTATTCCTGATGGATATTTCCGAGTTTGTTTACATTTTCATTGGGCAATACACAGACGGGGTTTGGATTTTATCAAAACAATAAACAGACTATTCGATTTTACCTTATAAGTTAATCCCATTGCATTTGTCAGATTTTCTAAGGTAAGACTAAAAAATAATTGCTTGTTTACATTTTTATGTAATTGTTATTTTCGATTAATTTTTAAAAAATTATATTATGCCTTAAATGTTTTTTTCTAAAAAAGATACATAGAAGCTTAATTTTCATCTGCAATTAACGTTTTAAAGATATATTTTTTATTGAATATTTATGACTTTTTTGTGTGATAATACGTTTCAATAGCAGACAAACCTAAATTCTGTATACCACAATTTCAGCCCTCTCACCTTAGAAGCACATAGAACTTTTTAATAGCATGGTTAAGCCTTCTATGTACTAATGAAAATGTATCTCAAATTTCGTTCGAATCCGCCCTGGATTTGGAATTATAGAAAGATTCTAACAAACGGACATTTAACACACACTTATATATTACATTAATCGACATAACTTATTTTGGATTACTTTCTCGTGAGCGAAGTATTGTAATCGCCAAAAAATATCGAACTCAAAAATAATCCACGACGAATCTCCACGTTCTCCCTGAGCTCCAAACATACATTTTTTGGTATTATGTCTACAGATAAAATTTGGCCTTTACATCTTTCTTGGCGATTTTTATCAAATTTTGAGCGGAACCTTTGCAAAAGAAATCTGTATTCCTCGCTTTTTTGAATACAAGTTAACACGTTTGCTACGAAACGAAAAATGCTAGATGGCTGGAAACATAGTTGACCAACTAAAGTGTAGATGCCCATAGAATTTGGAACTATATTCGTCATGTGTTGACCGTGTGTTTATCGTCTCTCACAAGCACGCTAATTAGGTGGCTTAAATGCAGGAAATTTAATGTAATTTTTTTAGTACAATTATAGCTTTGCAGCAAATTTTGATTTTAATCAGTCAAAAAATGACATCTAAAAACACAACGATTTCCTGGTAAGTTATATTTTAACAACACCCCAGCGTTTCATTGTCAAAGATCGCATTCTGATAGGCTCTTTTACAATTACTGTTCACGAATGGCATACGATTAATAATATGCATTTATTACATAAATATTCGAGTGACAATCCTTCCGCTGATCTTTCAAAACTTACCAAAAAGACTCTTTTTAAATGCTTTAAACGATTTTTTTGTAAAAGGATCAACAGAAAGATGGACGCATCTTTTCCATCTGCGATTAACATTTAACAGTTGTTCTTGAATACATTCGTCTGCTTGTTCTCGTATAAAAATTATGCTGCCGCCAAAAGTACGGAGGTAAATTAATCTTCTCCAGCAATTATTCTGTACGATAAACGTCCTTAAAACGAATGTGAATTTCACGTAAGGCAGAACAGTTTTAATAGTTAAACACTAGTAAAAAAATGTAATTTGGGAGCCAAGTTTATGCGATAGTAATCTCGGTCTATGACTGCAAGTTTTAGAATGACGTTACTGCATCGTAGATGTTCTGACTTTTAATTACTGTTGAGAAAATAGCGGAGAGCGTAAATTGTAGATAATTTGCTGTTCTAATTACCATAATTTATCTCAAAAATGTAGGCGTACACATATTTGCATGATTGATTTTAAAACAGTTTCTAAAATTATTTCCTTATGATCAAGTTCGTTAAAAAAAATCCAGAAAATGGTGCATTTGTCTTTATAATTGCAGTAAAATGTCATCAAATAATTTATTTGTATGAAATTTCTTTTCTCGGTAAAAAGAACGGAAGTTATTGGTTTTTCATAATAAATTGTGTTTTTCTGAAAAAAACATTTCATTTTAGGACAGGCGAATGAGAAATTGGAATTGGTGCCATGATTCAATTAATGCATATTTTCTTCATAGAATTTATTGAGGAATATAAATGAATTCAAAATAACAAAATTTTACTTCAATATTTATTTCTTTTTCTCCCATAATTCCTTAGAACGATATATGCACAGCGAAAAGATAAAACCGAAATTCAAACAAACTGGAAGGTAAAAAGTCAATCCAATATTTCTGTTTATGTCTTGAAACAATTATGTAAATTTCATAATATCAGACCAGAGAGGATATTTTACGTTAAGGTGAAAAAGTTTCATTCTTTTAAAATTTACTAGCTGCGTTTGGCGACCAATTGGCTTCCGAAATAAGTTTTTTTCAAATTTGTAAACTATTAAAACGAACTACACAACTATTAAAAATTTTATTCATTGTAAGATTTATTACGTTCAGAACGTCTCGTACGTTATTTTTATTTATTACGTTCAGAATAATAATAATTTATTAAATTATTATTATTCTGAGTGTGCTAGTAAAAGTGTATTTTATGCGAAAATCTTTCTTTTATAATCTTTTAAAAATAGGAAAATCAAAAGCGAAATATTTTAGACAATGTCAAAAAATCTAAAAGACAAAAATCTCCAGAATTGAAAATTTAAATTAAAAAAAATAAAAATTAAATTAAAAAAATGTAAAACTAGAAAAAAATATAATTAAAGCATTTAATTAAACAATAATATTGCTTGAATTTGATTACAATAGTATTGTTTGACAACGGATTTTAAAACCTTCCACGCTTTTGCGCATGCGTTAGGATGGGTTTAATTCATCAAAATGGGGGTGAGAGGAAAGATGAAAGGAGGGAATGCTTACATTTAACAATAAAATAAACTTGGATTACTCAGAGTGAATTAAAATATTATTGTCAGAAACATATCGATATTCACATAAACGTGGAAAAAAAGTTGAAAAAAGTATCTAATAGGGCGAAAATCAAAGATTCCGGAAATGCGCACATCATTCCGCTTCTCTCCCCTTAATGAAATAGAATCGTCGAAAAAGTGACCGTCTTAGAATACTGAAACGAAGAATACAAAGCTTGGATGCAAATAGTGTTTGCGAATAAATTATAATCTTTTAATTATTTAATTGTATTACTGTGTAAATAATTTTTGCAATTTTAAATTGGAGCAAAAAATATTTACGTGATATATTTTCTAAAGTTCTCGCTGGGAAAGACTACGGAAATGTTGCTTAAATTTTAATTAACCCTTTAAAGGGCCATTTTTTTCTAGTCATATTATGTTAAAATATTTTTAGGCTTGAAATTAAAATAAGGAAAGGAATTCATTTAGCTTATTAGATAAATTTAATTTGATTAATTTGGTTAATTAATAATTAAGTAACAAATCAAGACTCATCATTTCGTCTGAGATAAAGAACTGAAGCACTAAGTTTGTCTTTCTAAAAAAAATTTATCAGAATTTATGCCAACCTACATAATTTCACACAAAGATTGATAAAGTTGGTGGGAAGCATACTTCTCACGGCCCTAGAAAGGGTTAAAATAAAATTATAAATGCTGAAAAATTAAACTCTTGAAAAAGTTATGTAAGTACCCATTGTCACCTTCCAAAATATGTTTAGATCAAACTAAGTAGCCTTAGGTCAATGATGACCCATGGGCATTCATTTTTCATGGTTATTTGTAGTAATTATAAGATTTTATAATTTTTTAATCTAGAATTTAAAAATTGTTTTTTTTTTATTTATTTTGTGTTACTCAATAGTTTTTCTAATAAAATACTTATATAAGAGGATTACATATTTTAATTCGAATCTTTGAAGATTCGTTCTATGCTCATTTGTTTAAGTAGCATTACTTTATTTTTCATTTAATTTATATGTGCAGTAGGTATTAGGTACTCAACAGATTTGGTATGGAAATAAACGTGCCCCCCCCCCGCTTAACTACATCTATCTCGAGCGATTGTTCTAGCCGAGACGGAGTTGGAAGGTCTTGTTGTAACAACAAAGTTTGAAAACTCGCCAAATGCAGACTAAGTTTATCTTTTTGCTTTCTGTTGCTGTTTATCTGACACTTGTTCTCTCCTATCCCGCCACTTATTGTCAAGGGCCCATTGTTTTCGAACAAAGTAGGCATGCAACAAGTCATTATCATTTCGTTCTTCGCGGATCATTGCTTGAAACTTGTTGTATGTGATACGAATATCTTTATATGAAAAATAAACTAGGAACTTTTTTTGGAAACTAGAAATGTTACTGCTCTTTGTCTTGATTTTTCAATTATATTATCTTTTTTTCGATTCTATTGTAGAATTTTTTTTATTTCATTTCTGTTCTAATTCTCACTTCAAATGTTAAGCAAAAACTTTCTCATGGATAACTAAACGGATAACATATTTCACAATACATTATACTGCGTTCATACATACTGGTTCCACTTCTTGTCTTTATTTAAAATTAATTTTATTTAACTTAACAAATGAGTAATATATTATATCTAATATATAACAATGCATTTTTGTTTGTTCGTACCTTATCCGTTCAACCGATTGCGATAAAACTTTGTCAACTTATTGCTTGCACCTGCGCGAAGGTTATAGGCATAGTACAGTTATCATTATATCTAATGTATAAAAATGAATTTTTGTTTGTTCGTACCTTATCCGTTAAACCGATTGCGATAAAACTTTGTCAGCTTATTGCTTGCACTTGCGCGAAGGTTATAGGCATAGTACAGTTATCATTATATCTAATGTATAAAAATGAATTTTTGTTTGCTCGTACCTTATCCGTTAAACCGATTGCGATAAAACTTTGTCAGCTTATTGCTTGCACTTGCGCGAAGGTTATAGGCATAGTACAGTTATCATTATATCTAATGTATAAAAATGAATTTTTGTTTGTTCGTACCTTATCCGTTCAACCGATTGCGATAAAACTTTGTCAGCTTATTGCTTGCACTTGCGCGAAGGTTATAGGCATAGTACAGTTATCATTATATCTAATGTATAAAAATGAATTTTTGTTTGCTCGTACCTTATCCGTTAAACCGATTGCGATAAAACTTTGTCAGCTTATTGCTTGCACTTGCGCGAAGGTTATAGGCATAGTACAGTTATCATTATATCTAATGTATAAAAATGAATTTTTGTTTGTTCGTACCTTATCCGTTCAACCGATTGCGATAAAACTTTGTCAGCTTATTGCTTGCACCTGCGCGAAGGTTATAGGCATAGTACAGTTATCATTATATCTAATGTATAAAAATGAATTTTTGTTTGTTCGTACCTTATCCGTTAAACCGATTGCGATAAAACTTTGTCAACTTATTGCTTGCACCTGCGCGAAGGTTATAGGCATAGTACAGTTATCATTATATCTAATGTATAAAAATGAATTTTTGTTTGTTCGTACCTTATCCGTTCAACCGATTGCGATAAAACTTTGTCAGCTTATTGCTTGCACTTGCGCGAAGGTTATAGGCATAGTACAGTTATCATTATATCTAATGTATAAAAATGAATTTTTGTTTGCTCGTACCTTATCCGTTAAACCGATTGCGATAAAACTTTGTCAGCTTATTGCTTGCACTTGCGCGAAGGTTATAGGCATAGTACAGTTATCATTATATCTAATGTATAAAAATGAATTTTTGTTTGTTCGTACCTTATCCGTTAAACCGATTGCGATAAAACTTTGTCAGCTTATTGCTTGCACTTGCGCGAAGGTTATAGGCATAGTACAGTTATCATTATATCTAATGTATAAAAATGAATTTTTGTTTGCTCGTACCTTATCCGTTAAACCGATTGCGATAAAACTTTGTCAGCTTATTGCTTGCACTTGCGCGAAGGTTATAGGCATAGTACAGTTATCATTATATCTAATGTATAAAAATGAATTTTTGTTTGCTCGTACCTTATCCGTTAAACCGATTGCGATAAAACTTTGTCAGCTTATTGCTTGCACTTGCGCGAAGGTTATAGGCATAGTACAGTTATCATTATATCTAATGTATAAAAATGAATTTTTGTTTGTTCGTACCTTATCCGTTCAACCGATTGCGATAAAACTTTGTCAACTTATTGCTTGCACCTGCGCGAAGGTTATAGGCATAGTACAGTTATCATTATATCTAATATATAACAATGCATTTTTGTTTGTTCGTACCTTATCCGTTCAACCGATTGCGATAAAACTTTGTCAACTTATTGCTTGCACTTGCGCGAAGGTTATAGGCATAGTACAGTTATCATTATATCTAATGTATAAAAATGAATTTTTGTTTGCTCGTACCTTATCCGTTCAACCGATTGCGATAAAACTTTGTCAACTTATTGCTTGCACTTGCGCGAAGGTTATAGGCATAGTACAGTTATCATTATATCTAATGTATAAAAATGAATTTTTGTTTGCTCGTACCTTATCCGTTCAACCGATTGCGATAAAACTTTGTCAACTTATTGCTTGCACCTGCGCGAAGGTTATAGGCATAGTACAGTTATCATTATATCTAATGTATAAAAATGAATTTTTGTTTGCTCGTACCTTATCCGTTCAACCGATTGCGATAAAACTTTGTCAACTTATTGCTTGCACTTGCGCGAAGGTTATAGGCATAGTACAGTTATCATTATATCTAATGTATAAAAATGAATTTTTGTTTGCTCGTACCTTATCCGTTCAACCGATTGCGATAAAACTTTGTCAACTTATTGCTTGCACCTGCACGGAGGTTACTTGCATAGTACTATATATAATATATAAAAATGAATTTTTGTTTGTTCGTATTTTATCGCCATTCATCCGATTGCGATAAAATTTACTAACTTACCAAAATGCCAACTTATTGCTTTGAACCTAGAAAAATCCATGTTTTTCACATGGCCAGTTGTATGCTGGAGGCTTACGAGTCGGATCGCCAAGAAATATATTTGTTTTTGCTGAAGACGGAAAACCAAAAAATATTGTCTACCCTAAAACACTTGAATAATAAAGCAAAAAAAAAAAAAGGATAAATATTATTTATACTTCTCCTTTTGTAAATCATAAAATTTCAATGAATGTATTCATTGCCGATAAGAAAATAAAAATCATTCTTTTTCTATTTTTCCTAATTAACCAAGAAAACTACTTTAAATTTCAAACGATATTTCCAAAATTATTTCTTTTGTGTCAGTAACGCGCCGCCACCAGCTAGTCTACAATAAAAAAAAACCTTTTAAATATGTCATTCAACAGAAACGTCTAAAACGATATGCTACCTATTCTTAATTTAAAATTCGATAACCGTACATAATAATAGCTTGGGTCTACTTTTGGTTACCATTTTATAAATATATTATTTTAGTAATATTATAAGATAATATAAATAATTGTTTTTTAATTAGTGATATATCTTAAAGCTGAATGAAATTCTAGCTTGTTTTTGGGTAACAAATATTTGAATTGTGACATTTAATTAAAATAACGCTTCTTGAGCAACCATACCTACAATAATTCTTTTTTTTTTCTTATTTTTTCATAATAGAACATGCAACGACGAATTATGATTTTCAAAATTGTATATTTTGAAATATTTATTATCTTGATATCTATATGTTCCATGCCATAGTGATGGAATATATCAATTTTTTTCCCTCGCCCACCATTTCATCCATCAGTTGGTTATTAATTACTCTATCGAAACATTCCGTCTATTAATAAACGAATATTTGGCATAATTGCAATAGTAGTTACAAAATTACATACCAAATTTCATTTATTTTAAGCATTTTTATTGAATTTTTTAGCTATCATGTTTAATCGCATATGAAATCACAGAACAGACAATCCATCCCTTGACGGATCTCTTTCTAAACCGACACAAAGATATACTTGAATTACTAAATATGTGTACCAAATTTTGTCCAGCTGGCTCTATTGGTTTATAGTTTTTGTGTTAACTTATATTCTGACAGACGGACTGAGAGACAGACTTCCTCTGAATGGATTTCACTCAATAGTTTATTGAAATTTACAAATTTAGTGTTCGGACTGTATACTAAATTTCATCCGTTTTTCTTAGTATTTTTCAATAATCCTGTTGACAGACAGACGTAATTCCGAAAAAGTGGTTTTTGAACTCGTAAAGTGCAGATACGTCAAAATCTGGTGATCAAATTTTTTAACGATTTCAGTGCTATTTCTTCGTTTACTATAAAAAGGAAATAGATGGTGGCCAATATAATTTATCAAAACTCATTTAGGACTGTAAAAAATATCATTTTGGTTACAGCAATGAATGGAATGATGACAGTATTTCTAAAAGCCTTTTTTACTCTAAAAATACCCTTATGCTACAAATAATATTTCTATCAATTATTACATTTTTATACTATTATTTTAAAAACTGCAGCATGATTGGATTGATCTTCTAAGTGGACGATGGGTTTGCCATTCTAATCTTTTTCTCATAAGTTACGCAATTTCTTTATATCTTTTTTGAAAGCAGCGCAAAACTTCCAATTAAAATCAAAAGCAAACTCCATTTGTAGTTGAATATCTAATTTACCATCATCCAACATGGCACATCTTACGAACCTTTTGTGTCCTCTAATTAAACGAAAAACCGTCGACTTGAGGCGCAATCGAATTTGTTTACCTATTTTCTTGCAGAGGAAGTCCTTTAAACTTTCATTAATATTTCGCCCCACAATGATTTTTCCGTACCTGTACTGTAGAAACGCACTGCTGAAGGCGGGGGAAAAGAAAAGTTTTCTTCGTCCTTACGGAGATTTCCCGGCGAAAGAATGGGATAAAAAAATATATAAATAAATAAATGAAAGCACTGAGCTCCGCAGAAAACCTTTTGAATCTATCATAAGGCGAAGGCGTGACTGTCCGTGCCATCTGGTATATTAACAAAGGCCGTCCAACACGCTATTTTCAAAAGTACGGAAGTAGTAAAGGTATTAAGTTTTCCGTAATATCTGCGAAAGTTGCCGCATCTTGTTTTAGGGAAAAAATGGAACGAAAGAGAGAGAGAGAAAAAAAGCGTGTCTTTTTCTTTTTGATCACCGAGTTTTTTGGACAAAAGAATTGTGTTCCTCACAAAAGATATATTGCGAAGGTCATTTTACAACTTTATGGTATATTAAATATTTATTGTGGGTGTTTGGAATGCCAATTTCTCTTCACAGAGCAATGCAGCTTCTTAGAATATTCGATGCTGAATGTTTTTGTACCGTTCGAATCGTCACGTTATGAAAATGGATTCCGTTGTAACAAACACAAAATGCACGACTATCTTCAAAATAGCTGCTTGATTGTAATTATACTGATTCTCTTAATTTTTTTTTACTTTCACGTACACAAAGAGAAAGTATTGAAATAGAACAAAACGAAACTCGATTTCAAGGTTTTAGTCGAATTTGTACATTTTAAGCTGCGTTCCGACGGCCTGGGACCTTTACGGATATGGTCGTAAATCTGCCAACTGAACCATTGTATGACCACCCCGCCTATGGATGTCGGTCGGGAGCTTCCCGTAAGTTGTCGGTAAAATAAACAGACATCAAAGAGCCCCGAAAAACCCCAAGAGACGGGGAAATGTGCCTGTCTCCAGACAAGCACAGGTCGTTGGATTGAGGCTTTAGGTCTCCCTGAGTCCAAAAAGCACGTCTCCCTGAGTGAGTCCAAAAAGCACGTCTCCCTGAGTGAGTCCAAAAAGCACGTCTCCCTGAGTGAGTCCAAAAAGCACGTCTCCCTGAGTGAGTCCAAAAAGCACGTCTCCCTGAGTGAGTCCAAAAAGCACGTCTCCCTGAGTGAGTCCAAAAAGCACGTCTCCCTGAGTGAGTCCAAAAAGCACGTCTCCCTGAGTGAGTCCAAAAAGCACGTCTCCCTGAGTGAGTCCAAAAAGCACGTCTCCCTGAGTGAGTCCAAAAAGCACGTCTCCCTGAGTGAGTCCAAAAAGCACGTCTCCCTGAGTGAGTCCAAAAAGCACGTCTCCCTGAGTGAGTCCAAAAAGCACGTCTCCCTGAGTGAGTCCAAAAAGCACATTTCTGTATGTGAACACGCTAACTCAAATCCGCTTTGAGTTAGATAGAGGAAAATCAATACGTGGTCTTTATACAAAATTTGTAGATTTTTTTTTAAATTTTGTGCAAAATTCATTTAGAGAAAATCTATCTTTTTGGTTATCCAAATGCAACTAAACAAGAAATAGTATAAACTTAGAGAGCTTAGTAAATAAAATTTGGTACACAAACTCCAAAAGCATCAAAACAAAGCAAAGCATCCAAAATATAGATTCTTATCAAATTTGAGCCAAATCTGTCAAAAGTTGGACCGTCTGTCGGTCTGTATCTTCACATGCATGTAAATGTCATGACGCAAAAAAAAAAAAAAGCATTGACTAAGTCCTAAATGAAATTTGTTACAGTTGTATTTCTATGTCAAATTTTTGTTGCAATCGGTCTTAAAAATGGTACTCCAAATTCATATTCGATATTCTGCCATTTGATAAGCTCATGACCGGGAGTCATTGCCAAATCATAGGAATAGATTCAGTAAAAATGTTAAATTCTCTCCAAACATCAGTTGTTTGTTCGTGGCTATTGTTCGTCAATACCATGGAAGATGTTCGTGGCATTGTCCAAAGTCCACAATTGTATGCTGGAGACGGATCAAAACATCTTTATTAGAAAGTGTGCGATAAAGTTGTCGGGAAGCTGTTTCTGCCAGTTCGAAAAGTTAACTTTTCTCTGAAAACTGGATCGTTGATCACCCGATAATAGTATTTATGCTGATCAAAGAAATCGCTAAGTGAATTTAAAAGCTTATAATAATTACTACTTAATGCATTTAAGTTATAATTTTACACACTGTGTTACGATTTAATTTATGCCCTCTGATTTCTATTTCAGTTCATGAGATCATTCAGTTCAGTTCTGATTTCTATTTCAGTTCATGAGATCATTCAGTTCAGTTCTGATTTCTATTTCAGTTCATGAGATCATTCAGTTCAGTTCTGATTTCTATTTCAGTTCATGAGATCATTCAGTTCAGTTCTGATTTCTATTTCAGTTCATGAGATCATTCAGATCAGTTCAGTTCATGAGATCATTCAGTTCTGATTTCTATTTCAGTTCATGAGATCATTCAGATCAGTTCAGTTCATGAGATCATTCAGTTCTGATTTCTATTTCAGTTCATGAGATCATTCAGATCAGTTCAGTTCATGAGATCGTTCAGTTCAGTTCTGATTTCTATTTTCAGTTCATGAGATCTTTCAGTTCAGTTCTGATTTCTATTTTCAGTTCATGAGATCTTTCAGTTCAGTTCTGACTTCTATTTCAGTTCATGAGATGATCACCACAAATGAAAATCCTTTTATTTTGATGAAAAAAAAATCAGGCTGTTAAATATTTAGTCTAATAAGGAAAATATCACCGTCAGTGTAATCAGTTTATGCATGCTTAATTCCAGGATAGTGTGTTCTTCTTTTTTATTACCACAAATTTGGACTCTTTATTTTCTCATGTTAGTTATAGAACAAATATATGATCCAAAGATTAATTATATTACTAGTATTATGACAAAATGTTTTATATCTTTAAACATCAATTATTTAGATGCTATACAGAATGAAATAATTTTTATTTTCTTGAAACAAAAATACAAAAGAGGTTTCAGTTAATAAAGTTATCAGGGTAGATTTTAGGGATTTTTTAATAGCTTTACAACTTAGCCAAATTGGTAACATTCCACAAAATATTATCTTCATTTTTGCGGCTCCTGATCTTTATCACTTAATATATATTACCAAAATTGATAACATTCTACTGAATGTTATCTTTTTTTTTTTGTTGTTGTTCTCGATATCCACAATTTAATTTATTTTACCAAAATTGGTAACATTCCACTGAATGTTATTTTATTTTTTTTGCAATTTTTTTATCACCATCATTTAATATGTATTCTTCAGGTTTTAATCTATATTGTGAAGATTTATTTGAAAAACTATGGGCTCTTGTCAAATTGCTTTTCTGATGATTTTTAATTTTCAACTGTTTATATAAAAAAAACTGCTAACTCAGCAATTTCCAAAATTTACATACCACTCTTGTTAAACTACAACGCTTATTTTTTGATGTTTATTAATTTAAAAAATGAATAACTTTAAGAAATGGCAGAGCAAAAAAAGTTAAATTTTAATAAATTATTTTGGATTTATATTCAAAAATAGATTTTAGAAATTTTGAATTCCATTCATTAAATAAGGCAATAAAATGAGGACGATTTTATTTCATATTTTAAAAAAAATTGCATTACAAAAAATTCATTTAATAATAAAAAAAAAATGTTAACTTAAAGGAGATTTTTTTTTCCTTCTTCTCAACGATAGAAATCTTAGTAAATTGCAAAGATTTAAGTTCTTCTGTCGATCCCCATAAAAAAAATGCATGTCCCGGCTGAATTCATAAACGCATAGCGTTCGAATAATCAAATACTCTAGTCTTTCCTTCTCGAGGGCCTGCTCCAGAGAAGGATTCATGGGCCCAAGACGGCCAGGCGACATCTCCATGCGTCTCCTATCTTAGAATCGGTTTTCTTATCAACTCGAATTCTATTCTCCGAAGTAATGAATAGAGGGGGGGGGGTGGAAGACGAGGAAAGAGGGGTTTGCTGGATTGCACAAAGAAATGAAATTATTCAACTCATTCTGAATAAAGAGTAACTGAGAGCTCCCTATTTATTAAATCGGAGGACTTTCTATTTATACTTCTTCCAGTTTATTACTTTTTTATTGTTGAATCACGTTTTTACCCCTTCTTTTTAATTTACAGTTCAGGGGGGGAGGATAATAAGATTGAGTATGAAAAGACTTTTCATTGAGCTGATGACGTCAAAAGAACTAACGTAATTAATGCATTCTTCGTTCAATGCAGAAAATATTTTTATCCTCTTTAAAAGCTTTTTAAAAAAATCTTGTTCATTTCAGTCTTCTCCGAACGTTGAAGCCGCGATATTCTTTTGAAATTGAAGTGTTTTTTACTGTCAAAGTAAGTAAGTTAGCTAATAGGATTGCGTTCCCGTCACCAATACGAAAACTTTGTTTAAATGTGACGATATCAGTGACATCGCTTTATCGCTTTCTAATTTTGTGATTATATTTGGTATTAAAATTTTCTCGAGGGTTAATTCATTTCTTATGAGTAATGGGATTGTCGTGAACATTTAGCATATTTTCTATAATCTTGTAATTTAGAATTTTATTAATTTTGTCATCGCCTTTGCCGATGGCAGCAATATCACATCGCTGTTTGGCATCTACACGGCAATCTAAATCGTAAATGGGTTTAATATTTATCAAGTTTTTCTTTTAGCTTAATGGACAATTGGATTAATTGTTTAGGTATTCATGGGAGACAACACTTTGTGATTTCTGTAATCTCCAAGCACATTGCATGCCTTTAGGGTAACTTATTATTAGATGAAACAAATTGAGAGTACCATGCAATCTCGAGTATCTGACCTAATGTGGCGAAGGGGCAGGCCGGATAACAAAAAAAATCTGGATTGAGCGGTGTTCTATAAACTCATTTCTTTGCCCATCAATATCAGAAGACAAAATTTGTATATTAAAAATTACTGTTATAATACTTTTTGTCTCACTTCTTATTATGTACTAAGTCCACCATTTATCTCATGTCGCTTAGAATGGGAACGAGTGAGTCACAGATACAGTTGCCGGTAATTAAAGTAGAAGGCTCTATAATGCCAGTTTGTTTATGCTTATGTACTGAACTGCACGTTTCATTAGAGGAAAACTAAGTTATAAACTGTTCATATTTTAATATGAATTGTGTAATGCCTAACTTAAATGCAATATAACAAATGCGTTTTCGTTTTTGACACATTTTGAAATCTTCACTGAGATACTCTTAAAAAAAACCTTAATCATATCCCAAGAACAATTTAGAATACTGTATGTACTGTGCAGTTATAATCAGGAGCAGTGTCAACAACTGAGATCCGTTACACACTGACTGAACATTGAGCAGAACGCTGCTCTTTTCCTGTCACAGCTTGCATTTTGGACTCGACACGTAGGAGGGTCGTAGCAGACGCCCGTTTCCAATGCCTTGTCAATATTGCCAATGCGATAACTTGCCTTCCTCATTTAATTACGGTATAAGAAAATTAAGCCGGATAGTCGCGAACCGGATATTCGGGAGTGTACTGTATTTAGAAGTGTATAAGGTGCTTTGAGATATTTCAGAAATTTTGTAGAAAAGTAGTGTTTCAGTCTGGCGCTTGTGAATAATATATTATATATCATCTTAATATATTTATTTTGATTTTAAATGACATTTTTAATTAAATTTTTAAGCAAGAAAAAAAGTATGCATTTTATACTTTTATGCTATGTAACATTTTGTAATCCATAGCTATGTTAAAATGAAATGGCCTACTATGAATATTAAGCTCTGAAATTATAGATTTTTCAACCAGTAAGTGTTAAAAAAAATATCTTAATTTAAGAAATTCATTCTTTATAAAAGATTTTTCCTGGAAATTCTGTTTACTGGTGTCTAAGAAAGCTTTCCAAGGCATTTTTACCAAGGAATCCTGGTGCACTAATTTATGAAACCTCTGCACGTACATCTCGATAAGCTTCAGAGCATGATCCATTCCAGGCCCATCTCGCTTTTATCCCCGCTGTCCGCCGTTATTGATGGTCCATAATCTTGTCATAAAAGTGGCCAGCCTATCACCGAAGAAAGCACTAAGTCTGGAGAAACAGAAGATGAACTTCCCGGGTAGGGTAATGTGATATAACCTAAGGGACGGGCATTAATACGCCCATGAATGTCAGCCCATATTGGCATTTAAATGAATGTGTGTACGGATATTTTGCCTCTTTGGTGCTGAGAATAGAAAAAAGTTGAAAAACTTCAAGGAAAACCATCTTTTATGTACTTTCTACAGCCTTTGTAAGCACACAATGCGCTTTTAAGGCAGCTTATCGCACCGTTTTGAATTTTGATTTTAATCATGAAATCTTTTTATTACTAGGAAAAATGTATTTTCATTTTTGTTTCTCAAGTAAAATAATTTATGTTAAACAAATAAATTACATATATATAATATTATGGATATTTATTTAAGTTTTAATATTAAATTCAACATAATTTAGTTTGGGTAAAAAACATTCCTTTGAACTACAATACTTATTTATAAATACAAGGTATGATGTTTAGATATGATGATGGTGCAAAGAATATACTAACAAGCAAATGCAGTATATTGAATAAGTTATACATATTACGAATTAACAGGTTATTAACCAGTTAACTGCGGAATTCATTTTTTAAATAACCCTCAAGTCTCCCTTTTTAAAGTCAAGCATATACACACTGAACGTATAACAAATTTTCAAAAAATGATAATAATGTGATTAAAATTTCATTTTCGTAAAGTAAAAAATTACACTTCAAGATTTAAATTGATGTGTATGCACGTCGAACGCACTTAACTGGTTAAAGATAAACAAAATTTGATAGTATTTTATGATTCCTTATGCTATAAAATATTTCTATGCAAAATACACATAAATATATATATAATATGTATTTTTATAGACAGAACGATAATTCGGGATCTCTATATCTAAGGATATAAATTTCATATCTTTGCAGTATAGAAATAACTGCTTTGCATTACAAATTATTTCTTCGATAGCGCCTGTTAATTCATCATGTTAGTCTGCGGGTGGCCTGGTGGTAAGGTCTCGGCTTCGGAACTGGAGGGTTTCAGGTTTGAGACCCGATTCCACCGAAGAACCGTCGTGTAAGAGGGTCTGGTGCACTTTAAATCCATCGGGGCCAAACGTGCTCTCGCTGGTGTGGTGTGAAAGTTTGAGAAGGGATGCCTGCTCAAATGTCGTCCTCGTCATCTGACCGTGATTCAGAATCACGAGATTGGTCCAAAAATAGCTTTGTTGCTTTAAAACGGGACGTTAATATTACTAAACTAAACATTCATCATGGCAGTAAATATTGCTGACTGGATGGTTAATCGAATCTTTACTTTTCTCTTACTGTCGAATAGTTATTTATGATGGATATACCTTAACTGTTCAGAATTTAGTGTACAGTATTATACGGTGTGTACAATATAGCTCATCTTGTACAGTTTGATTGTGCAGAAAAAAAAAGAAAAGGAACAATTGCTCACAAGAAAAAAACTGCCATCACTCTAAACAGAAGAATGTAACCTCCAACTATTTCGAATTCAACTTGCCTCATTCTTTAATCGCCATTCGTCTTCGGCAGACATATCTTGAACATTCGAGAAATATCATGCTGTCTGCACGCCAATTTGGCGACATTTCATCAGCATTCATCTTTAAAGTGTCTAATTTTCGATTCATACTCAGATTCCAGCTTTAAAAAAAAGGACATTTAGGTCATTTACATATAAATCATTAAAATTATAGTAAAAATATACCAATAACAAAAATAAGTTATTTTGTGAATACGGCTTCAAAATACTAGGGAAATCGAAACTGCATCATTACGATGGTTGATGTTACTGTTGCATGTCTATATCCAGTGCCAAACCGCGTCGTTCGGGACAATAGTTGGCGAGATGTCTACTCAAGTTTTTGTAGTCATTGTTTCCACTTCCTTTTCTTGTTTTTCCTTTGGACCGATTCGAGAATCGGGATATCTTTTTCATGTTTTCATTTAAGTGGCTCGTTTATCTTCACGGGTCTCTCTCCAATAGACCAAATAATGCAGTCTACAGGATGGGGCCTTTTATCTTGCCTTTATTGACTGCGCGGCTGCAAAGGCAAGACAATCCGTTTAGAAACCTTACACGAACTGAATGCTCGGTTTGTTTTTAATGGGTCTGTGTTGTTTGTCGTAATCTGCTAAAACGCCAGTTTTCTTCTTTCTTTTTTTTATTGCTATTCATTAGCCCATCACGCTAAAGGGAATGCAGACAGTCGTTGGAATATTTGGGATTTCTCGTAGAAACTGAAATAGATTCATCAATATATTACTAGAATTATATGTATTAGAATTAGTATTCTTAATATTTCTGGTATAAGTATTTAACCTTCTCGAATAAAGAATGAATTCGTATCCATTTTGGAATTACAAGTTAATTTTATTTTATAAGAACAATATCTCGGTATTCTTTCATTCAGCGAGCAACAAATTGCAAATCGAAAAAAAGTTATCAAGAATGTATTTTCAAAGAATTTGTGAAGTAGTTTACAAATAAATACCAACTTTGATCGAATTTCTATCACTTATTTATGCATAAAATATTGAAATAATTTTTAAGTTTACTACCAGAATCAAATTTCTTTTAAAATATTGTAATGAATCTTGTTCTAACTTGGACTGGACTGAATGGCTCAATGTTAGAATACTATAAACTGAAAACGACAGTTCGCAAGTTCGT
The DNA here is from genome assembly GCF_947563725.1 of Argiope bruennichi. Lineage (NCBI taxonomy): Eukaryota > Metazoa > Arthropoda > Arachnida > Araneae > Araneidae > Argiope > Argiope bruennichi. Next base: position 48,658,535 of record NC_079152.1, on the reverse strand, counting down.
ATCTGACTGCAGGAAAGTTGCCTAAAAATATTTTTGTTATTGGTTTGCTTTCTGTTATTTCTCTTTCTTCTAGAATGTTCTTAAAATTTCTGTATCTTTCTAAATCTGGAAAATTCGAGTCCTTTCGTCTTGTGGGTAAAAACAGGTGTAATTTTTAGTTCCTTGAATAAAGTCTAGAGTTGAGTTAGCAAGTGTTATGTTCGACTTTAGTTAATACACGGTACATCTATGATAACTTCAGATATATAATATAAAATTTGCAAAGTATCTTTTTTTTTCTATGAAGTTTAGTTCAACAGATCATAATAATTCTGTTAAAAATACTTGGGAAAAATTGGCGGTATTTATATTAAAAAAAGAGACCATATTTATTTTTGATTCTAAGATCATGATTAAATATTTTCCTTCATAAAATATTAATATTATGAAGGGTGAAACATTGTCATTGGAGGTTTTTATTTGAAACACATAAATCAGTTCATTTATAGAAAAAAGTATTGCAAAGGCAAAAACTTCTTTTCGAAGTCAATAATATTTAAAAACTAGATTATTTAAGAGAGAATCCTTTTAGTTTAAGTATTCGATTAAAAATTCTTGGAAAAAAAAACTCGAATCCATTGAAATGTTTTTGCATAAATGGCTCTAAAAACACTAAATCTATCGAAATCCATGCCTATAGTTGATATGGTGTGCAAGTTTGCGAAATCCGCCTGAACATATTTCAAAATTTACGAAATGAGACTCGAAACAGTTCCCATATTTTTTCGAGACATTGATCTAATAAAACCAACTCTGTTCTCAGAATATGCTGATTGGCTGATTTAATTCAAATTTCTTTTTAATTTTTTAATTAAGTTTTTCTTACGATTTCGGAAGTTTTATATGTTCTGAAGAAAGAACGTTGAACGAGTGGAAATCGAATTTTAAGAAAATATTTTTTTTGACTCTTTTAAATAATACTGTGAATTTAGGAAAAATGGTAAAGATAGTTTCAAAAAATAAACTTCTTCTCTAGAAATGTCTTGATTTGGACGGTTTTTAGAAACCAACAGATCAAGAGTTCTCCCCTCAATATTCTTGAATATTTTGTCGTATGCCATTTTTTTGTATTCAGTCTCATTTTATGAAGAATCAAATGTTCATTTTTGTCCATTACCTCTTCTCATTGAATGATTGGTCAAAATTTGACAGTGATCCTCAATTTTGACTGTAAGTTCAAGCAATATAGATTACCGATCGATCTTTTCGTTTTTCTGAGTTTGCTTATGAATAGATATACTGAAAGACAGTCAATCCTATGATGAATTGGGCTTATCATGAATCCATTTGGTTGGACTGGGATCCAATCCATCATTGACCATCAAATTCATCCACCTGATCTAGCAGTGTATTGTCGTATTCGCATGGCAGCAGTCTAGCAACCAAATTTTCATATCTATAATTCAGATATAATCCTATATACCAAATTGAATCCGCATAGCTCTTTGCGGTTTTTGAGTTATCGTGTATATGTTATGTTTAAAATGATTTTTTTTCGGTTATGAAAGTTCGTCAGAATCTCGAGGTCGAAGATTTTTTTACTTTTTACAATACTTTATTAATTTGTGCGAAAAAAAGTAAAATTGTTTTAGATATTTGAAATAGTTAAAACAAGCGATTGTAGTCTCTCCTAAACTTTCTGGTTTATTTTCTAATAATAATCATCCAAGTGAACGCCTTTCTGGCATTGATGTACAGTAGTTGAGCAATATTTACCTTTGGCATGAATTTAGTGTTTTAGTTGATTCTGTGATCTTTGTCAATTTTTTTTTAACGATTCATTCCTTCCAAGAGGTTTAATAGTATCCAAAAACCGAATTTGTTTTATACACGTCTTCCGCAACCAAATGAAGCAAAAATTTGACAAAGAATTACACTTATAATCATAAAGTTCCATACAAAATCTGATACATTTAAGTCATTGCAGTTTCGAGATCGCGTTTACATATTTCTGAAAATACATAGACAGATGATCATCCCCTTGTTCAAAATTTGACGCGTGTTTACTATAGATGTTAAATATGTGTTTTAAATTTTATCTATTTAGCCCGTTAATTTGTAATATTTGGACATCCGGATAGACGGACTTCTTCTGAATGAATTTTGCTCAAAGTTTTATACAAATCCAAACATTTGGCATAAAGACCTTATGCCCAATTTCAACAGTCTTGCTGGAAGCGATTTTCTATTATAAAGATACATAGCGCTAAGAAGTTGTTTTTCAAACTTGGAGAGGTCTGACACGTGGAATGCGAGAGTTCTTCAAAATCTCTAGTCCGAATTTTTTAAGGATAACAATTTCTCTATACTTCGTATAAAGTAAAAAGACTGAGAATCTTGTTAAAATAAAAATTATCATTTTATTCCATTAGAGCTACAATTGTCGTTGCCCTAAGCGCTTATAAATCGTGATTTTCCCCCATTGCCCAAAGTATCTTCTCCTCTTCCTTCAACAACCTTCATATATATATATTTTGCCACTTCCTATCTCTCCCACCCTTATTTCCTGGCACATTTCCCGAGTTCGAAGCGATTCATTTCCAAAGCGTAATAAAGCCTTCATCCTTTACGACACACCAGTTAACTTTCGTCAGACTCTAAACTATCAACCGTTAATTTTTCGACACATATGAATTATCGAATATCCTATAAATCCTCGCTCTGACGAAGCTTCCTGAATTTATGGCGCGTCCGTATTTCGGAGGAAAACGACCGCAAAACGGTATTTAAACTCTTGCTGCCGTCGATTGGTTCGGGCCTTCATTAAACTGCCTCCATTTGTTAAAGAGTTCGCCGGCGCATCGCTTGAGCGAAATCTTGGCAATTAATCTTCCTCTGGTACCTGCTCTTGATATCCACGTTTTCTTGAGATGCGAGAACACATAAATGGGAAATGAATGTTATGTAGTCGATTATCGATGATTCTCTGTATCTTTAAATTCTCTTACCTAATGTAATTTTCGATGCTTGTAGTGGTGAAGAAACACGATTTTTGTTTCACTGTATCGAAATATGCCAAAAGAAAATATTGTGATTGCCAAACCTGTGGTAGTGGTCACTCCAAAACTTTCTCTCATATTCTCTAATAAGTGATCCCTCACATCTCGCAACCTTTGGACATTGAACAAGGTAAAGAATCTCTTGCATGGCATTGGTGTACAACAGTTACGAAATATTAACCTTTGATGTGAAATTAGCATTTTTACTGCATTTATTATAAGATCCTTGGCGAGGTTTTTTTTTTTCTTATGGCGATTAATTCTTGACATGTAATTAATAGTATTTGAAAATCGAATGCATGTTTTTTCCAACTGATATAAACCAAAAGTTGACATAGAACTCCAATTGTAATTACGAAATCATATGCTAAATTTAATATTTTTAATTCATTGCATTTCTGAGTTATTGCGATTATATGCTTCTGAAGATATGGACTGACAGATAATAAATACTTTATTGAATTTGGCTCCAAACTTGATAAATATCTATACTATAGATGTTAAACCTGTATACCAAAATTTATCCATCAGCTCTCTTCGTGTTTTTTTTTTTTTTTTTCGTGTTCACTTATATTAGAACAACCGGAAAGACAGAGTTCCTCTGCATGAATTCTCTCAAACTTCGATTGAAATCTACAAACTGAGTGTTAAAACCATATGCCAAATTTCATCAATCTACTTCAAATAGTGTTTAAGTTATCTTTGTCATAGACAGACAATCAAAGTGTTCCCGTTCGTTATTGTAATCGTCAGAAAATTCGATAACAATTTTTTAATGCATCTTAAATTTTTTAATGTTTTTTTGAGCTCAAGAAAACGATAAATAATAAATTTTTAACTGTATCTGTCAGTTTGGATCTGAAGATAACGACTCAAAAACGCCGTTAACTAGACGGCAAAAACTTTGGATATATTTTATGCACCGAAATTGTAGATATGGGTTGTATTTTGGGCCAAATTTATCAAATAATTTGATTGTCCGTCGATATGTCTTTTTTGAATATTTAAAAGCGATAATTCAAAAAAGGAATAATATGAATAATTAAAGTTTAATATATAATTTTTATATCAAAATTGTTGCCCAATTCTGTTAAAATAATACATCCAAAATTCTTTTCATTGTATTTCGAAGTTTAACACAAAACATACCTTTTTCTCACACTCGAGGTACTTGTAAAGACGAAAGCACTATTTCTGGTTAAACTGATCTTTGAATCTTGCTTTTTCCAAAGTTTTACAAAGAATATTTAGATTCTTTGTATCAAAAAGTTCTATGAGAAATTCTAATCACTTTCAGCTTTTCTTAGTTAATGTTAACATACTGATAATTTGATCGTATTGCAGAATTATGAGGTTCATTTAATTTGATAGGGTTTACTGGCTCAAAAACCATTTGAGCCATTAAATACATAAACATATACACATCATATATACATGATGTGTGCAGACATCATGTATATATGTCTGCACTCATATTATCCATGCCAAACATTCGATCTTAATTAAAAGGTTGTTTCATTCTGTATTTTTGAAGACTTGTCAGCTTGTTCAACACGTGATAATTCCAAACCAATTTAAGCCGGATTTTCGAAACACACACACACTTTCTGGCCTCGAGAAAAAGTTTTGGAGCTCAAACGATTTTGAGATAAATCCATCGTTTTCTAAATATCGACGCATACGTAATCCGATAGAACAAGCGATTGTTTCAAACCGATTTAAACTGGTTAATGAATTAAATTAATTAAGATAAACGACTTAAAAAATAATAACGTTCTTGCACGATAAAATGAAATTCGTGATAGCAGATTTCATTTTTTTTTTTATTTTGATACTTAACAGAGAATTTTTGAGCTTTTACTAAATATTCACTGAATGTATAAGCTGTATTTATCTTATTTTTCTTTTTTTTTTAATTTTCTCTATTCTAAATGTTATTATAAAATTTTCCAACACAGTTCGTTATCCGATCGAAAACATCATGCTTATGAAGTTTCATAAGACTTTTGCTCGTTAATTGCATATCTGCAATTGTCAACAAATATTTTTTTTTCCCCATTTTATTTTCTGCTGTGCAGCTGCACGCTCCTTCCTATTGATCGACCCTACCACATTTTTATATCTTTCTTATGAACTTCATTTTCATCCTTTGTGGGTGGTGGAGTGGCATCTGTGCCACTTTATGGGAACTTCAACTGCATAAAGCCGCCACCACAGATGCACAGTCACAATTTCAATTTCTTTACCCGTACTGGTGTTTTCCTTTCTCCAAATAAAAAAACACTTTCCCAATTTCTTGGCCACTGAATGTGTTACCCTCACCCCCGTATCTTCCGTAAGGACAGTTCCTCCTTGCATTTTCAATTCCACCCCCTTGACGTTTTCCACTTTAAAATAAACCCGCAACTCCTTCACTGCTGCCTGTATGTTTTCTTTCCAGATAAGCATCATTGTGCAACGGGAAAGCGCTCTCCTTGCCCAGATCGTTCAGAAGGCCTGCTTGTATTTTTTTTTTTTAATGTGCTTTCGTTTATTTATTTTTTTCGCCCTCTCCGCATATTTTGCATTGTGATCCACCCTCTTTCAAAATCGATTGGTTAACCGTCTGTGCAAATAACTTGGCCCGTATGTATTGACTCCAGTGGCAAAGACCAAGGCAAAGAAGTATATGTTTTTCTGTCCCAGTTTTTTCCAGTGCTTGACTTTAAAAGCGAGTTTCTGACTCAAAATCGAAATGGAAAATTTTAAAATATTGTATCATGTTTTATTTTTTTAATCGGATTATGAAGTGTGCAAAAATTAAATTTCTCTCTCTCTCCGTCTTCCTCCGCTCACTTCAATTTATATGACTGCCCCTTTCCTTCCAAATTAAGAAAAGGAAAAATCCAAATTTGTGAAAATTCGGTTTAATTAGTCATGTCATTTTTAACGAATAAATGAACACTTGCTACATTTTTTAATTGAAAATAGCAGATTAGGTTGCCCTATTTGATTTTGTTTTTCAATTTCCTAGATCAAGTTATTTCCAAATAAATAACTTTTTGTATTATCTATTTCTTTGTAAAGAGAATCAACCTTTTTGTTTCCAAATTTAATAGGTATCGAAACTTAATATGCTTAATCTGTGAACCAAATTTTATCCATCTAGCTCACTTTCTTTGTTTTGTAATTATCATGTTAGATTATACTTGTAATGCGGATTGCTATGAGCGAGGGTAGAACCTGGGACCTTGAGGTTCGCAGCCGAGTAACATGACCACAATACAAAAGCAATCGCCCGTGCAGCGTAGCTGTTAACTGGCTTATAAGCTATTCACTACACTTGGATAGCTGAATAGATAGACTTCACCTTTGGTATAAAGGCCGTTTACTAAATTTCTCAGTCTAGTTCAAATCACTTTTGAATTATCTTTGTCAGAGACAGACAGACATATTGCTGAAAATATATTTTTCGAACGCGGTAAGGATATTCGGCAAAATGACGAGTTCTAATTTTTTAGCATGTACAATACTTTCTCTATACTTCGTGTACTAGAAAAAAAATTAATCTAATAATCTACATGACAAAATAACGTGATTTGCATAAAATACCGTGCTTTTAAAATCATACCAACTGACTTCAGTATATATTGAAATATTTTTAAACGAGTTCTTGGTTTCCATGACATAATTATTTCATAGATTTTATTTCAGCATATTGAAACAGAAATTATAGCATTAACAAAAATGTTTAACAACTTAACAGAAATACAGCATATTGACAGATTTCATTAAATATTCAATTTGCTTTTACTGTTCAAAATTTAACTGTCAAAATCAAGTTAGATTTATAGAAACAAAATGCCATGGTGGCCTGGTTGTAAGATCTTGACTTCGGAACCGGAGAGTTTCAGGTTCGAGACCCGATACCACCGAAAAAACCGTCGTGTAAGTGGGTCTAGTGTATGTTAAATCCGTCAGGGCCAAACGCACTCCTTCTGGTGTGATTTGGAAAGGGTTGTGCCTGCTCAGGTGTCGTCCTCGTCATCTGACCGCTGTTCAGAATGATGAGGTCCATCCCAAAATAGACCTAGTGTTGCTTTAAAATGGGACGTTAATATAACTAAACTGTACATATAGAAACAAAATAAGCCAAAAAAATTTAAGAAATATATTTTTAAAAAAATTTACAAGTGTGCTATTTTAATTTATTTGTAAACAACACGCGCGCTTTTAAATGTCTCTGAAAATATTTATTTCCTAACAAAGTAAGTTTATTCATAAATATCAAATTGTATTTACAAAAATAAGGAATTTAAAGCGCTTTAAAAGTATGTTTCAAAATTCAATTTTACTATAAACAGTACACGCGAGACATACTTTTATTTGTCTTTCAAAATATATTATTTTTCTGAAAAAGATAATCACCTACAAAAAAATCAATTATATTAATGCGTTTGAAAGTGAGTAGGTAATTCTAAATATTTTTATATTACTGTAGAAATTTAAAAATATTTAGAATCTTTATTATTTTTTTGCAGATTTCCTAATTAATTTTAATCTATTTTTCCAATTTATTTTTCTAAGTTGAGTTTCAAAGGATTTTCCTCCCACTCACCTTAAGAAAACGTATTTTATTTTTTAGAAAAAAACAACTTCAATAAAGTTGCAATCCGAGTAATGTAAAAAGAGCATTTCGGTTTTGCATGTAAAAAGAGCATTTCGTTCGAAGTAAGAAAAAAATTGGATGGATGCCGTGTGAGTTGATTAAAACGTAGGTGAAGAAAACGGCCTTGTACTTTGTTTCTTCAACTTATAACCAATAATATAGTGGGCGATTATTTATTTAAAAAACATAATCCACTAAAAAATCTCAACACATCAACTTAAAAAAAAAAATACATCCAGTTCATCTTTTTTTATATCCTGTAAAATTATAAACATGACATTCTAGGATATTTAATACAAATATGAAACACTTTATACTTTTTCGTATAAAAAGAAAAAAAAAAGTATTTTAATCGTTGAAAAATTTCGATCGCGAGATTTTGGTCAATCTCCTCATTTCAGACTTTCATGAATCCGAAAAACATATTTTTAGGATTATGTCCGTCTGTCTGTCTGTGAACAAGATACTGATTGCCTTCATTAAAAAGATTGAAATAAATATCTGGAGAGTATGAAAGATTTTTTTCTTATGTAATCGCGTTTTTTTCGCTAATTCAGTTTAAATTTAGTAACAGAAAAAAAAAAACCTTCAAAATAATATCTCGCGAAAACTATTTGAGCTCTTTATTATTCTTATTTAACTTTAAATCCTTTATTTTGATGACAACAATCGATACATCTTCAAAATCGTGAATCAAAACAAGCACTTTCAATTAAATTTAGAAGTGAAATATTGAAAGAAAAAATTAAAATGTTTTCTTATTCAGCTCTCGTTCGCTTCCACCAAATTTTACAAATGTTCTCAAAAAATTGAGCAGTAAAAGTCTGATTACAAACTATATTATTTTTCTTCGTGTTTTTTTTATGTAGTATGTATTTTAATTTTATTGAAAATAAAAAAAATTTACATACATAATAAACATATACATACACATTTTACTTACATATAAAACATAAGTTTTTTTTGTTTTATAATTATTGTTATAATTATTTTATCATTGATAATAAATTGAATTTCGTTGTGTATATTACATTGATTTACAGTGCGCTGCAATGTACTTTATTAAGCAAAGCAAAAATAAAACGTGTAATATGAATTACTATAAGACAGACAGACAGATGAATAGATATTTTTTTCTACACAGTACGTGGTATAAAAGTCGCTACTCTACTCGGCAATTGCTAATGCAACGGCTGATGCAATCAGTCCAGACAAGGACGATATAGACGAATTTAAGCGTAAAACAATGTATTATAATGCTTCATATAGAAGCTAGAAATTTTTTTACTCGCATTCATTAATAATTGCTTCGACCGAGCAGCTAGTTCGTCGGAAATATTGGTCATATTTGGTTACAGATAAATCGTTTCGTTGTATCAACGTCGTTTTTAAAGCAACCCTGATAAATCGTTTAGTTACGGAGTCGTGTCCATTATTCCGTCAAATTGTCTGATATTAAAAGCGAATTTTTTTAATGATTCCATCGAATTTTATAAATGTTCCGGTTATTTGTTTTATTTATTGAAGCTTAGTTTATTATGTACAAAAACTTGTTTAATGAAGACCTGTTTCGTGACATCAAAGCGCTATTATGAACATAACTGTCAAGCTTGTTCATCTTCTAATTTAAGCCGTAGCTACGCATTTCACGTAACTTCAATTGTATAAATATTAAAGAGGCACTTCTTTAACATTTCAACAATGGAAAAAAATCACGCGATTAAATATTTGATAAATCAATGAAAAATTTCAGGGCAACAATGTAATATATTAAGGGAAAATATTAGATTAAATGTTATTTTCTCATAATAGATTATGATAAAATATTATAATCTAATATTTTAGGCAAAGAAAATATTTTTTAGAAAATTACCAAAATTCATTTAAAATTCGCGCGGTTATTGAATTAATATTATTAAAAAAATATTTTTTAATTTCGAAAAGATATTAGTATTTATTTCGAAAAGATATTTTCGTGTAGCAATATTTTTAGAAGTTATCACTGAGAAAATGCAAAAATTAAGCTTAAATTTTAATTAAAATTTCAAAAAATCCCTCCAATGTGCACATTTCCACTCTTTATGGTGTATGTTTGCCATTTTTGGTAGCTTTAGGTCAGATGGTATTGCCTTTAAAGGGTCAACACAACCACACACTTTCATATTTATTATTAATAGAGAATGTAGAAAAATTAAAGTGCTTATAAGCTTGTATATCAAAAGGCCCCTCACTATGTCGATTTCTTCTTTTCCTCACAAGAGCTGAGGGCCGTGGTGGCCTGGTGGTAAGGTCTCGGCTTGTGAGCCGTAGGGTTTCAGGTTTGAGACTCCATTCCACCGAAGAACTGTCGTGTAAGGGGGTCTGTTGCACGGTAAATCCGTCAGTGCCCAATGTCCTCCCGTTGGTGTGGTGTGGAGAGGGGGTGCCAGCTCAGGTGTCGTCCTCGTCATCTGACCGAGTTCAAAAGTACGAGGTTTGTCCCAAAATAGCCCTAGTGTTTCTATACGTTATTATAGCTAACTCAAAAGAGTTGAACTATGCATAATTTCGTGGCACTTCTGAAAGAGCTAGGGAAATAATCTATTAATTTGAAAACATAAATTGCACCCAATATCCTTTTGTATTGTAATCCATCATTATTGCATTTCCGTATTTGTTTGTCGTTTTTATATCGTATCACAAAGAGCAGAAGTGGTTTCCCACACTCTTTCTTACATGCTGTCTTAATAAAGGTATTATCCTAGACAACACCTTGGCATGGCACTGGCGTACAATAGTTACGGAATATTAGCCTTTGGCATGAATTTAGCATCTTATTGAATCTATCATGTCAACCATGGCGAGTTATTTGGCGATTGATGCTGGCATTTGATTAATAACATCCGAAAATAGAATTTGTGATTTAGATGCTTTTTCCCCAACCAGTTGATACGAATATGAAAGTACAAGCCGACAGATGTTCATCTCCTTGTTGTATTTGGCTCAAAATATGATAGAATAATGTAGAACCTGTCTGCCGAATTTTATCTGTATGTTGTTACGAATCTGTGATGCGACTTCCCAGCATAGTTGATTCCATAGGAGGTTCCAGAACTTGGCGACGAATTTGGCGACTTTGGCGCTAAAATAGATTATACCCGAAACATCGAATTTTCCCGATCCGTCCAGTAGGAACGGAGATACGCCTGGAACGTTCCTGATTGGTTGGGAGGCTTCTAGCCCCGCCTCCTAAGACCTATAAAAGGAGCTGCAGCTGCCGGGGAGTGACGGGGAATTGAGTAGTAGTCGAGAGTCGTCGGGATCGACGGGGAAGAACGAGTCTTCCAGAGAGAGTAGTCGCGAACCAGTGGAGTCGAAGAGTAGTCGTCGTGGTGAACCAGATCGGAGAGTGGTAGTCGCAATCGACGGTAAACAACTGGCCTTCCAGAGATACGCGGAGCAGCGACGGAGTGAAGCTATTGCTGAACTAAGCTGTGTGCTACTGTCTGCAGTAGAGTCTGTTGTATGCTGCTGTGTATGCTGTTGTATGCTGCATGTCTCGGCTGAAGATAATCGTCTTCTGTGCTGTATAGTTGTCGTCTTTGTGCTGTCCTGTGTGTCTTCGTGTAAATAAACGTCGTTGTTTTATTTTCTACTGCCGCCTGGTGATTGAGCGTTCTTCACACCATATAACTTCCACTATCCAAACGAACCCCGGAAATTTCGTAACAATATCTTTCTTAGTTTTGTAGTTATATCGTGTTAACTTGTTTTCGAATAGCTGATCAGGCAGACTTCCTCTGAACGGATTTTGCTCAAAATTTAAAAGAAATCGTCAAATTTCGTACACATACCATATACCAAATTTCATCTGTCAAGCTCAAAACGTTTTCGAGCTATCTTTGTACAGACAGACGGATGGACGCACATCTTCCAAAAATGTATTTTTCGCACATAGGAAAGTCTGAAACTTGGAGATCCTCTAAACTCTCGAATTCGAGTTTTTTTCGAATAAATTTCTCTATATTACATATACAAGAAAGTGAAAAACAGTTGCAATCGTTTTAATACACAAGAAAGAATCTTCATTTTCCCTGTCTGAAAAAAAAAAAAAAAGATCATCGCTGTCTGTAGGAAAAAGCTTCTCAAATTCACTTCTTTACTCCACAATATCGAAAATAAACCGTAAAGAATAAATGAAAAGAAATATAATCTACGAAATAAGATCCTAAGGGAGGGTTAGGAAAAAAAAAGATAAATGAAATAAAATAGAAAATTGTCCACAGAAGCGAACGGTCTAAAAAGGGCTTGGTGGGCGGGGTGAAAGAGTATAAGAAAGGGCAAAAAATAAATAATGCTAAAAACACGGGACAAAGAAATTTTGCTATAACATCTTTTCATTTTTGTTTACTTGCTGATTTATTTTGGAGGAAACATGTCCGAAATATAAAAAGCAAACTGAAAGATTCCCAGTTAGCGGTATATCGCATGTCTCATTACTTATCACACGAACTCACGGTACGGGTTTTTCTACTTTACTATAAGTTCGTCTTTATTGAGAAAAAAAATTCAAAAAAGGGATGGAAATGAGGGGAGTGGAGAAATAAAATATTGGCATATGTGGGTAGAAAAGCTGATACAAAGTTAATTTCGTAAAATTGTTACTATTTCTATGGACCTTAATTCCCTCCTTAATATTTTATACATTCTGTCGGTGTTAGTTCCTCTTCCTAATCCCAGATGGCAGCGCATTCCCGTTATCTTGAAAGGTATGCAGAAAAAATTTCTTGTTTTGCTTGGCAGTCAAGAAAAGTAGATGTTCAGGTGAGTGTGATCGATGAGTACCTCTCGAGGAAAAGCAGAGCAAATTTATTTGAATGATCATGCGAAAGCCCAGTGAGTTTTTCGTGGAATTAGTAATTTATGAAGAAAATAATTTTTAATGTCTTGAAAAAATATTTGTAACCGTGATATGGAATTGCTTATCGGAAATTGTATAAAAATAAGGAATGGCTGGAAATGAAATAAATGGGTGACTAGTCAAGACAACTGTTTCCTGATTTTTTTCTTGCGTAGAATCTTTTATTTTTTGCAAACAGGAGCACAGGGTATGTGGTCAGGAACAGTGCGGAAATACTTCATTAGGGAAATGTCCCTTATATTCGACACATTCCTATATAGTAAACTCTCTTTATACGACCCTCATTATTCTGACACTCCCACTTGTCCGGCGTACATCTTAGTTGCGAATGAACTTTCATTCTTGTTAAAGCTTAAAACCTTCGCAATTTTAGTGCATAATTTGTCGTTTTAATATGCCCCTATTCAAGTCCTAAACAAAGTATTTTTTTTATATTAAACATATAGTTTGGCTCTTTTTCCATATCAAGAAACATTTATCATTGTGTTTGTAACTCCACAATATCTGTATTTAGGATTATTTATCGTCTGACTCTATATTGTCCAACATATTCGGTCGCATAAATATTAGTTTGGCTCATTTTCCATATCAAGAAAAATTTATCATTTTGTATGTAACGCCACAATATCTGTATGATTATTTATCGTCTGACTCTATATTGTCCAACATATTCGGTCGCATAAATATTAGTTTGGCTCATTTTCCATATCAAGAAAAATTTATCATTTTGTATGTAACTCCACAATATCTGTATTTAGGATTATTTATAGTCTGACTCTATATTGTCCAACATATTCGGTCGCATAAATATTAGTTTGGCTCATTTTCCATATCAAGAAAAATTATCATTGTGTATGTAACTCCACAATATCTGTATTTAGGATTATTTATCGTCTGACTCTATATTGTCCAACATATTCGGTCGCATAAATATTAGTTTGGCTCATTTTCCATATCAAGAAAAATTTATCATTGTGTATGTAACGCCACAATATCTGTATGATTATTTATAGTCTGACTCTATATTGTCCAACATATTCGGTCGCATAAATATTAGTTTGGCTCATTTTCCATATCAAGAAAAATTTATCATTGTGTATGTAACGCCACAATATCTGTATGATTATTTATAGCCTGACTCTATATTGTCCAACATATTCGGTCGCATAAATATTAGTTTGGCTCATTTTCCATATCAAGAAAAATTTATCATTGTGTATGTAACTCCACAATATCTGTATGATTATTTATAGTCTGACTCTATATTGTCCAACCTATTCGGTCGCATAAATATTAGTTTGGCTCATTTTCCATATCAAGAAAAATTTATCATTGTGTATGTAACGCCACAATATCTGTATGATTATTTATCGTCTGACTCTATATTGTCCAACCTATTCGGTCGCATAAATATTAGTTTGGCTCATTTTCCATATCAAGAAAAATTTATCATTGTGTATGTAACGCCACAATATCTGTATGATTATTTATAGTCTGACTCTATATTGTCCAACATATTCGGTCGCATAAATATTAGTTTGGCTCATTTTCTATATCAAGAAAAATTTATCATTGTGTATGTAACGCCACAATATCTGTATGATTATTTATAGTCTGACTCTATATTGTCCAACATATTCGGTCGCATAAATATTAGTTTGGCTCATTTTCCATATCAAGAAAAATTAATCATTGTGTATGTAACTCCACAATATCTGTATTTAGGATTATTTATCGTCTGACTCTATATTGTCCAACATATTCGGTCGCATAAATATTAGTTTGGCTCATTTTCCATATCAAGAAAAATTTATCATTGTGTATGTAACGCCACAATATCTGTATGATTATTTATAGTCTGACTCTATATTGTCCAACATATTCGGTCGCATAAATATTAGTTTGGCTCATTTTCCATATCAAGAAAAATTTATCATTGTGTATGTAACGCCACAATATCTGTATGATTATTTATAGCCTGACTCTATATTGTCCAACATATTCGGTCGCATAAATATTAGTTTGGCTCATTTTCCATATCAAGAAAAATTTATCATTGTGTATGTAACTCCACAATATCTGTATGATTATTTATAGTCTGACTCTATATTGTCCAACCTATTCGGTCGCATAAATATTAGTTTGGCTCATTTTCCATATCAAGAAAAATTTATCATTGTGTATGTAACGCCACAATATCTGTATGATTATTTATCGTCTGACTCTATATTGTCCAACCTATTCGGTCGCATAAATATTAGTTTGGCTCATTTTCCATATCAAGAAAAATTTATCATTGTGTATGTAACGCCACAATATCTGTATGATTATTTATAGTCTGACTCTATATTGTCCAACATATTCGGTCGCATAAATATTAGTTTGGCTCATTTTCTATATCAAGAAAAATTTATCATTGTGTATGTAACGCCACAATATCTGTATGATTATTTATAGTCTGACTCTATATTGTCCAACATATTCGGTCGCATAAATATTAGTTTGGCTCATTTTCCATATCAAGAAAAATTAATCATTGTGTATGTAACTCCACAATATCTGTATTTAGGATTATTTATCGTCTGACTCTATATTGTCCAACATATTCGGTCGCATAAATATTAGTTTGGCTCATTTTCCATATCAAGAAAAATTTATCATTGTGTATGTAACGCCACAATATCTGTATGATTATTTATAGTCTGACTCTATATTGTCCAACATATTCGGTAGCATAAATATTAGTAGAGAGAATTCATTGTATATAAAAAAAAATATTATGAGCATTGGTTGTATGTCCTTGTAACTAAAATGAATCCTACAAAACAATATAGAATTTGTTTTTTATGATTCAGAATTTTAAGACTTCTTTACAGTTTATAGAAAGGGGATAATTTCGCATCATCATAGACATATGATGTTAATATTGATACAAATCTGTAATATTGTTTTCCTCTTTAATTCGTTTCATTATGAAAAAGGGAGATTTACAAATATTTTCAATGGAAACGGGTGCTTCCCGATCTTTGTGATTTTGGCAATAATAATAATAATAATTTTCTGGAAAATACAATGGTTAGGGTAGTATCTCTAATAGAAAATGGGATCGGAGGATTTTTCTAGAAAATTCCATTCCTTATTGGGAGATTATATAAGGTGAAGCGCTCCAATGAGATGGCAATTCTCACTTTTTAATGTGTATTGCATTGCGCGTGAGGGCGCGGAACGCTATTATATTGTTGCTGTTTAATAGGTTTTTTGTTAGGAAATGTCTGTATCAGATATCAGCATAAGGCAATATATTGAAAGATAACATGCGTTATTAGTTTATCACAGGATTATAGTTTCTTGTTCACTATTTCATTTGAAAAAGATACGAGATGATGACTTAAATTCGATTTGTGATTAAATAAAATTTGTAAAACTTTGAAGTGTTGACGAAAATATTCTTAGTAAATTAATATTTTAAACAAAATCAAATTTCAATTTTTCTTGTATATTTTAATAATCTAATTGCAACAAAATAAAAAAAGTAATCTCCGTTAAAAAAAATTAATTTTTTTTAACTTTTTATAAATAACTAGAGTATTTTGTCAACATTTACAAATTCCCGACTTCATATTGACCATTTTTGTAATTTACATCGTTTACTTAACTTCAATAAGTAAAATTTAAAGCGTGTGTTTCACTCTTTTTGGAACACCTTGTTATATAATATAATGATATCCCTTAATTTGCTTTAAACCCTGATTCATTTATTTTTATTTATCGTGAAATAGCCCATATTACTTTATCCTAAAATTTTCTCTATTTCCTGATCCAAATCTCTTTTTTTTTTTTTTAATTTAATTTCCAACACGTGGTCTCAAATGTGGATTACTTAATACAACTCTCAAGAGGGGATTTTAGGGATAAAATTCTCTAAAACGCACATCTCCAAAGATACCTAAGATTCCTTTGTCTAAATATCTTATTCTTTTCTCTCTCCTTAGAATTAAAGAGAAAACTTGTCATACTTTCGCTCTTGGGTTCTGGTGCGAACAGATGTGTTCCACCTCTGTCTCCATGTAGAGATCATGTTCACCTGTGGAAAAATAGATTAAAGTTTCCCAATTTGACTGCTTGTCGACCACTCATCTGCAAAAATTCTGTTTAAATGTATATCTATACTTATAATAAAGCTCAATGTGTGTGTGTGTGTGTGTGTGTGTGTGTGTGTGTGTGTGTGTGTGTGTGTGTGTGTGTGTTGGCGCTCTACAGGCAAGGTCATTTGACATACAGCTATCAAATTTGGTACATGTATACCTTAGAGGTCGGGAATGTGCACCTGGGGTTCCTTTTTTTGAAATTTTAATTAGAATTTTAATTATTAATTAAAAACTAACTTTCCCGCCAAAAAAATCTTCCATTTTCCCCACCGCCAACTTTTCCGCCAAAAAAATCTTCCATTTTCCCCCACCGCCAAATGAGTAAGAGTTCAGTTTTTTTTTTCTCCCAACAGAAATGAGGCTAGGGTTAACATTTTTCGGCGGATTATTTCAAACGATTCTGTTTATTTTCTTAATGTCTGATGCATTTAAAATTAAAGATAGTTAATTAATGCATGTTTCAGATTCATTCTGAAGTACTTTTGAAATAAAATAACACAGAATAAAGGAAAATAAAAATGTATAATCTGCATAGCGTTACCCCAACTGGCGTAGAAAAATTCACGCATTTGCGTTACCGTAATTGGCGAAGAAAATTCACGCATGCGCATTCTGTTCCGATTGTTGCCATGACAACCATTATCAACGGACGATTTAAATTATTTTTAGGTTAGTTGCATGCTTTTGTAAGTAAATTGTATTTATGTTAGTTATATATTTTTTGTATATGCTTATAGTTTTTAAGTACATCGTTTTTTAAGTAGTTTTTTTAAACCTGTTTTCGACCGATTATTTTAAACGATTCATTTTATTTTCTTAGTGTTTGATGCATTTAAAATTAAACATTGTTAATGAATCGATCTGTTCATGATGAATCTGAGAAAATTTTGTTTACAAATTCTTGAGATAATACATAAATTAAGAAAGATATTCTTTAGTGCCGATGAAGTTTAAACGCTTTGTGACTCTATTATCAGTAATCATATTATTAAAAAAAATGCTTTGTTTCAGTAAAAAATATTATTATATTAATTGCAGATTAATCATTTACACTTTAATTTAATGTAAAGCATAAATTCTACGGGAGCTAACAGAAAATGAGAGAGATACAGATTACGTTATGACTGAAGGTCTTTTTAATATTATGAATGAATTGAAATTTGAAATTTTGAAATATTTTAATGAAGAAGCTATTAAAGTAGGAATCACATAAAATATTTAACTATTAAAATTTTAACGAGCATTAGGATTGGCGAACCGGCTGGTCGCCAAAGGCGGCTAGTAATATAATAAAAGAGAGATAACAAATTTTACTAAACTCGTGTAATCTTTAAATACGTCATTCTATAATTGTTGTAAAATATGTGCAAAGTGCTATTAAATTCTTTCCGTGATTACAAAAAAAATTATTATAAAAGTACCCATTGAATGTAATACTGTAAATTTTTGCTATGGAATATATATATATATATATATTTTAGTTCTACTGATAAGGACGTAACAAATGCAAAAATGATTTTCCATTCGATTGTTATTAAATTTAGCTTGTATGAGTGAAAAATGTTAACGTATTTTATGGTTTCATCAATTCAAATCGGTCATTTCTGTTCAATTTTTTGTTATATAGAAGATAATGTTTATCGATAGTGTAGGTGAAGATCCACTGCTTAAAAAAAAGTAGGACAGCCGTTTTCTGTCAATTTTCTTTTATATTTTTATCCTGGCTAATAGATTCTCATGTAGGTTTTATTTTACAATATTTTCTTTATTTTCATGTAAAAATGAAATAGCTACCACTGTTTATAATTAGAAAGAGGAGAATATATAATTTACAATGTGTAAAAAAAAAAAAAGGACACCTACATTTTTTTTTATTTGGTGGAATCTGCACGAATACAAGAGGAACTATATACTTTTTAAAATTGTTTTTCCTCAGGAAAACGTATTTCGTTAAAAATTTCACTGTTTCTTTAATTTCAGAATGCCTAGAAGTATACCCCTAAATTATTTTCAAAAGGGTCAAATTGTTGCATATAAAAATGAAGGTAAAGGTATTATAAAGATATCGCTCGTATACTGCACATCAGCCACAATGCAGTTTCTAACTTTATTAAAAATCCAAACAGAAACGAAAAAAGAAAGAAGACTAATAGGCCTAAAAAGTTAACGCCTCGTGATGAAAGAAAACTTACTCATGAGCTTAAAAAGAGTAGTGGAAGTGTTGCAAAAGCTCGAAATCAAGCAGGACTTATTCATGTGTCCACACAAACAGTATACAACTACATCCAAAGGTCCAAAACATTCATTTTCAAAAAACGGAGGCATCATCCAAAGTGGAAACAAACACATATTTATAAGCATTTGAATTGGGCTAAGGAACACAATGTCATGGACCATAGAATGGACATCTGTGATATTTTCACAGATGTGATATAAAAAAAGTTTCATCGTCTGAAGAATGCAGAACAATATATTAAGCTAGACAAATAGGAGGAGGAAGTTTGATGGTCTGGTTAGCAATTGGTTATGGAGGTTAAAGTTTGGTCTTTCTCAATAGTAAGCAGAAGCATACAGACTACATTAATGTTCTGAATTCTTAGCTCCTTCCTTATGGCTCTGAATTAGGAGAACAGTATATATTTCATCAAGATGGAGCCTCAATCACACTGCCAATGGAGTTAAAAATTGGTTCGCTTCAAATAATGTGCAGGTTTTACGATGGCCAGCTAAAAGCCCCGATTTGAATACAGTAGAAAATATTTGTGCAATGCTTGTCCGTCGAGTATACGCTGGTCGGAAGCAGTGTTAGAATCGTTCTCTGTGGCATTAAATACCTTAAGGGATAGTTTTTGTCAACAGGAATCCAATCTTTGTATGACTCGCTTCCATACAGAATATTCGAACTCATAAAAGCTAATGAAAGAGTATCCCTTACTAAAACCGCTTATATTTTGTTCTTTTTACAACTGTCCTCCTACTCTTTTTAAATGGTTTCAAATGAAAGAAACCATTTTTGTTATCATTTGTCCTTTATTTTTGAATATCATGGTAATGATATTAATATTTTTTCGGTAGACGATAAAAAAAATTCTTATAAAAATAATTGCAGTAATTTTTTTAAATCTAGTGTCCTACTTTTTTTACACAATGTGTTAATACTGTTACGAACCTGAGATGCGGCTTCCCAGCATAGTGGGTTCCATAGGAGATCCCAGAGCTTGTCGACCATTTGGCGACTTGGCGACGAATTTTTCGACTTTGGCGCCAAAATAGATTTTACCCGAAACATCGAGAATTTTCCCGATCCGTCCAGTAGGAACGGAGATACGCCTCGAACGTCCCTGATTGGTTGAGAGGCTTCTAGCCCCGCCCCCTGAAGCCTATAAAAGGAAGCACCCGCAGCTGCCGTGGTGTGGTGAATTGAGTAGTCGGAAGCGACGGAGAAGAGTGGTCGTGGACCAGTGGAGTCGTCGTAGTTGTGAACCAGTGGTGAATTGGGTTGCGAACCAGTGGTGAATTGGGTTGCGAACCAGTGGTGAGTCGAGTGGTGAATTGAGTAGTCGGAAACGACAGAGAAGAGTGGTCGTGGACTAGTGGAGTCGAAGAGTAGTCGGAAGCTACGGTGAAGAACTCGTCTTCCAGGGACTAGCGGAGCAGCGACGGAGTAGAGCTTCTGTGCTGTCTGCAGTAGAATCTGTTGTATGCTGCTGTTTATGCTATTTTGTATGCTGCTGTGCATGCGGTTGTATGCTGCACGTCTCGGCTGAAGATAATCGTCTTCTGTGCTGTATATAGTTGTTGTCTTTGTGCTGTCCTGTGTGTCTTCGTGTAAATAAACGTCGTTGTTTTATTTTCTACTGCCGCCTGGTGATTGAGCATTCTTCACACCATATAACCCCCACTATCCAAACGAACCCCCGGAAAATTTCGTAACAATACGTTTGAATTTAGGATTACAGATGCTGTGTCTAATGTGGCAGCAGAAATGCTGGACAATACTTGGCGATAACTGAAATACAGCCTTGCTATTAATTCTCTATCAAGGAACTATCAAGGTTGCTCACGCAAGAATTTATTGACATAAATAGTTTTAAACAAAATTGAGCTACAATAAAATCGAAACCATTTGCCAAATTATAATAGCTTTTTTTTTCTTCTTGGTAATCGGGTAAAAAATTTTTAACCATCCTGTATATTCTTTGCTCCTCATTTCCTTTCAAAATTGATATTTTTAATTATTTAATTATTGTGCTGCATTTTTAAATACTTATTTTGCCTCATTTCCTTTCTACAACAATCTAGTAATCCGGGAATTATTTATGAATGAACATTCCCATACAAAGCTTCAAACGAGGAATATGTCGGAAACCTTCACAATATTGTTTTCTTCTTCTTTCTGGAGGACCATAACTCACGTCTTTCGCTATTTTTAACCTCATTTATTTCTTTGACTGTTTGTTCATAGAGTTTTGAGCATTTTCAAACTGGCGAATATCTTTTTCTTGATGGGGAAAAAAAAACTAAGAGGAAAAAGTAGGAAATGATTTTGGAATCCAAGCTCAAATAAGCTCGTATATTTAAACGTAAAAAATATTTTATGGTTGTATCTACAAGTTAAAAAAAATGATTCTGTAGTATTCGTCGATCATTAATTCAGTCATGTGATACTTTTCTCTGTCGTAGCTATAAAATGCAATTGAATTGCCAAAAGCAGTTGGGACCAATGAATAAATCCTATGTTAACTTATATCAATGAAGTATTAGGATTATAATTTATATTAATAAATAAATCATAAATAGATGTACAGTTGTTTTTTTCTCCGTGTAAAATGAACAAAAACCTTGATGGATGTTGTTCATGTTTTAACCAATGGCTTTTAGTGATATTGATTTGTTTGTATAACGGAAATAAATTATTGAAATTCTTCTATGATATTTGAACTAATTCATTAAAGAAACCTTATTTAAAGATAATTATGACCAACATATTCGTGAAAAATAAAATATCTAAGATCGAATTTAATTATTTAGAAAGATAATAGGTGAGACCTCATTCTAAAAGTTCAGCGTTAATAAATCATTTAATATTTGATTAAAGACTTATTCTCTTTTTTACAAATTATGATATATCTATATTTATAATATAAAGAAACTAATATCTATTTTTTTTATCAAATAAATTATTTATTTGTGTTAAGTATTACTGTCAGTATTTTTCTCCTGAGACATTATTTCAAGATGAATTTCATAATTTGTTAGTTTTAAGTCTATGAACAATAAAGTAATCCGGTTTTACATTCGACCAGCTATAAGACGGCCAGTAGACAGCGCATGCGTAGAAAGGCTGAAAGATGCTGTTCGGTCGATGGCAAGTAATAGGTCCCGTCGGGGCAACAACATGTCGCTTTATTGCATTTTTTCTTACTGCGCATATGTTTGTAGAATTTGGCGGAGTTTTTGTATGAAAAAAAATTAATTGCCTATCATAGATTAATTCCGACATTTTTTTGCTCTTTGTTCTTTCTGATGCGAGTTTTCTTTTTCTTTTTCTTTTTTTATTTTATTTGCCATTTCTTTTCTATAGCTTTCCAAATTTAGGTAGCTGACTTTTTAAAATTTTATTTTACCAAGTAAATATTCATTATTTTAGGAAAACAAAAACATATCATTTCTGTGAAAAGAAAAACGGCAATTGATAGCCAAACATAGAATGCCTGAATCTATCTTATGAAATTGTGGCAAACACAAATCAGTCCGTTTCTACGCATGCTCTATCTATTGACCCTCTTATAACTGGCCGAGTGTAAACCCGGCATAATGTTACATTTTTTTCCTGTAATTTTTTTAATTGTCAATAAGATTACGTGATTTCCAATTAAACCTGATACTGCCTTTATAGAAACTTAGTCTAAAATTGGAAATAAACGTTTCGTTGTAAAAGACGAAAATAACTATGCAAAATTTTACGTTTAAAGAAAAAGTTTTGCGTTATTGAAATCTAGCTACTTTTTTTTCAAAAATTTAATCTAAACTTGTATTTTTATATTATATCGCAAAATTCGAAATAGAATTGCATAGAATAATTTTAAAAAATATTTAAGAAACATTTTTTTTTATTTTTTAATAATTTTATATTTTCTATTAAAAATATGTAGAATACATGCCATTTTTTTTTCGTGTGGCGACTTTGCCAAAAAAAGTTTTATTTTTCCTTCATTGATATTTATTATTGAAATAAATGTGATTTGGTATTAACTTTTTTTCTATTTTTTTAAAATCCCTATCTGTGTGGTGAATTTTTAAATATTTCACTAATTTATTTCAAAATTCGTTTAAGTTTCTGATGCAATATTTTGTGTCGTTATATAAAAATGCACTCGCACAATATTATTTTAGATAGAAAATTTGATTTTTAATCAAAATTATTATAAATTCTTTTTACAATGACTGATATTATGAAGATACTTAAGTTTCATTTAAGCCTTTTTTTATTAATTTAAATATATATATATTTAAAAATTCGGAATCTCAATCTGTTTGCGTTTCTGCCTTCAGATGAAAAAATCGTTAAGCGGCAAAAGTTAATTTTTTAATATGTGAAACAGTTTATTTTTATTTTAATCGATTCTAATATTATCGTTTGCTTATTTCTTTAAAACGAAAATCGATTTCTTATTTCTAAGTGGATTTCTGCGCAACAGAAGTGAAAAATAATTAATTTTCCTATATGGAAATTCGATTCCCATTCTCTCAGCTTGCTCAATCCTTGAATGAATTCTCTGATTGAAGAAAACAGCGTAAACAAAAGAGCTTCAAGATTACGCAATCGATCGCGTTTGTAGGTGTATCGAACCATTGACAGATTGCTGCTTAAGACATAATCCGCAAGGTGTCGCTGCGGTAGCTCTTTTGGCTCGTTGCCACAATTTTTCTTTTGAAATTCTCGTCTTCGCTGCTGAATAGAGAGATCAAGGATAGACACGCGTACCTGGAAATGGATTGTAAATATTGGTCATGCCTTTTCAAAGTGAGGCTGGAAATTTTTATTCGTCTTGAAAAGAGTAAGAACGCCAATTATGAAAGTGAAAGCTCCTGTTTACTTTTTCCTTGAAAGGGAACAACGTTTCTATTCTTAAATCCTTCAGTGGTTATTTTTTTTACCACAGTTATATAAATCTATGAAAATTAATGTAATAGATACATGTGACAAATATTTAAATTTATTGTTTAAATAATTTTATAATTTTAAATATAGTTGCCCAGTTAAAAATGTTTCATAAACTTTTATTTTTAGTTCTTAAGGCAAGACGTAAATTATTTTATTAATTATTCATTAATTTATCATTAATATAAGAAAGGAAATGTGATTCAATCATATATACAGAGTAGAAATTGATTTCTATTCTAAAATTGAAAAAAATCAAGAAATTTTTTTTACCTTAACAATAAAAATAACTACCGCTGAAGTATTTTTATTGTTATTAAATTTCTATATCTAATTCAGTTATTCCTATATCTAATTCAGCCAAGATAAGCTTTTGTGCCATAAAACCTCATAAACCAATCCAAAACAGGTCTAAAATTTTTATTAATTATTATTATTATGAGAAACGGGGCAAAGTTTTGAGCAAAGGAAAAGTAGGAGAGGGAAAGCAAAGTTAATGGGAAAAGGCATTCTAATCGGAAAAAAATTTCATCTGCAAAACTGACTTATTTTTATAGAAATTATTTACATTAGGTATCTCTTAATCTAATATATAAAAATGAAATTTTGTTTGTTCGTACCTTTCGACCGATTGCGATGTAACTTAAGGTGTACGTACATACTAGAAGATTTTTTAAAAATTTTAACTTTAAAAATCCAGTTTTTTCACAGTAGGTCATTAATATTTGTTTAAACTCATTTCAGGGACAAAAAACCATATTACATTAATTATTGTTTAATTAAATAATATTTAATGTGCTAATTAGCCTATTTTTTGAAACATATCTTAAATTCTAATTTGTACAGACACACAATTCTAGTTGGAAATTATGCCTAATATCAGTCTTCATGTTGTCTGCCTCAATCATGTTATAAAAATATATAGTTTTTTTTAACAATTTTTTCATCAACAATGAATAGAAAAAGCAAGATTTTTTCTGTAAATTTAACATTTAAATAGCTATTAAAAATTTCTTTCCGTAAATATAACTTTGATTGAGGCACATCAAAACATCCGCTATTTCATACAGATTATTTTGACATAGAAATAACTGTATTTGGTTAATTTCTTGTTGAGTTATGATTGTTTGAATGAAGCAACATAGTGGAAAAATATCATTCTTCATAAAATGAGTTTTAAAAACACCGTAACCAGAGTTTTTAATGAAAGCAAATCAAGAAAAATAATTATAATTCGAGAAATATTTCAAATACTGACAACAACTTGGTATCGTTTGAAAGCTAAAGGATCAGAGATTATTATTAAGCAATAAAAAAAATATTCGATATTTTGAACGATTTTCGAAGTTTCAAGTGTGTACATACACCTTAATCAACTTATTACTTACACCTACACGATGGTTAGAGCCAAACTACAGTTATCTCATATTTAAAAAAAAAAGGATCTACAAACTGCATCTATTAACTCAAGTTAGAGGTTAATATTTCATAGCTATTGTGCGCAAATGTCGTGCAAGTCGTTCTCTGAGGTAATAGCTTTATTACAGAGCATGCGAGAAAGTTTTGGGAGGACCAATCCTGCAGGTTTGAAATTTTAATTGAAAATTTAATAAAATTTTAGCATTTTTCGCAGTAACTTCCGAAAATTATGTAGTACAAATAATTTCCAACCATTTTATTTTTCAAAAATTATTTTTTCCAACTATATCAACGATTTTATGTTATAAATATGTTTAATCAATTTTAACATTTAATCTTGAGAATTCTAAAAGAATATTAAACAAATCGTGAAAGATACAAAAAAAAAAAAAAAATAGTTTCTTTCATTGCCATTCTGAAAGAACACCAAACATTACAATTCTAAAAGAATACACAAATCTGATATATAAAAATGAATATTTGTTTGTTCGTATTTTATGCATTGTCGTACCGTTCATCCTATTTCGATAAAACCTTGCCAAATTATTAATTGTACTTGCACGAAGGATATAGGCCTGGTACAATTATTACATTCAGAGTTAATCTCGCACATTCAAAATAGAATTATTATTATCGATGCCATGATATATGTGGTTTCCATGATATATGTGCGTTCATATGGCATTCATTAGATTTACGTAAATTACATTTACGTTGCTTGATTATTACCTTGCATTATTATCTTTCGCTATACAAAAAATGATGTTGAGGCAACGGATAGTCGAATGCAGAAGATATGCTCATTCCACGAATTATTTCCACCGACAGGCTTTTTGATTTCAAACAACTGCAGTTCCCCATTCCACTAACATTCTCCATACTCATCAGCAAGGGGCAAAATCCATCACTTTAAGTGTGCTGATTGATCAAGAAAATCCATGTTTTTCAGAAGACGAGTTGTATTTTGGATGCTCACGAGTCGGGCAGCCAAAAAATTTGTCTTTGCTGAAGACGGAAAAACCAAAAATAGTGTCTAGCCAAAAGCACTTGAATAAGAAATTTTAAAAAAATAGAATAAATATTATTTATACTTCTTCTTTGAACCCCGGGGGCGGCACCTCGAAATGAGGATGAGATGCTTCCGACATGGTGGTTGGATCCTGGAGGGTACACTAATAGGTGGGGCATCTGACTCCTCCCATCGATGACGGGACGTACTTCCTTCCTTCAGGGAGGGTTGTACCGTGGCCGGTGATGGCCCTTAGGACTCAATCATTCAGTTTTTATGGTTTAAATCCGTGTGCCTTCGTGGCATGTCGAAGAATTAGATGGCTGACTTATACTTCTTCTTTATATATCATTCAATTTCATTGAATATATTCATTGCCGACTAGAAAATAAATATCAATCTTTCTATCATTCCTAATTAAACAAAATAACTATTTCAAATTCCAACCGATATTACCAAAATTATTTCTTCTGCGGCGGCAACGCTTCGGGTACCAGCTAGTAATTTATAAATATTGATGACAATTTGTATTAAAAACAGCGAAAGTGTTTTCCTATTTTATAGAATATATAAAATTAATAAAATACTCATATTTTATATGAATCATGTGAGACGTTAAATCTATGATTATATATTTACATTACAATAATGAAATGGGGTTTCCCACGCCTTGTTTGGAATTTATTTGTTGTGGCATGTTAGTATGCATTTCAGAAGTGTCAGGAGGGATATATATAAAAAATTGAAATCTGCTAACACAAATTTCAAGTTATCATGTGAGAACATTGTCAATTTTTAAGTTATTTTTGTTTTAATTAATTTAAGACATTAACCAGTTTAAGCCAGTTTGGAATAATTACCTAGTTATCAGATTACGCATGAGTCGATATTTAAAAAAATCGTGTGTGTGTTTTTTTTAATTTTATTATTATTTTTTTTCCCCCAAAATCAATCTAGTTCGAAAACGTTTTTTCGAGGCCAGATTTTTTTTCCCGAAAATCCGGTTTAAGATTTGGAATGATTATGTGAATATTGTATTGCGGAATCGTTAATTTTTAGAAAAGCGATGGTTTTCCCCCTCCCCCTTCCCTTCCTCTCGAAACTTTCGAAGCCCAAAATTTTTTGCTAGCTATGAAAATTTATATATATCTTTCGATACCTCCCCTTGCCTATTTCCCTTTTATTCCTGTTTTCTTCTTTGTGCTTCTTCGGGCAATAACTTCTTACGACTCTGCCCTTTATTGGCCAGACTGGAGAATCGGTACATGGCGGACATTCCCGCTAAGTTGTAACTTTCAGTGTAACTTCGATTGTCCTATCTGGCCGACAAAGGGCAGGGTCATAAGAAGTTATCGCAGGGTCATAAGAAGTTAAGAAGCACAGAGAAGAAAATAGGAATGAAAGCGAAACAACAAGGTGAAGGTATCGAAACTTACATATAAAGTAAACTTTAAATTTTTCTAGCTGGCGGAGCTCGAGCGATTTTGAGTTGTAAAAAACCATCGGTTTTGTAAAAGTTGACGATTGCACTATACAATAGTCACGTGATCATTCCAAAGCAGTTTATTGGAATTATAAAATCTGGTTTTAAGAAAACGTTTTGGAGCTCAAACGATTTTGAGATTTTAAAAACAGCCATCGTTTTCTAAATATCAATGCATGCATAATCTGATAATCATGTGATTGTTTCCAACAGTTTAAAGTGGTTAATTGTTTAATCTAATTATTTTTAAAATAAGTGCTTGTCTTAATAATGTTCTCACATGATAACAGGAAATTTGCGATAGCAGATTTCTATTTTTTTTAAAATTTTAATTAATTTTTTGCCCTTGTGAAACAATAATGCCTTTCGTATTTTGTTTCTACTTTACTGTTTTAAAGTATCAATTTTGGATGCAAAATTACCCAGACTATGGAGTAAATTATTTGATACCAAATTTGCAAGCTTGAATCAAGGATGTAAGAAGAGCAATGTCAGAACGATTAGAACTATTCTATAAATATACTTTCAAATTTCTTGACTATAAGGATAAATATTGAAAAATGCAGATATAAATTCAGTTTTAATCCTATTTTTCATTTTTATGGAAAAAGAAAAGACTTTAAATGTGGGTCAAGTTTTTCAAATTTTTCGTTGAAAATCTGAAGTTATCTAGCGACCAGAAATATTCAGCAAATTTATTTTCATATCGTCAGGTTTAGAACGAGGTTTTCAAGCAAAACATAAACTCATGCACATATCTCTTAAGATAAATCTAATTTATTAGAATGAATGTTTGCATAAGTTTGTTTACATGCTTGTAGAAGTCCTACATTTCCGAACTACTCTGCTAGCCTATCATTTCCATTTTTCCCGGAAGAGTTCCACAAATATTTTGATACATATATACAAACATAAATTTCAAATAAATTTCGTTCAGAATTATTATTCGGTAGCATCTCTTGTAGAAATTTTACCATGTTTAAATTGCATTTAATGTATACAAACGTAAATGGAATTGTGATAAATTCTGTATTTCAAATTCTTTTTTTTAATGAGAATTTCGAATAACCAATTTATATATTTCGATGCTTGAAACTTATTTAAAATGAGTTTAAATTTATTTTTTACCTGAATGTTTGTTAATTATACTAATTTTATTAATATAGCTTTTCATTAAATATTTGAATTTAATTAAAATGGTAGACTTTTAAACTGTATGAAATATTTGCAAATTAAATATTTGAGAAAAATATTAAATAAAACAATAAATTAAGTTTTCTAAATGATTTCCTTTCTTGAAATCATAAGTGTTTTTCGTTTTTCAGATGACTCAGTTCTTCTTTTTTTTTCATGTTGAAAATAATTAAAAGGGTGAAAAAAAAAGATGAACTATGTCTAATCATATTTTGGGTCCTAATTGCCTATTTTCATTTAGGCATTGTTAATTAGCAAAAATAATTTAAGTATATATACGAAAAGTATAGGAATAAATTTTAATAAAAATATATTCGAAAAATGGTTGAAAATTTTAAACTTTATATCAAAAAAGAGTTTTGAAATTTCAAAAATATTCTAATTTATCGATGAAAAAAATTTGCTGATATGTTCCATGATATTTTTTTTTTTTTTCGATTTTACTCCGTTATCCAAATGAATGTAAATAATGTAAAAAATGAGTTTTTTTACTCTTTCAGATTAAAAAGTAAAAATAAATATTTAGTAAGCGTGATGTTAAATTCTAAACCATCTCTTAAAATTAAATGACGAATTCTTTGGATGATATTATCAGCGATCGTAAGGATTTATTATATGCTCTACCGTAGTTCTAATAATCACAGAAATCATTAAAAAAAAAAATTCGAATTTCAATTTTGATCACATATGCCATATAAAGTTGCATATTTTTGTCTGAAATAACTTCTAATTAATGTGACATACTTTACAAATGTTAAAATACATATGAACTAACATCTAATGCACATTGTCTAATGATATCGTGTTCATTTTATCTCATGCAGAATGAGGAGTCTAATTTCACGACGCATTGGACACACGTATCATCAGTTTAACCCTTTAAAGGGCCATTTTTTTCTAGTCATATTATGTTAAAATATTTTTAGACTTGAAATTAGATTAAGAAAAGGGATTCATTTAGCTTATTAGATAAATTTAATTTGGTTAATTAATAATTAAGTATCAAATCAAGACACATCATTTTGTGTAAAACAAAGAACTAAAGTATCTAAGTTTCTGTCTTTCTAAAAAAATGTGTCAGAACTTATGCCAACCTACATAAATTCATACAAAGATTGATAAATTTGGTGGGAAGCATACTTACCACGGCCCTGGAAAGGGTTAAGTTGACTCCATAATGAAACTAAATGCTTATATCCTCAAAATCATTGCAAAACCGATTTCTTGATCGGTTAGGATTATTTTTTCCTTTATATATATATATATATATATATATATATATATAATATATTCCTTTTCAATATTTGGAATCATTTCTATATCTATCGAATTTCATAATTCAATAAATATAGGATAGAATAAAGGAAATAATGAAATATAGGATAAATTTAGAATATAATTATAGGAAAGTATTGATTTTAACTTTTTAAATGGTTTTTAAATATTCGTATTATAAAGAGGAAAGAAATTCGTGGTATGTCAACAAAGCATAAAATAGTATGAACATATGCTCACTTATGTTTGCCATGTGACAATAGCATTTCATGGCTTGGCTTGCTAGAATGTTGCTTTTGTTTTCTAATAAGTGTTAGGTTTTCTTTCTTAGGGTAATTAAGTTTTCACTAAAGAGTTACTATCTCTATCCAAAAGAAAAATCAAAGTTTTGATCAAAGAATTCTTGGGGAAAAAATGAAACGGCTTAGATAGATTTAACAGTAATTATCTCCGTGCAATAGTACAATTGCTTCTTGAACTCATTTCAGATTCCGAATACAGAGACAAAGGAAAAAGCTTTAATTATTGATACTTTCAGAAAAAGAAATTCTCTCCAGAACATAATTAATTTTTTGCATTTTTTTTATTAAAAGGTGTGTGTGTGTGTGTGTGTGTGTGTGTGTGTGTGTGTGTGTGTGTGTGTGTGTGTGTGTGTGTGTGTGTGTGTGTGTGTGTGTGTGTGTGTGTGTGTGTGTGTGTGTGTGTGTGTGTGTGTGTGTGTGTGTGTGTGTGTGTGTGTTTCTATAATTATATCTGAACTTCACATGTCAAAAATATTTTTTCTGTTGAAATTTAAAATATATTGCATTAACACTAGGCTTACCAAGGGGTCATTCTGATCCATCTAAGAAAACTTTTCGTTAATTTTCTTCATGAAAATTATTGCCATATTTTATAAGAATATTTTAATTAATTTTTACTTACATTTATAAGATATATAATCGCAAATATTATCTTTTTCGTTCTTTTAGTTTCGGAGAAATGTATAAATTATAGCTACTTTTCTCGAAGGTGTCATTTTGACAATTCGAATAAATATTGTTGAGAATACATACATTTATAATTAAATATGTAACGGCTTGATAGCGGCGCACATGGATATAGGTATAAATATAGAAAAAAAATATGTGTTAGTAAAATATGTGAATATAAGAAGCAAGAAGACGAATACGAAAGTCAGTCACATAGAAGCTATTATAGGTTGTCAGTAAGAAGACGAATACGAAAGTCAGTCACATAGAAGCTATTATAGATTGTCAGTAAAAAGACGTGTGAGTCAATGTTTTGATAGAAGAGGATGGTAGAAGAATAGATGGTCTTGAAGACCTAGATTGGAATACACTTTTTTTTAGTAAATAAACACAAAGGAACTGCCTTTTAATTACACCAAACCTCAACAAATATATTGAAAATATAAAAGTTTTTTCTACTTCATAACAAATAGATCAATTTATATTTTTTTCTAATTAAATACCAAAAGGGGTCATTTTGACCCCTTATGAGAAATAGGTATATGCCAAATCATGGTAAACTTGGTGTTAAAGGGTTTCTTTTGCATAGACGTTTTAAATTTCCAGTCGTTTGTCAAGCACACATACTTGTAGAACTTTCGTAGAGTTGAGGCTCAAATATATAATTTTACTGTTCTGATGCCAAGATTTGACCACTAAGCATCAATGACCCCCATCGTATTTGCAAGATTGATATATTTTATAATAAATATGAGTCGGTATGGATCCACGATTCTGTTTCTGCTGCGTTATAAATAAGTATCATTGAAAATTTTCGAAACTTGGAAATCTCTTATAAATATTCAAATAGTTATTACAGAATGTTTATATAATAAATGAATGAAGCAGCATGGCTTTAGATGCAGGCCGCAAAAGTATACGAGTGCGTATTGGAAAAATTCCCCAAACTATGTTGACTACATTTATCATCTTAACTCATTAAACGAACTGGACATACAAGACGTGATCCTGTTGCGTCCAAAACTATGCGCCCCGCATAGTAAACGATCAGTAAAACCATCATCTGTCCAAAAATTCGTCGAATCGATTGCCCCGAAGTTATTAGAACCCTCTCCCCTTCCCCCATGCTAAAAGGCATTTTGCTTATGGCTGTAAAAAAATGTCCATGGCAATGCATCATTTCCAATTCTATCTGTCGAAAACAACTTTTCCCGACTACGTCTAGTCGTCATTGCCTGGAGAGCTGTATTCCAAGTGAAATTGCGTCATTTTTCATCGTCGCTTGTCACTCTGCGGCTCTCCATATATTTCTGTTCTTTCATTTAACTTACCCGCTAGAGAAAAATTTGGAATTTTCACGTACGTTCCAAGTTTCCTACTTCGGAATGCCCGGCGCTTGGGCGTCGACTTTTATTGGTTTCTATTAGAGGGGGATGACCTCCTACTGCGGTGATCGGATGTCGATTTCTTCGTGAAGAAATCGATTGAAATTCTTTTCTGAAGTTACTTTTTTTTAAATCTGAAATAGACTACTTTGCAATGCCGAAAATTCCTTGTGGAACTATGGAAATGTCGGTTAAACTATGAATTTTATCCCTTTTTTAACTGCTGAGGGACTATAGATGATATATCAACTATAGACGATAAGAATGGAAATAAAGACACTCTAAAAAAAGAGCAAAATAATGAAGTTATGTTTGTTGCAAACAATGCCATTAAAAGTTTAATTGTATATTTAAAAAATCATTCATAGGGCTTTTGATTTCCAAATTTGAATATTTAAGTGAAATCAGTGAAGTAAAATTTCTCATCGCCACACACACACAAGCGCGCTCGCGAATATGCATTCTGCCACAGATCAACGGAGAAAATCTTTAAATTTATCAGAATTTATTGATAAGGACTCATTAAAAATGAATGAATTTAAGTATTTTGATCATTCTTGTTTTAAATCGGAGATCAATGCTCGAATAATCGCATCCAAAGACTGAAAAAAGGTTTAAGAAATTAGAATGTTAAATGTAGGTATTTTAGATTAAATTTTTAAAATTTTTCAGAAAAATAACAATTTTAAAGTTTTTTTTCTCAAAATTCAGAGAATTTCGTCAGAGGTGAAAGCAAATCTCTTTAGAATTATAATTGTTTATTAAATGGTGCTCTTTTTTTTCTTCTATGATGATAAGAAATGATGCTACAGACAAATATAAGCGAAGAATCATCCCAGAAGAGCACAAAATATTCAACATTTTGAATTTTAAATTTTAACCAGTTAACTACGGAATTTAATTTTTTAAAATGCCTCAAGTCTAACCTTATTAAAGTCAAGCGATGACGGATGTACAGTTGAACGCAATACAAATAGTTGCATTGTAAATTTTGCGAAAAAAAAATCATAATTAAACGAATAATATTTTACTTTTATTAGGTAAAAAAAAATTGCACATTGATCGAGCCAAAATGAAGATTTGAATTGACATGTGTATGTTACCCTTAAAGTGTATAATTCATTTATTTCATAGAATAACTATTTATTTCATGAAATAACTTGACAAGTCAGTTAAAGTATATAATAGGTGAAAAATTTCATACTTTACCTAGTTATTCTATGAAATAAATAATGATAGGCCGTTAAAGGGAAAAATAAACAGTTTCAAAGTTATTTTATAAATTAATTGATCATAAATAGCTAAAATTTTTCGAAAAAAATATATAATTTTCCCTATTGCGGATGGATTAATTGATAAATAATAAGGAAATTAGATTATATTTATTATTGCTCATGTTTAACTAATGTTGCTAACATTAGTTAAGCAGAAAGAGAAACAAAGGGAATATATTGCAGAAATAATTATATTTAAATATTATCAAAAAATACATGCTGAGAAGAAAAACTGGTGCTTCTTAAAAACATTGTGTAAACTTTATCAAACAAAAATGTAAGAGAATATTAATTTAAATTTTATAAAATACCTTTATTAGAGCAAGGATTGCTGTGATGATACGTTGAAATGCATTTCATTGCTTATTATTTTTGAAGCAAGCACACTTTTTACTATTGCACAATTTTTTATAAGAGTACTTTTTAAATCCTTGTTCGGTGCCGCAATTTTGAGCTATTGCAACCGATCGAAACTTTGTGTCAATATTCGGAACTTCTTCAATGGAAATTAATTTAATACTTCATTATGCATTGTATTTTATTTGTATATTATCTACTTTATTTACTACTTGCCGCCTTTGGCTACCAGCCGGTTCGCCAGTATTACCATCGCTACAATTTTCAATTAAACATTTTAAGTAACTGGTCTCTTAATAGATTCTCAAACAAAACATTTTTAATCTTCAAATTTTGATAGTCATACCAAACTTATACTGTTGTTTAGATCGTTTCGTTCAATTTACTATGTATATTTTCCTAATTTGTTGTCATTTCTGGTAAAACTTCAACTTTAATTTAAAGTGGAAATGATGAAATTGCAATTAATATAAAGATATTTTTTAATAAAACCAAGCGTTTTATTTTATTTATCATCTTTATTGTTGTTTATTTATTTATTATTATTATCGAATATGAGTATTGCAAACAGAATCGCTCGGTATTTAAGTCTTATGTGAACTACAAAAAATTTGTCATAATTTATGTAATATCTCAAACAATAATTCAGCAAAAATTTCTCAGATTCAGCGTAAAATTCAGTTTTTAGTTTTGCTTTCAAAAGGATTGAAATGAAATCAATAATAATATTTTGTTCCGGCCTATAAATATATTTCAAAAATTATGAATTCTAAATTTAATGCAGTAAGGTATCATATTCTGAGAAATATTCTGGACACACTAAATTTTAAATAAATGAGTGAAGGTTTCTATTTTCCACGATCAACTAAGACTTATTTATGAAGTTTTGAATGTTAAAAATTTAGAAAAACTCAACATTTTCATAATCTTAGGCCAATTAATCTTGAGAAACCTGCGCGCTGATTGGCGTATTTTCTTTGAAACGATCGATGAAAAATCTAAAATTTTCTTTTTTTTATTGAATAGTGATATTCAAATTTTCATAAATCAGTCAGTTTAAGTGATGGGTTTAGTTGATTGGAAATTAATTCTTTATTTAAAATATTAGTGTTTCAAGAACATTTTGTTAAACGCGATTTCCACAGCAGAAGCTTTATGTAAAATCAAAAATTCGTTATATATTAGAGTATTTATTGGATCAAGTTACATAAAATATAATCATTTTCCATTTAGACCATTTTAGCAGATCTGTGTCTTACTAAAGGTTTACAAATTAGCTGTGTGGCCCTGATTTGAATGGATATCCTGTTCATATTAAACAAAACTTGGCTTAAAATAAAACTGATTTATTGGATTAATAATATAGAGAGTGTAAAAGATCATAAAATAATTTTTCTTGAATTTATTTTTTTAAAAAAATATTTCATTTGTTTCATTTCCAAAAAGTTTTAATTTATTTTTAGTTGGGGCTTTAATCAATGTGATGGCAACACTTTGAAAAAAGCTAATTTTTTCCCATGAATGCGAAACGTGCTCGTGCAACTTAAATTTTATTTTTATTTTGTGCGAAAAAAAATGTTGAAAAATATAGTTAAAATATTTATTTAAAAATTCATTAAAAATAGAAATTTAATTTTAAGGTTAAAACATTGGTATCATTTAAAAGATACATTTTTGATCTTTAACTTCATGTAAAAATCTTTTTTGTGCGGTAATATTTTCGGAAGTTATAGCAGAAACACGCCAAAATTTCGCTTAATTTTTAAATAAATAAAATTCTAATTAAAAATTCGAAAAAATAACCCCCAGGTGCACATTCCCGGCCTCCAAGGTATACACGTACCAAATTTGGTAGCTGTAGGTTGAATGGTCTGGCCTGTAGAGCGCCAACACACACACACACACACACATTGAGCTTTATTATAAGTATAGATAAGCTGTTCAAAACTGACTAAAACCCTTTCAAAGAACTTGGAGTGTCGTATTTCATGCTTTAACGATCAAATAATCGTTATTCTATAGAATACCTAGTTAAATCGTAGAATACTTTAAGTGACTTGTCTAGTTATTTTATGAAACACCTCGTTATTCTATGAAATAACGCATTTCACTCTTTAACAGTAACATATACACGTCAAATGCACTTAACTAGTTATTATTTGGGCTTTGAAATACATGATTTCACCATTTTGATTGATTTCCTGTCTGCTGAAATTATGTATGACTGCAATTGCAACTGATCGGGATGGATACCACAGACATGCATATACAAGTATACCCTCAAACACTTCTTTTAAGTATAGAAATAGCAATTCTCCGCGTTATAAAAATGTTAGAATCTATTCATAAGCATTGCATCTATGGGAAGATTAAAAATAGCGTGAGATTAGATGGTTGAGAGAGTTAAAAAAAAAAAAAAAGACACGCTCTTTTAGCCTAGTGACTAAAACAAAAAATCAATATTTCGAATGTCTGTCAATCAAAACTCGCTTAAGTCTTCCGCAGATGCCAACGCCTACTTTAGTGACTATCAAAATATCCTTCAGTTTAGTAATTAGCTTGTACTAAGCCTTTTGTTTACAGATGTTAACACAATTTTTTTCCCTCTCTGTTGCTGTGATAAAGAAGAAAAGACGCATTCATGCTGCTAAAATATAAAGGCTCGAGCTCTCAATACTTTAAAACCTTGACTTCACTCAAACTCTTGATAAAGTGGCAAGGTATCAGCGTATAAACAAGCTTTCAATTTCCTGCTGTTGCGCGTAGATTACTTCTGGGTTGGATCCGGAAATGGCAGATGCGGGCTCTTGTTAGTGTTAATGAAGTCCGATAATAATGAGAGAAAATTTTTGCTTTAATAACACTGGATTTTTTTTTGTGTGTGCGTGTATATGTGTGCGAAAGGAAAATACTGCATACATGGCCGTTTGGCAAATTTTAAACTATTAAGTATGAGATGTATTGATGGTAGATATAAATGCCGCTCAAAATTAACCCTTTATAGGGCATAATTCCGGGTTATTGACAAATGAAAATTTATGTAATAATAAAAGTTGTGATAAATTGATATAAATACTAAAACAGAAAAAATTTATTTGCCATTTAATTTATGAAATAAGGGGTGGTAAATATGCTTACCAACGATCGTTCAGGGAAAACTAAAAGTGGTAAGCATACTTACCGCTGCGCATTAAGGATAAAAACATCATCGAATGTTCATAAGTAAACTAACCACTCAATTTTAGGTAATTTAGCCCTTTCTAGGGCCGTGGGAAGTATGATTCCCACCAAATTTATCAATCTTTGTATGGAATTATGTAGGTTGGCATAAGTTCTGATAAATTTTTTTAGAAAGACAGAAACTTAGATGCTTCAGTTCTTTATCTCACACAAAATAATGTCTTGATTTGTTACTTATTATTAATTAACCAAATTAATTAATCAAATTAAATTTATCTAATAAGCTAAATGAATCTCTTTTCTTATTCTCATTTCAAGTTAAAAATATTTAAACATAACATGACTAGAAAAAAATGGTCCTTTTAAAGGGTTAAAACAACTTTATACAGTGTTTTTAGATATAAATCACGGAATTCAAATTCAGTTATGTCTACATTAAAGTTTGGAGCTCATTCTGCATTTATTATGCTGGCTGGGCGGATTGCTACATTGTATAAAAATAAAACTGTTGTAATCTGATGCAATTTTTTTAATAACATCTTAGCCACGTTTTGCATTAAGAAATAAAATAAAATGGTTGAATATTATTGTATTCGAATAATAAATACATCAAAAATTAAGTCAAAATATCCATAAAATCATTAACAGGAAGAATCCAAATTTTAAGAAATTCCAACTGCATCGACATTTTGTTCATTTTTCAAAATGAATGTTGAATTTAAATTATATAAATTCAATGGTAATTAAATATAAGAATATCTTAGACATAAGGAACACAACACAGTGGTGTTTCATATCTGAAATGTTTTTTTCTGGAGTTAAAATTTAATGACAAAAGCTGGAACTTAATGTCGCTACGAAAACTCTTACATCGTAAATGGACAGTGGTAAGCATATTTACCACTTTTGAATTTAAATGATATTTAACTATAGACTTGATGCATTTCAGAGCTATTAAAGTAGTTTAATCGCATTTTAAGCATCTGATAATCCTTTTTTATCATTTTAAAAATACTTTTTTGAGCCCTCATAAAAAAAGTCTTTAGCAGGTGGTAAGAATATATACCAGAGAACGATAAAGGGTTGACACAAGATTTCAATTTGCCACCATTCGTGCAGTAAGGTAGCAACCCTGTTTAAAAAAAGCATTTGACAACTAATAGTTTAAGGTTAGTAAAAATGGACAGTCACACGATAGAACAACGTGTTTTCATTGTTGAACTATATATATTTTAAAAATAATGAAAGTTTTGCGGACACAGTTCTAAAATTTTAGAATTGGCCCCCTAGATTATGTGATTTCACTCTATTGGATTTCTTTTTATGAGTAATTTGAAATCAAAGCTCTACGCCAATAATCTCGCAAGCACGGGCGCATTGAAAGAGGGAATCCAACGAAATTCAGCCACATTTATACAAAATAGTCTTGAAAAATTTCGGCAAGAGTGCGTGTGTGCCAGAAAAGCCGTGGGGGAAATTTGCCCTATGTATAATTCCATGCATAACCCTATCCTTTGAACTTTACGATTCAATAAAAACAATTTAAAGGAAAGAAATTGTGTTTTTTATTGCGTTAACACGTTGTTCTATTGTGTAGCGCTCTATTTTTACTAACCCTAATCTATCAGATGTCCAACAGATTTTTTTAATAGGGTTTCCAACACTTTACTGCACCTATGGTGGCAAATTCAAATCTTGCGTTAATTTTGGGACACTGTTTAAGACAAAAATGACATGGTGTTGATTTTGCTCCTGTTAGGCAGGCTAGATTGCTGCCTAGGGTTGCAAGGGTCAGAGAGAATAGCTCGCAGGTTATTTTTAAAAACTTTATTTCCATTGTTGCCATATAAATAAGTTTGTAAAAATTGTTAGTTCTATTCACCGTAAAATATTAGGATGATATTAACATTTTATCAAGCGTCATTGGTCAGGCTCTTATGTGTTACATTACGGTCATTTAGTTGTTAGAATATTTATTAACACCGAGAGTCTGTTTCTGTAATATTGCATAGAAAGTAGATGCTGGGTAGTCTGTATCATATTAGATTTAAAAACAAATATATATAAAAAAAATTAAGTCAATTCCTACTTATTTTCTTATATTATTTATATATATTTTATTTTATGATCGGGTGTCGCGTCAGTAATCTCAGAACTTGGCGATAAACTTGGCAATGATTTAACAACATGGCGACGGATTTGGCGACCAAATAGAAATTACTGGACAAATTTAATTAATTAATAGTGGAAAAAAATGTATTAACATCAAGTGTCACCCACTACAAGTTTGAAAAAATGTATTTGAACTTGAGTGGATGAATAAAAAGTATTTTATTAACGATTGAAAATTTGAACAAGATATATAAATAAATATATATATAGGGAGAGTGTGAACTAATAGTAGGCATTGAATAAATATAGTTTTACACAATTAATAAAATAAAGAATAACCTAAAAAATTTATATGCTAAAAATGTATTGAAATGCGGAACTAAACTGGTCAATTTATTGAATGTGGGGCCTCAAAATGTACATTACATAGGCCGCAGAATAGTTTAATCTGTTTTGTCTCTCAGAGGGTGAGTAAAACTCATTATGTTTCAGATTCTTCTATATTTTACAAAAAGAAAAAAAATTTTTTTTTTTCAAATTATCATGATCTAAAATTATTTTATTACATCTTGCTGAGTTTAGTTTAGTTTAGTTATATTAACGTCCCGTTTGAAGTAACACTAGGGCTATTTTGGGACGGACCTCGTCATTTTGAACCGCGGTCAGATGACGAGGACGACACCTGAGCTGGCACCCCCCTCTCCACACCACACCACACCAGCGGGAGGACGTTTGGTCTGGACTGATTTAACGTGCAACAGACCCCCCTTACACGACGGTTCTTCGGTGGAATCGGGTCTCGAACCTGAAACCCTCCAGTTCCGAAGCCGAGACCTTACCACCAGGCCACCGCGGCCCTACATCTTGCTGAATATCTCTTTGAATTAAATTTCATTTTAATGATTTTTAACTGAATCAGTGATTTGAAAAAGTCTGACACAAATATTTGGTACAAAATCTATGTTATCATGTAAACAATTCATTACTAGCTGTAAATCAAACGGTGTGGCCACATCCGCTATTTCGCCTGCTCTCTGATAAATGTATATTATTAAAGGCATGTCATTCGAGAGCAGTAGCCTACTAGATTGAAATCTTTGGCGATTAATCGCTGGGATGCGGTTAATATACAGTAACAGAATGTATATTTTGAATGCCTTTTTTCAACTGATTGAAAAATAAATTTGGTATAGAGCTATAATAGTAATCACACGAACGTATATAAAATTACACTTATATTCAAATCATTACGTTTTTGATTTATCGTGTTCAGATACTTGTGAAACCACCGATCGAAAGATCCACAGGTCGATCCTTTGACAGTTTTTATTGAAAATTTGATAAATATCTACGTTTTAAATGCTAAAACTGTTAGCCGAATTTCATTTACTTAAGTGGGTACGCTTATAAATAACCGCATTTATTTGCATTCAAAATTTAAGACTGACAGACGGTCAATTCCTTGACATATTTTGTTCCAAATTCTCTATATATATCTAACAATTTAGAAGTGATATCTGTGTATACTAAATTTTATTCATCTAGCTCTGTTTTGCAGCTATAGCGTTAACTTATATTTGGACACCCGGATAAGTCGACTTTCTCTGAATTTCAAATTTCTTTCAAAATCTGATAGAAATATGCAACTTTATTGTAAAAGCTAAAAACCAAATTTCGCCCATCCAGCTCAGAGGTTTTGAGTTAGCGTATTCAGAGACGGACAGACAGAAATCATTTCAAAATTCTGTTTTTTGGACTCGAAGAGCGCTTAAACTTGGATATGCATCAAAATCTCAAGCTGGAAATGTTTGTATGAGAAAGTAAAAAAAACGGGCAAAAATCATTAATGTAAAAGTAAAACTGGTGTAGAAACTCTCATGTTTAGTTTTTTTAAAAAAAGTAAATGCTTAGTTGAAAACCAAAAATAAGTAAATTGAAAGAA
This sequence comes from Argiope bruennichi, assembly GCF_947563725.1. Classification (NCBI taxonomy): domain Eukaryota; kingdom Metazoa; phylum Arthropoda; class Arachnida; order Araneae; family Araneidae; genus Argiope; species Argiope bruennichi. Next base: position 48,617,035 of record NC_079152.1, on the reverse strand, counting down.
TTTAAAAAAGATTTTTCATTTCCTGAGAAATCAGTTTGGGGACCCGTTCCTTTTTCCAAACTGTTGTTTCATTTATTATTTCATTTTCCATTTTTACATATCGCTGCATTTTTTTTTTTTTTTTTTTTTGACAAAAATAAAGATTCGAAACTCTGACAGCTATTTAAAAAAAAATTAAGATGCATTCTTCATATGAAATGTTGAAGAATGTGGTTTTAATTTAGGAGGTATTTTAAAATGCATCTAGTTTTGAAAAATTAGATTATTTTCATGTTGGTAATGCAGGATGCATAAAAGCTTTAAAACAAATTAAATATTTTGAAAGATTCTTTTCCTGAAAAAAAATTACATGATAAATATGTTTTCTAAATCTTTTTGCTAAATGAAATTAAATTATTAAAAAAAAATTTATGCTAAATGACATTTTCAATACTTTAAAATGAATATTATTTAATTATTCCCGAAAAAATTGAAACAAGAAACATTGTCTTATCATTTGTACTTTAATTGTTCTTCTTCAAACAAATCTTTAAAACAATTTTGCTAATATCAGTCTCACTCAAATGTGATTTAAAATTTTGCATCTTGTACGAATCATTTATTATTATTCCAACCCATGCATAGTATGGCCTTTATTAATTGCTACATTGACTTATTTATACATGTACTGATATCTCTTAATCTAATTTAAATTCTAAATAATTTCTTAATTTTGATCTTAATTCAGCACATATTAAATTCATTCTAAAAGGGTCTCTTATTTTCAGATCCAATTCCACTTTTTATTTAATTACTTTTAACACACACTCTAGAAAATTAATGAATTCATCAGGTTCTCACGTTCTGAGCGAAAGGATAAACATCCCTAATGCTCATCACATTTTTTCAAAGATACCTAAAATTCTCTTGCCTAAATCGACACGTATCAAAGAAATCCCTATTAAAATCTCATAGTAAAACTTCTGTAGGGGAAAAATGTTGGTCTCTTCTGCTCTCGTGTCGCGATGTAGGATGACGTATTTCTTTTCCCTTATTCTTTGTACATAAATTATGCCTCCCGTGCTGAAATAAATCTTTCTTAAATTTTAAAAGTTTCTTCTTCTCGGATACACATCTGATAAAATATGTTTATATAGATGTAGTGATGTTTTAAAATCTAATTTAAATCCTGATTAATTTCCAAAGTTTTATCCTAATCTAACCCATATTTACTTAATTCTAAAATGTTCTCTTTTTTCCTGATCCGATTCCCCCTTTTTTTATATAATTAATGCTGCACGAGATCTGTAAAACTGTTTTAATCAGCATTTTCACACGCTCTGAGTGAAGGGATAAAAATCTGTCATGCTAAGCAAATTCTTTTAAAAGATACCTAAATTTCTCTTCCCTGAATCTGCACATGTCAAAGAATCACTATCAGATTCTCATAGTATGAAATCACTGGGGAAAAATATTTCGGTCTCTTTCGCTCTTCTCTTGTGTCGTGGACTGAGGTATCTCGTCGCTTTTTTCTTCTGAATCATGCCACCCAGGAAAGAAAAAACCGATGTTTAAAATTTTCAAAAATGTGTTCTCTCTTAGGCCACAAAACGCTTAAAAATATGTGTTTTACAATATATATTATGGTATAATGTCATCAAAATCCTGTAATTTGATGCAGAAAAAATACATTAACTTCTTCTGTATTCTAATCATGACTAGTTCGGTCTGAATAATATTATTTTGGTTTAACCCTATGAGCCCTGACCGCCCGATATCGCCCCTTTCGACAGGGGCCTGACTCAGGCGTTTTGGGGCGAGCTTAAGGGGTGAAATGTATTTCTCGACGAGTTCTCATTTAACCACCCCAAAGGACCTGAGTCAGGCCCCTGTTGAAGGGGGCGATATCGAGATGTCAGGGTTCATAGGGTTAAGCTTAAGCTATAAACTTACTTTTGATTTTGAAAAATGCATACATCGAAACCAGCAGTATTTCGTCCTAAATTTGCATAAAATCTTTCAAACTTAATTTGGTTACAAAAAACAGTAACTGTCAAGTAGAACAGACTGGAGTAACCCCCCCCCCCCCTCCATTCTTCTGAATAATGCAGCTGAATAAGCTTAGCGCCACGGGCAACCAGTAAAACAATTTTTAACTGAATAAAACACTTTTCCAACAGACAGGCCTGAAAATAACCGAAGGGCGGGAGTGCTTTAAACATCCAATTATCTAAATGATAAGAAGGTTTAGAAATCAATTTTAATAACGCAAATTTCTTGATAAAATAATAGTGTTCTCTAGTTTGTTCAATGAAAAATATCTTGAAATATCATAATGGTATTCGACAGCTGTGCCGTTTTAGAAGAAGGAATTTTGAGATACATCATATGTACTGCTCTTAAACAAAAGAAAAGCCCTATCAGGGGTGAGAGGGGGGGGGGATGTCAAACTCGATAGCAAAACTTCAGAAATCAGATTCAATTTTTAAAATACGTTCGCATAGGAGGGAGTAAAACCTATTTAGTCCACTCAATCGCTGAATGGACGAGGGGAAAAAATGAGATTTTTAACAATGCATTTACATTTGGCAAGGACAAATGCGAAAACCTTTTAGCGGGAATAAAACTCTGTAAATTGTCAAAAATAATAAAGAAGAGAAATTATCAAATTTCGTTGCGGAAAGGACGTTTTAATTGTTGATTATTTGGAATGGTGTTTTCTTTATTTCCCCATTAGTGGCAGATTCAAATATTTTTCATTTCATGCATTTTTTTTTTCAAGCGTAACTTGTATCCCCTTGTCTTTTCTCTTGTAATTTATGTCTGAACTTCCAGCAATTAACATTTCGACGGATGGTTTTTATGACCGGTAATGTGATTTAAAATATTTTTTGAACTTAAAATGAAAAGCGGATTTCTTTTTCAATTTCTTTAATGGTTTGCGAACATTTATTGGAAGCAAGCACTTCTTTCTTACTTTTATTATTTTATTGTTGAATATTTCTTATGATGTGCTTGAATTCGAGATTTATGGATGGGTTCGATTTAAAGCATTACTATTAAATTAAACTCATGACCAAAAGAAACGTCAATCATTATCGTCAATAAAATACGTGTTAAGGAATTTGGTATTCAAAAGGTGTTCCGGTTAGAGAGTAAGGCTTGAACTCTGTTCGGATGCTTAGTTTAGTTAGATGAACATATCGTTTTGAAGCCACTTATGGGTTATTTTGGAACAGTCATCTAATAGTCATATAACGAGGATACATTAAAGTCAGTGACCTCTCTCCATATTTCCAAACCTGACCAATGGAAAACATTCATTCCGGACTAATTTATGCGGTGAAATTTCGAGAAGGATCTACTAGCCCCAATTACATCGGATAACCGCATTAGTTAGTGGCCATGGACCAATTATCATCGCATTGTTACCAAATGAAATGTATTTAGTGAACTATTGTTTAAATTGCAAAGTTGTCCACGAATAATCACAGCAGTATTCTAACAAATCATTATATTCATGTAAAAAAGATCGTGTCTAATTTTTAAAATCTAGGTTATCCAGTTTCTAAAATTTTTCTTTCCTTCAAGTCGATCCTTACTTTAACAATTAACATGATATGGCATCTGCTAATATGCATGGGCATAGGTAAATTTATGAAATGTAATAATTTCAAACTAATGGTAAATTATAATCCCCAGGAAGCCAATGGTTCAGAAAAAGTTGGGGATTCTCTTTTATTTACTATGGATTTAATTTTGCATTTCAATTTACTGTTTATTAAAAAAGAGTAATCTAAGCAAGAGTTAGGAAAGAATATTATTACTTATTAGATGATCATTTTTAGTATAAAACCATTTTAAATAATTTCAAATATTGAAAATAAGTGAGATTTTTAAAATAAACTATTATTTAGTGTTTTTATTTCTTTAATTGCACGCAAATGAAGGATTTTGATTATTCCGTATTTTAATTAAAGTCATTTGTTCGCATTTTTCCTGGTGTTCTAAATTTTAAACAGTTAGCCTTTATTACGATCATCTTATAAAATTTTTACATTATCGTCATCTTGTTTCTCGCCTTTGGTGACACAACACGTGAGTTTGGTGTAAAAAAAAGTTTATTAAGTAAAAATCAAAATGCTGTTCCAGTCTGTTTTAGAACCAAGCAGTTAAGAAACAGTCCTTTTTCTCTGCCGAACAATCCTTCGTCTTCTATTTTGTGTTTGCTACTTTTTCAAATAGCTATTTTCAGTTGCAATTTTTTTATTTTTATTTTTATACTTAATCGAAATAGTATTGTCATTATTAGTATTTATTCTAATTGTACTTGGGAAGATTTCTCAAAATATTAAAGTAAAACAGGTGGTTTATATGGCTTTAGATAATTTCTATGAAAGCAATTTATTTGCCTATTTGAACCTTTTATTCTATATTGAATCAGATAACTTGCAGATTTTAATTATGTTTTTTGTGTCTTTAGATACATTATAAGCCCCAGAAAATGGGAAAAATACTTATTGAATATATAAAATAATTTAACCAATTATTCAAAATCTATTTCTTATTATTTAGTAGCTGCTGTTGAAATTGCACTATGCGCTTGCTTATGAATACGAAGATAGAAACGTTGGATTAACCTTTAAATGATTAATTAAAAATGATTTTTAAAAAACGTTGCCTTTTATTTCTTGAATAGATCATGGGAAAAATTATTTAAAAAAATTGTTAAATGTGGTTTATGAATAAGAAAGAACTGATTGGAACTATAATCACTATAAAATTATTTCATTTCGCAAATAGCAATTTTAATTTATCATTGCTGAATAAAATAAGATATTCTAAATTATACAAAACAAGAAAGAGAGAGAGAGAGAAATAGGATATGCGAGCCCAAGTGAAAAACATAAGTTTATTTATTTATTTTTCCTCATCATCACTTCTGTTACTTTTCTTGCCCGTCAACGGATGAGAAATATGTTGTAAATCGACTTAAAATAATGTTATATGTATCATATTGATAACAGCGGGTATTCGAATTCTAATGTTATTCTTATAATATTTTAAGTGACAAATTGAATAGGTTGTTTAAAGGCGGCTATTAAATGTTAAATTAGTTATTTGAAATACCATCAGAATTTAGTTCGTTAATTAATACACACATCTTTAGATTTTAGCAGCCTTTTAAAAAGGTATTAACTAATCGTACAAACATGAGCTGACTTTGTGTACCATTCGAGATTTCTAAGATGGTTTGTTGATGTGGATGTTTATTTAAAATTCGTTTAGATAAACTTGTGGAAAATCTGTTGCTCTCCCAGCCTTTCTAAGATCATTTCGCCGTAAAAATAGTATTTCTTGTTTATCTACAAAAATTTAGCTCTTGAAATTGCCCAGTGATTAATAATACTCCTTGGATCCTCTCCAAGATCATTTTACTTGGAAGATGTGGCAAAAAATAAAAATGACTTTGTTGCCGGGAAAAACATGTAGAATCTGGCAGCTTCAAAATTTTGAGTTTTTTTACGGGAAATAAACCGAAATTTTCTGGAAAGTTTTTGCTTGCGTGCATTTGTCTAAATTTCAAAAACCTTCAGGTATTCAATCTTTAGAATCCAAATAAATGAGCTATTGTTAGTCTAAATACATTGTTTCGTTATAATTAGTCTAAACACAGTTTGTATAAATAAATTGTATTTGAATGATTCCTATTTCTTGACTTTTACATCCATCTAGTAGTATGGGTCGCGGTGGCCTGGTGGTAAGGTCTCAGCTTCGAAACCGGAATGTTTCAGGTTCAGACCCGATTCCACCGAAGAACCGTCGTGTAAGCGGGTCTGGTGCATGTAAAATACGCCGTGGCCAAGCATCTTCCCTCTGGTGTGGTGTGGAAGTGTGGAGAAGCGGGTGCCAGCTCAGGTGTCTTCCTCGTCGTCTGACCAAGGTGCAAAATTACGTGGTCCGTCCCAAAATAGCCCTAGCGTGGCTTTAAAACTGGATTTTAATATAACTAAGTTGCACCAAACCCATCTAGTAGTAATTATTTGAACTATTCTGCAGTTCTTGAAAAATATTTATTAATATCCGAATTACCAAATCATCCAAATTGTTACTTGTGGGGAAGCTAATTAGTTGCTGTCAATCATTAACTATCTCAATATTCAAAATTCTCAGAGAAAATTACATTTTCCGCAAATAATAATGAATATTCTAATATTTTTGTTTAATGGAGTTATGTTCAAGTATTGGTAATGGAGTTTTATGTTCAAGTCAGTAGTGAAAACAAGTCAGGAATGTATCATTTTTATTTTAAATGTTCTGAAAAATGCTGTACCTCATCGAAATGAGTATCACCCCCATCTTGCATATTTAAAAGGTAGTGTCTATATTGATCCAGCGATTCCACCAAGCATAATTTCACTAAGCAATTCCAATTACAAAGTGGCAGTTTCCAAAGTATTATTGTACTGCTGTGATGAACCCAGGATGGGGGCTCAGTTATGATGATGAGAAGCTTCTTGAATGGTGGTTGGTTCCCACTGGCCTATAGGGTACAAAAATCATGTGGGATGACTGACCTTCTCCTCTTCCGATGACAAGACATGCCTACTGCGGTAAGGTTGTACAATCGCCGGTGATCGGGCCACAGTTCCCGACGCTTCTGTAACGCCGTCCGGTCATTAAGATTTTTTTTCTTGTACGTCAGGGCTCGAATGGTGATGCTTCTACAGGAAAAATTATATTTATTTTCAGCCTAATATGCGTTTATGTTTCAAAAATCTTTGTATTAAGGAAACATATCGGAATTAGAGTATTTCCATCATTTTCAGGAAAACTGCAACTATCCGAATTAAATGAAGAACCGAAGGATTCAGGTATGCGCGCTTTCTAATAATTGAATAAAAAAAAGAAAGACAAAGACATAAAGACATTAAAAAAACTTTAATTTATGAAATTAAGTTTAACAAACGGGAAAAAGAACTGTTTGTATTCATTCACATAAATCATTTGTGTGTTAAATGATATCTATCAGTCTAATTTAAATCCTAATTAATTTCCTAATTTTTTATCTTATTTTAGCCCCATTCTAAAATTTTCTCTTATTTTCTGATCCAGTTCCCACTTTTTTACTTTTTTATTTAATTAATTCTACACGCGCTTTATAATACTGCTGGGCTCAGCATTTTCTCACGCACCGAGTGAAGCGATAAAAATCCCTAATACTTACAACATTCTTTTAAAGATACCTAAATTTCCCTTCCTAAATCGGCTCGTGTCAAAGAAATCCGTATTAAAATCTCATAGTAAAATGATCGAAGACAAAAATTTCGGTTTCTTTTGCACTTGTATCGCGTTGTAAACGAACATCAACTTGTCATTGTTTCTTCCTTGTTCATAAAATGCTCTCTTGTTGAAATAAATCGAAGTTTTAAAATTTCAAACGTTTCTTCTATTCGGCTGCGCAACTGCTAAAATATATTTATATATAATTACTTAAGAAGAATATAATAAGTAGATACTTTTTTTTAGTTGCTAAACTTAATTTCCTTTGGTCTGTCATCAAAGGACGGTCGCATCAAGACTACTGACCATTCTTCCACTATGATATTTTCTTGATTAACCTTATTTTTTTAAAATTCCCAATCAATTCGAGAACTTGAGTTCTATTATATATTATTAATGGAACATTTACATTTTCGATATTGAAGCTACAAGAACAATTATAAATATATTTAAATTAATTTCAACGAATTACAGCTATTTCCAATATTATTGAATTTATAATAAGTGCTGATTTCAATACTGTATCATCATACTCTTCTGTCGATTATCAACTGATTCCAAGCCGCTTTTAGAGAAAATAGAGATATTAAATGAGAGGGCCAGCTGGAAATAATTTGGTTATTTAAACAGATTAATGAGGTAGATGAATTTTCAATATTTTTTATTATTGATATCTTGATTGTCCAAGTTTTCATCACGTACCATTCCATTAGTGATATTTAAAAAAATTAATGAAGAAAAACATGCGGTAAAGAAGTGTTTGGTCCTTCAGTAGATTTATGATTCAGTTTAACTTTTTACATTTCGGATTACTTAAATCTGAATGATCGACTTGCTGTTTCAGCTGATATGCTATCGGCAACAGTTTTGTAAATGTTTTATTTAAAAAAAAAAACTGATTAAATGAAGGAGGAAAAAGGAAGGGATTGGTAATTAACTAGAGAAATGAATATCTCATTAATCATTTATTTCATTTTCTGTTACAAAAGAAAACTAGAGGCTGTATTGTTTTTTCTTTCACGGTATTGATAATATAAAAAAGAAACCACATTAGATACATGAAATTTGTTTCCCAAATGATCCGTAATAACCTTCTAGTTGCTGCTTAGCTAATTTCGGATATTTAATTACTTGAAAAACCGTTCTGCAACATGCATACATGAAATAGAATAATGATTTTTTGCTATTATTAACTTTTTGATTTAAGATCTTTTTCATGAACGGATCCGTTGGATTAAAACATTACACAGAAGGCATAATGTATCTTTCATGCCTACAATCACTGGCGTATACAAAGGTTGTTGTCATGGTAATACAACTGAAATGCCAAATCAATGAGAGTAGTTTCTTCGAAACTTACTCGCATACTATCCAATAACGGTCTTATTCCTACTTCCCAAAAAATTATAGACCTTGGGTAAGGTCGCAAGTGCCTTGTTTGGAACTGGTGAATAATAGCTACGAAATGTAGATCCTTGGAATGGGTGTAACATTTTTACTGAAACTATTGCGAAGATACATATGTTGGATACCTTTTAGACGGCCGACTGACACCAAAATTTGAAATGGAACTATAATTGTAGTCAAAGGTTTGATATATTTTAGATACTATTGTTGTTCCTTATGGCACTTGCCTGGACAAGCCCGCTGTTACAAAGACAGCGATTTTGAACCGGTGGGGGAGCGTCTCTTGTTTTTATAGCAGCGCCATCTTGGGCCAAGAGAACGACTTAGCTACACACACGTCACAACCCTTTTTACGGGGCAGACTTCATTCACTTAACCACAGATCGTAATTTAGACCTGAATCAGCGAACGATCACCCCTGATCCAGTACCCCCAGTGGTATTACTCTCGACATGGAGGACTTTGTGACCACGACAGATTTATACGCGCGTCAGCCACCAAGCACGCGGGGAATCTACGGCCGGCGGGGTTCGAACTCGCAACCTAAGGGACGCGAATCCGACGCTCTACCAACCAGCCTATCCCGGCCTGTTTTAGATACTAAACCTATGTACCAAATTTTATCGACTTAGCTCTTTTTTTGGTTATCGATCTCACTTGTACTCGATATGCTTGACAGTCAGATTTGCTGCACATTAATTTTATTCATAATATGGTAGGAATCTACAACTTTGATCGTAATTCCATATACCAAATTTCAGCTGTTTAGCTTACAACATTTTTGAGTTATGTTCACTGACGTATAGAATGACTGACTGACATACAGATAGACGTAATACAAAAAAAAAAAAAAAAAAAAATGTGTGCTTAGGATTCAGAAAAGTCTGAAACGGTGAAATCCGTCATTTTAGTGAAAATGAAAACAATTATATTGCATCATCTTCTCTAAAAGAATAGATCGATTTAAAATGACTCTTTCCTCGTTATATATTTGTCAAAATATCTTCATTTGTGATATATTAAATAACATCCTAAAAATTCTGGTTATTTTAGTCGCGTGATTTCAGATATGGCAATATCATTTCATTAAAAAACCGTATTTAGGTAATTTGTGTATTGTAGCGGAAATTCTTTCAGATAGCCAGAATTGTAATTTGTCGTCAAACAGGATGACCGAACTCTGCCTTTGGCGACTTGGCGAACATTCTGACAACCCCTCACACCGGAAAACGAACTTTTCCAAAATTTTCTTCAGTGAGTGTGTGGTTCCCTTGCGTGCATGCGACAACCCCATATTTGCTTTCTGGGTGTAATTATATAGTATTAGTCAATTAAAACTTATTTCAAATCGTATTTGACTAATTCCTATATTATCTCATTCTTTTATTCCAGTTATCGTTCTTCGAGATAAAGGTTATTTAAAAATTATATTAAGTAAAAGCCGTTCCATCAGTTTAAAATGAACGTGGTGAAAACAGAATAACGAATGTTTGGAATCATATGAATTATATATTTGCGTTATTGTTACTAAAAGCGCGGCTTATCCCTTATCATCAATCCCATTTGTTAAGTTCTGTTATCCGATTCTCATCAAGCTAATTTTTTATTTGAAAATTTTTAGTGTTAACTTCGCTAAGTAAAATTCTGCAATTCCATTTATTCTTTTGAAAAATATTTCTGACTTCAATTCATTTTTAACACATGCACAAATCACAATATATGTTGCATAATCTAAACTTATGGCATATTCAAATATTACTTTAGGAAGAACGAAGCAAAATTTGGAAATTGGTTATTATATAACTTCTGTAAGAATTTTCCCCCCAACAACTACTGGTATCGGCCTTTAAATTTATAATGCAAATTAGTATAATACTCAAAAAAGATATTAATTTTCATCAAAAACGATAAAATTTCTATCTTTTGAATATTAATATAAATTTTATTTTAATAAAAAATCATAATTGACTGAAATTCTAAATAGGTTTTTATATTACCAAAAATTATTTTAAATACTTAAAACGCCAGACTTTGTATTTGAAAGAGAATTTATTCTTAATTAATTTAATAATTATTCTTTTTTTTTAGAAAATTCTCAAGATGTTAAATTTAAATTGCAAACACTTATAACAAAAAGTCAAGTACTGATTAAAATTTAAAGTATAAAAGAGAGAAAAAGTAATTTGCCTGATTTTTTTTTCTTTCTCTTAAAAGCATCGAAAAATGGAATTTAAAGTGAAATGTTGTGTGGAATGTAATAAAGAGCTGCTATTTTTCTGGAAAATTCAGTTAGATCCTTTTGATTTAAAATTTTATTAAAAAAAATATATTATGAATAATTTTGTTTTATTTTTATATTATTTATTCCTTTTGAAATCACTTTCATACTCTGAATAAAAATTTTATTCAAAAATAAAATAGTATTTTAGTGTAAGCTCAAATAAAATTCAAAAGCCTGTTTTGTGACCTTTCAGTAAAATGTTTTTTTCCCTTAATTTTTTCCTTTTCTTTAATTATCAGATAGTCTATTAATTTTAATTAAATTTTTATGCCTTTTTAGAGGGGTTATTTGGTTGAGAAGTTGAAATAGAATGGAATTCAAGATAGCGAATTGTAAAGTCTGTGCAAGCAGAAAATAATAACAAATTTTTCAAATCCGAAAACAAGCTTTTGTAAGCATAATGTAAAATAATAAACAGTTTTTTATGGTTGTCAAAACAAAAATAGTAAAAGCACGAGACGCTGAACATAATATCATAAATAAACTAAGCAAAACAAATATTATAAAAAAGAATGTCTTTAGTATTTTTTGAATGTTAAAAATATATTATAAATATAATTAAAATTCGTGTTTACTCAGTTTTTCAACCAGAATTTCACGCTTTTGCTATTTGGTTTTGATCACGATATTTAAATTTTAAAAAAAAATTGTTTTCCGATATACGGTATGCTTATAAAAATATTGTTTTTTTTTAAATTTATTTCTAATTTTTGTTTTCCACTTGCAGCTTACATATACAGGGTGGTTATAATTATATTTCCCCTATAAACAGCATCATACAATGCAAATGGATTGCAACAAAATTTGGTATATAGGCTATACACAAAATGCGCTCACGGAATTACGAAAAAAAAATTAGCTCCAAAATGTCCACCAGAGGGCGCCTTTTCCGGACATTAAATTTAGCAGAATAAACGATCAAAACGGAATACAGAAACAATATTAACAATCCAGAACAAGAATTATGACTAATAAAATGTAAAACCGGGAAAAGCTGTTAGTTCTAAGAAAAAATGTCAATTTGCATGCTTGCGAAGAAGAGGAAACTTTATGAAAAATGTCAGGATAAGAAACGTTTGCAGTCGTTGTCATGTTTTATGTCGATGTTTCCAGCTGTAGTGATGATGGTATCTTATTACGACGTTGAATGACTTAATGAACTCCATAACGCTTCATCTGCGAAGCATCACAACTTTTCAGTTAAAATCTGTTGTTGCACAAACACACTGTCCATCGACTGAAAATTCTGCAGGTGAATGAGGGTGGCCACATGGAACACCTTTCCCTACATCATCCTGGACACGATTAACAATGGCTCTTCTTGTGCAATTTCGGCCTAATCTGTTTTTGCTTTTCTGCAAACTAAGCTTCTTCTTCTTTTTTTTTTTTTTTTTTTTTCTCCTCAAACAGCGTGCTGTTATTTTTTTCTTACATTTACTTTATGTGGTTCGATGACAAGATGATCAGAAACTAATCAATAAATGTTAATATTGTTTATGTATCTCATTTTAGTCGTTTATTGTGTTAAAATTAATATTTTTCGGAAAAAGCGCCCTCTGGTGGGCATTTTGGAACTAAAAACTTTTTCTCGAAATTCCGTGAGCGCATTTTGTGTAAAGTTTATATACCAAATTTCGTTGCAATCCGTTCACCCATTTGCGTTGCATGATGCTGTTTATAGGCGAAGTTTAATTATAACCACCCTGTAAATCTACTAACACTTCTTTTTAAAAGTCGTTGATAGAAATATTTTAATGAATAAACAGTTTCGTTATTTATTTTTTTACCTCTAGAGAAATGGTTCTTTTCCCCACCAACTTCTTCTAGGATCGATACTATTCTAGCAATATTCGAATTAAGCGCAATAGCTTCCACTACACTCTTTATATCAAACATGTATGAAAACAATAACTCAATTAAAAGAATGGAAACTCAAGGTTAAAATCTAAAAAAGAGCAAGTCTTCAACTAATGAGGACGTGGCTAATAATCAGAGCACAGGTTTTTTTCCCCCTTCAGTTTCCTGTTTATCTTTTTCTTATTCTGCTTTCTAGCTTTTTGTTATTCTGAATTTAACATGCATTTGGAAATTCACGTATTTAGAGCAATGGAATTTTGTTTGCATAAAACAATTTTAAAATTGTTTATAATCATTGATAATTTTATATTCATCTGATGATTAATATCTAAAGACTCTATAATTACTAAAAAAATGTGACATAAGCATTTAATATTTGCTTTACATACATTAATATAGAATAGAAGCGGTGCCATGCATTTTAAAAATTAATAAAGTATATGAAAAATAATCAGCGATAATGGTCTCCCCAAAACTTTCTCGCATACTCTCTAATAAACTTGTTATGCCAGAGAACGCCTTTCCTGGCATTGGCGTACAATAGTTATAAATAGTCCGTGGTGGCCTGGTAGTAAGGTCTCGGCTTGTGAGACGTAGGGTTTCAGGTTCGAGACCCGATTTCACCGAAGAACCGTCGTGTAAGAGGGTCTGTTGCACGTTAAATCCGTCATGCCAAACGTCCTCCCCCTGGTGTGGTGTGGCGTGGAGAAAGAGATGCCAGCTCAGATGTCGTCCTCGTCATCTGACCGCGGTTCAAAATTACGAGGTCCGTCCCAAAATAGCCCTAGTGTTGTTTCACAACGGGGCGTTAATATAACTAAACTAAGCAATAGTTATAAAATATTAACTTTTGGCGTGCATTTGGCAATTTAAATAAGTCGTGTGCACCTTGGCGAATTATTTGGTGATTAATCATTGGCATACGTTAATAGTATCCAAAAATCGAATTTGTATTTTAGATATGTTTTCTTCAACCGATTGAAACGAAATGTGGTACAAAACTGCACTTTTAGTCACAAAAACTCATACCATATTTCATATATTTAAGTCATTACGTTATCGAATTATCGCATTTACATGTTTCTGAACGTACAGACCGGCAGACAGACTATCCGTAGTTGTATATTCTTAAAATTTGTAAGTTGTTTACTACAGAAGTTAAATCAATATTACGAATTTTTTTCTATCTACCTCTCTTCGTTTTGTATGTATCGTGTTAACTTATATGCGAACAGCTGGACACAAAGACTTCCTCAGAACAGACTTTACTCAAATTTTGATAAAAATCTGTAAATTTGGTGTGAAGACCGTATACCAAATTTCAACCATCTTACTCAAAGTGTTTTTGAATTATCTTTGTCATAGACAGAGGAAGGTTTCCCAAAAACGTGTTTTTTGAACTCAAGGAGTTCTAAAACGTGGAGATTTATTAAAATCTTGAATTCCATTTTTTTTTTTTTTTTTTTTTGACGATCACTATAATACGTATACGAGAAAGTAAAAATGGTTAGAAATCTCACTATGTCCGGGATAAAAAAAAAATTTGCAAAAATGGAATGCTACATATTAAGTGAATAAAGTGACTAACTAAATTATTATGGTGGTAACTAATGATAAATATTAATGGAATATCAGGTGATTAAATGATTCATAAAACCCTTGCAAAAATATTTCAGAGAATAATTGTCTTCTTTCCTTCTTTAGGTTAAAAAATAAGTTTCATAAATTTGTTATTAACCTGAAATAAAATATTTTCAGCAGTTCTGTCATTCCCAAAGCCTTAAGAACTGGTATTCAGAATAAATGATTTGATGACGTCTACTAAAATGAAGTTTATCCATAGATTAGGAAAGAGTTGACAAATTTTATAATGTTGGATTTTATTAATTTATATGATTCAAAAATTCATTTAGAAAGCTGAAATCTCAAAAATAAATAAATAAAATTTAGAAAATAAAAATCTGCTATCTAAAATTTCATATTATGTGAGAACATTATTAATATTTAAGCCATTAACCAGTTTAAACCGTATTGAAAAAGTCACGTGACTAACAGATTACGAATTCGCCGATATTTAGAAAAACGATGGATCTTTTTTATCTCAAAATCGTTCGAGCTCCAAAGCTTTTTCTCGAGTGAGAATTTTTTGAGAAAAGGTTCAGACTGGTTTGGAATGATCACGTGACTGTTGTATTGCAACTTTTAGGAAAACGTTGGTTTTTTTTTTTTTTTTTTTTTTCCCCACCACATCTCAAAATCGTTCTTGCTCCAAAACCTATTTTGCCAGCAGAAAAACTGAATTTTATATATATATATATATATATATATATATATATGTAAAACTTTCGATACCTCTCCTCCCTGTTTTGCATTCATTCCCATTTTCTTCTCTGTGTTTCTTAGGGCCCTAACTTTTTAGGACTCTGTTCTTTATTGGCCGGACAGGAGAATTGGGTACATGGCAGACATTCATGCCAAGATGTAACATTTTGTTGGAGATAAGTCGCCAGATGTGACGTTATTATTTTCTAATAACTCTAAAAGAAAAAAATTAATGTCTCAAAAGCGATAAATCACCTATTTTCTGTCCCTGCATTTTGAGGCTTCAAAAACCACAAACCAAGACAACATTATGTTCTTACGTGATAACAATTCAATTGGGATAGTTCCCCCAAAATTTCTCCCCTACAATAGTTACGAAATATTCTTTTCTTTTGTCCGGATTTAGTATTTTGATTGAATATATCGTGTGCACCTTGGCGAGTGCTTTGGCGTTTAATACCGAATTCATGCGATTAACAGTAACAAATCAAATTGGTGCTTTAGATGAGTTTTCCCCCAACCGATTGAAAAATAAAAAAAAGTTCAATCTATAAGTGTAGTTTTGTGTCAGACTCTCATGCCAAATTGGATATTTTTAAGTCAGTGCGTTTTTGAGTTATCACGTTTACATGTTTCTGAAAGTACCGACTGACAGACGGTCAACCACTGGCTCCAACTTTGATAAGTGTCTACATTATGGATGTTAAATCTGTATACCGTATGTTATCCATCTTCCTCTCTTCGTTTTGTATTTATCGAATTGACTTATATTGAAGCAACCATTTTGAAAGACTTCCTCCTAACGGATTTTGCCCAAAATTTGATAGAAATCTCTATATTTGATGAAAAGTTCATATGCCAAGTTTCATCCGTATAGATTCGTTTAATTATCTTTACCACAGACAGATAAGCAGATAGAGAGAAACATTTTCCAAAAGTATGTGTTCCGAACTCAAGGAGATCTAATCGTGAAGATTCATCATTTTTTTTTTTTTTTGACGATTACAGTACTTTATTTATGCTTTGTATATGAGAAACTAAAAATGAAAAATCTTTTCAATGATTTATCGTGTTGTTAAAACTGGTCCGTTTCTTACCCTCAAAATTTAGTATTTTTTTTTTTTAAATCCATTTCCTTTTTAATTATGAACTTTTCCAAATTCTTTAATTCTACTGTAATTCTGAACTATCTCTTAGGTTAAGCCATCAACAGCGCATGTAAATTAAATAAAGTAAATAAATAAAGTATTTCATTCCTTGTAGTTACTTTCAGTTTTTACTGTCTAATAATCTAAATTTTAGCATGTTGTGCTAAATTATTTGCAGGTTATAAATGTTATATACACTTAAATACGCCATCTTCATGGAATTCAAAAAAATGTAAAAGAAATGGTTATCGTGGATACAGATTTAAATACAGTACTCTCCCGAGTATTTGTTCTCAATTTTCCGGATTCCGTGCTATCCAACCTAGTTTCCTTTTATCGTAATTAAATGAGAAAGGCAAGGCGTTGTATTGTCAACATTGCCAAGGCAGTAGAAGCGGGAGTCTGCTATGATCCTCTTACGTGTCGTGTGTAAAATACAAGGGGTTACAGGAAAAGAGCAGCGTTCTGCTCTTTGTTCATTGTTTTGTCAGTGTGTAATGGATCTCAGATGTTTCCGCTGTCCCTGATTATAACTGCACAGTACGTCTAGTATTTGTAAGTTGTTCTTGAGGTATGCTTAATGTTTTAAGTGTACTTCAATGAAGATTTCAAAATGGGTGATAAACGGAAAAAAAAAAGTTGTAATGACTATGGAGGAGACTAGACTTTACAGACTGTGCAGCGACTAGAATTCGATGGAACAGCAAAAATCGGCTACTGCTTCTATGATTCCCCTAGCCCGCGTTCACATTCTACTTGAATTCAGATAAATGGAGGACTTAGTATTCAATAAGAAGTGAGAAAATACTTATTATAACATTGAGTTTTGGTATAATAACTTTGTCTTCTGGTATTGGTGGGCAAAAAAATGAGTTCATAGAACTCCGGCCTATCCGGCTTCTTTGTTCCCGGCCTACTCTTCCGCCACATTAGGCCGGATGCTCGGGAGTATACTGTTCCTTAGAACTTCATCATTTCGAAGTTGATAGTGTTATACATGAGCAGCAAAAGCTTGATTGGGGATATACATTTTCAGATCATGGGAAATGGAACAATGGATATAGAAATTATTTACCAGGATATTATATTGTCACATATATGCAATTTTTGTAGACCTTTTGGAAAAGAATTCCGACAATAGCTTGGTACTTGACCGTTACAGTGGTTATGACATTATATCCTGGGTTCAAGCATAATTCTGAACAGGCGAGCATGTACAAATTTACGCCATGGATTAGGCCAACCATAGCAATTGATACTATGTATACGTTACAATGAGAAATGAACGCATACCTTAAGGTTTCATTAAAAAAGTGTAATTAGATTATTATGATTTATTTTCTTATTTCTCCTAAAACCACAAATTAGCATGTTTTATATTTATACCATGTATTTCATACATTTCTTTAAATTTGTTATTTTTGGAATTGTATTGGGGTTTTTTAGGGGGGGGGGTTGTATTTTATATTCATTCCTTCACTAACATATTTTTTTTTATAAAACGCTGTTGTTCTTTCAATGAACTATCGGCTATTTATATATAATTAATAAGTGAAATGCCATGTTCTTCTGCCTTTGAAATTAATCTAGATAAATTGGTCACTCCCCGTACACTTGTAGTTGATTTTGGTTGGAATTCTGTATAGGTTTAGCATATATTGATCCAAACTAATATCTCTGACCCTGTGCATCACTTCCTCATTTTCAGTGTCAAATTATCTTCTAACAGGAATGGTTATAATCGCACAAAGTAAATGGATTCAGAAATTAAAAATAAAACTGAATTTGTGCATTTCGATTAGAAATAATTCTTTATGTACATATCAAACACGACTCCCAGTAATTTCTTTTTGGAAGAAATACTTCCTTTATCTAATGACAAGACCACTGGATAGGAATGAAGAAGAGAAAAAGACAAAAAGGAGATAAAAAGATACAGTTTCAAAAAAAAAAAAGGAAAGTGACAAGTAACTACGAACTTATATCCTACTGTTATGTTACGCAATAGGAAATGTCAAATCCATTTTGTCGCTTCACGGAGATGAAAGCAGGCTGATATCATTAACTGAGTGTGTGCCATTGCCAAAAACCTCAAAGGGAGGAAGAAAAACAGCCGTGAAAATGTCCAAAAATATTCCATTTATTCAAACATTTCCTTGGATTTGTTATAATTTCAGCCTTTTGCTTCAGTTTCCTATTTTTTTCTTTCTTCTTTTTTTTCTTTACCTCTTGCCTTCCAGCCACAGTTGTTTCCCTGGCTCCTTGCCCTGGAACGAGTCGTACAACTGACGTTTGAAGTCGCACTTTTTGATAGAACTATATCGTTAAGTGTTGACTTGGAGTCAGTTTAAATAAAACCGTCTCAGTACAAGGCATTCATTAGGAGTTTCGCTCTATGTATTTACTTATTTACTTTTTCCCGCGTGTACTGGCTATATTTACAACAGACGAGCTATATTTGACACATTGCATCACTAGATGTTGCTATTTATGTTTGCTTTGCTCTCAATATGTACGGCAGAATTTTTGCCGTTCTCTTCGTTTTTTGAACATTACCCACGAAATTAAGTGGGTGCAGTTTCTTTCAGTCGGCTAGTATTTTGGCTTTATACTTTTTTTTTTGTATAAATTTTCCAAAAAAAAAAAAAAAACGCATTGCAAATATTAAGATAAAACAAAAGTCGGGCTCGAAGTTTTAATGAATTTCGAAGTTTTAACTCTGTTGAAGATCGAAAAAAAATCTTTGGAATTTGAATTCTATCTTGGTCTATCTATCAGGCTGCAAGTTAACTCACAAAAAAAATCTATCTAAAGCATATGAAATTTGGAATTTCCACTCTACAGCATAGTTGTTTCTATAGGACTTAAGTAAATCCTCTAAACGATCCGTCTATCTAATCATCAACACGCATGCGAGGCAATAAAACTATATCGCAACTAGTCAGATTGTTGAAATATGGCGTCTGATTTTATTACTAAATACTGAGTATATATGTCAGATTTTGGATCAAATCCTTTACAGAAATCATGTGCTTTTAAATGCAATAATTAAGGAATGTGACATGCTTTATTGTTGAATTTCAATTTTTATTCTTAACGCCAAAATTATAAACATTTGGCTGTTTTTAATTTAAATACTCCTTAGAGTACGTTGCCTATTTATTTTCTGCTTGTATGTTTGTGAAAATGGTAAACCAATCCCACAATAAGATAATGAAATTCCTTGTGTAATCTTTCTGTTGTAATTATAAATATGTATCAAATCTTCAGTATATAGGAAAATATTAGATATTACATTTGAATTAATTTTTAGCATAAGAGTAATAGTAATTCAAAAAGGGATGAAATGATCCCTTGCCGATATTCAGCTTTCGAAATTACGAAACGTCGTTATTTGCCATGAAGACACAATAATGACGTTTAGATATGCCGTTATGGTTGTCTGCATTCAGAAGTTAAGTCACAGACAGATCAAAGTAATAGGTGACTGCCTATTTTGCAAGAGCTCAAGTAGTTTGCTGTTGAGACGAATGTATCAAATCTGTTTCGCATAATAACTTAAAATTATTCCTAAAAATAGTTGTGTAAATAAGAAAAATTTAAATAATTTATCAAATAATATTATTAACTGTAATAAATAATATTAATTATCTTTAATAAATCATAAAGGTAAATGGTACCTGCGTATTAACGCCACCGCAGCTTCAGATTTGGCGGTTTTTGCGCTAATGCGCCAAGAAAGAGCATTCCTGTTACATATTAACGCCACCGCAGCTACAGATTTGGCGGGTTTTGTGCCATTGCGCCAATAAAGAGCTTAATCTGTAGCTGCGGTGGCGTTGAATTTTGAAAGTGATTGACGGCACTTAAAAACCGCCAAATCTGTATCTACGGTGGCGTTAATACGTAAGTACCAGGTAAATTTATCTATACTAAAATAGGGGGAAAATCTCATAATTTGTATGTGATGCTGGGATTTTTTAGACAATTTTAGATTCATATAAGATTGAGGATAAAAGACTTACTTAAGGAAATCGGATATACTTATTCTTTCCAATAATAAAAGGATAATTCCGGATCGTTTTAATAACTGACAAAAATGATTTATTCAGATATTCAGTTAGGGTTATTTATATCCAAAATATGCAAGAAAATATCAAATAGAAGGAAGTTGAGATCGTCTGCTTTCCTGACATCTAACGATAATTCCAAAAATTGCCGTTTATCGCATCACTATGTAAAAAAAAAGACAAAGAAAAACTATAAAGTAAAATGTAGGGATATTTTTATGCTTTCTTTCATAGTACTTGCTTCCTTTCCTTGAATGATGCCTTCAAAATTGGTCCAAGCTATTAATTTTAATCAAAGTGAAAAAGAAAAAGTTTCTGAATATTCGGTTTGTTACTAGATCTTGAGAAATTAGCATATGTTGAAAATAGCTATTTACGCCAAAGAAAATTAGTTTGCATCACCTAATGTAATGTAATTTTTAGGCTTCACTATCGCTTTGTATTATGATTAACATGCAAGCTCTCTGCCAGCGTCCTTGCATAGGGGTAGCGCATCTTCCCCGTGATCTGGACGTCCCGGGTTCGAATCCCGGTTCGAGCATGTGTGTTCTATCTGTGAGGTGTGTGAATGTGCCCCCCCCTATAAAAAGGGGTTGTGCAAGCGAATGTGTGAGTTTAATCTTCATATGAACTAGAAGTCAGACTTCTGCCCACGGGTGCTGAGAGTCTTTACCCTCAGAAGCTACTGCACCCCCTTTCCTGGGTAACGCGGACACGACATCATCATGTAAGCTCTCTTTAAATATTATTATTATTTAAATAGTAAAACAAACGTTAAATCAATAAAAAGCTGTACCAAGAAACATTTTTAAAACTCAAGGAAAATAATACTAAATAGTGACAATCAATGCTCTTAGATATTGGGATAATAATATTTAAATATTTATGGATATTTGTGTCCTTTTTTTTTTTTTTTTTTTTGCATAGGTTAGATTTTCCTTAGATATATTTATTTAACTAAATATCCAAAAAATATTCTTTAGATTAAAAAAAAATCTTTCTTTTTTGTAATTTTTGCACTTTCTTATACGTTTTTCCAAAAGGTCTTTTTCAAGTTCCGACAAAAAAAATATCTTTAAAATGCTTAATACTCCGTATTTCTTTCGAGAGTAATATAAAACATAAAAAGAAAACTGCTGCTTCATGTTTTATTTAGGTTTTCTGTTAGAAAGCTTGAATTTCAACCATTGAATCTGTGAAAAATATGTTCATTTTATCCGTTATTTCAACCATTCGAGCCTTCGTGGATGCCTTGAAGAAGCTAAAACTGGGAAGAAAGATATTATTAAATAAATTGCATAATCTTGGCAGTTGATTGAGCAATGATTCATCCATTTATAAAATCTTAAAGGAAACTTCCTTGACATTAGTTATGTAAATCAATGAAAATATTTTATCAGTCTTGAAATCAAACAGAATTTTTTTCGCCCTTAAGAGGAAAAAAAAATCGCACGACTTCCTCAAACTGAGACTATGATAATAGCAATTACATCATCGCTAAAGTTCTTATCTGCAGGTAAATTTCTGAAGTTTAGAATCAATATAAATTCGCCAACGTGCTTTAAAAAATGTATCAACTTTTGCATTGATACGAAACTAGAAATCTAATGAATACATGAATCTAGTATGTTTAGATACCATCAAACCAACAATGTAGGATAAAAACTCTTGTTTTGAATTCATAAAGTATGGTGTCGCACCTTTTATAAGAAAAATATATTTTATTGCACCTTTCGAAATTATTAGACGGATGGAAAACAAAGCTTTTAAAAAATATTAAAATATTTAAGAAATAGAATTTGAATACTCTTTTTAAAACTTTCCCCTGACAGTTTAAAAAAGGAGGTGTGTCTTTCATGCTAAGGCAGAGACGTCATTTGATTCTCTTTAAAATTATGAAGTACCTTTGCCGCTCACTAGATTGGATGGCGATGTTCTATTGTGTGATCATCAAAATCACCATTGGACTCCTTTGGAATTTTGCCTGTGGGTTCATTTGAGAGGTTTGATACATCCTCAGCATGTCATATAGTTCACAATTACTTCAGAAACTGACTCAGTTGCTTGTCTGCGTACTGTCTTTACTTTTATCCTGGCTAGTTGGTTTAGCTTCTATCTTTACTTTTATCGTACTGGATCGTGTGCAGTAAAATGTTGCACGGTGCGCTCTTGCATGTCACTTCAAGTACTGCTGTTTCTGTTTATACTAAAACTTATTTTTCTTGTGCTGGATGTGACATTATACTTTTTTCTTTAAAAAAACTTCATGTGATAGAAAAGCCTAGTAAGATCTCATCTTTGAAACCGGTTTCAGGTTCGAGACCCGATTCCATTGTTATATAAGCGGTTCTAGTGTATGCTAAATCCGTCGGGGCCAAACTGCCTCCTGCTGATCTGATGTGGAAGTTTGGAGAGGGGTTGCCAGCTCAGGTATCGTCCTTGTCATCCGACAGCGGTTCAAAATTTCGAGGTCCGTCCCAAAATAGCCCTAGTGTTGCTTTAAAACGGGACGTTAATGTTACTAAACTGCATACCGTCGAGGTATGATTTTATAGATACTTTTATGTATGAGTGAAGATTGTCGTTCTGCGCAGTTTGTCTAATTACTGTGCATTTTACAAAAAAATGCTTAAGTGTTCCAATAATTATTTTTTAAAAACAAATGAATAGGGGACAAATATCAGTTTTTAATACTCTTTACAAAATAAATATCTAACTTGTTCGTTTTAGTGATGGAACTTAATACTGTAATAATTATTTTTTGTTCGACTTATTAATGTAATTATTTTTAATATATTATCTAATGCAGTCAATTAATGTGACGTCACAATCACATAATTAATATAATAACTTTCGTCTTTTTATCCGATCATACTGAAAGGTAGATACTGTATTCGAAAACTATCCATTTGATGTGTATATCTTCAACATGAACCGGTTTCATTTTGAAAATTTTTTGTTGAAATGATAACTGAGAGTTTTAAATATGAAAACAGGATCTTTGACTTTGTTTATTGACTTTTAAATATTTAATGGAATGTGTAGTGGAATTGAAGGTTTCATGTTTCTTTGATTATATGTCTTTATTTTCTTTAACATCAATATCCACAATAACCTTCGAAAATATTGTAGCACAAAAATGATTTTTACATCATCTCAAAATTGAAAAAAAAAGAAAAAAACGCTTTCTCTATACCAATTTTTGCCAATAATATCTTAAATTTAAAAAATATATATATATTTTTAGAATATTTAACATAAAACATATATTCAATGATAACATATAATTCAAACATATAAATCGTCATTACTAATATATTTTCCAGGTTTTTCCCTCTGCTGTAGATATCAACATATGAATATTCGATTTATTTTTCCATATTTAATAAGTTCCTGTATATGGCATGATTTTAACAAGATGTTAAAAAAAATTTATATTTATAATTGTAGTTTAACTTCAGAACCAAACAATGTAAAAAATATTTTAAAGTCAGCCCATTTTTAAACGTTGCTATTCTTTCCCATGATATAATTGGATGTATAAAGTTATTAAGAGCAAATTAAGGAAATACATAAGGCTTTTAAAATAGTTTGGATTATATGTCTATCAAAATTTGACATTTAATAGTCGTTTGCTGAAGAAGCCAGTAACCAAAGATGAAGATATTAATCAATATTTTTAGCAACTATTAAATGCCTATCTTTAAAGGTGTTTAATATTATACTGCCATCGAATAAAAATGTGACTTTATTTCGAAGAATTCGGAATTTTTAAAACGCTACGAATTAATGGTTGCCTGTGTGAGCACATGTTTTCAAGCAATTCATTGACGAAACCAGAAGAATGTCGTTAAAAAGATTAAAAATTAATATATGATTTCGGAGTTTACTTTTTGGTATCGCGGACGTTTTAAGAAGAAATAATTCTCAAATTTAACTCTTCATTTTAAAGTTTTGTTTGTTAACAAATAAGTATCCAATATGTGGAGAAATGGTAATTTCTATGTAGTAAATTACTTTTAATTATTTATTCATCTCAATAAAACCTTCCAGTAGTGGTTTACAACCTGAATTATACATATTAACAGATGTTCGAAATGAGGAACTATCAACAGGAAGAGAATGGTTCATGGAATGAAATGGAATAATTGGCAAACTGCCCAGTTATTCAACAAAGTGTATAGAAAAATCTTTACCAGTTGGGTCTTGAAACGGATTTTCTGACCAAATATTTCGCATAATATTTTTGTTTAACGAGAATAAGCAATATTTCACTTTCTGTGCAACGTCTCTCATATCAATATTCAAAAATGCCCCACCCCCTTTTTTTTTTTTTTTTTTTGACAAATCACTGCCTTTTAGATTTTCCTGAGTTTGAAAAACAAATTTTTGGAAAATGTTTGTCGGTCTATGACAAAAATAACTCAATAACGCTTTGAGCTGGACGGATGAAATTTGGTATATGGTCTTTACACCAAATTATCAGATTTCTATCAAATTTTGAGCAAATTCCGGTCAGAGGACGTCTGTCTGTCTAGCTGTTCGAAAATAATTTAACACGATAACTTTAAAACGAAATGAGTTAGATAAATAAAATTCCACACACAGATTTAACATCCTTAGTTACACCTATCAAATTTTGAATCTAATCCAATAAGGGATGGACCGTGTGTCGGTCTGTACTTTCAGAAACATATAAACACGCTAACTCAAAGACACAGTGACTTAAATATGTTAAATTTGATATGTGATTTTGTGATTACAATTGTAGTTCTATGTCAAATTTTCGTTTCAATTGTTCAGGAAAAATGCGTCAAATACACAAATTTGGTTTTCGGATACTATTAACCACATGCCAAGGATTAATCGCCAAATAACTCGCCAAAGATCACACAATAGATGTAATAGAAATCCTATATTCAAGGCAAAGGATAATATTTCGTAATTATTGTGCGCCTATGCCATGCAAAGCGTTTTCTATAACACCTTTATTAGAGAATATGCGAGAAAGTACTGGAGAGACAATACCCACTGGGTATTTTTCAAACTATCATCCACCATACATTTAAATCAAAAATTATACATTCACATATATGTTATAAATATTTGAGAAGTTAAAAATATAACTTTGGATATTATCGGATTTAATTCCTCCCGTCTGTGCTGAAGCTGATTGCTTGCCATATTTCCATGTACTTGCTAAACTGCTTTTTACTTTTTCATATTCGAAGTATACAAACAGAAATTATCATAATCGTCAAAAAAAATCAAGCTCGAGATTTTTATTATTCTCCGTGTTTCAGATCTCCCTAAATACATTTTTGTAATTATGTCTTTCTGTCTGTCTGTGATCAGGAGATAACTCAAAAAACACTTTGAGCAAGCTCGGATGAAATTTGCTATGTAGTCATTACACCAAAATGTTGATTTCTATTAAATTTTGAATGAAATTCAACTGGAGAAAATCCGGTTATCCAAAAACAAGAGAACACAGTAACTATGAAACATAAATGGATATAATTTAGTACACAGGTTTAACATCCAATGTCTGAGTCGGTGTCAAAATTTTCAATCCAATCCGCAAAAGGGTCGATGATCTGTTGGACTGTGCTTTCTTATTCATGTAATATGATAACTCAAACACGCAGTGTTGAGTCAAATCACGCAATCATGCGTCAAATTTAATTTATTTTTGATTATTAAAGTTGTCGCTCCATTTAGTTGGTTTCAATCGGCCTATAGAAGGCGTCCGAAATTTCACATTTATTTTTTGGGGGGTCTTTACTTTCACATTCTTTTTTTCTTTACTATCTGACGAAGCACATGTGCGGAACTCTGAACACAAGTGATGTGTATGGTCTTCACAACATCCCAATTTATTAGTGGCAGGAGGGATACAATTTTTATTAAAGTGTATGCGAGTTCGGTTTGGGTTTGATTTTTTTCTTAAATCAAGAAGTTTACTATGCTGTGCCAAACAAGGTGATAAAATCATAGCAATATGGAAATATAAATTTTTTTAAAGTTTGGACAAAAGCATAGTCAAGCTTTTAACATAATTTAAATGAAGGTATAAAGTTTCATGGATTTTAAAAATTCAGAAATATTAATGTTAGATGTTTTTTATCAAAGAAATTTGACGAAAAAAATTATTGGCCTTTGAAAAAAACGTAAGCATTGCGTTCTAAAATATGAGCATTCTGGCATAATATGGTGGATAGATGTTTGACAGTTGCATTGCAAACAAATTCGTGGTTGTTCACCAAACAAAACAAAAAAATCAAGATGTGTGAATCTTGTATGACCAATGCGCAAGCGAATTAAAAAAAAAAAGTGTCTGCTTTTCAATTTTTTTACTTGTAAAGACTGTAAAAGTGACTTGATGACGTGGAGTTGGTCTATTTCAAAATCCTACTGAATTTGCCATTTCCAGTAAAAAAAAAATATATCGTGCGTTTTTAAATTACTCATCTGTTCGGTAATATTTATTGGAGCAGTCGCCAATTTGGCGACGTTGTACGCTTTTCTATTATCCAAAATTCCAGCATGTTATGGTACTTAACAGAATGAAACAGAAAAACCATGAGAAACCAGGTAATGAAAAATTAACAATAAAACCATCTTAGTTGCACTGTTAATTTTTAATTAAAAATTTACAGTAAACCAATCGTTTTAATTAACAATAAAACAATAAGGAACCAAGTAATTAAAAATTTATGGTAAAACCAAATAGGTTTTATAATTAATTTTTCTTTAATTAAAAATGAACAGTAAAACAATGAGAAACCAAGTAATTAAAATTTAATAGTAAATCAAGTTTTAATTATTAAAATTTAATAGTAAATCAAGTTTTAATTATTAAAATTTAATAGTAAATCAAGTTTCAGTTAACATTAATATCAAATTATTAAAAATATATAAAACTTTTAAAATTAAAGGATGTTTACGAAGATGGGAATTAAATTATTTTAGCAATATTAAAACAATTAAAGAATCAATATAAATAATAAAAAGTTTCGCACGTCATGAGAATATCTCTCACCGCATATAAAACAAAATCCCTTCTGATACATATGCGAGAAAATTCCGATCCAGACACTTCTGCTGGTTTAATAATGGTTTTGTCTGCAATGTATTCAGTAGTGTTATATTCCCCAATAATACTATATCCATGACCAAGTACTGAGCAAATATCATTTCCTAGTCCACAAAAGATATTACTACGTCATGCTTCAAATGTCAAATGCTATATATCCCTGAAATGGACTTCTATTGTTCAATTTGTTTTGTGGCACAAGAAATCAAATTTAGAATGTATTATTTCATTTACTCTTAATTTAGAAACTCTTGCGTTTTTCAGTTTTATGGGAGAATAGGATGCAACTTCTTGCTAGCACAATGTAAAGGAGACCAAAAAATAGCATTTTTTATCGATGGATTGTGTATAATTTAATGTATTTATCACTATTACATTTATTTTTAAAATTACTAATAGAATAAATTTTCGTTTATAAGATACTCAACTGTTTCTATTTCCTGTAAGAATTCCACATCATTTGATACATTTCAACATTCTTCGGATGCGACCGCAAGATGTTTATATAAATCTTACCAATGTGTGTCATTAAATAAATTTTGTGCTATAAATATAGTTAAAATTACAATTTATTTGGAATATTTCGATCAAAATTTCACAATTTTGTCTTAGACAACTATTTTTTATTTAGAATTTTTTATCTTCTTTTAACACTCCTATAAAAATCCTTTTTTATTATTGTTATTATTATTATTATAATCTTGCTTTTAAAGTATTTCATAATTTTTGCTATAAATACTGTGGAATCTTTTAATCATTTTCTCCAAATCTTTACCAAATGACGCCTTTCGTATGAAATCAAAATTTAATCGATTAAATGATTGCAACTTTTCGACTAAAATTTCGGGAACACTAAATTATTGTACTTCCAATCGGAACACAAAATTTTACAAAAATTGAGAATTAATTTATTAGAAATGAGAGAAAAATGAATTACAAATTCTATCTTTACGAACATCAAAAAATTTTTTTAATTTTATTAAATAAAAGTATTAACAATTTTATTTTTAATAAAAGTATTAATGAATTTAAATAAAAGTATTAATAATTTTATTTAGTAAAATTCTTTTTTACTATGAGAACAATATCCACTTTCTTTCAGAATATATATATATATATATTATTCTGATGGAACATGGTGTGTTGTCATCGTATATTAGAATCGAGGAACCAGTTGAAGTCTAATATCTCAGAAATGATTGTCAACCTTTATGGGAATCGTGAAATTCTGTTAGATTATATATATATATATATATATATATATATATATATATATATATATATATATATATATATATATATATATATATATATAAGAAAAGAGATTGTAACCTACATACCGGAAGACAACTGTTCTTTCGAGTCTCATGCAAATAAGACTAAGAACTAGAATTTGTCTTTAATTTTATATTTGAATGACGGCCATAGCTATAGCCATTTATATATAAAAAAAACTTTAACATATACTTACAATATATTACTTTCAGCATTATATAAATCAGCACCATTTTCGTATCGTTTTCACATTCCATCGTATTTTCTCAAACATAATCACAGAGCCCATTTCAAATATAATTATAAAACGAATTTCTAGTCTAGACGCGTGAATTTATTTGAATCAAACTCAGTAGCACATTGGACTTCAAGTACGTGGATTATAAGACTCATTTTGTAGTACAAACGTGATATGCCACTCTTAGAAATAGGTTTAAAAATATGAATCATACAAAATATTCGTTATATAATTTATTTAATACTTCAAAATTTGGTTGCAGGGTGATTCGGCAAAGCCCCTATTACTAAAATATTGAAAATTACTCTATCAGAAAGTGGCACTGTATTGGAAGAGACTTCAAAATTAAAATCATCCATTCTTACGAATAAAAAAAAATTACGGACAAACAAACAAAAAATTTCTTTCAACTTTATATTCATATTTTTTCAACAATTTGATTTTTTTTTAAAAGTGATTGAAAAAATTGTATTAATAGATTACTTTAAAATGCAATTTATTTTTCTTCAAGATAGGCAAAGCGAACGTATTGTAACTGCTACGAATATGAAAATTTGGTATATAGCCCTTTTTATTCAATTTTAGAAGAAATGTCTATGGAAAATCTGTCCTTCTTATATTTATGTCCATATGAACAAAATTATTCAAACTGCTTTATGAATGAAATTTGGTATATGATCTTGTTACCAATATTGGAAATTTCTATCAAATTTTGCACCAAATCGGTTGAAAAAAGAGGCTTCCAAAATCTGAAACATCAAAGTGTAAGCGAAAACGAAAGTTCTTTGTATTAATATAAATACAAAATTGCCTCATAATAGAGGAACGCGTCTAAGAATTGATATTAATAATTTCAAAATTCAAAACTTTTAAAACTTCAACAAAAGTTATTGGGAAGATTAAAATTAATTTGAAAAATTGGTCACTGGAAACACTAAAATCTGTTAATCATTTCAAACTTCCAAATTCAACAAAAATCATTGGAATGATTAAAATTTATTTGAAAAACTGATCCCCCAAAAAACTAAATGCTCTTAAAATCATAACCCCTCCCCCCTTTTAAAACTTTGATTAATAAACGGCCCAAAGTGTGTTGACCGAGAGGGGTTAAAAGGTTCATCAGAATCGCACAATCCCCCAAAAGTCCGAACTATCAGTTGTATGTTTGAATCGATTCCAAAACAAAACCCCCTCCACCCCCGCAGGCGCAGAGAATGGCCCTTTTAGCACCCCTACCCGAGGGGTGCGCCACTGATTCGTGGGATGGGGCTCCTTGGATAGCATCCGCCGCGACGCGGCGCACCTTCGCTCTGCTTTGTCGACGCCACTGCTACGGAGCAAGCAGAGAGAGAGGAAAAAGCACCGCGTCGTCCTTCCGAACAAGTGCAAGTGCTGCTTCGGCCGGATGCGAGGCATCTCCGCGACCTCCAAACGATATTTGCAATGTCCCGCTCCCTTCTATTCTGCAGCGCCCGCGATGCTGAGTTGTCCGAGAGCGGCTCGACCTCCCCCAGGGGTCGGGCATGAGTAACCCCTCAGAATCTTGCGAGTGAAAAAAAAAAAATGCTGACTGTTGTGGTTATCGATTCGCAGGATGGATAACGTTCGGATTAGTGTGTGGAATCCCGAGTAAAGATTGCTATATGCATCTGGTGGAGCCTCTGTCCTCCCCCTCATTGTTGTTGCTGTGCGAAAAGACTGTGGATGCCAGAAAGTTAACCCTATCTGTCACAGTTCGCAACGGCCTCCATGGAGAGTGTTACTTCCACTATCACAGACAACGAATTAGGTAAGGTCCGGTTCCTGTCATTCACTTGTGGACTAGACCACCCCTGTTACACCAGATCCAGAAAATCACTTTAAGAGTACTAATTTTATTATTCACTTCGATTGTTTCATAATTCTTGTATATTTCATGACTTTCTGGCCACATTTCGCACAAGGTTCCCACTTCCCCATTCTATAAGACTCTATAGCATAAACTTAAACTTTGCCAAACTTGATTATATAGCTATCTCTGATTCCTCTTTCCCACATCCTTTAGCCTATTAACTTAGAAAATCTACGATTACGAAGATTAACGATTAGAAAATCTACTTGAGTATTATGCGATTTTGTAATATATGTAACTTCTGTATTTTGATGCATTTTATGCTTTATGTCACTAACTTTTCTCTTATAGTTGGAAATGGAAAATAAGACCTCAGAATATAAGTTTTGCCAAGTTTTGAATATTAGTTTTCTTCCGTTGTCAGTACTTTTAGAATTTTATGAAAACTACCATTTTCATCGTGTTTAAAATTTTGAAATATTTTTTGAATAAAATGGACTGTTTGATAATTTAAAAACAAAAAAGCAGAATTATTAATTTAATAATCGCGGAATTTCCTCTTCTCAGTCAATGAGTTCCCTCATCTTATTAATCTAGCGATGAAAATGATGCCCTGCGTTCACTTCAAAAGATTAACTCCACCCGAATATGGATTATGTTCATATAAAATAACTACTCCAGCATTTTTTCATTTTTGTAACCTCAATATGTTGAAAAACTATCGCTTGCTTACATTTTTTTATTGTTGTTGTTCGAAGATGTGAAATATTTTCTTGAATGAAGTGTAGCGCTACTTTAAATCAAGTGTCTGCAACTTTCTTAACTTCCCACTGAGTCCTTGCTCCTTCTCCTCTTCCGGCGAAGACCAATAAGTGAATTTTATTGGGTTTAAAAAGATTTCTTCGACCAGATGAGACGTATATTCATATAAAATCTTTTCACCTCTTTCTCATTTGAAAATTGCTATTTTTTTTAAAATAAGTATCATAAAACTTTTTTTATTTTAGTGAAAATATCATCAGCTTTATGCCTTTTTTTATTTCTTTAGAGAATTTCTGGAGGTAGGAAATACTTTTCTAAGAAATTTAGTTCTTTTGTTATTATTTTTAATTTTAGTATATTCTGGTGTCTTATTTCCCAAAAATAACAAATTTTCTATATTTCTCATTTTTTAAAGAAATTAAGTCCTTTCTTAAATTAGGGAAAATTATTTGTGTCGAAGTAGGCTTAGCTTCCTTCTAAACACTATAAATAAGATAATTTTAGAGCTATGACTCTGGTGATGCGCTTTATTATTTTTACACTATTTATTTTAATTTAATTGATAGTGATATTTTATATATTTAGAAAAAATAATCACTGTTGCGCTTATTTTCACATTGTTTGAATTTAGTTTTCTTTGAATGCAATCTATTATTTATTATATCAATCACACTGGTGGTATTTTTCATTAATTTCCTTGTTGAAAACGGAAATTATAGTAATATGAAATGTTTTTGGAACTTTTTATAGTTGAAACTTTAATTTCCTTCCCTAAAAAGTTTTTCGTGTAATTTTACAGAGCAATAAGTATAATATTAAAAAAAAAATCGTCGTTAATTATTTTTAAGCTGTTTGAAGGTCTGTATTATTTTTTAATGAAAACGATTTTGAGAAATAAAGCGTCTTCCTGTTCCATTCTTCCAAATAAATTACTCTCCCATCTTTCGATGAAGATTTTATACTTTCTTGATAAATTAGATATGATAAATAAGCTTATAGTTATGAAGGGGCTCTGAGCCCATAAAAACTCTGAAGTTTCAATATTCTGCAGAAATTCGGCATTTCCGTGTGTATTATCGGTCGAATTGTTTTCATAAAGGCAATTTCTTTCTACTTCTGTCTTCGAAATAAATTACACTGAAAATAATATGGCGTTTCTTAATATGCATTTTCATGAATATCTTTCACGAAAATATTTAAAGTGATAAGAAAAGATTGGTTTTTCAATCCCTTCTAATTTAAAAAAAAGCATTATTTTAAATATTTTTCAGTTTCTTAATTGTCCTAATTAACAATTAAGAATTTGAAATTGAAAAGTATTTCAATTTCAAATTCCTTTCAATTTGTTAAATTACGCTTATAATATCACATAGTAATACATTTAAAAAATCCTTATTATATATTTCATCTCACTTAAGATTTACTGTTGGATTCTAAACAACGACATTTTTGAATGTGACTTTGTAAACATATATTCTATAAATACGAATATTATGTATAAATTCATTGTTTTAAAGAATGTTTTAGAATTATATATTATCTTTTTAATATTATCACAATTTTATTCTTCCATTTGTTAATGTCAAACGATTTTAACGTTCTATTTTAGAGTTGTATTTTATTACGTTTCATATATGCTTTATATAAATAATTTCAGGTTAGCATTTATAGAAAATCTCCTCTCTGATGTCTGAAATGTTTTCTTGCATGAACTATGGCGTTTCCTTAAATTTAAATTATATTATGACTTTTTTTCTATCGATAATTGCCTTTAAAAATTTCCGCTGAATCCTATTGCAAATATACTTCTAATACTAAATTAAGTAATTTGACGTGCATTTGTTTGAATGTATTGAAAATAGGCTAGAGATAAATTTTTATTATCACTTTATAAACCATTATTTCTTATAATCACATTTGATAGTTGCAATCGCTTTCATAAAAATTATACTTGTTAAAAATAAGGATTAAATATTTTTTAAGCAGGAAAATTGTGGTCTTATATGAAATTTTATACCAATTATTTGAAATATATAGTTTCAATACCTTTATAAAATACAATTTTTTGTTCACATTTTGCCTCATTTCAATAGAAAAAAAAATGCTTTCTTATTAAAATTGCCGAATTTCGTTGAACATTAATTCTATTTTTATTAAATTTTCTTTCAAAACTTTTTTTGAATTTTTGGTTTAATATTCTTTATTAATGTGCAAAACTGTTTTAACTTTGCATTTTAATCCTCCGGTTGGAATATGTTTCGTTATGACCGCTTTAGTACATATTATATAAATTGGTATTTAAAGTATGTCACTGTTAGGGAATTCAGAATTGAAATATAGTTTAAAGAAAGCTTTAAAGAAATAAATCTTTACATTTACTAAAGAATTTTTGGTTGTTAAATATTATTTTTCATACCTTTAATGTGAATTTAGATGTTTCGGGTAACTTGCAGCATTGAAATGTGATATTTCGCTTCCTGTGAGATTTATTTTATACTGATAACTGCCCTCAAATTATTTCAAAGTTCTTAATTTGAAATATTTTCTTTTATAAATTGCTCCTTTGTTAATGTGTTTTTTACATTTGGGTAAATTTATTCCATTCTTGGTAAGCAAGCTATGCTTGTTGTAAAATAAAATTTGAAATACATCATAATTTCAAATTTCATTTAATTCTGAACTGCCTGTATTAGTTAATTCGGCATTCTAATGAAGGATTTTTACTATAAAACTGTTTAAAAAGTTCATGATATGAATTATTTTAATTTGAAAATGAGCCAACTTGTTTAATATTTCTCTGTTTTGTGAAAAATGAACTTCTAAAATTATTTTTTAAGTTGCAAATTGTTACTTATATATTACATGAAAAAATCTGCAGTTCTTATTTTATAAAACTTTTTTGTAGCATACTAAATTGGAATTGATGTCTGATATTTTTAACTTCTCTCTTAAATTCTTTTTTGGTTCTTCGCATCTTCACAAAACTAAATAAAATTTTATTAATATTTGCCAGATATATTTTAAAACCTTTATATTATATAATACCAAACAAACTTTCGAATATAAAATAAATATAATGTTATTTGTTTTCAATATTTTATATAGTAATATTAAAGGTTTGATACCAATTATTTTAAAATAGTATCCAGATAAATAAATAATACTATTTTGATATCATTAGCGGTTTAATAAATAAAAGGGTTTCTTTACGAAAAAGGAAATATATAAATGCTTATAAAAAAAATTCTAGTAGTTTCAAAAAGGATATTAATAAAGAAAAACAACAAATAAAAATGCCTGTTATATTTTTATATGAAATAAACCCGAAACATTTTTGAATCCACTGTTCAACAATAGAAATTTAATGCTTTAATATTATTGTTTCTGTTTTGATTAATATTATTGTTTTATCGTTGAAATGATTGTAGACAAAATATAAAATAGAAATTTTTTTCGCATCCTGTAAAACTATTATTAAAAATAAAAGAAATTTACCGCTTCTAAACATTTCATTTTGTATTTTATATTCATAATTTTTCTCAAAATAGTATTATAGCTCTTTCCATATTGTTTTTTTTTAATTTTTGATGCATATTTAAGGTTATTGAAATTGGCTAAAAATTATTCTTTATATATGTTTGAAATGTACACCTTAATAATGTTTTTTTATAAAAATTTTGATCAGAAATTTAAATAATAAAAAAATAAAACGAGATTATGGCTTTTCCTAGAATATCATTAGAAGATATTAGAATGTAAAACATTCTAATAATCTTTGATAATAATATTAATCTTGAATATATAACATTTCAAATTTCATAAATTATCTTTTTAATAAATCCAATTTAGTTTACGCGCAATTTGTCCTGAATTAAAAACATACTTTAAGTTTTTTCTGGATAATTCTCAGAAAATATTATCTCAATTAAATTCAAATCATTTTGTTTGTTTCGTCAATTTTATTTATTTTATTTGATTGGGAAGTAAGAAAGCAAAGTTATAATACCGCAAAAGATTATGTACAATGTACCGCAAAAGATTATGTATATGATGTAATATAATGGCCTTCATCTGGTGTGTATGTATATACATATATATGTATACAATAAAAGATTAGGTGTAAGGCTAATAAAATAAGTCAGATTCCATTGTCTATAGCATTCTGACGCTTAAATATATTTTTTGAAGCAATCCTGAATATCAGTCACACATAAGAGATTTAATTGAAATTAACCAGCCAGTAATATAATATATATGTAACATAGTTTTGCAGATACGTAGCCGAAAATAAGACAAATTTGGAATTAACTTCTATTTATTTTTCCACGGGAGGGTGTGATTTGTACAGTGGGAGCATGGCGGAACACGTCTATTTACGTCGGGGTACGAAAGAAAAATGTGGAATTTTTCACTTAGTGCTTTTAAAATATTCTTATTGAGAATTCTTTGACACGTGTCGATTTAGGAAAGGGAATTTTAAGTATCTTTGTAAGGTATGCCTTAGGCATTAGGGAATTTCTTCCGCTCGGAGCGTGAAAACAAATGTCAGCAATTATTTAGAACGCGTGTTAGAAATAATTTAATAAAAAATAAGTGGAATATGGATAAGAAAATAAGAGAAAATTTTCGAATAAAGTAATATGGGCTAATTTAAGATTAAAAAAAATAGGAAATTGTTTCATTTTTCAGAGAAAAATGACGCTTTTAGGTACCATTTTTTCTTCGAAAAAATGAAGCAATAGAAGTAAGCATAATCGAAATTTAATTCATAAAATGGTAGTAATTTTTTTTAATCCATAATCATGTACAAATATAAAATAGAAATGAAAATTAGAGTAATATTTAACTCTATTATTTAGATTTGCTTACAACGATTTCGAAAAATTACAACGCAAATGCATTTGGAGGACTAAAATTATTTTTTTTAATATTCTGCAATTTTTATTTATATATATATTTAACAACTATTTGTTAGTTCGCTAATTAATAATAGTTAGAGAAGAACTGTTCGTGCGAGTACAATTTCAGAATTCGTTCTCTAGAATTCTCTTAATTTATTATTTATTTTTAGTGAAAATAATATTTTTTTTCTTTATGTATCATAATATAGACCGAATTTGCATATCTTACTGCGTCGTTATAAGTGATGAGTGATGTATACCTTCTATAATCTTAAAGCTTTACAAATGGAATTATTTCAAAATTTAGAATCGTGTTTTATTTCTTAAATAAGTATTATTTTAGATACTTCATTACTTTGAAATTCAGTTTTATGTTTCAGTCCTCTTCATAACATTTTATTAAATAGCATCATTATAATTATTTGACTCTGTTTTTGTTTTGTTTAAAGAAAACATTTACAAATAAATTACTTAGAATATGGCTACTTTTATTTGCTTAAAAATGAAATCTGATGCTTGTTTAAAATCTCATTCAGATATCAACATCCGTAATTCTTTTTTAGAATTCTTTTCATGGAATTTCAATTAATTGCATTTCGTCTTTTTATAACTTTTTGAAAACTGTTATGTAAAGAGTTGCTATATCTTTTCAATATTGTTTTTCTTCCTCCTATTAAAATAAAGTCTTGATTGTATGTTTCTTATTCAAAAGCTTGAATGGCACATAAATCTAAAAAAGTTATCTAAAGTATTGTTTAGAATATTTTTCCAGTCTTGCTTGTCATCTCTTTATAGGCGGGAAATCATGTCACGAGATCTTTTAACTTAAAAGTTTCCTCTTTCCTTTGACAACATTGTGAATGCTTCTCTTTTATTTATTTTTTAATCGCCGCTGTAGAAGTGGGGAAAATGGCGAATATTGTTGGAACTGGAACAATAAGCACATGAAATACGTTGAAAATGTTTTTAAGGCAATTTCTGTGACAGGTGTGGTGTCTCATTCTGTTTGGGATTTTGAAACCACAGGAATAAAATGCACGGTAAAAATACTTTTTTTTTAATGTTTTTCTTCGGAATATATCGAATTATACAGATAAATATTAATTAATATTGAAAAATTTAATTTATATGAGAAGTGGCAACAAATTTCTGTTGGGTACTTGTTTTATAGTTAAAATGCCGTTTGATTTTTAATCACTAAATGTTTTATTTTTGTCATGACTATAAGTACAAAATAAGGAATATTATTAGAACTAGAATAAAATCTATTTTAATTACTTTGAAAATATATTGTGAGTTATATATGTGTTCTTAATCATTTCTGGTTCTTAATCATAACTGATATTTCAAGATTGCTTGGATAAAAAGTGGGCGGTTAAAATATATATTTTGATTTTTTGCAGAACATTCGTGTCCGTTTAAATATTTTGTATTAGAAACATTTTTTGAACTGATTAATGAAAAGTAACATTTGAATTGTTTAAACGTAAACTTGTTTTTTTTAATAAATTTTTGTGTAGTCTTTTATTTATTTTATAATTTTTTTATCATTTCATACTATAAGCATTATTGAACTTTACAAAAAAAGGAAATTATGTACTTTGAAAGCATTTAATAATAAAATAAATCATATAACGACTATTATGTAAAAAAAATCAAATATTTGTAATATTATTTCGTACCGAACATTTTACATTCATGTATAATCGATATTCCATTGTTTGATGTGACAATGCATTTAGTGATTTCATTTATACAATCCCTATTTTGATGTGCTAGGGAAATAAGAAATATAATCATTAATTGAAAATAATTAAACTACTTCTATATGTTATTTTAACTCTTTCAATTATTTAATACAATTTTGCGTACGATATTGTTTTAGCTTTGCATGTAAATAAAATCTCTCTTCACTTCAAAACTATTTTAATTTATTTATAAGCCGTGCATATATTTAACGATAAAAATTAGTCTCTGATTTACATAGAAAATTTTTATTAAAAGTCATCTCAGCTTGGAGAACTGAATTACGTAATTAGAAATTTCTATAGATAAATTTATGAGTTCTGAATGGTTAGTGACAGCTCTTTTGAATTAAAGGCATAATTGAATTAATTTAAATGATTTTGTGACAATAACTGAATCAGTGTTAATGTGCTCTAACCTTTTGACTCTAAAAATGTCAAAAATTGTCCTTTTTTTTATAATTGCGTTTTTAGTTTTGTTTTGCTTTTATGTTGGAAAAATTTTAGAAAAACCTATTCATAATAATATTAGTTATAAAATTCTTTATAAGTATAATATATAATTGAATTCATTGATCAATTTTCCTCTTGCTTTTTTTCCTCCTTTATTATTCCATGTGTGAATTTTTTCATCATGGCTTGTTTTTTAGTGCTGCCGTTACCTCATTTAATTTTATTCTTTTGTATTAGAATATGTGCTTCAAAATATTTTGAATAATTTGACTTTACGTCGGGTGCGGTTAAGAAACAGAAAATTTGTCTGTTACATTATACTCGCATGGTATATTATTTTAAATAGATATTTAATGCTAGCAACAAGGTTGTTGATAAAAAATGTCTTCTTTTGCTGAATAGAAATATTTTGATAATATTGGAATTTTAATAATACTGTGCATACATGTTAGTCCATAAAATGAAAGATACACACAATTATTATATGTTTTAACCGTATTGTTTTTATTTCATTTTTTTAAATTTATTAATGTTTCTTTTTATGTGTCAATGCTGCATCAGTTCGTTTTGTTTTTTGTGAAGGAATGTAATGCTTATCTACCGATATCGGTCAAATGACCGTTTTCCATGTGCAATTTCAATATATTGTTGAAATGTTGGCATGTTTAGGGTTAAAAATATTTTCTGATGGTGGAATATAATCGATTTATGACTACAATTTTCTTCGAAATGTATTTGGAACAGAAATGTATGGAATGACCTTTAAATTCGTTATTTTATAGTTCGTTCGGCTAAGCTTTTGAATTTAAGCATCAGAATTTTCGCATGAGTCACTAAAATTTGTGATTCCGGATTAGATTATTTCTATTTTCGTTCTGTTATTATATAGATAAACGATACACTATTCTGAATGATTTAAGGGATGCCCACTTTCACAAAATATATATGTATTTGTCTTTTAAATGTATATTTTATTATTTTTAAATATATATTTATTATATACTATTATTATTTATTTTATTATTAGAATGCGAATATATAACTATTTCATATGGCACTTTAATTTATATTAATTATTTTCTTACATTAACTAATCGCATCTCTTGATGTATCCAATTTTGTTCCTAAAATAATTAATCTGACATTATGATGTAAACTTGTATCATATTAAATATATATCATGAAGCTTTTTCTCTTGAAAGTTTAATGACTTTTGTAATAGTTTAATGACTTTTTTAAATCTAATTATTTCTTGTATAAATATGACCCTGCCTTTTTCTTAATAGATTAACCACTTCGCATACAATGACGAATCTAAGTCACGCATCGAATTGCTAAATTTTTAATTTTGAATCTGCAATTTATTGAAAATATAAAGTAATTTAAAATGCAAAAATCACTTTAAAACGCTCCTATATCTCAGATGTTCTTATAATAAAATAAGAATTAAAATAATAAATATCCTAAATATAATATATCTTCTAATTAGGAAGTTACGTAAGTTCATAGGCCAAGAGTTTTTGCTGATTGCCAGAAAATAAAGCGGAAAAAACCTTTAAAAGTTAGTGTGTGACTGCTGGTTAACATTTAAAGAAACATATCTTTTAACTTAGAAAACATGTTGAGTTTTGTGCCAAACAAACAGCATTCGTACGAAGTTAAATTTTTTCATTGCAAAAAAAATGCAGCAAAAACAAATCGATTGGGTTGAAAATTTAAAGTGAACGTTTTCCATCGAATACAAATTGAAAAGATGGTTTGTGCATTTTAAAAATAATGTTTTGATTAAACGTGACAAAGAGCATGAAAAAGAACAAAAACTTATTTTGAACAAGTGTAATCCTATCAAACCTTAAAAGATTAATCCTATAAAACCCTTAAAAGATTCAAAAAAACAATTCAAAATGGTATTTAAATGATTGTATCAAGAGTCATACAAAAATATTTCGCGCAGCAAAAAATTGAATCAAGTGTCATACAATACAATTTCGTTCAAAACAATGAATTTTTATATTTTATTTATAAATTTTTGTTAATTAGAATTCTTGAATTTAAATTTTAAAAGGAATACAAATGTATCATATAGTCCAGTAAATAAACATTTCAAAAGATCTATATATTCAATTGTAAAATTTCATTTATGTATTAGAAATGTTTGAATAATTAATTTTTAGAATATCAATAATTCAAGAGCAATGAATTTTGAAATTCTATAAATTTGAATAGTATTTTATTTCTCTGCATAATCAAGAAACTTTTTTGATATTCAGCATAGTAAAATAATTTATATGAAAAGAAAAAAAGAATACATTTAAAATGATTTTAATAATATGTGAATGATTTTATGCATGAATAAAAATATTAAATTAAATATGAATCACAAACCTTTTTTTGTGCACATATTTCTGTTTGCATTTACTAAAAAACTTCACTGATGACTCAACGCCAGAATTTTAAATAATTACTAAATTATGATGTCAATCATCCAATCATAATAGACTGAATAAAGAAGCAATTTTATTTCAATATGATGTGATAAGTTACTGAGAATTAAAATCGTCTGTTTTAAATAAAAGGTAAAATCTGATGTTTTATCGTTTTTGAATGTAATTGAATATATCGTTGCAGAGCAAAAATCGAGATATTAGATCTGAGTAAAACATTCGAAATACAAATATTCATTTACAGAAAGACGTCCTAAACCATTTTTTACGAAAATGAGTGTGATGATATATAATTTATTTGCATTTAAAAATTCTAACGAACAAATTCAATAAAACAAAATAAACAATTTAATTAAGCAAAACGAACCCTAGTATTTCTGTTACTTAATTGAATCACTGAATATAATTCTATAAATATATATTTTATGAAAATTCTTAGTAACATAATGTTGTCTTCTTTTTCCAGCTTTAATTGTATGACCTACTTTGATGCTTTTTTAAGCATCAATTTTATTATGTAAAATAAATTCTGTTAGCATATTTAACAGTTTTCTACTAAAATAGTTTTATAA
Organism: Argiope bruennichi; assembly: GCF_947563725.1. Lineage (NCBI taxonomy): Eukaryota > Metazoa > Arthropoda > Arachnida > Araneae > Araneidae > Argiope > Argiope bruennichi. The sequence goes on along the minus strand of NC_079152.1, from coordinate 48,575,370 downwards.
TTGCAATCTATAATTTTCCATTTTTAGCTGTTCATTTAAATTTTAAAATTTTTTATTAGATTTGCGTTCTTAAATTTAGTACAAAATTTTAGAGTTTCAGTTCGTTGTTCATTAAGGATAAATTGCCCTAAGAAAAAAAAAATTATATTCGATTTTTAAAAAAATGAACGAATGACAAATACAATTAATTATCCAACTAATTAATTTTCGATATTTTTATGAATTCCTTCTGTGAATTATTTTTTTATCTTTATTTTAAAGATATCATAGCTGATTTTTGATTTTTATGATGTTTAAAAATATATTATTGATTTTTAAATATACGTCTTAAATTATTAATTTCGAAAGGGAATATTAAAAATGAGTTGGCTTGAATGTAATTATAATGCTGAAATTTGATAAATTATTTTTTTATATTTCTAATTAGTTTAAAGGAAGAGCATATATAATTATTTATTTTATGGTTATTATTCCACTTATTATCAAAAATGTGTTTTTCGATAATTATTATTACCAAAAATTATTTGCTAGTTTTATATTTATCAAAATTTTGTGTATTGTTTTGTGTCGGATATATGCTAGAGATAGAAATATTGTATATATAAAAAATATATTAAATGTAATTAAATCCACATGGTAAACGTCACCGCTTTTGCTATCTAATTACAAATAATTTTAAAGTATTTTTTATGTTATTTTTTTTCCTCTGCCAAAAATCGTGTTTTTAAATCGGCTCGATGTGCTTGTGTATATATTGCATGGCAGCATGAGTTCTTCCCATTGATAAGCCGTAGAATAAATAAGAAAAGTTATTGTTCAGCTTATATGCCAATTTGTATGAATATATTGACTATTTTAGCTCACTTTGAATTACATGTGATAACTGTGAGATTGTTTACACATTATATAATGTTATAACAATGGAAATGAATGTACTGGATAATGATTTTCCATGCCTTCATTGTAATAAGTTTATGATCACAATTTTTTCACAAATGTATATGCCCGAATATAGAAAAAAAGAGCGGACAATTTATTCATTTATTGTTAAAAACAATCCATCCTATATACGCTTCAATTATGAATATGAGAAGTCACCGGAAAAGCAAGCGAGTTCTCGCTTCCCTGTAATTTATAATAATCGACTGCGATTGTGTTGACCATATTTCCGATGACAATATGTACTTTCGGAAATAATTGTAGCATAGATCTTTAATGACCATTTTGTACCTGTTTTCACTACCCGCATTCTTTTCGGTGTGATCGGGTTATTCAGTAAATGGCGTGTGTATGAAAGGCAGAGAGTAGCATGATTATAAATCTTTCATTTCCATGTTCATTCCAGTATTAAATAAAATCCTAAAATGCCCTTTGCCTTCATTAATTGAGTGACGTTATACAATCCAATTCACGCATGCGCATTGTGTTCTTATTGTTGACAAGTATTATCAACGGATGCGGGTTAAATTATTCGTAGGTTGTGTTGCATGCTTTTGTCATTAAATTGTATTTATGTTAGTTATATATTTTTTGTATATGCTTAGTTTTAAGTACATCGTTTTTTAAGTAGTTTTTTTAAACCTGTTTTCGACCGATTATTTAAAACGATTCGTTTTTTTTTTCTTTAGTGTTTGATGCATTTAAAATGAAACATTGTTAATGAATCGATCTGGTCATGATGAATCTAAGAAAAGTTTGTTGACAAATTCTTGAGATATTCCATAAATTAAGAAAGATATTCTTTAGTGCCCATAAAGTTTAAACGCTCAATGACTCTATTTTCATTAATCATATTACAAAAAAAGGCTTTGTTTCAGTAAAAAATATTATTATATTAATTGCAGATTAATTCTTTCCATTTTAATTTAAAGTATAAATTCTTTGACAGCTAACAGAAAATGAGAGAGATACATATTACGTTATGACTGAAGATCTTTAGAATATTATGAGGGAATTATATAACTATCAAAATTTAAATTTTTAAAATATTTTGATGAAGAAGCTATTAAAGTAGGAATTGCATAAAGTATTTAATTATTAAAATTTTAACGAACATTAAGATTGGCGAACCCGCTGGTCGCCAAAGGCGGCTAGTATTAAATAATTGGATAAATTGATTGATATATATGCAGATTAAATGAATTTATGAGAGTATTTGTAGATTTCGAGTAAGCGAAGATAATTGCGCTATTTTCATGACCGCATTCTTCACAATTATGAAAGTGATGTGATTAAAAAAACGGATAGTACGGCAATAAATAAAGATGTTAATAGCAGATAGTGAATGGTTGAAAAGAGTAGAAAATATTTATAAATAAATAAATATTTTTATTTAAAGAAATGCATTAGATGAGCCCGTTCCATATATTAATTATTTATTATTCTGACGAAATGATGTTTCAAACTGCTCTGTATGATGTTGCAGGAATTTAGGGTTACTTATCTACCATGTAAAGTGAGGATACGCATTCTCATAGTTATTTAGAATATATTGAATAGATTTTTCAAGCTACAAATGTCTATTTAAAAGTAATTAGTAATTTCTTTAATAACATATTTCACTTTAGAGTACTGGTACATCTCTGAATGGTCTCCCCGAAACTTTCTTGCATATTTAATCTTTTCCCCGTGGCATAAAAATTGTGGACCTTGGGCAAGGCTGTGAATATCATGATTGCTCAGCCAGAGTGATTTACAAAATAGTTAAGTTTATTTCATAACTATAGTGAGTGTGTTGTGATTTTCTAATGAACTGCTCGGTTTTTCAATATAATATTTTTAATCTACACAAACACAGCTACACTACAAAAGTTACAAACACACATAAAGAATTAGGGTAAAGGAAACAGTATGGTGGGGGGATTCCACCGTTTCCAACCGAAAGTATTCGGTGTTAGCGCAAGGGTTGCGCACAGGGAAAAAGTCGACTTCAGGATACAGGTCTCCCGTTCAACTACTTGTCTACAGTAAAACGCCACAAGGGGGCGCTCTCTGCTAGAGGTGAAAAAGAAGTGCTACATAACTTAAATATCATTAGCACTTTTCATCATTTCAGTTACTGCGTTTACACATTCAGGAATTATGACGCTATTAAATGTCTTTTTTTGTTTCTCCGTGTTCTTTACTTTTGCTGTATGATTAAGAAAATTTAAATAACTTTGAAATAATAATTTAAATAACTTTATGATGGTTGGCGAATCAATACTAAAGCGGTATTTCGAATTTAAACTCTCATAGTGTATGCGTCTAGTTTTATCAGAAATATATTTGAGTCTATAATAACCTGGTAGCAGTTTCAGTTTTGGTACCATTAGATATTTGCCTGGTATGCATTAGGCTTGGCATTCCTATACTACCAAGATATGATTATTTGTACGAAGAGATGTGTACGGTATCTTCTTCCCCATCAGACAATTTATTATTTATCATTATTATATCAAAAATTCATTTCTAAAAGTCTTCAGAGTATCTTCAAAATAAAAGGATAATCGAAAAAAATCGATTAATTCTGATTTCGAAAAAAAAAAAGTATGAAATAAAAATCTTTTATCCTTTTTGACTTAATAATTTCTATTCCCTAATTAAATGATATTCTATTAAGGTAACGACTTATGTTGCGATACTCTTCAAAACTAGATATCCCAAATATTTAATGTGTTATCGTACAATTTGTGTAAAATAATTCCTGCTAATAACTTCCGTGTAGTTTTCAATTTCGGGGATTCTTTAATGGAATCGACTCACGCTCACGCAATGCTTGTCAAGAGCACCAAATTCGTATAGTTTCTGAATCCATTAAGAAACGTACATGTATTATTTTTTACTGCTCTTTTAAGGCAGCATAGAGTTAAAATTTGGATGACATGTGCGATTACTTTTTACCATGTCACTTTTAAATCACGGGAATTCACTATATTTTTTATATGCAAGTCAGACCTGTTGTATTTTTGAAAGGAATTAATATTATATTTAATCAATTAATTTGATTCTTACGAGAACGTGGGTCACCATCGCGAACTTCATTTAGCCAACCGCACGACAGAAGTTCTTGTGGATGGAAGTTTATTAGCAGGCTGGTCATTCGAAGAGCCAACGGTAGATGGGGGAGGGCTGAGAGATCGAGCTCGTTTCTCTAGCAGGGTCCTGAAACTAATAAATTTTTCGCAGAGTCTACAGAAGCGCCAGAGATTCTCAGAAATCGATACCCACTTGAGATAAATCGTCTTGGCATTTCTTTTGATTTATTGAAAAAGCTGCGGCGAGGTTGAGATATTGGGGAAGATTTCTTTTATTGGTATTTTAGATTCTGCTTTCTTATTTTTGCCATTTGGGATAAAAAATATAGAAAGAATTTCTTTCTGCTCAATTCTTCGAAATTATTGCATGCGGAAAACCCTCCTGAACATGGCACTTCTTTAACGAGGTTTCGTTAAAGCTCGGTAGAATTAAAGGGACTTGTTAATAAAATTATAGTTTCTGAATCAAATGGTCAACAAACACGGTCAGGGTCAAATGTTCTCTTGCTGATGAAAAAATATGAAGAAAAGAATGCCGCCTCACGTTCCGTTCTCGCCATGTGTATATGAGTACATTTAAAGTTACAAATTAAATCATAAAATAGACCTTTTGCAACTTTTGAATGAAATTTTAATCAAGAAGGAGATTTCATTAATTCAATGAGAGTTTTTAATAAGAAATAATAGCATATTTAAAATTAAGGCAGTAAAATAATACAGTTTTTTAAGAACAAGAAATGTTTGTTTTGTTTTGCATTGGGAGTTGGATAAGTATGAGTTTTGAAATTCTAAACTATTTTGAATCTAAAAATTATATATTTCATGAAAGTATAGATTTCTACCTTTTATAATCTGATTAACCTGTCGGAAATTCAGAGGATGAATGTATCTAATAAAAAGAATAAAGTCATTTATTAAAGATATTTTATAATGATGTTGAAGAAGAAATCATAAATATAATATTCCATATTTTGAATGAAAATTATTTTAACAGATATACTATCTGCCTTCGATGATTAGCTGTTCGTCCAATATATTAATTGTATTAATTAAGTAAAATCAACTAATTTTGATGCAATACATTTTTAAGATTTAAAATAATACTTTGTATTGTTTTAAATCATTCTTGTATAATGAAAATAGAGTATTCTGATTGGCTATATTTAAGTGGCGAAATTATTTGGTAATGAAAATTGGAGAAAATGGACTAATTGTTCAGCCTGCAATCTGTCAAATATGTTTGCTACTTCTCTCGAAAATAGAGAGAGAGAGAGAGAGAGAGAGAGAGAGAGAGACAGGTGATGACGTATTTAGATGTTTTGAATCTTTCAATGAAATAAAATTTAGCTAAATTATTACAGGTGGTTATCAAAATAATTGAAATACTTATGAATAAAAGTGAGATTTTGGAATACTCTTCGTAAGCATTAAAATCTAATAATAGCCACCAGTTTTTTCTTTTATAAATAGCAATGTATATATTCTGGTAATACGTGACAGTATTATAGAAGTTCTGTAATTCTTGCATTTTTTTCAAAAACATAAAATGTCATACCTCTCAGATTTTCAAAGAGGCAAAATTGTAGGAGCCCGTCTAGCTGGGGCAAGTGTGACCCAAACGTTTCAACTTCTAGGCGTCTCTAGAGGTACGATGTCTGAATTTCGTGGCAGCATACATACAGCGCGGCAGGACGAGTTCGACAAAGCAAAATAGTGAGTGGAAAGAAAAGCTCAGTGAATGAGACCGACGAGTATTGAAGCGGATTGTGATGTTTAAAAAGTGAACAACTGCAGCAAAAGTGACCGCAGAGCTCAATACCAATCTGGATTCCCAAGTATCAGTGATTACATTTAGAAGACACCTTCATAAACAGAACATCCATGGCAGAGCAGTAATTCCCAAGTCACTTGTCAAAGTTGTGAATGGTAAACGTCATCTACAGTAGGGTCACACTCACAAAACCTGATCGATTAATAAGTGGAAGAAAGTAATATGGTCTGACGAATCGTGTTTTACATTTTTCTCGACAACAGAACGGGTTCACATTTGGAGGACATCTGCACAAGCGTATATGATCGTGATTGTCTCCTTCAACTGTCAAGCATGGAGGTGGATCTGTCATGATATGGACAGCCATGTCATGGTTTTCTGCTGGACCAATCGTAATCCTGAAAGGAAGGATCACTGGGCAGAAGTATAGAGAAATTTTAGCTGGCCAGGTCCATCCTATGATGCAAACTATGTTTCCTGCAAGAGGTGGAATTTTCCAGGATGAAAATGCACCTATCCATGCAGCTAGACTTGTCTAATCATGGTTTGATAAACACGAGGATGAAGTTAAACATTTGACTTGGCCCGCACAGTCACCTGACCTCAATATAATCGAACCGCTATGGTCTATTTTAGAGCATTCAATACGGAATCGATATCTTCCACCGGCATCTCTCCCAGAACTTTCACAATATTTCATGAAGAATGGTACAATATTCCTCTAAACACTATTCAGCACTTGTATGAATCGATTCCTAGGCGAATCCAAGCTGTATTACATGCCAAAGACGGTTCTACACCATACTAATAAAGGATTCTTTATAAATGTAAGGTGTTTCCATTATTTTGATAACCACCTGTACAGTAATTAGAGACTTGAGGTGAATGACGGGTACTTTTTTTTTCTTCCTTGAAAGTATGTAGAAGCTTTCTGGAATGAACGTAGTTTCGGGGTCAGGCGGCCATTAATGGCATATCTAAGAATATGAATTTCCATATGTAATAAAAATTGGCGAAATTGAATCAGTGGTTGAACATGAGTAACTGGTTCTTTGGTTTTACCAATTATTTAAAATGTATAGGTAATTTTTTCATTACAAGGTATTATAGCTTCTTATTTTTTTTAAAAATTGCAAGCATAAAGTTGTTTATTGTACTCGCTCTCTCTCTTTTTAATTAAAGTTCCTATTTGTTCGCTTATTAAAGAAGCTTCATAATCAATATTTTTTGTTGTTAAATAATAATTATCAAATTTCAATTCATTTAAACAAATTATTAACGAAAATTGATTTTTAAATTAATATTTGCCTAGATAAATGCAACCTTCCTATTGCTACTATTTAAACTATTATAATTCATTTTATAAGTAATAAATTGTTACAATGTTTTACAATATATATTGCGTCTTATAATTAAACTGTTTTCAAATTGCCAGCTTGACATATTTCCTATGATCTTTTATAGCTCTGTCTACTCCATTTTATAAGGAGTATAGTTATAGTTTTAATTTCAAAATTTATGAAATTTCAATTGTAGTTAGAAGCTCAAACGATTTAAATTAATTTTGAATATTTCATTGTTGCGATTTCGCATCGAAATGCATACTCATTCCTTTCAAAAATTTCTTGACAATGCTTCCTTATCGAGTTAATCAAAATCTATTGTGGGGCTCGTGTTACAAAGAAAATCGTATTATCGGGGTAGCATAGATTCTCCGCTACCGCATCATTCTTAGTTTAATTGAAAGAAAGCTTCTTTCCTTCCTGCAGAAGTGAATAAAATAGAATCCGAATCCGTTACTCTAATACTGCGGGGAAACTTCGTGTCAGTGATTGCAAGTGTGGTACTTTTAGAGGGAAGTATTTGAGGGGGAACAAAGAAACATTCGTAATAAAAGTGCGGAACCCCATAAATGTTATTTGGGTGGGAATTAATGTGTTTGTGAACTAATTAAATCAGCTTTCCCGGAGCTTATTTTTTCTTGGGGAAATGATTGTTCTTTTCAAATAAAACTGTTGCTTGATTAGGAAAATAGATTGTTGTCTTGAAACACGCTGCATGCGTTTGCTAAATAGTTATATAAAAATTAAATAATTAAAATCTATAATAAACATTTCATGTCGTCGAATAAAAGTATATCCCATTCTTAACAGCACCTAGGAGGATTTATGAATTTTATTTTCAATACAAAGTCGCAAAAGAATTACAAATTTTAATTTCTTTTAATTAATGTAATCGACATTTTCTTTAAAAACAAAAGATAAACTTTCCTATATGTCATGGGTTTTTTTTCCCCTGGAGCACAAATGTTTCTCCTAATCTCTTTAGATTTTTAAACGAAGTAATTGTTTTCAAGAAATAGCTTATTGAATCAAAAATAACTATTTGAATCAACTGCCCCCATTAGTTACCTTATATATATATATAATATTCTAAGTTCTAAAATTGCTGATTCGGCTAAAAGCCGACAAGTTCTCACACTCCGAGTGAAGTGATAAAAAGCAAGTGTATGTCCAGCTAGCACTTTCTTTTAAAAGATCCTTGTGTTTCCATTGTCTATCAAAATTTCATTGCATATAAACATTGTGAAAAGCATTTTCCCTCTCTTTTGCCTTCTTCTGCTTTTGTGTCGCGCTGTGAAGGGAAGAGCATTGTCCGTGCTGTCTTGTGCCTCCCGGGATGGAATAAAGCAAAGTTAAAAGTTCAAAATGTTTTTCTGCTTTCAAAACTGCCTCCTGCTTTCAAAAATATATATATTGCATATATGTAATGATATTTTAAAAACTAATTTAAACCTAATTCATTTCCTAATTTTTAGCTCAATTCAGCACATATTAACTTCATTCTAAAATATTCTCTTATTTCCTGGTCCCTTTCCACTTTTTCTAATTAATGCAACAGAAAGCTCTGTAAAAATGCTTTCGTCAGCAGTTTCCGCGTTCCAAGTGAAGGGATAAAAAATTGCTGACCCAAACAAATTCTTTTAAAAGATCCCTATAATTATCTTACCTAAATTCGATACGTGTAGGAAATCCCTACCAAAATCTCACAGTATATATTCACAGGGATAAAATTTCCATTAGATTTTCCACATTTTCGCTCTGTCGTTCTGTGTTGGTGTGCTCGTCGCTTATGCTTGTACATAAATCATGTCTCCCAGGATGAAATAAAACGAAGTTAAAAATTCCAATTGTCTTCCCTGTCTTCGGCCACGATTCTGATTCAAAAAATTATGGTTATATATATGAACGTCAGCAAAGTATTAAATATATAATACTAATTCCGGTTTAATGAATACCCTAGTATTCATTAAACCGGAATCGGCTGCATCCGTGAAATAAGTTTGATGTTTACTTTATTCCTTGTGGTTAATGGTAAGAAGTTGCAAATCAGCATATATAGTATAAAAACTATGATTTTATTCATATTTAAATTTAATTTTTGTTATAAATAATATAGATAATGTCCTTCCGTTATAGGATATCAAATTTCTTACTGGTGTGTACTGAGTATAAGAAAAGTACTTTTATTAATGCCAAAAATTTCACAAAGTTTCCTGTTGAATGTCTGCCATTCGAATTATTATTTTCTGTTTGGCATTGAATATCTGTATTGCTGTCATATGTTAATTCATTATTTCTCTATTTAATCCTAAAGTATGAAGTGGCATTTAGTTTATTTCTAAATTTTATAAAATTCTGTATAAGTATTCGAAAATTCAAGTTTAAAGGAAATCGATTTGTAGAAAAAAATCGTCATTTAGTTTCTTTTACATAGCAATTGAAATTCAATGCAATGCCGATATCTTTCTGTTTCTGAATGTTATTTAACTGGAATTTTTACGTAAGTTGGCCTATATATCTGGCTCTTAAATTATGAAAGGAAAAATATGCTATACTTCTTTAAGATATCATTAAAATTTATTTATTAAAATACTTATATTTCCTAGAATATTTATGGAATTCACTCCGAATTTCGATATGATATTTTGTCATATATTTTCGAATGCAAAATGTTTGCGGAAAAATTTAAACTATTTTTAAATCCTTTATTTCTCTCCGAATATAGGTTGTATTTTTACACAAATGCATGTGAATATTGCCCAAAATAAGTAAAACTAATCATGAAAATTTAAAACCGTTATCTGCCTTCTGTGAAAAGAGGAGAACTAAACAGTTTTTATCTTCATCAATTTTTGGTCATCCCCTAAATCTTTCTGTGACTGAATTTTCACGGTAAAATGCAAATTCGAATATATTTTTACATGATTGAAATTCAGGAACAGTTTGTCTAACCTTTGAGGAGAAATTCGGGAAAATGCATAAATTTGAAAGTGTCAGGATGCTTTTGATCACGTATATATAATATTTTTATTGTAAAAGAATCTCTTGCATAAAATATTACAGTGCATGAAATCTTTCTTCTATGTAACTTTTTAAAGAATTTTACTACCTCACATTTTTTCCTCTCTTCCAAGCGATTTATACAAACCATGAAAGGTTATTTACTCCTATAAGTTATTAATCATTTTGAACGAATTATATAAAATTTAATTAGGTGGCAATGTAAATATGGGTTTATTAGTTGTAATATAAGAGCAGTCATTCTTAATAGTGAATGTTGATCCAATGGTCGTTAAAAGGGAAGGCAAATTTTGGATCATTTTTAAATATTCGGAAACTCCAAAACAATTTTTAAGTTAAAAGAAACATTTTTAATGTAAATCTCTTTTTAATATCTCATTTTCCCATCTATTCTTTTTTTTTAATTCAGGAATAGTCGGGATAGCCTGGTTGGTAGGGCGTTGTATTTGCATCCCTTGGGTTGTGCGTTCAAATCCCGCCAGCTGAAGACTCTCCATGTGTGTGGTGGCTGGCGCACGTATAAATCTATCGTGGTCACAAAGTCCTCCATGACGAGAGTAATACCACTGGGGTTACTGGTTCAGAGGTGATCGTTCTCTGATTCAGGTCTAAATTACGATCTGTGGATGAGTGAATGAAATGCATAAATGAACTCCGCCCCGTAAAAAGGGTTGCGACGCGTGAGTTGCGTACTCTTGTCCCTAGATCGCGCTACTGAGAAAAAAAGAAACGCTATCTCGGCTTAAAATCACTGACTTCGTCAGCAGTCTTGCCTATGCCAAGTGCCATTAGAAATAACAACAACAATTCAATTTATTAAACATATCTTGTGGGTCACCATGTTGTTTCTTTGTTCAGTACTGAGCGTGCATAAAAGAAATAATAAAAGCAATAAAAAAAATTAAATATTTAATTACTTAATTAAATAAAGTGTTTAATGAATGCTTCGTTACAATTAATTAACTATTCATTTAATTGTTGCAAAACATTAATTAAAATCCTCCTTTTGAACAATGGCGCTTGTGAAGTAAATTTAAAGAAAATCGCTTCAATAACTTGGATTTCTGTGTAATATAAAAATTTAGGCATTTTAGTTATATATATATATATATATATTGATTATTCTGTCAAAACAATAAAAGAAATATCCTTTGCTTTTTTTCATTTTAACTATGCATTCCTTTAAGTCTTTTTTTTTTTCTTTCTTTTTTTTTCGCTAGGATTAAATTAAAAATATTTATTCATACTTCAGATGATGAAACTACTCCGAATTCTACTTTTTATATAAATTTCGTTACTACTTCTTTTTAAAAGTAGATATTATATTTAATGTCCTTAATGCATGTACTCTCGACTTATCGCAGGTGAAACATTGCCATAGGAAATTTATAAATAGAAAATTCAGAATACTTTTAGAGCGTTGAAATAATTTTGAAAGTAACTGAATGGCCATAGATTTCTACCCAATACTTGACTCCCTTTTCGACGAAAGCAATATTTTCCCACGAATGTCGGTCCTTCATGAAATGAAAATAGATATTTCACGGATGCGGTCTTCTCTCTAACCCACATCCTATTAAGTCGCCTTAATTAACATTGTTTAGGATCCGATTAATTTCCCCATCATAGATGAAGCAGAATTTCGAAATTTTCCCTGATTTCAATCCACTTTGCATCAAAGGGAATCCGAATGGAATCGAATGCGAGGAAGTAATTAAAGTGGTTGCTTTTATTAAAGTTATTGGCTGCGTGTTTACTTTCTTTGTTCTGCAATCCTCACTCTACTGTTCTTTCAGATGTGACTAATGCAACTCTCGGCCGTTCAATTTAGCAGTCAAGGCAAATATCTATTCTTTTTGATTTCACTCTGTCTAGTATTAAAAAAATGGTCGTCAAATTATAGATTTTCACTCAGACTAAGGAGTTTGGATTGCTTTAGTTAATTATATGGCAGCGAAAGGCAAGTCAAATGGATGGTACACTAAAATGACGAGATGTATCAATTTTTGATCTTATTAAAATACTAGCCATCTAGTTTTTGGGAGTATTAGTTGTATTTATTTTTAATTCAATCTCTTGTGCATATTAATAATTCTTCGCATTAAAAATATTTTGTATTACATTTTGACAGACATCAAAGCCGTATTATTTTAACAAGTTTACCCTTATTCTTTTAATTGTGTAAAAAAACTATTCTTAAAGAATGAAGCACCATGACATCGTGCTTCTAATGGAGGAATGGAATTTGCCATCATTCATGCAGTAAAGTATTGGCAAACCTATTAAAAACAAACCTTTTGACTGCTGATAGTTTAGGGTTAGTAAAAATGGCGCGTTACACAACAGAATAACCTGTTTTAATTGTTGAGCAATATTTTAAAAATAATAAATGTCTGGCGACCACAGTTCGAAAATTTGAGAATTGGCCCCCTAGATCGTCTGATTTAACACCATTGAACTTCTTTTTTGGGGGTTTATTTGAAGTAACATGTCTATGCTAACAGGCCGAAAGGGACATATGCATTGAGAGAGGAAATTCAACTCTGTATTAACGAAATTCAGCGACATTTATGCAAAATGATCACGGAAAATTTCGACAAAAGAGTGCGTATGTGCCAGCAATCTGTGGAGGCCCATTTGCCGTTTCTGTAATTCCATACCCTATCCTTTGTACTCTATGATTTAATAAAAATGTAATAATTTGAAGAATTTTTTTTAAATTCAAAACTTGCATTAACACGTTGTTTTGTTTTGTAACGCTCCATTTTTACTAACCCTAAATTATCAGCTGTCAAATGGTTTTTTTAATAGTGTTGCCAACACTTTACTGCACGAATAGTGGCCGATTCAACTCCTGTGTTAATTTTGGGACATCCTAAAAGAAACTATTCGGTTAATCTCTTTTCTAACTTCCGCGATTCTGTAAAATCAATTTCTTATCCCACGTTTTAGATACACGGATATTGAAATAAAATCCTTATTTCTGAACTTTGAACAATAAAAGAAAATCATGCGATTTAGTATTTGACCAAACAATGAAAACGATTTGAATTTTAGTTCAATGATTGAATCTTTTGTCAATAATTATGAAAAAAGAATTTTTGGAACATTGCCAAAATCCAGAAAAAAAATTATACACACAAAAAAAACTTGTATCATTAAATAGACAACTTTTTAAGTTTTAAAATGGTATAACAATTATTTTTGTATAGTTATATTTTTGGGAGTAATGTGGGAAAACTCCTCCTTCATTTTTAATTAATTAAAATTTCAAAAAAATCATTTCCACCCTTCAAAGTATATCTGTGCCTAATCTGGTGATTCTAGATCAAATGTAGAACACCAGCGGACATTTTTCTTCGTTATGAGAAAATAATAAAGATAGAAAATGTGGAAAATGGAAAATAATAAGTGGAAGAATGCAGCTGTGACCAATTTAGATAGAAAGCATTAAGCACAAATTTTGTTCTTAACAAGGTTAGGAATTAAAGAGACTATTCAGACAAGCGTATTTCTCGAGAAAATCTGATGTGGAATTTATTATGGGCTTACTCTCTAAATAATTTAGCATGTATAACCAAAAGGGAATTAGAAAAATTGGATCGCACTACTATTAAACGTTAAAGAAATATATAAACAATTTATCGCATATTTGTAAAACCAGCGGGGGAATTACTGTTTATTAATGTAATATGTATTAAAATGAAATATTGATTATTCTATCAAATAAATATGAGTATCCATTTATCTGGAGTATTTGCGTGTCAGGTATTAATTTGAAATTTGTAGCGGTAGTGGAGTGTATATAACGAAATTGCTCTTGATACGAAATATCATGCAATTTCACATCTAATTTGAAATATATATCCTAATTGAATTATTTTTTACAGTTCACTTCATTAGATAATACTTATATTAAATTTGAAACCAAAGGGCAGAAATTTTCACTCTAATATTTACAATTGCAATATATTTAGGAATTAGTTTCAAAAACTAGCTGCTTTTTTAAATATGACATTAAGAAAGTTATGATATTTCGGAAATTATTTGACGTTTTAGATTTCTTGCAGTTTACGAACATTCAAATTTTCAAGTTATCAAGAAATCGGTTTCACTTTTTGCTAAACACGGATTTCTTAACAAATTGTTTTCCAACGGATTCTAAAACCCTCCGCGCTTTTGCGCATGCGTTAGGTCGGTTTAAATCGACAAAATAGGGCAAGAGGAAAGATGAAAGGAGATGATGTTTACATTTAACAATAAAATAAATTCCGGAAATGCGCACATCTTTCCCCGTCTCACCCCTTAATGAGATAGAATCTTCGAAAAGTGGTCGGCTCAGAATACTGAAACGAACAGTAGGTTTCGATAATTCGCCTAAACAGAAGATGAAGTTAAAAAGAATGCAGACTCGCATAGACTGTGCTAATAATTCAACTTCAAAATTTTACACAGCTAGTTTTTTTTTTTTTTTTTTTTTTTTTTTAGTGAAGACTGTTTTTATTTGTGGCTTTGTGGTGTGATAGGATGCAATTCATCAACATTATATAATTAATATTATCATGGGTGAACAGCTGGTCGCCGAAAGATACCAACCATTATGTTAAACAAATGCGTACTAATAGTATTTTGGAGAAAAGAATGCATTTGTTAATAATAAAACTAAGTTAGAAACTGGAAGAAACAATTAAATTTTCGCATTGATTATCCCTATTTCATTATATAATATATTCCTAGTCTGTTTTTATGTATTGGGTGTGTCCTGATATTTGTTTTGTAGGCAACCAAAGAAATTTTATGAGTGTTATGGCATTAATATCTAACTGCGAATTTCCATCCCTTTCTGTATGATTGCTTGCTTTTTCTGCTGTTTCTGCTGTTCTCGGAAAATAGTTTGAACACTATTTTCCGAGGAAAATATTCTTCCGCACATGATAATCATCTCTTCCTGGGGTCATAAAGATGATTTACTAACTGTCACATTGACTGCCAAGATAGGTAGATTTTGTTTATCCTATAGATCTTCCAGTAGCTTTTCTGGCTTAAAGTGGAGTTAGAACGACCGCATCTTGTAAATTATAACGAAGGTCATTCTTCACAGTGAATTACGTACAGTTACGAAAAACGTAGTGTTCGCTCTGCCGCAGAAGATTATTTAGAGTGCGCTTTAAGAATCGCTGTTTCTACTAAATTAAAAATAAGCCATCGTATAAGGCATAACATCTTCATAGTGTCATTATTTTTTTAGTATTTTCTTTCAGTACCTTCTAATAAAACTGTGGGTATTTATATAAATGGCTCATTATTGTGATTTTTATGTAGGTTTTATATCGCATAACTTTTATTTACTTGTGTAATAAATATAGAGGAAGTACTGTAATTGTCAAAAAATTCGAACTCGAAATGTTGACAAATATCTTCTTGTTTTTTTTAAACCTCTCCAAATTTTGGGCATTATCCCTGTCTATCTGTGACAAAGATAAAAACATTTAGAGATAGACTGATGACATTTAGTATATGGTCCTAACGCTAAGTTTATTGATTTGTATGAAATTTTGAGCGAAGTCCATTCAAAAGCAAGTCTATCTATCCGGCTGTTCGAATACAATTTAATACGATATCTAGAAAACGAAGAAAGCCAGATAAATAAGAATTGGTAACAGATTTAATGCCTAAAGTGTGGATACCTGTCACATTTTGGAGCAAATCTGTCAAGGAACTGATTTTCTATCGGTCTGGTACTTTCACGAGCATACTAACACTATAAATCATAAATACAAGGACTTAAATATATGAAATTTGATATGTGTTTTTGTACATATCAAACATACAGAGCTACAAAGTGGAGTTCTGTGTGAAATTTTAGTTTTAACGCTTTTAAAACACAAATTCGATTTTTGGATACCAATTGCTAAATGCTAAGGATTAAATGTCATAGATCATACGATAGATTTAACAAAAATGCTAAATTCGTGCCAAAGATCAATATTTCTTCACTATTATTCACAAGCCAATGTTATACAAGGCATTTGTTGCCTTACCCAAATTTTGGTATATTATGCAGGGGATGGAGATAACACCTTTATTAGAGGTTATGAAAAATTTGGAAAGACCACTTCCGTTGATTTAACTTGTGCCCGAAAAATAAAAATGGCCTAATATTCCAAATAAATAAATAAATAAATAAAAAGCAAAATCCCGATTTTGAATATTCATGTTAATGTCAGCTCTGGGTAAGTGCTAGAACCAATAACCGCCAAATATCCGGGTTCACTTTTTTTTTTTTTTTTTTTGTCGTGTGATTATTTTAAGCCAAATTTTTGCGCAGTAGCTTCTGAGGGTAAAGACCCCTGACCACCCGAGGGAAGATGTCTGACTTCTAGCTCAAATGAAGATAGCACACACACACTCGCTTGCACAACCCTTTTTTACAGGGAGGCTCATTCACAGAGAGAACACAAGGAAGAGAACAACCATGCCCGAACAAGGACTCGAACCCGGAACACTTAGATCACGGGGAAGACGCGCAACCCCTAGGCCAGGACGCCTGCATCCGGGTTCACTGTCGATACTGTTACGTTCAGTGGTAGCGGGGTGGTCGATTGTACAGAAAAAATACCCGGGTTCATTCCGAGGGGAACAGAATCGGTTACCAGCTGTATCAGATACAATCGAGTATCCATTTCAACCTATACCTTATATTCAAAAACAAATATCAGTCCAACTCTAAAAGGTACAATGCCAATTTGCCAAAAACAAATGCTCTATGAAAAAGGCATTGATGAAAATTAACTTTATTCAGCTATACATTCTCAAATAGATAAAAAGATTTCAAACTATGCCATAAAATATGAAAGATTTCGAAATTTAAAAACTCTTTCCCTTTCTGAAAATCCTAGAAGGAAAAGTAATCCATAGTTCTGGGCTCGAATGATTCACGTCCATTTTGGCCAATTTCCTCATCTTCTTGAGAAGACGCTATTACAGCCCTTCATTTGATGGATCGGGGCTATCAATCATTGCATTCTAGTACAGTTTTCCTGCTACTGCAAATAATAGTTAGTTTGTTCTCTCCATACATATTCCAAGCAGTAACTGCTCTTTATTTCTTCATTGTTTGACCACAATGAATTTTATTGGTTTTGCATGCGGCGGACTGGTGCTTTTGTAAATTCGTGTAGATTACTGAATTGTCTCTGAACTTTCGATAAAACTTCCTTATACTTTATACTTGAAGCATCCTATATGGAAAAATATAATAATAATACTTTTCTGATTTCATTAAAATTAATATATTTACTTACAATTTTATTTTTATTATTTACGCTCTCTAATATTTCATTCACGCTTATTTTCCCTGAATATTCCAAACTTAAAAAAAGGAAGTTTTCTGTATTTTTCGTTTTTATGGTGAATTTGTGGTTTTTATGGTGTTGCCACATATTTTAAACAACTTAATCAGAATGATACAATCGATGATGATGATACAATAAATCGATGCTATTGAAGTAACACTACACCCCCCTTTCCAGCGACAGCAATCATGTGAAATTTCTAAATTGGGGTTGCTTCTCAGCGTCTCGAAATCTTCATCTTCTTGACAGTTTGCTGTAGTTTGTACGTCTATTGCAGATGGCACAGAAATAGTGCCAATAAGAGAAAGTGCACCAATAATGGCGTTTTCATCCTCTTCAATGAATTGGATATCAGTTGAGAACTGACCAATGAATAATAGTTAACTAATTTGCCGTGTCTAGGCCTTTTCCAGATCTTGTTAGAGAGCAAATGTTATTGGTTTGTGATCCGTTTATATTGTGAAAGATCGGCCTTCTAAAACATCCTATGTAGATGGCTAACAGTTTTCTGTCATAGGTTCTATATTTTCTTTGTGTGGTTGTTAAAGTCTTGGAAAAGAGCCTCAATTTATTGCTCACAGTTTTCGAATGGAGTGTCGGAAACATCAATTGTCAATGATATTTTGGCCTTTTCGGATGGGGAGTTAAATTTGTGGCATGACTAATTGAATCTTTTAAAGCTTGAAAGACATTTCTTGTTTCTTCCATTCAGGTTATTTGTTTCCTGCATTTCCTTTTGATACCACTGAACAATGCTGTTAAGTTGTTGCAATTTCACACAATTAGATATGAATCCATGATAAAAATCCACTATATCTTAAAATCATCTTAAATTATTGAATGGCTTTTGATTCTGGGATATTATCGACTGCATCGACTTTCATTGAAAAAGCTTTCAGTCCTACATCTGATACTTCACATTCCAGGAATGCAAGTTTTGTTTGACCGAATTGACCCTTCGTCGCATTAATGCACAGACCATATTCATTTAGTTCCTCGAAGATTACTCGTACATGCTGCCAATGAGTTTCTTCATCAGGAGAGGCTATTAGAATACCATCTAAATAACAAAATACGAATCTAGTCTATTAAGCAACATGTGCAGGAAGCTTCACCACATCTGGGCCACATTGCATAGGCCGAACGTCATGAAATGGAAGTCAAATAATCCGAAAGGCGTGACAATTGCTCTTTCTTCCTCGCGGAATTTGTTGGCACCCTAAAGAGATTTTTGTATGAGAAAACTCGTTGTTCTTGTGAAAATGTGCAGTATGTTAAAAGTAGAAATGGGCTTCTATCAGGAATCGTGACATTGTTCAACACTCTATAGTCCCCACAAGGGCTCCAATCACCTGATTTCTTCATAACAAAATATTATGACCTCAACCGGTTAATCTTTAATGGTCTGCATAAACCTACTTCGAGCATAAATTCAAATTCCCTTTTAACAACTTTGACTTTTTCAACCAATAGCCTCCTAGGTTTTAACGAAAACAGGTTGACCTCTAGTTTCGATGTTATATTCGTTATTGTTTTTAATCCTATTTTTAACTGCTTTAAGAATACAAAATGGCATTTAAGAAGGGAATAATATTATTTTAAAATCAAGGAGTTCTCTTAATTGTTAACAATGCAGTATCATCAATCAATTTGCGATTTTTGCAATCTACCAAAATGTTAACACTTGCAACAAAATC
The DNA here is from genome assembly GCF_947563725.1 of Argiope bruennichi. Classification (NCBI taxonomy): domain Eukaryota; kingdom Metazoa; phylum Arthropoda; class Arachnida; order Araneae; family Araneidae; genus Argiope; species Argiope bruennichi. The sequence continues at coordinate 48,556,167 of NC_079152.1, read as the reverse complement.
CATATGCATTATCGGTTTATTCACTCCTGCAATTACAAAGGGCCAACTGAACGATCATCTTAATCTAAAATCAAGTTTGAATAGGTTTTGACTGTATGATTTGATTTTCGCGCCATTTGCTGTAAACAGTTCTAATTTTTCAATAATTCTTTTATCTGTAGGTAATGGAGAGATAACGGGTAATTCTGCTCTCTATCTATTAAAAACTGGGTAGTCGATTCATTGTTGCTGATGAAAATATAATTTAACTCCATCCCCTGTCCCTCCGTCGTCAATGAGAGACAGGGTTCTGATTTTCCGGATTGTTTGTTTGTGATCTTGATGAAAATTTACATGGTTGTTTACATTTACATGATTTGTCGCCATTTTTTTTGTGATAGTAACCTCCCATTTCTTGATATGGGTTTGTAACGATAATCGAGATGAGTGTACCGTTATTAAGTAGCAGTTTGTAAGCTAAGTTCACTAACTTGCTTTCATAAGTTTTCAGTCAGTCCCGTATTTATAGTTATGGACGAAGCAACAGCTATTTGCAGAGTAATAGGATTTAATTGCCAAATCTTACCATCGTCGCCACTTTCGATAGATCTTCGCCGCTAACAGATTATAGTGCTGCGCTGAACTGAAAAACGGAAGCCCCACTGTCTTTAGGAATGTATTCACTACTTTTTCAACGGCTAAATTACACAGCTCATACTGCAACTGATATGTTTTTATCGACCAGTTCTCGTTCATGCATCACCTTTTCGAATACTTTGAGTCCCAGAGTGCATTTACTGAAATTAATCTGTCCTTTATTTCCCTGATATTTGCCATCTTCTGGCGAATTAAGCAAAATATCAGAAATTTGTAACAAAATAACAGGTTCCATGGCAATCATATAATCAAACTTTGGTAAACATTAATATAATTTATATACATTTATTTCTTTACACTCTCCAACATTTCATTTACTTTTATTTGCACTGCAAATTGTGAACTAAAAAGAGAACAAAAAGCGTCTGTCTTTTTTTTTTTTTTTTTTTTGGTTTCTATGGTGACTTAGTGTTGTCATATATTTTAAACTTAATCAGGTTGATAAAGTCGATGATATGATGCAATAAATCAATGCGATCGAAGCGATGCTACAATACTACTTTTCAGCAAAATTTCAAGAAAATTTATTTAGTAGTTTTTATTCCAAAATTTAGATATTTCAATATTATTTCTAATTTTTTTATTATACTGTTTAGTATTGTTTTATCTTCATTTGATGACATTATAATGTTGTTTTTAATTCTTTGTCAATTTTAAGTAGCTAAATTAGAAACCTGCTTATTATTGTTTCTGCATGATAATTATTTAAATAGAAATTTATGACATCTTGCTTTGCCAATTGACCATCAAAAGCTGCAAGTTGTAACCCTTTATCTTTAAAATGTGCCTTGTAAAATTCAAGGAAATGATTCATCCTGCGCATGCGCTCATGATTGAATCGTTTTAATCTCCTAATACATGTCAAATGATCCATAATAGTTTTGCTATAGAAATTATTACGGATATTGTTCGCTCAGCTAAATGTTGGATTACATCCGCAGTTGCGGTTTTTTCCCCATTTAACTGTGATATTGCCTCCATTATTCCACGCTTATAATGCTCTCAATAATATTTCACCCTGTCTCGGGAAAGCTGAAGCAATGAAATATCCACTGATCAATTCAGATTCAATTGAATGTTTTTGTATTATGATCAATTTAAAACCAAGAAACTTACCCAAATTTCTCTTGTTTATGATCTAATGCTGATAGATAGTGCTGATTTTTTTATGCCTTCGTTGCATTTGTCGTTCTGCTAATTCATTAAGGTGGACATATTTTCATCTGCAGTAACTAGCACCTAGTTGCAGTAACTAATTCAGCATATTCTGTGCATTTAAAAGACATTTCAAACAATTGTGTACAAATTCTACTTATTTGCTCTTGATTGCGAATAATTTTTGCTCTGGAAAAATCGTCTTGAAATGCGGTCGGCGATTGTATAAAGAGATGTCTTATTCTGTTCCAAAGTGTGAAGTTAAAAAATAACACAAGGTGCATATACATTGGTGCTCTTAATATGAAATTGCTGAACATTGCATTTGTGAATTGTAGTGGATATTCATTATTGGAACCCTCTCCCGATTCCATGAACAAGTGCGCTATCAGGATGTAAATTTGGGGAGTTCAATCCGATTATATAACTCCTTAGCTAGACCAAAATCATTTCCCAGATTATAGTTTCCTTTTGGGGATCGCCTAAATCCATTAAGTCTTCTTCGGACTTGATACCGACTTCTTGGAACTGACAAGACCCACTGCCATCTATGAAACTTCCATTACTTGTTAAGGAAAGTGGGAGTTTCCATAATACGCGGCTAGATTAACTGTCCAACCGAGGCCGGATCAGTAGATCTTTCTTCCTCATTAGCCATATGTCCACCACTACGATTCTGTCTGGAACTTCTCCTTCGTAGTTGCACTGCTAAATTCTTTCCACTATGTATCGACCTGTAAGAACATACAGAGTAAGAATAATATCTGTAAGAACAGAGCCCCTCTTTGTGAAATTACTTGTTAAAATACCATTCTATAAACAGATTTTTTTGAGTTTGAATTCTCTACTGTCTAACCTCTCCTTGAGTGCTAGCAGGCCCAAGATGAAGGTTGGTACTCAGATTAGCTCAGGATTGAATCAAATCCTTCTACGCCTCTTAGAGAACGGTCGACCCCAAAGTCTTCCCCAGACACGGGGAAGCGTTGAGTAGAGATATGTAGAGGATCCACGAAAATATGTTGCGCAGACCACTAACTCAATGAGTGATTTTCTCTTTCCAAAGAGATACACCCTTACTGGGGATTTTAGTATTGGACAGGCACGGATATGCATGCGCCGAGATTTTTTCCCAACAGACACCCCACTCCTGAAATCCTTCCTGTAAAAATATATGTACTCCTTTGTATTCAAGGCACCTGTTGCATTGAACGCTGACTTCGTTGCCAAGATCTTTGAAGCGACGTTTGTCCTTGAGGCTGCTATCCAATTTGAGCGGCTCTACGCGTCGACGTTAGGAAAGCAAAAAATTTTTACCGATAAACGAGCTTAAGTGATCGCATTGGGGAGGGGGATGGAAGGTGGCGCTCACTGAGATACTTGCTATAAAACGAAGATATTATTCATTCCGCCCTTCAAAGTAATTATTAAATCTCGATATGATTTTAACTTTAACTGCAAATGCATAGTTAATATGTTAATGAATTATTGATACTTAAAATGCAATTCAATGAATATTATTGAAAATTTTCCCTCTTACATATTTTAAATAATATTTCATAAATTTAAAAACAATACATTTTTATATTAAAAATCTTTACCTTTGTTAGTGTCATATTTGGCTATGCATGAGAATTTAAATCTGTGGTCGGTGGTAAGAAATACATAAACTTTCCTTTTACGCATGAATTTTTCTTTGCTTCGGACCACAAAGAATACTCAAACCGTTCTTTTTGTAAGCTTGCATTGCGATAGCAGGAAAAGAATTTTGAACATCCTTTACTATGCAACTATGAATTTTTCGTAATGTGCTTCTTAATTCTGAGTATATATAAAATCGCGTTTAACGTCGCTATCTTTTAACTTTTTTCTATATATCGATCACGTTGCTATATCTTTTTAGAGTTGCATATGAAAAAGTCTTTTATCATAATTTCAAGCGCAACTTTATAACTTTTATACTCCACATTTTAAGATAAGCATGCAAGCACGTTTTATTAATTTGCCTAATAATATCACGATATTTTGGACTGCATCATGACTATAAATTCATAAAGATTTTGATGCTTTCATGTGTACGTAACTATCTTTTGATTATATCGTTAAAACGAATTTATTAAAAAAAAGCGAAAGAAAATCCTTAAATATCAAATCGAAAAAAAATGAATTTTAAATGTTTCCTTGGTTTACATGTGATAGTTCAATAACTGGTGGTTCGAGAGTATAACTGGTAAATTCTGCATTCAACTGTTGCATTCTCTAATTGGATTATAACCCTTTATTCGAGAGTCAATTATAATTTTCTGTAATGGGCTTGTTGATTCAATTGTAGTTGTATTTAAATCCCTTGATTGAATGCATTCATAACAGTCTCCGTTTGATTTTAACTTTAATGTATAATCTTTTTAGCTAAGTGCATTATGACATTCCGCATGTTTGAATGCCGAACTACCATCTCATTCTGGCTGATTCTCAGAAGCACTTAGATATGATTCTCGTATGATTTGGCGATTTATAACGATAATAGACGCATTTGAACACTTTTAAGACAAATGCTGTCACCGGTTTGTTTTTTGCGTGGAAATATTTAAATATTTAAAAATGATTCTCATATGATTTGACGATTTATGACGATAATAGACGCATTTGAACACTTTTAAGACAAATATTGTCATCAGTTTGTTTTTTGCGTGGAAATACTTAAATATTTAGAAATGATTCTCGTGTGATTTGACAATTTATGATGATAATGGACGCATTTTAACACTTTTAAGATGAATACTGTCACCGGTTTGTTTTTTGCGTGGAAATATTTAAATATTTAGAAATGATTCTCGTATGATTTGGCGTTTTATGACGTACAAAACAAACAAAAGACGCATTTGAACACTTTTAAGACAAATACTGTCACCGGTTTGTTTTTTTAGTTGAAATATGTTAAGATGAAAATTTATTTAAAAAATTTAAAGATGCCTAGTTTGTTTGTTTTTTCGGTAGTTTCCTTGCTATTTGTTTGCACCTTGTTTATGATGTTGGTGTTATAAATTAACTTTATTATGTTTAAACTGTTGAATTCTCTGAATTTTTCATTATTGTTTACTCTGTTAATATAATATTAAAACATTGTTTACTTTTAAGGCAATTCTAAATTCATTCTTACGAGATATAAATTAATTAATAAATTAATCTCATTTCGCCTATCTAGTTATTTATATTAATATTTTAATTTTGGAAAACCTGTCCTGTTTATGATTTATGTGCATTTTTTATGTTTTTCTCATTTTCATTATTTAGTATTCAACGCTACACTTCCGCATGTGTTTTCTTATAATAATTTTATCTGCTTTAGTTTTCACATGTATGATATACATAATTTAAAATTTACAATGTATTTTTTTCTATTGTTTTTATAACATATTTTAAATTTTTCTCTGTTTTATTTTATACTTATCTCCTCAGATGACCAGTTGGTTCGTCTAGAATATTGATTACATCTGATTTCAGATAAGTCGTTTAGATATAACTTCATGTTCATGATTGCTGCCAAATTGTCCGACATTAAAGCCTGTGTTATTTTAATACGAAATAAATTTATTGTCACTATGTAATTAATTAATTTTAATTACAAATAACTATATTTTTGTATATATTGAAATTTCACTGTCCCAAAGAAATTTTTAGCTTAAGACAATTTTAAACCCTGCTTCTATCGTTCTGGGAAAAAAATGTATTTCTGACAGAACTAACTCTTCACAAACCATTCGACTAAACGAATATGCTTTGTTATAGGAACCGTAGTACTTACTCTTCAAGAAGCTTTCTTACTCTAGGTAAATCTTTTTGAATTCTTAAGAAATATAACATTATTTGCGCTCAAACGTGAACAAATGAATGATTATATTTATATAAATGATCGCTTTTTGTTTTTTAACTAGTACAGTCAGTGCAATAGTTACTTTTAGAATTACGTTACACACGGACAAAGTTAAAACATTAATCTCAAATCATTATACTAAACATAACATAACATATGTTCAGTGGCTTTACATTCGTTGCTCGCTTCGTCATTACTGAAACTTTTCAACTGCAAAAAGTGTTGTTTCAGCTGTTTAGGATAGTCAGTTTCAATTAAGGCCACCATAGTGATTACCAACTGCCTCTTTGACTCTAGTATGTGGATTGTTGTACGAGATATGAATTGAGTTGTTTAATTACTGGCGTTAGGGAAAGTTTGAGATGCTGCTATTCCGCAATGGCCGTAGAAAAGCCGTCGTTTCTATTCTTAAGTGATGAAATCAAACCATATGCCATTAACAGTTATCTCAGAAATTTTGCATTGCCAAAAATAATAATTTTTAATAAAATAATAATAATTTTAATAAAATAATAATTAATAATAATTTTAATAAAATAAGAATAATTTTAATAAAATAATAATAATAATTTTAATAAAATAAGAATAATTTTTTCCTTAATGAAATGAAAAGACACTTTAAAAAAAAAGCCATCTTTATCTATCAAGGGAAGAGATTATATCGAAAAAACTGCTAAATAAATGTTCTTGAAAATTATAATATTATAGTGTACATTCTTTAATAATGCTAGTGCAGTAACCAAGCGCCAACCTCCTCGCCAATCTTAAGTACGGCAGTAACGATGTCAGACTGTGAGCATGAAAAACCTATCAACCTCGAGAATTGATTATGTTAAGCTGTAAATTTTATTAGCTAAATCTAAGAATTGTTGTTGTGTAACTGTAAGTGTAATACATTGTATAATTGGTTATATATTAAATTCTTTTAAATTGTTGGACCCCGTTTTCATGGCATTGTTTCTTACAATAGTGTAAAATTTTAATGCTTTAATGAAACTTCAGATTGTGTTTATAAAAAGGAAAGAAAAGGCTTAGAGATATTTTTATATTAGACTGAACGGAAAAAATCACCCCCCCCCCCCTTTTTTTTTAATTGTTTTAGATTCTATAGTACTAGCCTGCTGGAAAATAGTCATTGAAATTGCGTCTGTAAAAAGTAGCGCAAATAATTAACTTCCGCAGCTGGAATCGTTGTTTTTATCAATTAAATATAAATTCTGTTATCCTGGAAACCTTTTAGAAATAAAATTCTTATTAACATGAAGCGAATGATTAAAGAAGCATCCTTTCAGAAGATTTTTTTTCCTTTCTTGCTCAAACTTTTGTTTATTATGAATCTCCATTAACATATTTTCGTTTCATTGAAAAAAAAAAAGATCGGGTATTCATTCCTTTCACTTCTTTTATCATTTCATTTTTTTTTCTTTCATTCCTTTTTCTTAATTTAAAATTAATCATTTGTTATGTGTGTGCAACATTTTTTTCCCTTTAAACGCAGTTTAAATAGAATTTATTTTAACTTTAATGTAGCTTGAGTTTGTCTTGCTGAAATAACATAAATCATTAATGGAAAAACTAGTTAATCTAAATTTTTCAAGTTTGATTTCATAGAAATCCACTTTTTTTATGAATGAGAATAAAATTTTGTGCAACTTCACCACATTTCATAACTATTATTTTAAATAAACCTTTGTTATTTTTTAATCGACAAGTTTATGTATTTTACTAATCCAATAATTACACACTGACATGCTGTCTCTACTAATAATTAAAGACAATATGTATGAATCTGTGGGTTCTGTTATCACTTTGTAGGACAGACTATTTGGCCTAGAACTACAAATTAGTTCCTAGATTTGTTTTAACATTTTCACTAATAAAAAAATTAAGCGAAATGTTAGCGTTTTTCTGCGTCAAACTGCCGAAAATATTATTGCACAAAAATGATTTTTACTTCATTCAAAATTCAAGAAATTATCTTGATAATGATGCTAAATTTGATTTCTTGCAAACGTTTCTTGAAATTTTGGCAATTTTTTAAAGTACTTTTCTTTTTGCGTAATGGTTTATAATTGTTTCATTATTGAACTGAAGTTCAAACCGTTTTCATTATTTATAATGTATTTAATCACGTGATTTTCTTACGTTGTTGTTACTTATGGAAGAAAACTTCTGATTAATATCTGAATAATTTAAATGATAAATAAGAAAGGTAAAATGCCGTTAAAATTAAAAGATTAATTATCCTGAAAATTATGTCTTTAGTAGTATTATCATGTCATGGGACATGACTGTATTAGGATGGTTCATGCACACAATAAACAGAATAGATATATGGCTATTAACATCAGACAGCTTTGATTCTGACACTTAAGAATATTTTCTTAGGGAAACATGAACGCTAAGCTATGCATAAAAAACTTAGTTGAAAATAACATAAGAAATATTTTACTAAATCGACTATATAAGTCATGCAAAATAATGCTAAACCTATCTAAAAATAGAACTCAATTTTAATTGACTGATTAAAGCCCCAAGTGTTTTTATAAAACCAATGATTTTATTTGGTAGAAACGAATACTACTAAAGTGATTAGAAAATCAAATAATAAAAATTCATGTATTGTAAAGTTTTTAGCGCTTCTATGACTTATTTTATTTGAAGAGATTAGATTTGAATTGTTATGAATTTGTAATATTACTCCTCTATGTAGTTAGTTTTATAGTAAGGATGGGGAATTTACTGATGTTTTAATGACCGCCAGGAAAATTATCCTCAGGACTTGCTATCAGTTGGCAACTTGCTGACGAATTTGGCGAGGAAAATAAAGGTTCTAGACAGCTCAAGAATAATGGCGATATCACTATTAGAAACTGAATATTGTAGATCTTTTTAGATTATTCGTTAGAGTTTAAAGCGAGTAAAGAGAATGTTTTCTTTGGAATAAGCTCTCTAGATGAAATCTTAATGCTATAATGCTGATTAATTAGCAATTTGCTGTTTACGTGTGAGTTATTGAGTTTTGCAAGTACTGCCTTTGTCAACTCTCTGGCTGTGGTTTTCTTCCTGTGTTTATGTACTCTTGTGGAATAAAATGTCGTTATCTGCAATCGAGCTCATTGTACATTAAAATCATACACCGAATGGATTTCCGTATCGGCATTAAGTCAAATAACATGTAAAATTTCCAATTAGAATATCAACAAGAATTCATTCCGCGAATTTAATCACTATCAAATTTGAAAGTGATCGTATTTGATTATAAACTCATAATAAACATAAGAGTTGTTTAATATTGTTACAAAATTATTTTTTCTACAAATACCGTCAATCAATCGTAATAACGCAGCGCATTTAATCGCTAGTTCAGAAGTTTGCTTGCTGTCTAATCCTCTAAATTCTCTGTTACTTGTCGGCGACTCCGACTACTCTCACATACGACTTCCCTGAAGCTTCAGAGTGCCTGCCTTTTATAGTTCCGGGAAGCGGGGTTAGAATCTTCCAGACCAATCAGGGTGTATCTGAGTGTATCTTGGTTCCTACTGGATGGATCGTGAAACTTCTCGAATTTTCCAGTATGATCCATTTTGTCGCCAAAGTCGCCAAATTCATCGCCAAGCCGCCAAATGCTCGCCAAGCTCTGAGGTCATTGACGCGGCACCCGCTCAGCATGCACAGGACAGATCGTACAACGGTTTTAACGGGTTTTCCCACGATGACACTATTCGTGCCGGGTAGCAAAATTACAGATTTGTAACAATATGAATGAAAAACAATTTTTGAAATGTACTATTTTTTGTTAACAGTATTATTAATTTTATTTCACTTGTTTCCTTATCTTACCAGCTACGTCATTATATTTACTTTTTACCTTTTTTTTTTTTTTTTTTTTTTTTTCTTCAAAATGAATTAGATCTAACAATAGAAATCTCAGTATCAGGTCAAATTTCATATTCAATTAGATTTTATATTAAAGTGCTTGTAATCTGACTGTTGTGGAGGGCATTTCGTTTAAAGGAAAAAAAAATACAGAAATGCCTTTTTTTTGGTGTGAAAAACTATCTAACTGATAAACGTCTCGGATAAAATAGAAACCATACTAATACTTTTTTTACATGATTACTAATTGTTTCATATAAAAATTTAATCCCCTCACTAATTGTTTCCTATGAAAATTTAATTTGGAGGAAAAGGAAGTTAAATATAAATGTAAAAGCAAAAATTCTAAAATCGTGGATGAAAATTGAATCAAAATTAATTAAAATATAGGCAAAATGCTTTCAAAATTCTTAGAAAAAAATTGATCATGTTATCAAAATCCCAGTACCCTAATTTAAGCGTTTTTTACTTATTTCTAAACCAAGTTCCATAATGGATTCCAAAATTAAATTACTGATATGTCCCGCGAAAATGAATTGATTTTTCTTCCTATCATTTGATTGACTTCTATACTGTATGTCTAATTTTATTTTTTCATTAATATCTAATTCACATTAAAGTTTTATTTTTTAAATATTTTATTGATTTATGGCTGCCAATTACATAAATGTTTTTCTAAAAGTTTTTAAGCAATTTTTATTACTAAATGTTGGATAAAAATCAACATGGGAAATGCTACACTTTTATGAACATCCGGTCATTTTTTTTTATTATTTATTTCGATTTCCAAAATAGGAATGCATAAAAAAAATGAAGAAAATTCTAGAACTTTCGAATCATGTTCGATAAAAAGCAAAGCAACCCCAGACTTTTCCTAGTATTTTAAATACGCAAATATATGAAGTTTAATTATATTTGACGAATTACGGAACCTGGTGTACCGATTGTTTGCATTTGTGAAAAAGAAAAATTTCTAAAACAAACACTTCTGTCATTTGGAATTATTTCTCTTTTCCATTGTTTCTTTTACAAACAGTGAAAGATGGCACTAATTGATAGTTTCCTCTTAATTAAACTTCCGGTTACTTTCCGTTTTTAAATCATTCCAAACTTTAGTCTTCCTCTCAGGTTTATGTTAATCTGTGTTTCGAAACTTAATATGATTTATCGCCTGCGTTCTCCTTTTTTGTATCATTTATACATTTCATTCCTATTCAAATTTTATTTAATAGGTAACCTTTAACAAAATTCTTGAAAGAATTCTGAAATGAAGGAATAATTGTTGCTTCTATTTTACCTCTTTGGTTTTCGCATTACAATAATTCTTGGAGCCTTTTGTTTTCATTTATGTTGTCATGTTATTTAAGAAAAATATCGATGGCTGAAATTGCATTCGATTTATTTTTGTATCTGGGTAAACTAGTCGTTATCACGTAGATTTGCGTGATAAGATGCTCTTACAGGAAGGAATATTATCGAAATTATTATCAGGTCGAGCAAAACGTAACTTATCAAAGTCATCCACATAAAATACCGTCAAATTAATTGTTATACCCAATATTAGGATTGCTAGAATATATTTTAATACTCTTTTCTTTACTTGTTTTTTTTTATATTTATAGTTCTATTCTTATTTTCTATCAAATTATTTCTTTTTACGAGCAGTTGAGTCCGTAATATTTAATTGAAAAGAGAGTTTAACAGATATTCTTAAATGGTTTTAAAGGAATGCCAGGTTCCTTAGTGACAAACTTGTTGATCATTTGAAAATCTGGCGAAGATTCTGGAAGATTCGTGAATTTTAGTTTTATCTCTGTTAGGAACTAAGATTCAGAGATCTTTCTTGAAAATTCCATGCCTTGTCACGAAAATTATAAAAGAGAAACTTCTTCTATAACTGCATTAGCACAAAATATTGTTTAGTATTCTGAACGCCGGGCAATATCTTGAAGGAAACATAGCAATGTTATTGAATATTTTGTGCCAATAAATATGCGTAGTTGTCCAATAAATAAAGTTATAACAAATAAAAATTTTAGGTATTATAAAATATTAAGATTACAAAATTTGTGTTCACATTTCATTATTAAAATCATTATTAACCCTTTGAAGGACCATTTTTTTCCTAGTAATAGTATATTAAAATAAATTTCAGAATTGAGGTAACCTTAAGAAATAGAATGCATTAAGTTTATTAAATAAATATAATTTGATTCATTAATTAAGTTAATTAATTATTGTATAACAAATCACAATGCATCATTTTGTGTGAGACAATAAACAAGAACATCTAGGTTTTTTTTTAATTGAAAAATTTGTGATAATGCATGGCAGTCAACATAACTGCAAACAAAGATTGATGAATTTGGTGGGAAGTATACTTCTCATGGCCCTAAAAAGGGTTAAACAAAATGCAATTACTTTTTTATGCATCATATACTGATCTATTAATTATTCATTTAACCGGTTAATGGTTAAGTGACATTTCATTTAACAAAATGTGTAAAATAATAATTTCTAATATTGTATTTGTTCGATTTATTATTTCCTTATAATCTTCAATAATAATTAAGACCTTTTGGTTGTAAATTAGGAAACCATTCTAACAAATAATTATTTTTTCATTTGTTACTTCATTTATTTTTGAATGTATATTTAAAAAATGTGTGTGTGTATATATATATAATTTACAAAGTTACGAAAATAAAAATAATTATACGAAAATAAATCATTAAGTTAAAAATGTGCGAAAAAGTGAAATTCATTTGATCAGCTCTAAAAAGAAGTATCTCACGATGCAAACTGTTTAGGCAATTAAAATGCCTAAATCTGTCTCTGGTTAAAAAAACACTGGTTGATATCCAACAAAAAAATTCAATACACATCCATGTTTTGCTGTATTTGTGGAAAATATAATTTACCAATAAATATTAGAAAATACTCAAATTATTACTTAAAATATTGTCTTATAAATATATATTCTAACTGAGGTTTTAATCGCCAAACGACCGGCATTAGTCAAAGTCAGAAGTAGTTTTTCAAAATAGGACTACTTGCTGCACAATTAACTCAACGGAAGCTTAGACTTTTTTGATAATAAATTCTTCCTCTTCATTCCACTCCATATATGGCACTCTCGTACTGTAACCTTTTTCTCGAAAAATGGATTAAGCAATTACAATAAATAGAATTTTAAGTCAAAGAAGGAACTGAAAAATTCCCACAGCGATAGTTAAGTGTTTTATAAAATAATAACTAAATAAATAATTGATTTTTTTTTTTTTTTGCATAATTGAATTTTCCCATTAGAATCTGAATTCCTTCATCTGCTTAACTTTCCGCTGTGTATAATTCAGTACTTTGATATTTTATAATATTAAAGTGTTTGTTCCATGTTGTCAGATTTTATAATTGAATAACCGATAAACTTAACAGTTTTAAAAATAATATTATTGTCACCGTTTAAATTTTATTTATCAAAAATGGATGTAAAATCATTTTTTTTGACATATTTCTTTCAATACGAGAACGTTGTTAGATGATAAATATTTCCATTTCAGGGATTTTTAGATTTATTATTTCAAGATTCAAGAACTGAAATATACCGTTATAAGAAAATTCGAATTACAATATCCTTCTTATGAATATAAAAGCTCTTTCCTTTGACTGATCTCGCTATAGCAACTGGCTTTCGAAAATGCTGGTTTCATTGGTCTTTTCTTATTTTTTAATTAAATACAAAAAAATCTGTAGTCTTCTCACATGATGTTGAAGATTTTATACAGAGTAAGCAGATATTCAAAACCTTGCAACAAATATAAATGCTTAAGTATACAAAATTTTCCAAGAATATATACTGACTTTAAATAATTTTTACAAAAATTAATAGCATTATTTGATTATTACACAGTTCGCTTAAAATATGTGACTATGTGCGGAAATTTTATGAAAAATGCTCTAAAATAGCTATATTTCTAAATTTTTGCATAAAAAAAAGATTTAAAAAAACATATATGAAACCAAAATATGCCAGTTAAATGAAAAAAGTTTTTAAAAAAACTGGTAAAAGAATTGTTTTGGCTAAAAAATAGCTATAAAGAAAAAATCTGTTAGTGTTAAAGGTTTTTCAAATAATTTGCTTAAAATTTAGGCAGATTGCTTTAAAAATATATTACCAGTTCTGAAAATAAAAAATAAGCTGCATATCTTGCCACTCTTCAAGTATTGACGTTTGACTGATAAATAATATGAAAATTTCAATTTTTGCATTTTTAAAGCATTATTTCTAAATGAATAGATTACTTATTTTCTAACTCGGGAATTGCAGAACATATTGAGATATTATTATAATAAATTTGAACAAAAAATATACTTTAGATTTTAATTTATGAGGTTTTTCGTAAAAAATTCTACTAAAGATTAAAATTCGAGAAAATACCATTTAAATATTTAAAATAGAATGAAAATGCAAATATAAAGAATCAGTGTAACTTCCCAAAAAAATCCATTTGAATACAAAAATTCAAACGGGTTTTATAAAGAAAACTCTACAAATGTTAAAAATATTAAATTTAAAAAAATCATGTTTTCGCAAAAAAAATCGACTTTTCAACGTACTCGCCTACCTTAATAAGCATTTAGAATCTTTCAATTGTGAGGATTAAGGATTGGCAATTATTGACTCGGCCCTGAATAGTATAATACAACTCATATTTGCATTACATTAATACAACTCGCATTTGCATTACATTATTACAACTTTCATGTACATTACCTTAATACAACTCGCATTTACATTACGTTAAAACAACTCACATTTACGTTACCTTAATACAACTCGCATTTACGTTACCTTAATACAACTCGCATTTACGTTACCTTAATACAACTCGCATTTACGTTACCTTAATACAACTCGCATTTACGTTACCTTAATACAACTCGCATTTACGTTACAGTAATACAACTCGCATTTACATTACAGTAATACAACTCGCATTTACATTATATTGTTACAACTCGCACTTACAATTAATACAATTTGCATTTACAATCCAGTAATGCAAGTCTCATTTACGTTACATTAATGTAACTCGCATTTACATTACATTAAAGCAACTCGCATTTACATTTTTCTGTCTCATTCCCGAAATTATTGCAAAAGTCGTCATTCGATTTCTTTGATATTCTTTTCCAACTTTTGCTCTCAACTTATCAAATCATAGCTGCTCTCGAAATATTATTTTTCTGGTGCCCTCGCAGAAGAAATCAATCGGAAAAATCAATCAAATCAAAAAATCAATCCGTTAATTGCGACGGAGAACTCGCTTCTCTCTTCTCACTAACCACGATTTCGCCAGAATTTCATCAAAGTAAGTCTTCATTTAATTTTCGCTCCAATAATTATTACGTTAGTGAGTAATGCATTTATTAATCTATAATGAAAATTTGATTTTCACTTACGTAATAGTTATTTTGGAAGGCAACCGATTTTATTTGATATCTGTTTTATATATTTAAAGCATCGATATTTTAAAAAAAGTCTTGTGAATGGCTATATAAATATATATTCTGAGAAAGAGCTATAAAATAAATGACACTTGCAAACTGATTCTTCTACTAAATCAATTTATTTTTCAGTTTTATAGGACAGTTAAACGGGAAATGAAGTCATATATGTCACATCAAATATTTTTATTTTATTTTTCAAATAGGACATCCAGCGCTTCTTAAAATAGGATGACTCGTCAGTAAAGAAAAGATCATTTCCTGAATACTACAGTTTCTTTATTTCTCGACTTCCTTTGGCTTATTTTTTTAAGTTTCATACATGAAAATATCTGAGGGTTGTAATTACAAAGAGCTTTAAATTTGTAAAACACAATATTCCACATTTTAAATTTACGGTTTAAAATTAATGTACAAACTGTGCGTATTGTATAATGATTTTAACATTTAGTAATGAGTACCTTTTCTTAATAGGGTAATGCTTAAAAGCTACTATAATATTTGTAACTTAAGACATGCTTGATTAAAAATCATACAAAATGCTTCGCAAAAATTTAGAGCTACCTAATATGACAGTTAGCTAATTATTTGCGTAGCATGTGCTCATTAAAGAAAGGTAAACTTTTTCAAAATTTTAATTACATTTTTAATTAAAAACTAATCGAATTTTTCCTCCTTAACTTCTAGAGCATAAAAATCACTCTTGCGTCACTTAAAAATGTAAAAAGAAAACTAGCTTTTCAATTATAGCAATTTTATTTCTTTATAGTTTTTCCCTAAATTTAATAAATTTTCAAAAGCATTGTAATGTACATTTTACAATACTTTTACTCATTTTGGTTGCAAAGGTATTAAATATATTTTCTGTTTTCACTTAATCTCTTTTATGTAATTAAATGTAATTTTTGCAAATTTTAAGGTAGACACATCAAGTCTAAATCATAATCATTATTACATTCAATATTTATTAATTAGTCTAAAAATTATTATCATGTTGCGATGTTTCATACAAGAGTTTCGAACATCTTTTAAATTCTTTTTAGCTTTGGTCTGTGCAATCACTGTTCAACTTAATGGCATTCTGATCCCCAGATAATGCCTAATAATTAAAATGAACATTTCAAAACTTTACAAATCTCTATGAAGCAATGCATTTACATAGCAAAGTGTTATTATCTTCAATATGTTAGTGATTTTGTTGTTTTATCTGCCTGAGTTCAAAAAAAAAAATGTTTAATAATCATGTTTGTCTCTCTGTCTTCCATGTTAACATGAAAGCATCGAATATACAAAAAGCTTGTTGGATTAAATTTGGTATACGATCGTTATTCTCAAACTGTTGATTGTTATTGAATTATGAACAAAATCTCGAGAGAAAAAAATTATTTATTTGATTTTCTATTCTGCGCTGTGAAATGAATTTAAAAAATTAATTTTATTTTCAAAACCTTTGAGGTTTTAGGCTGTAAGTAAATACAAAAATAATGCATAATGAAATACAGCGAAAAATGCAGAAGAGCAAGAAAGCAAGCTTAAATCGCATGCTGAAAATAAAGTTGATCAAAGGCAGTGAGAAGTAATAGAAAAGCGAGAACTTAGACTTAAAACGAATGTCGGAACGAATCGAAGACACCGAGAAACTGAAATGCATTGTAATGAAGGAGTTCTAACTGAAAGAAAAAAAAGAAAGGAAGGTTGCATGAAGTTCTTATAATTATAGTCCCACTTGTTCTTTTGAACCTAAAAGCTTTGATGATGTAGGATCAATATTAAATATTTATTCAATTTACTGGCTTAAAAAATGGCTAAAATATTAAATACTTGGTATCCATTGCATTAAAAAAAAATTGCTACTAACTCTTTCTAGATCCACTGAATTGTGGCAGATTTAGGTGTTTTCCAACAGTGCACATTAAAAACTCCCACTTCTCAAAATAAACAGAAAATTGGCGAATTATTGCTTTTAGATTTATCAAAAAATGATAAAGAAGGTTGTCACATTTGTTGGCTTATCGCCAACAAAAAGTTATAACTTGGCGCAAATTTCTCCCATGTACCGGAATCTCCTATCTGGCCAATAAAGGGCAGGGTCGTAAGAAGTTATCATGCGAAGAAACACAAAAAAGAAAATGGGAATAAATGCGAAACAGCGAGGAAAGTTATGGAAAGCTACATATATAATACACTTTTTTTTATCTTTTTAATTTTTCGAAAAAAGTTTTGGAGTGATGTTTTGATTTTGAAATAAAAACATCGCTTTCTCAATTATCGATGCATGTGGAATCTGATAGTCATGCCATTGTTTAAAACCGGTTTAAATTAGTTTTTCACGTGAAAAAAATTCTGGCCTCGAGAAAGAAATTTTAGAACTCGATTGATTTTTGAGATGGTCAAAAACCATCGCTTTTCTAAATATTGTGATTGTGAATTAGGATTCATGTGAGAACATGATGTTTTTCAATCTTATTGATAACATGCTACCTAAAAAAAATAATGTACTCACATGATAACTTGAAATTTGTGAAGGCAAGTTTCAATATTCGCTTAATACTGCGTGGCAATAGAAGACGAATTGTCTAATAGGAATTCGTTTTCCGTTCTTTAATTCACTCTTTTTTTATTTATTTATTATAACCCAAAACGGTGCGGCTTCCACATATGAAGCAAGTATCTGATTTTATAAAAATTCTAACAATCAAATGAATGCAATAAAACATATAGAAATTGAAGAACTCTACTCGAAAGGGTGTTAATATTATCCTATTATATTTTCACTCATAGAATTTTTATGTTTTTACACAATATTTATTTGGCTACTTGGAAAAAAAAACTTCTTAATCGACGTTCTTGCAATCGCCTCCAAACAATCTTAGGCAGCTAATTAGCATTGGTATAGTTATAAATATGCCATTGGATTTGAACTTTTGAAATGTTTATTTACAGGCAAGATTTGAAAAATTTAATTCAGCAAGAAAGAATTCAAAAGAGGTTTATATTTGTTGATTAAAGAAATATTTAAAGAAATTTTGTGGAAAAAAGAAATGGTAATGTTTATATCCTGAACAGCATCTTATCAGCTATTTTTATTATTTTAATGCAATTTTACATATGCCAAATGAGAATGTTTGACTGCCTAACATCTCGATAAATTTACAATAGGTTATTAGTAATACTTTTTCATTGTATATGCGAGAAAATCATAGGAAGAACATAACCTTGTTTGTTTAAAAAAATACATTTTTGACCAAATATTAATTGATTCGAACAATATTGTATGTTATTGATTCCCAAAAATATTTTTTCAAAAAAATTCCAATTTGCAAAATTTAGAAGATTTTTTATGACGTTTTTATGTATCTATTTATCTTGTTAATTTCATATTCCTACATTTAGTCAATCATATCGTTGTTGATACTATCGCATTAACTGAAGCGTGCTAAATCGAATCGAACATTTCGAATGGAGGCTTATGACTTTAAAAATTCTTAGCATTCAATTTATTTATTTATATGCCCATTCCCTTGCCAAAATAATTATAGATTCTCTGATAACTAAACTTCTTTTATAACTTAAAAACTTAAGTTCTCTCTTTTAAAATATCTAAAAACTGTAATTCAGCTTGTAACAACAGTGCTTCTTTTAAACTTGTTAATTTATAACTTAACGCAGCGAAGCGTAAAATTTCAGCAGACAAAACATCCGCCTATTTTTAAATTAAATCCCAGTCCTGTCATTTTGTTATGTTTTCTAAAAAAATGTATGTCCGTCCGGCTTTCATTATGCTTTAGTTAAACACTCAAGTTGCATGTTTATAAGAACTATGTTCTTTGAAGTAAGCAACTATTCTATTTTGGACAATAATAGCATGGCAAGCGAAAGGAAATATTTCATTTGATTTTCTTATTATATTTCACCCAAATTCATTACAAGACGAAAACTGTTTTTGTTTTTGCAACTATTTTGTCGTCTGCAAAAATAAAATTGAAATTAATGAAATAAAAATCGTCTGCGTCGTAGTTCTTAGACAGTTTTCAATTTGATATGAAAATTTATTTTAAGCCAACTAGATTTGAATTAAAAATGGAATTTTGTAGTATCGCCTTGAGACTGTCTGATATTTTGATTATTTTATTTATAAATCTATTTACATTTTCTATTTTTAACACTATCTAAAAAAACTCATAATTTGTTTTTCGTTTTCAAAAGAAAATAAGTATCGACTATCTTGTTTTTGGAACATAGCTTGATTCAAAATCATTAAACTTCGAAAATTTGAATGACTTTGTGTTTAAAGGTATTTTTACATATTTTCAAAAGCTTGTTCTTAACTGCAACAAAATATTAGTTTATTATACTTTGTTCTAAAAGTTATATTTCTTCAATTTTTGAATTCTTTTTATAACTCTTTTTAAATTATTAAAAACGAACTATTGACTCCATTATTCAACATTTTTAGAATGTTACTAATAGCAAACATTACCTTTTTATTAACAAGGGAATATTCGTATTCAAAACATGAAAATTTAAATGTTAAGAAAAAAGGGTTTAGTAAAAATACTTTCAAAAGCAAAGAAATAGGGCATTAAATAACTTTTCACTTTCTAATAAACGAAGTATATAGAAAATATTGTAATCATCGAAAAAATTTGAACTTGAGATTTGGACGAGTGTCTCCATTTCAGACTTCTTGAAATCGAAAACCACATTTTTGGTATTCTGTCTGTCTAGCAAAAATAATTCAAAAATGCTTTTGGTAGATGGATGAAAGTTGGTATATAATCATTACTCCAAATTTTTAGAATTTTATCAGATTTTTCAGCCGATTTAGAGGAAGTCTCTCTGTCTGGCTGTTCGAAAATAAGTTATCCGAATGTAAGTGTATAATTATGTAAGTGTATATATTAATCTCCAAACCAATTGCCGAGGCCGCGGTGGTCAGGAGGTAAGGTCTCGGCTTCGGAACCGGAGGGTTTCAGGTTCGAGACCCTGTTTCCCCGAAGAACCGTCGTATAAGCGGGTCTGGTGCACGTTAAATCCATCGGGGCCAAATGTCCTGACGCTGGTGTGGTGTGGTGTGATGTGGAAGTTTGGAGAGGGGGAGCCAGCTCAGGTGTCGTCCACGTCATCTGACCGTGGTTCAGAATTACGAGGTCCGTCCTAAAATAGCCTTAGTATTGCTTTAAAACGAGACGTTGATATATAATTCAACTAAACCAAACTAATTGCCAAGGATCATATGATAGATTCAGAAAAAATGCGAAATTCATGCCAAAAATCATTAGTTTGTAACTATTGTTCGCCAACGCCATGCAAGGTATCTGCAGCCTTACTTAATGCCCACAATTTTATGCAGGATGAGGAGGGATAACACCATTATTAAAGTGTATGCGAGAAAGTTTGGGGGAGACTATTCTCGCTGGTTTCAATTTATTTCTGCCTAATTTCACGTTTTATTCTAAATAATTCTTGAAAAAAAAATTTAAAT
The DNA here is from genome assembly GCF_947563725.1 of Argiope bruennichi. NCBI lineage: Eukaryota > Metazoa > Arthropoda > Arachnida > Araneae > Araneidae > Argiope > Argiope bruennichi. Next base: position 48,535,633 of record NC_079152.1, on the reverse strand, counting down.
TTTTTTCATCATGGGTATTAATTATTTTAAATAACTATTCTCTTTATTATGTTAAGCATTTTGGCCTTGTATATTATTAGATTATTTGTTGTATATTATCGTATTTTTAGATCGTTTTCATGCCTATGCCCCAAAGCTGATTGGCCTAAAATAAAAATAAAAATAAAATTAAATTGTTGACTACCCTAAAATAATAATATTCAAAGCTTTATAACTCGGTCGGTCGCGATTTGATTACAGAAAATTAAAACGTCAGATTGTCAAGATAATTTTATTGAATATGTTTTTTATACAATCGAAATTAAATTATACAGTATAAAATTTAGACTTTTAATTATTTTTAGAAGTACATTTATTGTTTGAAAAAAAATATTATTTACTTGTTTAAATCTTTTTGAAAGCAAAACAGAATTTTATGATGAATCAGAGAAATTATTTATTGAATAATCCTTTGAAACATTACATAAATTATAAAAAAATATTCTGTAGTACACAAAAGATTCAACTGTTGAACTATTCGATGTTATGTGCCCATATATTTTTTAAAAACATATTTAGTTTCAGTAAAATAAGTTGTTTTTGTTTTCTGTAATTTTACCACTTCCGCTTCAATTTAAAATTCAAATTTTACTGTGAGCTGAGAGAAAAATGGAGAACATAGGACAATGAACAGAATATCGTAAAGATTCTATGTGACTACCAAAATTTGACTATCAAAACTATCAGAATTTGTATAACTATCAAAATTTGAAACTTAAAATATTTTGCTGAAGAAGCTACTAAGAAACCAAGTTACTCTAATTGAAAATTTTGGCGAGCTTTAATTCTGGTGAACTAACTTCTCACCAAAGGTGGCTAATTGAAAGATAATATAAGATATATTTTGTTTGTAAACTGACAATTGATCCATCACATGGAAATATTAAAATGTATTAATTTTTAGCTCTTTATTATGTCTTATTGCATCTATTATCTATTTGAAAAATATTTTTATTACATAAATGATCTCAGAATTATTCATATCATGAAAATCTTAATTTGAAACCCAGTTGCATCTGACAATTTTATTTACATGATGGAATTTTTTTTATTAATTTAACGAATTTTCAAATCCTTTCGAAATAATTATCTGATTTTGAAGCCGAATTCATCATAAAATATTCAGAGAGTTTTTAGTTATTCAATTAATTAAAAGACTGTTTTCCATTGAGTATTGCATTAATTAGTGATTTATGTATTCATTCTTAAATAATAAATAAAAAGGTACAAACCATTTGCAAAATAAAAAGAAATTTCCTTCGATTTGCACGGAGTGGAAAAATAAATTCTTACTTCTGATTTCATCTTATTTGAGGATTTGACTAGATTCGTTTCCTTACTCCCACAACTTTATTTAATTCTACTCTTCGCTGATTGATACTATAACTCATTTGTGTGTGTGTGTGTGTGTGTGTGTTTAATTCCACTCTTCGCTGATTGATACTATAACTCATTTGTGTGTGTGTGTGTGTATTTAATTCCACTCTTCGCTGATTGATACTATAACTCATTTGTGTGTGTATTTAATTCCACTCTTCACTGATTGATACTATAACTCATTGTGTGTGTGTGTGTGTGTGTGTGTGTGTGTGTGTGTGTGTGTGTGTGTGTGTGTGTGTGTGTGTGTGTGTGTGTGTGTGTGTGTATTTAATTCCACTCTTCGCTGATTGATACTATAACTCATTTGTGTGTGTGTGTGTGTGTTTAATTCCACTCTTCGCTGATTGATACTATAACTCATTTGTGTGTGTGTGTGTGTATTTAATTCCACTCTTCGCTGATTGATACTATAACTCATTTGTGTGTGTGTGTGTGTATTTAATTCCACTCTTCACTGATTGATACTATAACTCATTTGTGTGTGTGTGTGTGTGTGTGTGTGTGTGTGTGTGTGTGTGTGTGTGTGTGTGTGTGTGTGTGTGTGTTTAATTCCACTCTTCGCTGATTGATACTATAACTCATTTGTGTGTGTGTGTGTGTATTTAATTCCACTCTTCGCTGATTGATACTATAACTCATTTGTGTGTGTGTGTGTGTATTTAATTCCACTCTTCACTGATTGATACTATAACTCATTTGTGTGTGTGTGTGTGTGTGTGTGTGTGTGTATTTAATTCCACTCTTCGCTGATTGATACTATAACTCATTTGTGTGTGTGTGTGTGTGTGTGTGTGTGTGTGTGTGTGTGTGTGTGTGTGTGTGTGTGTGTGTGTGTGTGTGTGTGTGTATTTAATTCCACTCTTCGCTGATTGATACTATAACTCGTGTGTCCCTCAAATTCTATGTTATGCGCCGATTTCCGAAATATTTCCTTGACATCATCCTTTATCTGAGCTGTCACATTATTCATTGCTGTTGAAAATTCTACTCTAATCAGAAAAAGGTAAACATGTCATAAAAATGTTTATTATGAAATATTTTTTCTTTTTTTTACCAAAAGACATTCTTTTACTGTCTTAAATTTTAATACTATTTCATATTTTTATAACTTAAACAAATTATTATCAACGCGAAAGCGCAATGCGATTTATTGTGTGCGAAATTCATTGTGTTTAAGGATTTTCAATTGAGTCATTACTTTTACAGAAAAAATCCAGAAGAAATATGGTGACATGAAAGGAGAATTGCTTCTTATCAACCTGGTCAAAGGGTCCAATAAATTAGGCCTTAGCTTAGCTGGCAACAAAGACCGTACAAAAATGAGCGTCTTCGTTTGCGGCATGCATCCGAAGGGGATGGCTGCAAAAGATGGAAGGATCAAAATTGGAGACGAGCTTTTAGAAGTAAGAGAAAAATACATATTTTCATTTTATTTATTACTTATTACGTTTGATGTATGTGCAGATTGATCACAATTAAATAATCAGTTTTAAAACTCAATTATAAAACAAATATCATGCCAAATGTAATTGCATTTCGTATACGTGCTATTTAAATTAGAAAAAAAAATCGAATTCCAGAGGAGGAGGAGAAAGTTCAGTTTTACTATCAGAAGCAGGAGCAACTTTACATTTGGTCAGTAAAGTGGTATAAAAAACTAAATAAAAAAACATTTTGTATGACTAAATAAAATCTAATGAGTATTTTAATAAAATTTTTTGAACATTTATATTTCATTTTTAACATTTGGGTGTGCGAGTATGCGTATTGACGCAGATATACTTCAAAGGGTAAAAATATGCATTTTGGGAAGATTTTTTTAAAATTTCATAAGAATATTATTATCTTCAAATAAGGTAATTCAAACAATTATATTATTGCAAATATAGTTATCTGAAGTGTTATTGAACTAATCAGTTTAAAACTCAAAAAGGTGGAGGGGGCGTCTCGTAAACGAAATGTACAAAAATAAAACATAGTAACCATCAAAAAATTCAAATTCAAGGTTTTGACGAATCACCACGCTTCATTCCTACACGTATCCTTTTTTTTTGGGGGGGGGGAATTGTTTGTCTGTCTGTGAACACGATAGCTCAAAACTGCTTTAGCCAGGCACATAAACTTCGTGTATAGTTTTTACGCCGAATTTATAGATTTCTATCAAATTTTGAGTGAAATCCATTCTGGTTTAGTTTAGATATATTAACAACCCGTTTGTTTAAAGCAACACTAGAGCTATTTTGGGACTAGCCTCGTAGTTTTGGTCCTCATAACCGCATTCAGATGGCGAGGACATCGCCTGAACTGGCACCCCATTCTCCAAACTTCCACACCACACCAACGGAAGGATGTTTGGCCTCGATGGATTTAACGTGTACCAGACCTGCTTACACAACGGTTCTTCGATGGAATCAGATCTCGAACCTGAAACCCTCCGAACCCACCTTCCGAAGGCGAAACCTTACCACCAAGCTACCTCTGCGTGCAGTCCATTCTGAAGAAGCCTATCTGACGAGTTGTCCAGATGGAAGTTACAGGATAGCTACAAAACAAAGAGATTCAGAGAGATAAAATTCGTACACATGTTTAACATCTAAATTGTAGATACTATCAAATTTAGAACTAAATGCGCCAAGGGGTTGATTGCCTGTCGATGTGTACTTTCACAAGCTGGTAAATACGATAAAAAAATGATGTAATGACTTAAATATGTTAATTTCAATATGTGATTTTGTTACTATAATTGTAATTCTATGTTAAGTTTAAATTACAGTCAGTTGGGAAAAAAAGTCCAATATACACATTCGGTTTCTTTAGTACAAGTGTAATCATCGCATGTCAGAAATTAAATGTCAAAAATCGTTATTGTTCTATTTCGACGGCATACATTTAATAGCACTCAAGTACATTTGTTAGACATTTGTACAAGTTAGACGAGAAAGTTTCGGAGAGACCACTTCCACGCTGGTTAATGATAATCTATTTAGTTGCTGTTCAATTTTTTTATTATTTTGGACTATTGAAGAATCTCCAAAAAGGTCACAAAGATTATGTACATGAGGAAATATAATATTCTGGTAATAGGTTCGTACATCCATAACGCTTCTTTCCATGTCTTAAAGTGATGTGTTAAAGCTCAACATAAGGTCCCTTTTTTCGGCCAACGATATATATTCATTTGCAAAAATGGTTTCATATCGACAAAAACGATAATATTTAGCATCTATTTCAATTTCATGATATTTTTTCCGTAACATGTAGTAAAGCTTCTGGCAATTCCAAACCCTTTAAGCAACATCTCCATTTGAATGCTTCTTCTAATTTGCCACTATATTTCCATGAGTAAACTGATCTACATTTTTTTAAAATTATGATTTGCTGTATGAAAAGAAAAAGCACAAAGCATGGGTATATACAATATCTTTTCTCCACTAACCCGCTTCACTTGTCATCCTCATGTGTGACTTGAATGATAGTCATGTGATTCCTAATATTTACATATTCATCGACCAGTCGGTAAAAACTTATTACCTGGCAATTTTGTCAACTTCCTTTGATCAGCCGGCAATTTACTTTTCTGTATTAAGGATAAGCGTTTTATTTTTGTTCCTTAATTTATCTGTATTCAAAGAAAGATCGCTTAACATGGTTAATTCCATATGTTGTTACTATCACTTGATAAACGTTGCTGCTGTTTCGTTTGGGCCGCGGTGGCCTGGTGGTATAATCTCGGCTTGTGAGCCGTAGGGTTTCAGGTTCGTGACCCGATTCCACCGAATAACCGTCGTGTAAAGGGGTCTGTTGCACGTTAAATCCGTCAGAGCAAACGTCCTCCCGCTGGTGTGGTGCAGGGAGTGCCAGCTCAGGTGTCGTCCTCGTCATCTGACCGCGGTTCAAAATGACGAGGTCCGTCCCAAAATAGCCCTAGTGTTGCTTCACTACGGGACGTTAATATAACTAAACTAAACTAAACTAAACTGCTATTTCGTTTAAGTCGGTTGAACTAGCTTAACACGTTGCTTAAGTCGGTGCAATAATACTCTTTTATATATGCTAAATTTGACTAACATGATGCCAGTCAAGTAGTTTTCACGGAAATAAAAATAAATATATAGTGTGTGTAATTATGTCTGCAGATAATTTCTTGCTTTAAAATGTCTCTGATTTACAGAAGTCATTAATTAATGAGAGTCAGCTGTTATTAATCGTTGATTAAATAGAGCGGAATTCTTTGAGCGAGTGGTATTATTGGGGGGGGGGATTGAAAAGAGCGAGTGATAGTGAAGGTAAACAGGAAATCACTTCGAAATAATAAACGTTGGTTATTTTTCTTCATTTGGGGATTATGCTTAAAAGATTTTCATTTCAATAGATACAATGAAGAATGAAATCATATTTACTAAGATTTCAAGCAAAATACTGAAAAGTATTTACATTTAATTACTTATAGTTAATATAGATAAAGTTAATAGGAAAAAATGCTAAAAATAATAGCATAATCAACCATTCGTTCTAAAGTTTGCAAAATCTAATTAAAGCGACTACATTCTGGTCCTTTATCTGGAATACGATTTATGAGTATCTTAAAGAAACAGAAACCAAATATCAAGTTAATCGTTTCGACTTCCTACCATACAACAAAGCCCATGAGCATGCGCATTCAACTGGTTTTTCGTGCTGGCTTCTAGGAGTGGTGAAATGCATTAAAATTACAGATAAAAAAGAGCTTAAGATTACACTTTTGGTTTGATTTGGTTTGGTTATATTAACGTCTGGTTTGAAGCAACACTAAAGCTATTTTGGGACGGACCTCGTAATTTTGAACCGCGGTCAGATGACAGGACGACACCTGAGCTGGCACCCCCCTCTCCACACCACATCACACCAGCGGGAGGACGTTTGGTCATGACGGATTTAACGTGCAACAAACCCCCTTACACGACGGTTCTTCGGTGGAATCGGGTCTCGAACCTGAAACCCTCCGGTTCCAAAGCCGAGACCTTACCACCAGGCCACAAACTTCAATTTATTTTTCCATGGGAGGCATAATTTGAACATGGGGAGAAACAATGATACGCACCTAATTATATCGCGATGATAGAGAAAAGTGACAGAAATTTTTCCCTTTAATGATTTTACTAAGTGAGACTCATAGAAATTCACTTGGCAAGTATTGACTTAGGAAAAGAAATCTTAGGTATCTTTGAAATTATACCTTGGCATTAGAAATTTTCTTGTTCCTTTTGTGTGCAAAAATGCCATGATCATCAGGTCTCACGCTTAAAAACAGTGCGATTTGGATCAGGAAATGAGAGAAAATTTTAGAAGAAAATAGTGTGGGCTAATATAACAAAATAGAAAAATAATTAGAATTTTAATTAAATTTAGAAATATCATTATATATATATATGTATATAAAACTTAAAATATATAATTTTATATAAATGTTTTAAATAATAAAATAATGAAACATCAAAAATGAAACAATGCATATTTTGAAGCTAAATTTTGATATTTTATTTTTGATCCAATCATTGATATAATGCACGTTGTGGTTTAAAAGGGATAATTTTTTGATTAATAGATAACATTTAAATTAATTAAGGGATTAAAAGTGATAACTTTTAATTTATACTAAAATTAAATAAATTCAACATAATGATGTCGGTAAGTACCATGAAAATATATTATTCAGAATAATAGCATAAAATACAAGAAATTATTTTAACCTCCTTCCTCCGCTTTTTAGTTATTAACACTTTTGTTAATTTGAAATACCATTCATATAGACAAGGTTAGATATTTAAAGAAGTAACGTTGTTTTAAAGAAATATCTGAGCTTTTATTTATTTATTTATTTCTCGCAAAAAAAGGGCAATATCAGAAAGGTGTTTCACTACATGCCCGCTCCACTAAATCCTTTTTCATACGCTTTTTTGAGTCAAAATAATTGGCCCTTCCTCCTCAAAATAAAGTTCCGCTAGTTTAACTGTTTGTTCGAAGTAAATGCCCTCCCAAGTTATTACTTTCTCAATAAGAATAATGCGAGGAAAAAAACTTAACAACCGCAAAAATTTTTACTTTTAAGACTCTCCTACAGACTTAAAATATGCTTTGTATAAGTTCTGAGAAAACAAGTGTTGATCCGCTGGGAAATTAAAATAGAAAGTCACAATTTCTATCGATTCGCACAGTTTTAAAGTATATATCACCATTCTTATGGATTTTATGGAATACATTCTATGTGTACTTTTAATTAAATCTGTTCATAAACCAGCAAATAGAATATCTTAATTTAATTTTTCGCTGCAGCGATTTCTCTGACTATCAATCACATCCTGAGGTAACAACCTGAGTTTTAAGTTCAGAGACCCAGAAGGCAAACTGCCGCAGAACTGAATTATATGAATTCGGCATGCAAATAAAATAATTCAATAAACTCTTCATTTTCAGGTAAATGGTGTAGTCGTCTACGGAAGATGTCATCTGAACGCTTCTGCCATGATAAAAAGCCTATCCGGCACGTCGTACAAAATATTACTTTTAAGGTAAGCTAATTCACGTTACAGTATTCTAATTATGATATTATCTGGAGCATAAAGCAAATATGCAAGTAACCAAATCCATTTTAAATTAAAGTAACTATAGAATTCTAGAACTTTCTAGAATTCTATAGTATTTCTAGGATATTTAATTTATTTAGCATTACTCATTAGTTTTTCTCTCTTATATTTGAGTTCCATTTGAATTTCCTGAAAGCAAAAATTGTAAGCAATGGATTATCTTACTTATTTCTGCGTGACAAAATTTCTGAAACTGAAATTTTAGAAATTAAAGTAATGAAAAGACACATACAAACATATTCACAACACAATATATCTCTAAGTTAGACGTCGTTCTATTATAGAGATAAAGGTTATTACATTGCTTAACAATAATTTTACTGCCAATTATATTCCAAAAGCTTATAAATATTAAAAAACTTAGAAAACAAATTTTCTAAGTTTTTACTTATTTCGTCTCAAATACAAATTTTTCGGTCACCATTGCGCTAACAGACATTACTATTTCATTTTTTTTTTCAAAAATTAATCGTCACAAAATAACACTTTTTTTGAAAATTGGTCAATATAATATTACTTTTTAATATCTTTTAGATTAAATTTTTACCCAGGAAATTGGTATTTCATCTATCGCCCTCGACCGTTTCTTATCCGATAACATACTTGGTTGCGAACTCAGAGGCTTGTTTTGGATAGCAAACTCAGTAATTTAAACCAATAAAATTGCTTTTATAAATTTATTTTATTTGGAAGCATAAAATGTCAAAGCATAATTCGATTGAATTAAATGGCAGTTGCATAAAACTGATTGATAAAATGATATATTAAAAGTTATACAGCACTTTTTGAGTATCAATCTCAAAGTATTATGATGATAAATTACAGCATAAACTACTTTAAATACATCCAATGCCAAAATTCCAATTTACTCTTTAAAATAAAACATTCTCTATTTTTTCCATATATATATAATGTTTGTCACAAAAGAAAGAAAAATATGTAAACTATTAAATATTTAAAGAACAGCAATCTTCTTCAAAGAGCATTCATTAAAATATATTTATCTAGAGTACACTTAATTTAATAACTTTATGAAGAAACTATTTAATTATAATTTTTCATCAAACTGTTATAGTCTCATGCTCAGTATCTGAGTTCAGTATCCTTTCGTATCTTTAATTTTGATTTTTTTTAATTATTAATTTCTTTCGCGTAGTAATTAGCAGTTAATTCTCTCTCATTATATAACCCATTATATTAAATTTCGTTTAAGACCGTCAAATTACCTGGATCGAGAAACGTGCGTCTAAATTTTAATTGATGTTTAATTACTCTCAGTTTCATGGTTATTAATATTTTCCTTTCCTGGTAAGGCTCAAAATGTATTTTTGAAAACATAATAGATGATATTTTGGTACTTTTCGACCTACCATTGTTTCTCAATAAAAGAAAGATGTTGGTAATTTTTGGAACTGCACCGGAAACCTTCTAACTTCTTTTTATTAAACTAAGTTTGATTTGAAAAAAAAATTAATCTTCGTATTTGATATATCAAACAATAAGCTAATGGCTTATATAATATAAGATAAGTAAAAATTGTGTTTCTCTATTCATCCTTTTATAATAAACTGAATTCTCTTAAACCGTCTTGATTGGGAAAATGTGAAAATTTTGTCTGAATTATTCCATGCAATGAATTGTATTAATAAGGAAAATACTCTACATCTGTCTGATGAATGTAAAGAGAACAGAGTCCTCTCAATATCGAATAGAGACGTTTTATTCTACATAAAAACAGAACTCACTATAAAGCAAAACACTGACAAAAATTGCATTAAACATCACTTGCAATAAAATCGGCGCACAAGCAACAAATCGGCAATAAACAACCCTATCTATATAAAACGCTCAATAAAGTACTTGCTTAGCTATTCGTTTGAGCTCAACTCACATTACTGACTGACTCTCAACTTTGGGTCTCGACTTTTTATAATTTCTGTGACAAGGGAAAGAAGCTTCTTAAAAGATTCGCTCCTAATTGATATATTACCAAAATTTTAGAATTTTCAGGGACATTCATTTTTGCCATCAAGTTTGTCTTCAATTTGAGGGTCGTTGAATTGGCATCCATTCAGCATCCGTGAAAACTTTCTTTGGCATGAAAATAACTGCACAAGGAATCAGTATTACAAATTCGTAATAATATATACTATTATCATAAGATAAAATTGTGTTATTATATAATAGCAAATAAATATTGATTGAAAGCAATCTTATATTGAAGTATTGACAATAAGATCTAATTAAATTTTGCAATTGTTTGTGACATTACAACCATTTTTGGCTTTTCTGTAGCATTCTTAGCAGAATTGAATTAAATTCAGTCTCCTGATGAAATTGTTGCAACTTATACTCTACATGTTGCGTTGCATCTTCGAGCGCATAATAAAAGGCACAGCGCGCAATCCTTTATTCAGTACAATCACGCCATTTTGTCTCGAGTTGTTACTAACTGAATTATATGAAACCAAATTTTTGAAGAAGAAAAATTATTGCTGGAAAATCTTTTCGTGGAATTTAAGCATTTGGATTCAGTAATTGGCCACATATTGCATCGAGCCTTTAAAGCGGATTTATGACAATTAACAAAGTGCTTTCCGTTACAACGGTTGATCCAGTACAAGATTTGATCCTCTTCTGACAGTTTTACTCTAACATTCTTCTTAGATTAAATTGTGCTAGTAATCCAAAGGGCAATGGATAAGCTGTTAGGACACTGAGTATACACTTCACAAACGTTTAATATATTTTTTGTATGTATAATCTCAATTTAAAAATGTAAAAGGTAGAACTGTTATAAGAATGAGTAGTGAAAAATTGGCTTTTTTTCTAAGTTTCTCTTATGTTATTTTTCGAATTTTCTACCATAAAGATATATCAAGCATGCATTTTAAGACTGATAGTCAATTCGTTATTATGCTATTGCATTAAGCATTAGCAAATATGTAATCATAATCATAATTGAAATGTGCTTCAACCAGTTCCATACAAAACACTCTTGAATCGGAATGACTCATTTCTAAACATTTATCAAGTAGAAATTTTGCAGTTGTAAATAAAATTATGAAAATTAAATAATTTTTTGTTATTTTTCTGTGGCATAATAAAAGTAAAGTGGGGACGAATTGTTTCATCAGAACTTCAATATTAATTTTATTTTACTCTGCACTTTTTAATTATTTATTGATTTTTTGGGTTATTCATTTTCTTATTTTTTAATGAATATCTTTTCAATTCAGTACATAATTCATGTATATTTAACCGTACTACAAACGGACTAGTGTATGTATATATAATGCAGACAATAATATGATAAATATAAAATATAAATTAAAAGATTATATATTGTATTAAAATTTATTTTAAATTTAAATTAATATGAACCAAAATTAAAGTAAAACTAAAACTAAAAAACAAGTACAGATTTTTTCACCACTATCCGTTAAAACGTTCCAAATTGTAGAAAACTCTCCAGATACCATTATAAGAATACAATTTGGTTGCCATATTTTTCAATTTATCGCCTTTAAAAATTTACAGTTTGCTTATTGTGCCGTATTCTTTAGTTTAGTCAATGAAAGTTTTAAACGTTACGAAAATCATTTTGTGATAGTTGCATTACTCTGTCATCTCTTTTCGATAACAGATGGTTATGCCTGATTAGAACGCATCCCATAGTTCATTGCAATTGTAAATAAGGAGATGTGATGCTGTTCTAGTAAGGTGCGCGTGTTAATGTCTTGTCTTCCGTGTTTGTGTATGTTTTGTGTTCTCGCGAAGGAAATCAAAACCACAGGATTCAGACGGACGCCACAGATTTCTGACTCTTTAGTGATTACTTATATGCTAATATATGTTATACAGATATTCTCAATGTAATTTATCAATTTTTCAGTTAGTAATCTCATTTCCCTGTAAGTTCAACTCAAAGTCACCATTTGTTTAAGTATTCTTTTCCCCTCTATCCAGTTATTACATCACCAAAAAATTGAATATAGTCATGTAGGATTTGACACCAATGTGATTCTCTCTGGAGAACCCTGGATGGTCTGTCGTCTCTTTCTTTTTATCTTCTTTCTTTCTTCTTTTTTTTTTCCCTTCCATCTTGTGCTCATCCAACGGGTTAGATAACTTAGTGTTATAGGCACCGGGGACACAGGATGGCGTTATGTTATGTATGTTTTGTGTGAAATGTGATCATTAAAGAAATGTTCTCGAAAAATACTGTTAACACTGCACGGACCATAATGATCTTCATTCCACCACAATGTTTAAATATGCAATATTTTTATCAAAATTATAATCTTCTTAAACATTGTAACGCACATTTCATAATTTTCAGGACGGTTTTTTATATCTAAAAGTCACTCAAAAGTTAGCCTCATTAAAGCGTATACACATTAACTGTAACAGATTTATATTAAACAGTAAAAGTCCTTAATAGAGATCTTAGGCTCATTAAAATCTAGCGCTGGCACAAAATTGTGCAATGCTCTCTTGAAACGTTTAAAGTATCGCTATTTGATGAATTCTATTAATGAATAATTCTATTTCGCTATTTATCGAACTCGCTATTTAATGCTACAGATTTTTTTTATATGTTACATTTTTCAGTCCGATTTTAGAATAATGTCCGTTCATCAAAGCTGAATTTATATGAGGCAATTTTTCGCCAAATGTAATCCTGCCATTTTTTTTTTATTGCAACCTAAAAGAAATTTTCTGCCTGTCTTAGAGCTATCTAAGATGGTGGGCGTTTGATGAGGCATTTGGTTTTAATGGTTAGCAAGATATTGTGATCTAAATATCTTGCTAACTTGCTTGTCACTGGATTACTGTCCAGTGATAAACTGGACAGTAATCTTAAGTCTTACCCTTTTCCCTTTCAAAAATCTATCAAACTAGTTGTTGTTTTTCCTTCCTACAATATTTTTTTTAATAACTGGCTTTATTTTTTTTTCAGGAGAGAAGGGGCCATAGATGAAATGGCCGTAAAGCCCTTAACACAGTTTCCTTCGGAATTGGATGAAGAGGTTTGATCATTTGAATCATCTCTATAATTGATTTCATATTCGATTTTTCACTTGTCTTTTAATTTCATTTTCAATTAACTCTTTTTCAAGCAAGAATTAGTTAAGTGAATCGAAAAAACATTCACTACAGTAAAATAAATAAATAAATAATTGCATTGTAGTGTATTCTAAATTCACTACAGTGCAACTTCTCTTATTTGGGATAAATGAGGCTTTATTAAATTTGCATTATTTGTTTCTACGTCATACGTCTTAACTGCAACTCAACAAGTTTATTTTTCGCATTCGTTTCAGGTATATTTTATAGGAAATCTTTCGCTAATAAAAAAATATAGTGTTCGTAATATTCAGATATAAATCATAGGTATCGTAAAATCTTTCACTGGATGGTAGTTTTTCAATGAAAATTATTTGAACAAAGAAGCAGGTCAATTAAAAATGCAAAGGTACATATTTAATTAAAAATAAATTGTAAGCTCATCACATAAATTTGCGCAGTCATCAAAATAATATTAATGAAAAATTATATTTAAAAAAGAAAATATTCAATCATTGCGTTCAAAATAAGGTAGTAATGTTCATACATAATGTACTAATAGGTCAGGTTCATTCAAGTTTTAAGTAAGTAGCTAATAAGTAAAAAAGATTCTTCTTTTAACCTCTTTAATCTAAATGCGAAATAACCCGTGCGTGTTTTATTATAATGAAAAATAGCAAACGATATTAAAAAATATAATTTGCAGTATGCCGAAAAAAAACGGTGAAATATATCGTTTGCTGGAGAAAAAAATTTTTAAAAAAATGTTTTTCTTATAAGTTTATGGCTATCAAATAAAATTTTATTATTTTGTCCTTTTTTTATTAACATTCTGGTACTTTTCAGTTTTTAAACATTCATACAGTTAGATTAGATTTTTAGATTATCGTAACCAAAATGAATAGTAATTATTTTATTTTTTATTTAAGGCAACTGAAGACAAGTATTGTCACTACAGAGGAATGCATACGGTAACGGTTAGAAAGGTAAAAGACCTTTGCCATTTCATGATATTATTTTTAACTGTTTAAAGTTTTTGGAATATTTTTAGTATTGCTTTTACAGAATTATCGATTTTTCCTCCCTTTAAGACTATAATAAAGCATATTATTTTTTCCAATAGGTGATAAATTTATTTCTTCGCATCATCTTTTCTGTCAGCATATGTTATTGCTTTATATGAATCTAATTTTTAATCTTATTTAGAATTGTTTACATTGCAACACAAATGAGATCTTATGTTTTAAAATTTATCTCTTAGTTGAGCTTAATTCTTCATTTTTTTTTTACCTCATTAATTATTTTTTCCTTTGATATATTATATTTATTAAATATCTACAGTGAAGTTGTTTAAGCAATGAAAATTTCGCTGTTGTAGTTTCCATTTAGAATATATTTTATCGAACTTATTCATTCCTTTTTTTATTTTGAATCTGTTGTTTTTGTGAAATTAATAATTAATCGGAAAAAAAAACAAGCCGTGTTACTTGTACTTGATAGTTCATGACTTTTAAATTTAAAAATTTCGGAAGTAAAGCGATTTTTTACTTTATAAATCAACACAAAATTTCAATTGTTTTTAATAATAAATCGATCATGTTAACCAGAACTTAATAAAGCGTAATAAAGACAAATATTTTTCAAATTCTAAATAAATTTAATTTTTAATAATTTCTGTCATTACATATGCAATATTATGTAAAATAAATGTATTTATATAAGTGGGTTAAGGATAGGCAACGATTTTTGTTTTTTTAAATTACTTAATTGCAATAATATTTCATAAAATATTATTGATTATTTCATTTTATAAAATCTATAAAAAAAATTGCTAATATAACATTTTTTCTAGAATTATTTAAAAATTGTTCATTTAAAAAACTTTTTAATATAAAAAAGAGTCTCATTGTTTATATTTTAATAATGTTTTTTGTATGATTATCACACTTAAATAATCATCATTATTTCATTGATATATTGAGATTATTTGGAGTAAGATATATATTATATTGATTTATTTACTCCCGTAATCACTTATAACTAAGCTTTCTTGCATGATATTTCAATCCATATCATTCTAAATGTGATGTTTGGAATGCTGTCTAAGCTGAATGCTCTTTTCTACGAACTATCTTAAGTGAATATTTGCATTCGAAGCATATGTGATAAAAATGCACTATTAATTTTCTTTCTTGATCTTGTATATGTATTTTATATATGTTTTTACTTGTATGTGTATATATACATATTGGTTACATTACAAAATTGCTATTGCATGTCCTATACTTTCTTCAGCATTTATATGAACGTGCATTCAAAAACACTGCGACTAACAGCATTGCCAAGTTTTATTGTGAAATACTAGAAATTAAATTCAGTTATTTTTTTCGCATTCTACGAAATAAAAGAAGTTGTATATATATTTTGTCAAAGACAAATCAAATAGATAGTACATAGTAGTCTATGAATGGATATGTCATCTTGGAAGGCTTGATATACATTTCTGTTCCTATGATAATGTAGAAAAAACTCTACGGAATCAAAAACATCCTATTTTAAAGATAAAATTTTAGTTTTTGGTAAAATATCCAATATTGATGTTTAAAATTAAATTTTGTTCAAATATGTCGATTAATTTGCAATTGAAAGATAGGATACAAATCGTTTTTAAGCGATAATTGCTTCCATTCCTTCCCAGCAGACTTCAAAAAAAATATCGCTAAGATAAACCATTGGTTGTAGGGAAGGGTGGTAATAACTATAGTATTTCGGTAAGTCTGAAATTTATTGACTGATATAGCACAAACGTGTATTAATTCTTTTGTTATAATAGAATTTTATATATTCTTCCAATCGATATTTCAAGTATTGGGTGACTTACGTGAAAGTAAGCTGCTATATTTTGTTTATTGAAGAAGGCAATGAAAAGGGGAGGGGGTCCTCTCCACCCCTTCCTTCAGCTACTTCCTCCTCTAGTCGTTAATTGCCACCATGTCGTAATTAGGGTTGCGTGTATTTGTTGTGTCTCCAATTATTGCAAAGTTTTAGAAAAAAATAATTCTATTTATAATTTAACTAAAGAAATTAAACATTTGATTTTACTACGAGGTTCATCGAGATAGTGCGCGAGAGAGTTCCGAAGAGAAGGAGAGAATAGCTTTTTTTCAGAAGCATACCCGGATGATGAGCGGTGCAGCAATTACGTCACACACAGCCTCAACGGAACCTGTAGTTTACAGATATTTGATATGATTTATGATTGGAATGCACTACAAGTACTAGGATACAAATCATTCATAGTAAATGCACGGTCAAATCAATATACATTTGTATACCGAAACTATGTACGAGTGCTTGTATACATTGCCGTTTTATTAAAAAGACTCAAAATCTTAATCTAATGTTCCTTGCCTCCATTTTCCATAAATAAAATAATAATCCTTGTGTTCATTTTTCATTTAAATAATGATCACTAAAATAATAATTATGCTGTGTTTCAAACTGAGCAATAGCAACAACTGCTGAAGAATGATGATAACACAGTATTACCAAAAAACTATCATCCATTGATAATCGCCAATCTCCATCTCAATCTGTACTGGATTTTTTTCAGTTATTCTTTCATTTTGGCGAAGAAACACAATTCACAGATAATTAAATTATAACCAGGAATCAAGAAGAAAATATTTGTACCTAGCAAACTGGAATCTTTTTGGAGAACAATGATACCGTCCTTTATTCACCTTATCAATATACAATATAAAAATGCAATATAGACCAAATGATGAAGGCTCTAATGGTAGTTCTGCGCAACTTCTATTTTATCCAAGATCTCCCTACTTAGTAAGGATATTTTAGGGATCACCCTGTGATCTCCTCTTATATAATATGACTGAATGAAAAATAATTATCATAACTTATATTCTAGAATTAGCTATCTGCTGTCCCTTCCGAAATGCGCTGGTATTGTCTAATGCATGTGTGTCATTCAGGGGGGGGGGGGTACTGTTTTTTTTTTTTTTTTTTTTTTTTTTTTTTTTTTTTTTTTGTATAATATGTAGTCATTAGAATCATATTCAGTAGTATTTAACTGGGCATAACGATATATCGCGTAACTTATCCCGTACTGTCAGCTTGGATTGTCTTTGACTGTTGTAAGATGAATAAAAGTCATGAGCAATGCTGTCGGCGCATTTTTGAATGCAGCTGTATCTTAAATGTGCAACTAAAGTGTGCTCGTTGCTATTATCTTCTGGCTTGTGTTAACTGCTGCCTGTGGTTAATGGAAATCACAGGGTGCTCAGGGCCTAGGCATTATGATTATCGAAGGCAAGCATGTGGAGGTTGGCCAAGGCATCTTCATATCAGACATCCAAGAGAACAGTGCTGCTGAACAGGTGAGACTGTATTGAAAACACTGCTCTTTTGTGCCTCGACATGAATGTTGGATAGCACTAGTTAATTGCATGTATGTGTGTGTATTTTGCGAAAAAACTAAATGCTGCATTTATGTGTAATTTATTTTTAAAGCATGGTCTTATTTTTTGCCACAAAAACACAACAAAGTATATTATTTAATAGCGGTAATTTAAAAGTAGCCTTAATAAAACTATTCCATGAAATATTGTTTACTCATGAAAACCTCTTACTAGAAGTTCAACTTCGGTTTTTTTGTAAGGAAAATTTTCGTTGGAATTAGATAAATATAGTTTTTACTGGGATTTCAAGATGTAAGAAAAAAATAAGATCTTTTTTGTTCGCCTTGTTTCATTAGGTCTTAAATGTTCGTTTTTCAATTGCTATTAACCCTTTCTAGGGCCGTAGGAAGTATGCTTCCCACCAAATTTATCTATCTTTGTATGAAATTATGTACCTTGGCATAAGTTCTGACAAATTTTTTTAGTAAGTCAGAAACTTAGATCCTTCAGTTCTTTATCTCAGACAAAATGATGTGTCTTGATTTGTTACTTCATTATTAATTAACAAAATTAATTAATTAATTAATCAAATTAAATTTATCTAATAAGCTAAATGAATCCCTTTTCTTATTCTTATTTCAAGCCTAAAAATATTTTAACATAATATGATAAAAAAAAATGGCCCTTTAAAGGGTTAAACTCTTAAATTTTGAGTTGTGATTTAAATATTATTCTTTATTTACCACAGCTGTGCAAAATTGATATCTCATATCATACAATACAACCAAACAGCTTTTTTTGCTTTAAATTTGAATATAATGAAATATTTAATAAATACAATTCGTCTACATTAGCTAATTATTATATTTAATTTTAACTTTATGACCCACAAACATTCTGTTTCATTATATGCAAAAATTAAAGAATATTTAACATTATAAAAGTAATGGCGTACATGTTTTATTTATCGATACTCATAATTTACCCTTAAATCTATTTTTATTTTTAAATGCATATGTTTAAGAAACATTTGAATGAATAGAAATGTTGAAGTCATTTGTTAATACCAGTCCCGCATTAAATATTTCTTATTTAAATATATTTCCTTTGATTCGATTGATACTTTTTTCCCTCGCTATGTTTTTTATGAAAATTTTCAAAATCAATTTATCAATTTTTTCGTAATATTTTTTTTTTCACTATCAACATTATTTTTGCAAATTGTTAAGGGCTCGAAGGAATTTTTGTCTTTGAAAATATCATTCATTTTTGTGTGCTAACTAATTTTTTTTAATTGATTCCCGTTGCGGCTACAGATTCATTAGAAAATTTTGATTAATTTGATATTTTTTTATTTTTAAGCTTAACTTTATGTTTTTAGGTTTCATTACTTTTACTTAACTGGTTTTGATAAAACATTTCTTATACTAATTAAACCGATTTTACTTGACAAATAACATGTTCACATGAAAGTTCAGTTTGAAAATTTTGTGCGTAAATTTCACATTCTAGCATGAATGCTTGTAGTCTGTATTATAATTGCATGAATATATGTTTGTGTTC
This sequence comes from Argiope bruennichi, assembly GCF_947563725.1. NCBI lineage: Eukaryota > Metazoa > Arthropoda > Arachnida > Araneae > Araneidae > Argiope > Argiope bruennichi. The sequence goes on along the minus strand of NC_079152.1, from coordinate 48,516,540 downwards.
TCTCATTTGTATATGCACCTTTGCATTATGATAATTTTTTATTAATTAAAAGTACTAATCATTTTTATTATTTTTTATTATTATTACATATAATTGTATGTGTCTCCTCAATGTCCGTTATTTTTAAACTATCTATAGGCTGGTTTAAAAGTTGGTGATATGATTTTAGCAGCAAATGACGCAGATCTCGTAGGTGCTGATTATGATACAGTAAGTGTCATTTTTAGTTTTCATATTCCTCAGAATTGTTTTTAATAGCTTTTTATGGTAGAAAAGGAACTATCATGATCTGAAAATATGGTAATTAACGCAAAGAATATCATTATCCGATATTTTTCTATTGAAAATTATAGTATTCTAGAACTCAGCAAATCTTATAATTTGAAACGAACAATTCTTGTATTCTTCAAATTTACATTTTGTATCTCGGAAACGGATCCAATGATTTGGATCACTTTTACATTTAGATAAGGTATTGCTTCTTAAATTTATTTATATATGTGTCTTTCTTGAATAAACGCGATTTTACGCAAAAAAAACAAAAACATTTTTTATAACTATTAGAGTTTTTTTCCATCTGCTCTCATGTTGATAATGTCATACAGCGCCATCTCGTAAATTTTTGTAGTACTTTCATTGTTGCTCTAGGATGATTACCTACCGGTATCTCAAAATTTTTTGAGATAACGCTATATGATATTATACGTTCGCAACAAGGCAATTGAAACAATCCAATAGCAACAAGGTAATTATTGTGTTAACGAATCAACTTGTCGTACAAGTAACATTACCGTATTTAAATATTTTCTCCCGAAACACAATTTTTCGAGAAAAAAAATGCCGAGCAAAGTTTGTTTTCCCAGGTATTATGAATTATCAGATTTTTCTACTAAAATATATATAGTTTAATTATGCGAAAATTAATTAAAATTAAAACTAATATGCATCAGAAAAGCATTATTTGTTATTTTTAACCGATACCAACCTGCAGTTTTGATGCAAAATCCGTAAACTTAATTCTATTGATGCTAACTTATTACATTTTAATCATCTTGTTCGCATACGCATAAACAAGAATTCGAATGTCTTTATGGCTGCAGTAATTTCTTTTTATATGCAAGAAAATAAAAGCAATTTTAAAGGAATATTAAGATTTCTGAATCAATTTTACAATCACCTGATTAAAAACGAATATAAAAACGCAACATTTTTAAATTTTTTACGGTGCTGCTAATATATTGTGAGGTGTAAAAGTGTAAAACTTAAAAGAATTAATATATTTTTGAAATGCACCAATAAAATGGAGAAAAAAATTATAGCAAAATTAAATGAAATTGTAATCTACAAAGTCTACTGTTTAATATTATTCAATATATATTTTTCAGATAATACAAATAATTATTAAATCAATAAAATATTATTTTCTATCATAAATCTATTATCGTACAGCATTACTTAATATTTTATTCGGCAGATCGAATATAAAGTATTAAATCTTTTACTATACCCCCTTTGATGGGGCACACAGCAATGGCTCGTAACTCTACTGAAAGCTCAAATATGCCAATTTTAGTTATGCGCATGTTCTAAAGATATAACTTAATTCTTCCCCTTGGAATCCCTCGTAGCAAAAATGGGGACCCTTCCGAATCAACCTTCTATGTATGGCATTTAGCAAACTAAATCTCTTTAATTGCAATTCAGCCTTCATTCCATTTTCGAATACTATTGACGAAGTGATAATAATATATGTATCATCAGTTGAAAAACTCTGGATGTCTTTGCAAAGGGTGGAAGTGTGGGAGTGCTAAAAGAATCTGAAGAATATTTAGAACATATAGAACTTATCTCATGTGTCTTTAAGATATATAGATCTTTATAGAAGTTGTAAGGAAACAGTTACAGTTGATCTACCCAGCTTGAGAACCAAGACTGAATCTATTACTTCAGCCATGCTTATCAATGTATGGGGCGAACATACCTATGACTTCGTTTTGGTGCAAGGAATGGTGCTTGCTCACTTTAAACACTTTAACAACAAAAAAAATTATATAATTATGTTTTTCAGTTCATATATTTATCAGTATAAATTAAAATTAATAAATATTATACATCTTTAAATCATCGATTTTTAACTGATATATGAAATTTTGGTACAGTGCTACCCAATATTTATTAGGAAAAACAGGCTCCTAGCAATAAGACAACAATGGGTAACAAACACATAATGTTTCTTATCCATTAAAAAAATGCTTAGAATATTTTTTAAAATTAAAAAAGCTTTTTGTCTAGATTAAGTATAGCAATTGTTTAAATATGTTATTCTATTATTTTTTTATTTGTAATGAAGCAGAACAAAAATTAACCGAAAATCTTTTAATTATATGATGAGAAGATTTTTTATAGACTTCTAAATAATTCATAGGGCAAAACATTGTTAAAAAGTGTTTTTGCTATGTAATTTTATTGTCCTTTATTTATCTCAAAAAACATTTAATCTTTAAATGCATCATTACCGATAAACCATGCTTTATTATTATTATTATTATTATTATTATTATTATTACTATTATTATTATTGTTCTAGTGGTTGATGACGATGATAATTTTAGAACATTATGTTATTATAAGAAAAAAATCACTGGGGAACATAATATATAAAATGTCAAAAACGAAATTATACATATTATATTTTAAATTTTCTATTTTTAATATTTATTTTTTTATAAATTGTTATTTTAGGAATTTTTCTATATGAAATGTATAGAAAAACTCAATAAAAAATTATATTTAATTATATTTTGTTGAAACTTATTAAGGGAAATCTTTTTATTATTTTTTATCAGAAATCTGATAATTTGTAAAAAAAAACCATTAAAGTATATCTTGCTGTTATAAAATAAAATGTCTTAAATGTCAAAGTAGTATAGTTATATAAAAATGTAATGAAAATATATATTTTTTAATTTTCAATAATTTTTTTTCTGAAAGATCTTAAGAAAAAAAATATCTGTTTATTTCAATTTCGCCTTAGTGAATCTATAATCGTATTAAAAAATATTCAAATAAGTGCTCTTATACTGTATTATATTTATTATTTTAATAAAACACTTACATTTTGAAATGGAAGCTTTAGCTTACATTTTTTATTTGAAATTTTTTTTTTTGTTTCAATCAATTAGAATTTTTTATAACAGCTTTCATTCTTTTCAAAAACATTTTTTTAATTCTACAGGCTGCTTCCATCTTGAAACAAGCCGACGGGCTTTTAACTTTGATCGTTGCGAATCCGAACAAGCCTTCTCCTGGTTACATCTATGATGAAGAAAAGAAATGTCCAGAAATTATCGAAAATTCCCACGAAAAGAATGTGACGCTGAAAATGTGCGAGAAGAAAAAAGATAAAAGTAAAGCGATTCATTTTTTTAACATTTACTGAAACTTTTCTGTTACAAATTATCTTTTTTTTAAAAAAAATTCTTTATATGTTTTCTTAATATGCAACATTTCTGAAAAAAATTGAATAGCAGCATTTTCTTCTCCTTTAGTTTATTTTTAAGAATGCATTCAACTTATTTGTCTTGATAAAAAAAAAAATATTGCATGAAAATTTATTTTTCCCTTATTCCTTTGAAAAAAAAATAATAACAGACTTCAGTGAATCAGAGTGAATCAGATATTTGTTATATGGAAAGTAAATTTATGGAATATACGTATTTAAAGACAGTCATATCCTTGTCAGTAGAAATCTATAAACAGTAGTATAAGGCAAATATAAATACGGCAATGATTTGATGAAGGCTTAGAGTCGCTTTCTCATATTTGTGACGTCGCAAAATATTCAATTGAATTGATTCATATCTATTTGAACACGTCAAATGCATTGCACCAATTTGGAATCCATTGCGCTTCCAAACGTGACTTGACCACACAGTGTAAGAAAATGTGAAATTACATATTTGTTTGCATCTATATGCAATTATACCATGTGATTGTGACATCTTATGAGTTCGTTCCGTTACTTGAAAAAAAAATACTTTAGGAAATTTTTGACGAAGGTATGTAATATTATTTGATGTACACGTGATGTTTTATAATTCTTTTTTTATTTTTATTTTGAAATTCACTTTCCTGTATTGTGATTGTGGAAGGATTTGGATTAAGCTCCAAATTTTTCCTGCATTGAGAGATTAAAACGAGCTTAAAATTCAATATGCTTTGTCACGTAACTATTACCATTTTTATTTTAAAAAAAAAAAAAGATTATACAGCATTATTAGATATTGGTCCACATGTCTTACATGTCAACTTAAACCAGTATTACAAAAAAAATATTTGATTTTGTTTTTATCCTAGCGTTTTTTATCATCTTCATATAACTTTTTACGGCTGTTTTTTGCTGACGAATTCTTTACAAGTTATTTTTCCTCTCAGTCATAATTTCTACTTAAATTAAATTTATCCTACAGAAATATCTGCTTGATCGCTGAAATCCGTAGAGCTACAATTATTATTATTATTTTTTTTTGCTATAAAATTGATTAATTTTTTGCTGCATGTGAGAATGAAAAACAATTGTAGCGAATTCTTTATATGTAGTTCCGCAAGAAAATTATTGAAATATGCAGAAAAAATGTAAATGAACAATTTACAACATTTATTAACAAAGGAATAACATTGTTTGAAGAGGCGTATGTTCACTCTTGCCTAATCTTTGATTGGATGTATCATATATGTCACAAAACTCAATAGCAGAAATATTTTTGCCAAAGCTTCCATTTTTCAGAACTAACTCTATATTCGTAAATTTATGGTTATACTTAGTAAAAAAGGAAACACTTCGCAAAACCACGAAAAGATTTTCCACCTAAAAAAAATGGCAGATAATTTATTCAAATAATCTTTCTATAATATGAATTCTTTTAATGCATATTTTATAAAATTATTATTAACTAAAGCTAAATGTTGTAATTAGTTTGATATTTTTAAAATTTCAGTAATGAGTTTTACAAGACGAACTATTTATTTGTTTGTTTTTACTACTTGTTGTTTATTTAATTTTTATTTTTTATCTATTTATTTATTTTATTAAATGCTTTCAGATATAAATTATATGCTTCTTCCCATTTTTCAACCCAGCAGTTTGATATATTTAGGATATAATATAATCAGATTATTTGATATATATCGAAGTCAATTGTTAATCATTTACACTTAAATTATGATATAAAAATTTGGTTTAGTTTTATTTATTTTGAATCTTTTAAGTTATTACTGTCAAGCTTTCAAGATAATGAAGTGAATTTTCCTTTGAAAAATACTGTAAAATAAGAGAAAATAATTCTTGAAATAAAGATATAAAAATTACCAAAAAAAAAGATTTTATATTTCAATTTTTTAATCTGATAATTTCTCTTTCTTTTTGTGTCATCATATTTTCATATTTTTTTCAGTAAACTTTTTTTTAAAAATTGTTAGGTTATTCTAATTTTTTTTATTTTAGATAAGAATAAAGCGTCAAACCATTTTAAATGTCTCTTCATGCTTCGTATGTTATTCATCTAATTTTTAAATTTTCTCGAGTTCCAAAATTCTTGGAAAATTACGCATGATTTGTTAAGAAAAAGTCATACATTTTTGTAAAAACGTATTTTTTCCAACTACAGAAATTACATTTATAAATAATTACAAAATGGTAGACTTTTAAATTTAAAAAAAAGTAGTGCTTCACTTTATTTTTGCAAAAAGCAAATGCGATGAGTAGCTCTTAAAATAAAATACTTTTCCATCTAAGTAGCATCTTTTCCATCTATTCCATTTACTACTTCTATTCCTTCAAAAAAATGTTATTTATATAGAAATTTTCTTAGAGTTATTAAATTAAATTCATCTTTAAAGGAAATGCCTAGAATTCAAATTGTATTTAAAAAAAGGTATTTAAGTAACGGAATAAAAAAAAAATATTTTTTTAAAAAATCTCACTAATTAAATTTCTTCCATGCTTTTTTTTTCATTTATTAGCCTGATGCAAAATAAATTGGAATGATTGCTCCAAAACTAAGTTACTTAATTTTCTTTTTTAACTCAATTTAGGTTGTTAATGATGACTGTGTTTGGTGTTCTCGTTGATAAAAACTAATGCAACTAATGAAGAAAATTCGATTTCCTTTTGCGAGAACACCATTTAATGTTGTTGGAATTTATTAGCTTATTTACAGAATCATCTCTCCCATTCCAAATGAATAATTGAAGCAGGAATGTCACATTCCTGATTATTGTTCCTCTTATTTTCATGCTATTTTTCAAATTTCCATTTGCTTTTTTCCTAATGCAAAAATTTCTTTCCGTTTTTTTTTTTTTTTTTTTTTAAGATTTCAAAATACATTTCTTCAACTTGTTTTTCTATGCATTTTTAAAATTTAATAAAAATTGGAATTTTTAAAAAAAATATTTTTAACATTTATTTTGTCTATAAATTTCTTAATTGTTAATTCAAAATTGGGAGAGAAAAGGCATTATGCAATATATGTGTCTCTAGTGGGATATTTGAAATTGTGTATGGTTTTAATTATTAATATTTCGAATTAATTATGTTTAGAATAGATTTGATTATTATTCTTAACATTTATAACTTTTTTCAGGAATTTATGCATTATATTAAGCAGAAATTATTTTGCCTTAATATTGTTGTTCTTTGAAAGTTTTTAACTGCTATTTATATATTTATATAAAATTAATAACCAATACTTAATTTTCAAAAACATTCATATATTACTGTATCTATGCTATCAAACATTGATTTTATATGCTGCTTGTGTTTGAATTTTACATTTTTTTTATCCATCTGCACAACTTGGTTTCATCACTGCTTATGTGTTTCTGATTCTGTTGCGATATTTAAAGAAAAATTCTCTTTCCTATCTGAATTATGCATTGTGTCTAATATTCTATTCTAAGTAAATATTCTGTTCCTCTTTTATTTTGCATGCCTTCTATGCAAACCAGCTACTGCTGGCAACACTTTGCATGCTAGCATTTATCTTGTGAGTATCCATTTCTTTCCTAACCTCTTCTCTCTGTACAAATACTGTTTGTTTTTTAATACATTATTGTACTATCAAATGTAATATCCCATCAATAAATTTAGTTTATGGTAATTAAAGTTATTCTATTTCTTTTCTGATTGTGCCAAAACTGTCAGTGAATGCATGAAAATAATATCAATTTAAACTATTCTAAAACTATTATGATCTGCTTTTAAAAAAAATGTAAAAAAACTTACTTATTCTTTTATAAAAAAATGTTGCAGTGCCTTTGTAAAGATTTTCCTGTGTGTGTGTAAACATAACATTGTCCATAAATATAGGTCCCATGATTTGTTGTTGAACTAAGTTGGAAACAGCAAAACTTTGATGGAAAATGACACAATAAAATTTGAAAATTTGCACAATTTACTTTCTTAAATGTTTTAAAAATAATAGTATAGCTTACTTTAAAAAATGTATTTTCTTATTAAAACGAAATATAGTCACAGTGATCAAAAAAAAGAAACAACAGCATTTATGCTGAATGCAATATTTTCGGAATTCCTATTCCTGTTCATTGTTCTTAACTAATGCAATAGTTTTGTGGTTCTTAATCAATAGCTTTGTGGTTTAATATTAGAAACCATGTTATTTACATACCCTTAAATTCTAAATATCATTTGCTCTCTAAACATGGAATTGCTAGTTTACATTTCTAAATCGTTTTGTCATATTTTATTTTAACAGCAATTAGTAACATTGGTCATGAAATTCGTTACTCAATATTGTCTCCTTACTTTGGTTTGACAACGTTCATTGACTTGTATTGTGCAAGCTTATAATTACTGTATATTCATTGGCAGTTATTTCGTTTACAATACAATACTTAATTTGTATTTAATGAGTATGCTAAAAAGCAAATTATATTTGTATATATTTGTTTATTCCTGTGTTTTCCAAAATAAATGTTGTTTTATAATAATTTTGTCAACTATTTCTAAATTTCAATAGTTAAGTTTTCAATGCATTTAAATATATCTATTAAATTCTTATACTCACAGATGACTCCAGATACATTTTTTTTTTCATTTTTTTTTCTTTTTACTGTTATAAAAAATGTTCTAAAATTCTTACTTCACTTTAATCTCCACGGAGTCAAATAAATGGAGGGGGAGGGTCTAAACCTGAAGGTTTAAATTTTAAACATCTTATAATTCTTAGAATTTTCATCTTCCTAACATATATAATATCCTAATATTTCTCTTATCTAGCAGCGAGGGTTAAATATCTTATGTTAACTTTCTTCTTTAAAAAACTGGGTTTCAGCAGGCTGTACCCGTATCCAAACTTTGAATTTCAGTGACAAAACTAACAATTGGATTAGTTGGGTTACATAGACTAGCGCTGCTCACACTGCGCCTGGCACATCAGTTGTTTATGATGTTGGTATAATATTAATTACACATTGACTTCTTCAACCTGCCAAAAGGCACATTGATAAAATTGAATGACTGGACCACCGCGACAGCAACACTGGCTGGAATTGTAATTGAGTCCTAAGGGCCACCACCGGCAACGGTACAACCCTCCCCATAGGAAGCAATATCCCGTCATCGATGGGTGGCTACCAAGCCCCACCTTTTTCTGTACCCATCAGGGTGGCGAGAACCAACCATCATACCGGGAGCTTTTCGTCCTCATTTTTGAAGTCCCTCCCCCAGTGTGATTGGTATAATACTAAGAACGATAAAGTCGAAAAGGAGTAAAACGATTTAATGTGTCCTTGTTGATTTAGAATGTTATTTCTGGATGCAGAAAAATAATTGCAAATCGATGTATGTACGACATATATTGATATAAATAATTTTCTTCTGTTACACAGATGACATTTTAAAACAAGAATATGTTATGTTTTCCATCCTTATTTGATTTCGTCACTTTTCAGATATATATTGAAGATATAAGTTAAATATTTGATGAACTCAAGAATATACAATTGAAGGGCAAGAAATATTTTTATGCATCTACAAGCATCACCTTATTTCCTTAGACACCTTAGGCAAAAAGACTGTAAATAGTAAAAATAAAATATTATATGAAGAAACGGTACGTTTTTATGGCTAGAGTATTAGATTGAAAAAATGGGTGTAAAAATATGAAAATGTGATATTTTATAAAGATTTGTTTGGACGAAAGGAGAAGAAAGAAAACATTGAAAGCACTGTTGAATGAAATGTGAGTGTATGACATAAACTTGTGTTCGTAACATTATAAGCCAGGTAACAACTTCCAGCGAAGAGTGTACACTTTTGTCTAGTGGCTTTGCTACTCGGCTACGAACCCAAACGTTGCGAGTTCTAACCTCAACCTGCACATTGGTGACCCTGGTTCTGAACAACCGCATCCTTCGTTCTGCTGTCGTGGCTCCATCTACCGGCAGCAACCACTCACACACACTCGCCGTCACCCGCCATAACACTTGGCGCGATAACAACGTTCGTCGCTCGCCATAACTGGCGCGATAAACTCTACCGACTCACTGGTGGGGGACTATTGTGGTGGTAACATTATAAGCCAGTTAACAACTTCCGGAGAAGAGTGTATACTTTTGTCTAGTGGCTTTGTTACTCGGCTACGAACCCAAACGTTGCGAGTTCGAACCTCAACCTGCACAAACTGTTTCGAATCGATATAGAGCATCGGGGAATAGACAGAAAGGGAATTAATGACTTTCTTCGGTACATTTGTGAAATGCGGTATAGTTGATTCAAAATCAACTGAAAATCGTGTCAAGTTAGATTAATTTGGCTAACATTTCTTGATAAAGATGGCAAAGTAAAGGTAATATCATCTTGGAAATTTTCAGTTATTCTCCTATTTGGAATGAAATAATCGAAGAAACATGTGAGAATCCTCTGTATATATGCACCTAATGTATTTAAAATATTTAAGCAGGAGCGAAACATCTTCAAATTATTAGTATTCGAATTTAGTTTTTATTATCTTCTCCATCCGACTACGGTCCAAAAATATTAATAACAGATTTTATGTGTTAATACCTTCCTATTTACTATCCACATCTTGTATTTCAGTCTAATATATCAATTTCATTTAAACGCCATAGACTTATTGACCCAAACGAAAGAGGTTTTTTACATGCTTCATTATCAACATTCCCAAGGGGCCACGGTGGCCTGGTGGTAAGGTCTCGGCTTCGGAACCGGAGGGTTTCAGGTTCGTGACCCGATTCCACCGAAGAACCGTCGTGTAAGGGGGTCTGTTGCACGTTAAATCCGTCATGACCAAACGTCCTCCCGCTGGTGTGGTGTGGAGAGGGGGGTGCCAGCTCAGGTGTCGTCCTCGTCATCTGACCACGGTTCAAAATGACGAGGTCCGTCCCAAAATAGCCCTAGTGTTGCTTCAAACGGGACGTTAATATAACCAAACCAAACCAAACCAAATCAACATTCCCAAAGAACTTTTATATGAATTTTCAACCACATATATATCTTTCTTAAATAGAGTATCCCAATATTCTGCCTTCTATGTATACTATGCCCATGAAGAAGCTTTCACTATTTTCCATCTTGTTTGAACTTTTAAATAATACGTTATTAAAAACACTACAGGTACTCTAAATTTTTAGAAAATATTTTCCCCCCTAGAATGACGATACCTTCATCTTTGAATTATTCGGTATTTGCATCACTTACCGTTTCTTTTTTTGTAATATTTTGCACAGGTCCTCCACCTCTGCCACCTCCCAAACCCTCCTTCCTCTCACCTACCAAATCATCCGGCCAAAATGTGCCTGCCTTGGTGACGATGCCAAAACCTTTAGAAACTCGCACTTTTAACTGTTCCGTTGCTCCCCTTTCCTCCGCGGCGGTCATCTCTGAAGTCATTGTTCCGTCGTCCGCTGAGGAAGCTAATGGAAACGATGGTCTCTCTTTTCAAGAGGAGGACGAACAGCAGCCGGACCCCAAGAAATGTGAAATCAAACCCGGGAAGGAGACGACGATAGAAATCACCAAAGAGAAGATTGGTCTTGGTCTTAGCATAGTTGGAGGATCGGATACGCCATTGGTGAGTTGTACAGCATGTTAATTTTTCTACTTTTGATAAATTCCTGTTTTTATGCATGAGGGCAGAAACTTTCCACATCTTGTACTATACTATACAAGGATACCTGTGTTTCGTAACATAATTATTTAATTTCTAGCCGCCTTTGAAGACCAACTTATTCGTCCAGATTATTGACTTTTTAAATTATTAAATGATTAATATGGAATGCAATTATTTAAAAAATAATTTTATAATTTGATGTGACTGAAAAATACTATGGCAAATAAGCAGTTTCATCCCTGTCAAAGAGATATAAACCAACATACGTTGCAGTTATTCTGACTTAAAATACCATCTGTTAGTAAAAGTAAAGTTGCAGACGATAAGAAACTTTTTATATTTATAAGAAATAATAGTGACATACCCAGTGTTAGCTATATTTATTAGAAATAATAGCTGACATACCCGGCGTTGCTAAGGGTTAAAACATATTCATATATATCATTTTTTAAATCCTTTCTATATAAAATACCAGTCCCCTTTGGCGACCAGCTGTTTCGCTAGGATTAATGCTCACTAAAATTTTCATTTAAATGCTTATGTAGCTGGGTCTCTTAATAGCTTCTTCAGTACAATATTTTTAACCTTCATATTTCATCACATAACTCATATTATTATAGAAGCTTTACGAAATTTTTTTCATTGTACTAAATATATCTTTAATTTGCTGTTAGTTTCCGTCGGACGGTTTAAATTTGAATTTGGAATAGAAGAAATAAAACTTCAATACTTCCGAAAACGTTTTTATTGAAAAGAAGCATACTTTTTTAAAATGACTACAGAAAATCGAATTCTTTAGCATTTTAATCTTACGTATATCACATTTCTCTGATTTATCATAAAATTCAGTTTTACATTCCAAAAAAAAATATTTTACTGAATAATATTTTATTTCAATCATCAAATGCACTTTGAAAACAATTATGATATCAAAATTTTGTGCAGTTCTTCAATCCTATAAGCCATATTGACGGTCTTGATCCTTAACAATTCAACATTTCAATCCTCTGTGATGAAACCTGATTCAGTTATAAAGCTTTGAAATATTATTATTTTAGGAAAATCAAAAAGTTCATTATTTTAGACAGTCAGTCTCGGAGGAAGTCCAAGCCCTTAATGGAGTATTTACTTCAAGACTGTCAATGGAGAGATCTAAAATCGTGCGTTGATATAGAATAGATACATTCAAATTTGCATAACTCAGTCAGTTTTAATTGCAAAAGAGTGGAACTTTTTTATTTAAAATATTAATATCTCAAGAATGTTTTATTAAATATAACTCACAGAACAAGGATCTGTATAAAATTCGTAATTCATAAGAGCATTTATTGATTAAACTACATAAAATATAATTATTTATTTCATTTAGATCATTTTTATTAGATACTAGCCGCCTTTGGCGACCAGCCGGTTCGCCACTCTTAATGTTCGTTTAAATTTTAATAATTAAATAGGTTGAACCGGAGTTTAACCCCCTTCTTCGCCAAGTTGCGATAACGCGTCAAAGCTGGCAATCTTTATTATGCACTATAATTGAACATTTGCTCCTTTGCTTTTGAACATTTCGCAAGGCCGTTGTTGGCGATTTTTAAAAATTGCGTCAAGCAGGGGGTTAAACTTAGGACGTACCATTAAATATTTTACGCAATTCCAACGTTAATAGATTCTTCAGCAAAATATTTTAAAACTTCAAATTTTGATAGTCATATAATTCACTCATAATATTATAAAGACTTTCAGTCATAACGTGATATGTATCTCTCTAATTTTCTGTTACCCCTCGTAGAATTTATGCTTTAAATTAAAGTGTAAATGATGAATCTGCAATGAATATAATAATATTTTTTGCTGAAACAAAGCATTTTTTTAATAATATGATTACTGATAATAGAGTCACTGAGCGTTTAAACTTTATGGGCACTAAAAAATATCTTTCTTAATTTATGTAATATCTCAAAAATTTGTCACCACAATTTTCGCAGATTCATCATGAACAGATCGATTCATTAACAATGTTTAATTTTAAATGCATCAAACACTATGAAAATAAAATGAATCGTTTAAAATAATCGGTCGAAAACAGGTTTAAAAAAACTACTTAAAAAATGATGTACTTAAAACTATAAGCATATACAAAAAAATATATAACTAACATAAATACAATTTAATTACAAAAGCATGCAACTAACCTAAAAATAATTTAAATCATTGGAAACAGGTTAAAAAAACTACTTAAAACTATAAGCATATACAAAAAATATATAACTAAATACAATTTACTTACAAAAGCATGCAACTAACCTAAAAATAATTTAAATCATCCGTTGATAGTGGTTGTCATGACAGCAATCAGAACAATGCGCATGCGTGAATTTTCTTCTCCAGTTAGGTAACGCAAATGCGTGAGTTTTTCTACGCCAGTTGGGGTAACGCTATGCAGATTATACATTTTTAATTTCCTTTATTCTGTGTTATTTTAATTCAAAAGTACTTCAGAATGAATCTGAAACATGGATTAATTAACAATGTTTAATTTTAAATGCATAAAACATTAAGAAAATAAGCAGAATCCTTTGAAATAATTCGCCGAAAAATGTTAACCCTAGCCTCATTACTGTTGGGAGAAAAAAAAACTGAAGTCTTACTCATTTGCCGGTGGGGTAAAGGGAAGATTTTTTTGGCGAAAAAGTTGGCGGTGGGGAAAATGGAAGATTTTTTGGCGGGAAAGTTAGTTTTTAATTAATAATTAAAATTCTAATTAAAATTTCAAAAAAAGGGACCCCAGCTGCACATTCCCGACCTCTAAGGTATACATGTACCAAATTTGGTAGCTGTATGTCAAATGACCTGGCCTGTAGAGCGCCAACACACACACTCACACACATATTCAGCTTTATTTATAAGTAGAGATGTACGCCAATTAATAAAGTTTCAGAAAGTGGCTGTTGGGCCCTGGTTAGAGTGGATATCCTGTATATAGTTATTAAACTGTATATGTATGCCTTAAATAAAACTGAATTATTGAATTAATAATATATAGTTATTTTAAAACGTCAGAGAAACCTTTGTTTGTATTTATTTCTTTTATAGAAAACATCACATTTTTTATTATTATTATTTATTTCATTCCATGCAAACACGTGCTGAACATTACACTTTCTTAGGTTTAGTTTGCATTAAGAATTAACTTAATCTTTCATTTTGAGTGCGATGGCATTGAGCTGATAAAAATTAATTTTCCCCGCGTCCTCACTAAAGGCTTGTGTGGGTTAAATTTTATTTTCATTTTGAGCGAAATTAATAATTGGGAAATATAATTAAAATATTTTTAAAGAATTTATTAAAGATAGAAACATAATTTATAGATTGAGGCATTTATATCATTGGAAAGATTATTTTTTGAGCTTTAAGATGCTATTAAAATCAGTTTTGTGTTGTTATATTTTCGGAAGTTAATGTGGAAAAATAGTATAGACAAATGGTATAGCTTGTATAGCGCCAACACACACACGTCTTTATTATTATTAGAATAAATTACGTATAAAGCAGATATTCTCTGCATTATTTGTGAATTCTTGACAATTTCATATTATCAAATAATATTGTATCGCACTATAATATTTTAGAAAACTAATATGTAATTTTTTATTATTATTATTATTATTATTTTGTATAGGAGCGTTTGCTAGAACATCAAATCTTTTGATTTGTTTGTTTTTATAGTTTGTAATAAGGTTATAATGGTAAGGTTATAAGGTAATAATATGGTTCGTCGCAGCTCGCATTTAAAATGCTTATATCTGCCAATATTTCAGAAGCAAATAATCCTAGTCTGAAATTTCCTGAATTAAATTCGTATTAAATTGTAATAATTTTGTTTTTCATTCGTTTTCTGATCTCAATTTTCACTTTTTTTTATATATATTAACTTAGAAAATATCAGTATAAGCTTTCATTGTTCGAATTCTCTAAAGGAACTCAATAAAGTTTTACTGAAAGAGATTTTTTTAAAGTCAAAAATCTTTTTTATGAAACGTTGATGAATGAATATTATAATTTGATATGCAGAATTAAAAACAGAAAAGTAAAAATCTTAAGCTATATCCTCGAAAACTTAAGGACAAAGGTGAGTTTTCAAGCTGTGAAATAATTGCCAAAAAAATAGTAAAAGATATGCATAATTATTTTTTTCTACCTAGATGGTATATTCAGTCAGAGAAAAGATTAAAGTATTAGCGTTGCATTACAGAAACTCTTTTCTATTTTATTTTGAAGCTTTTTAAAATAATCAGAAAATCATTTAATGAGATTAAATTTAATTCATTCATATGGGAATTTTTTTAAATCTCTCATCAGATTTTTTTTCCTTGTTTAATTAAAGTTGATACTGTTTTTAATTCTTTCGTTGAATTTTGACGCGTTTCATTAGCAAACAAAAATTTAATTTTTTTGCAAAGAAGTTATCTAATATTTATTGCAATCTAATAATTTAAATATCTGCTAACAAGTTAATTTTAAATAATGCTTTATAGAGCGATATGAATTTACTTATTTGTTTCTTTGTTACTGAGAACGTGGAATTTTTTCCAAGCAATACATGCTTCAAGTCAACTTGCTTGGATGTTACGCATTTCTATAAATTATAAGCAGTAATACAGAATCTGATCGATTTAATTATACTTTTAACTAAATTTAATTTGATTTTATGCCGTTTTATTTTTTTCGTCGTATTAATTCATGGCTTACATGATATTTATCTTTGCGGTTTATTTAACATGTTTGAAAAATGAAACAGTATGAAATAATTTCTAAGTACATGACAATTGAATATTGGCTTATCGCAATAAATATTAAGCTTTGCATAACCAATAATTTGTTTTCTATTCTGATCATTTATTCAATAATATAAAATTTCGGAACATATTTATAAGAAATTTTGTTTTCATGACCTCTTTGGATGAGAAAGAGAAAGTCGTAAAAACAGAACTGAAAAACTGCTTACTTTTATAGCTGGAAATTTGTTAATTAATTTGTTATAGTTTGAAATTATCTTTTTCTACGAATTTTATTAACTCAAATATTTCCATAATCTTGAAAAGGAACAAGAAAAAAAGAATCATTATTAATTTGTTTCAGTAGCAATAATGTAAATATATCCTGAGAAAAAAAAAACAGCAACCATGTTTTTAACAAGAAAAGATAAAACAAAAGAAAAGTCATTTGAATTTTATTTCTTATTATACTGTGCATACAATATCTTACGAATACTTTTTTTTTATATTCATACGATATATACACACATTACGATCGAGATAGTTTTATTGAAAGCCACTAGGTTCTTTAGACTTTAAAAAATTAATATTTTTGTAGGCTAAAATAGGTTATCTTTAATAATAACTTACCTATAATAATAAATAGGTTATCTTATTAATAGGTTAATAATAAAATAAAATAGGTTATCTTAATTAAATATTATGTCGTAACATAACAATAATAAAATAGATATAAATATTGTTACAAAATTTTTCTTCTACAAATACCGCTAATCAATCGCAACATATTTAATCGCTTGTTCAGCAGCTTGCTTGCTGTCTAATCCTCCATTTCTTTACTTGTCGGCGACTCCGACTCCTCACATACACAACTTCTGACGATATACACGACTTCACTGCAGCTTCAGAGTGCCCGTCTTTTATAGTTCCGGGAGGCGGGGCTAGAATCTTCAGACCAATCAGGGCGTATCTGTGTGTATCTCGGTTCCTACTGGATGGATAGTGAAACTTCTAAAACTTTCCAGTATGATCCATTTAGTCGTCAAATGGCCGCCAAGCTCTCAGGTCATTGATGCACAGGACAGATCTTACAAAGGGTTTTAACGGTTTTTCCCAGGATGACACTATTCGTGCCGGGTAGCAAAATTACAGATTTGTAACAATACAATGCTTAATGTTAAAGTCATAAAGATTATGTCTTTAAAAGGATATTTTCCCAATGTAAAAGCTAAGCTATTTCAATGTTTATATCTTTAAATGAAATCGGAACTTTTATTTCGTAACTTTTAAATACATTAATATTTTATTTTATATTTAAATGTACAAAAATAGAATAGTTAGCTTGATTAACGATTACTAACTACGCATTTTTTATACATAATTAGAATTTTAGTTTTCATTACTGCACATTTTGTCTTAATTGTATAAAAATATGTGTATTATAAACTAAAATGTATTTTTATTTATTGTTAGGGAGCAGTCATCATTCACGAAGTCTATCCTGATGGAGCAGCTGCCTTAGACGGCCGATTGAGGCCTGGGGATCAAATTCTAGAGGTATTTCCTTTGATTATTATACACAATACACAGTGCATTTCAGTAGCATTGGAAGAAGAAAAAGTACTGTGGTTCTGTTAAAAGTCAGCCACAATGATTAATATCTTGTGTATGCAAGATATTATTTTCGAATTGTTTTAAAATTATCAGTTTTCGCGAAAAAGTGAGATTTTTATTGAACTATTTTTTTATTAAATAACCCAATTAGAGTACCAGAGAGGAATAGCTTAGCATGGAAATAAATTCATTTGATAGTCAATTTACTTCTTGCAATAGTTCTATAGTTCTTAATCAATAATTTAAGAGATAAATTGAATCTTAAATTATAATAATTGAGGATTAATAATCTTTCATGAACCAGTACTTATGGATAATATTTGAATTTCCCATGCTTCTGTATAGAATAAAATTAGTTTTCTCCTTAAAATGACAATATCGGATTTTAAATTTAAATTATCTAATTAAATTTTAGATAATAAATAATTAAGTTGCTATTTAATTATTTTAAATTTAAATTTTAAAATCACCTTTTAAATTATCGAATTTAAAAGGTGAACAACCGTGTTCGAGATGTCATTGTTAATTATATGTCCAACATATTGTTACGAATCCTTGATGCGGCTTCCCAGCATAGTGGGTTCCATAGGAGATCCCAGAGCTTGACGACAAACTTGTCGACAATTTGGTGACTTGGCGACGAATTTGGCGACAAAATAGATTTTACCCGAAACATCGAGAATTTTCCCGATCCGTCCAGTAGGAACTGAGTTACACCTCGAACGTTCCTGATTGGTTGAGAGGCTTCTAGCCCCGCCTCCTGAGACCTATAAAAGGAAGCACCCACAGCTGCCGGGGAGTTGTGAACCAGTGGTGAATTGAGTAGTCGGAAGCGACAGAGAAGAGTAGTCGTGGATCAGGGGAGTCGTCGTAGTCGGAACCGACGATAAAGAACTGGTCTTCCAGAGAGAAGCGGAGCAGCGATGGAGTGAAGCTATTGCTGAACTAAGCTGTGTGCTACTGCCTGCAGTAGAGTCTGTTGTATGCTGCACGTCTCGGCTGAAGATAATCGTCTTCTGTGCTGTATATAGTTGTCGTCTTTGTGCTGTCCTGTGTGTCTTCGTGTAAATAAACGTCGTTGTTTTATTTTCTACTGCCGCCTGGTGATTGAGCATTCTTCACACCATATAACCCCCACTATCCAAACGAACCCCCGGAAATTTCGTAACAATATATTGTCACATTGCCCAAATTCCAATGCCTAGCGTTTACCGTTTTTTCATAAGTCTTGCACTCTATTATCATTCTTGCTTGATAAGATATCTCACGTCCAATTCTTTCTGTTTTTAAAATCTATAAAGTGTTATCCATTTTTTAAAATCTTGATTATATTTTAGAGTTTCTCCTCACATTTCTTTCGATGACTGTTTCAAAGTGATATAATTTTACCTATTGTTTGGCGCAGCATGGTGGACATCGTGACTCTTGCGCCAGAAACCCTAAACAAATCAAATCGAATTTTAAAACTTCTACATATATTTTTGTAAAAAATAATTTCTTACTCTTTTTTAAAAAGAATTTACTGTGGAGATAATCGTTTTATCAAAATATTGTTTAAACTCTCAAAATGTTCGAGTCTTGTGTGGGTCTCTTGTATACTTCATTTTCATTTTTATCTAATCACTACATTGGACGAAAAAAATTCTAACCCGTCTATTAATCTTTTTTTATATATACTTTTTTCTCTTTTTCTTTCTTTTTTTGAGAGGGAGGGGGTGGTAAAAAAATAAAAATTGTTACAAGGAGAATAATAAAAAGTATTATTGCAAATGTAGTTTAAATTTGTGAGGAAATACTATGATTTTGAGTGTCTTTGTAAAATGAAGTCGAATTTGTGGATTTATTTTTGCCTCATTTTGCCAACTTAGGGAAGTGAGTAAGCAATTAGTACTTCTGTTAAGGTTGAAACTTATGTGAAAGAGAGTACAAATATATGATAATTACGGGTATTACTTATTTCCTACTAAAAACTTTAGGTCAATATAAATTTCCGAAGTGAAATTTGCTGAAAATGTTTTCAGTATTTTTTATATATATTTCGTATGTTATTTTTCATTTGTATTATTATTTAGTATTTGACTTCTGAGTCATTCAGTTTCCGACTATTTTAGTTTAAAGTCTGACTATTTTAGTCTAAAGATAGATTTAACATACAATTTAAAATAAAATTATTTTACTTATGTTAAGCATCAATTCGAGTTGACATGTAATTTTGTCTACATGCGAGTGTTGTACCATTGTATGACAACACTGGCAATGAACAGATGCATGCTTATTTCTTTGACCTTAAAAGAAAAAAAAAATCAATCCATTGGTTAATTGGGTAGTGAAATGCCTATTCTATTAGAGAAAATTTTCCTTTATTTTCAATTTAACAAAATATTTTATCTCAATTGGCCATTTCAGATCTGGAAAAAATAATATGTTAGAATTTATCTATACGAGTTATTAAAATGAAATGCTGGTTTTCACTTTCTTTCCATATGAGTGCACTCTAACAGTGTTCTTCCCTTGCAGGTGAACGGAGAAGACTTGAGGGACGCTCTTCACGAGCACGCCATCACAGTATTGAGGCAGACGCCGAACCTCGTTCAGATGGTGGTGTACAGAGAAGAGGGCCAAAGCCATGAGGAGGACGCCTTCGAAACGCTGGACGTGGAACTCTACAAGAAACCCGGAAGAGGCTTGGGTCTGAGCATAGTGGGACGGAAAAATGGACCCGGTGTATTCATATCAGAAGTAGTGAGTGAAATTCACCCTACAACATAAAGGCTCATCTTAACGAATATTAGGAAATATGTCAAATTACTTCATTATGAAAAATGTTTTATTTAGATGTATACTCCCAGTTGTATTTAAATGTATGCTCGTATATATAAATGTAATTCAGTTATGTATTTCAATCGACACAATAATGGCTATACCATAACCTTCCATAATTTTTAAATTTTGAAAAATTACTTCTGGAAGGGGAAGGGAGAAATTTCGATATGTTGTTTTTACGAAATTCTCCTCTTGATCAAACTTATATCATCTGTGAATGCTTTGCATCCATTTATGTAAGGATATATTCTTAATTTTAAAAAGTCTTTTGATTTTTGGTGGAAATTTTAACTTACACCCTGCTGGAACTAGTTCCACTTACTAAGTAATCTCATTGTCATGCCATTATTCTATTCACCTGTAATGTCTGGACGTTAAGAACCTTGAATTCATGAACTCCAGGACACTTATTTTTTAATACTAATTATCAATTTACTATGGGACCATTTTTTGTCTACCAAATTTTTTTTATTCTGTTCTGTTTGTGAGTTTTAAAGCAGAAATTAATTTTTAATTCAAAATAATTGATCTTATCAAGTTCCTAGTTCTTGTATTCATGGAAGAAATATCTTTGGGACATAATATTGTACCTGAAACCTCTCACATTTACTCTTTGATAGCGTTGAAATTGAATCAAGTATTATATTTAAACTCAATTTTTGATAATAAAGCTTCATTAAATTTTCATTCGTCGAATTTCTTCAGAGATTTTAAAACTCATCTATTAATATGTATCTTTTAATGATATTTTACTCTTATAGTTTTGAAATTATCAGCTTCATTTTATGATACCAATTATTTCAAACTGATTTTTAAAAAATAAGCAAACGGCGTTATGATATTTCAGTTTACAGTTCATCTCCTAAAATTTCTTTTAGGTTAAAGGAGGTATTGCGGAGGCGGACGGCCGACTGATTCAAGGCGATCAGATTTTAGAAGTAAATGGTCAAGATTTGAAAACAGCCACCCAAGAGCATGCTGCTGCTGTCCTGAAAGTAGGAATTGCTTCTCATTAATTATTTTTTCTCTGTACACTTCTGTGGGCACCTAGGCTGAAACTTCATGAGAATGAATAGTATAATATTGTTTTAGCTGTATCCATTAGCGGATTTCAGACTCTGAGGGGGGGGGGATAAGAGGTGGGAAAACCTAAATCGCTGGATTGAACGAAACCTAAGATCGCTGGATTGAAAGGGGGCTGCAGACAGGTAGATTAGGGAAATGTTATTAGACTAAGTGTTAAATAAATCATTTTTTAAAAAACACAAATTCTATAAAACATGAGATTAAGAATAATATTAATAATTTTTCAGTCCTATCAATATATAATTGATCAAATTCATTACATTAACTTAGTTATTTAAATAATTATGAAATGCAAGCATCTGTTTAAATGTAGTTGCTTACAAAATGGAAGCCGTCTGATCTTGAATCAAGAATAAATATATAAAGACACACATTTTTACAAAGTTACTAAAATAAATAAAAAAATTAACATAAATTAAATAATTATCAAATATATTAAGTTAAAAAATGTATTGAAACATGAAACTTAACTGACTAGATAATTAAAAAATATTAATTAAAAGGCCTTATAAAATATTATGAATTTATTAATTACCTAGGACCACAAATTGTATGAATCCATCATTTTCTATATCTGTGTACTCCAGTCACCTTTACTTCTAGAATTTGCAGTTTAAAAAAAAATAGCCAAGGACCAAAGAACAGTTAAGGATAATTTCGTGCTAATTTTTTAAAAAATTATGTAAAAAACAAATTTTTAATGCAAATATTTTATTAAAAAAATCATACGATATTTTATTTTATTTTTACAAGAAATATATATATATATATATAATATAATATGTAGTGTCATTTTTAGTTACATTGCAAAATTGAAGTTATAAAATATTTTCTTTGTACTATTTTCTTTTAAGAAATAAATGCAGTTTTGTAACGGGAATAATTTCCGAAGTAATTCTATTTCGGTTTAACTATTGCTTATATATATATTTTTTTGTTTTAATTCTTACATTGTTGGCCTTTTTGTCGTTTGATGTGTATTCATGTCTTCGTGCTAATAAATGTCGTTATTTGTTATTGAAGCCTGTTTACTGTGTCACCATATGCCCACTATTGAGTTTAAGGAATTTTCGTAATTATATATTTAGGTGATGAAACAATAAAAAGATATTTTCATCCATTTTTTTTTCTTATTTTAATGTCCACTATTCCCTAAGAAACCTTATTTTGATGAAAGATGTAAATTAAAAGAGGTGCTGCCTTCCCTTATGACCTCTGATTTATAAGGGCTTTGAAAAAGTGCTGTAATATTATCTGTGCTGTAATATTAAAGTGCTGTAATGTTATCGCCAACAATGGAAAAGGAATAATAGTAATAGCAGTGAAAACGCTTTCAGTTTCACTCATACGGTAAATATATTGTTGTAAAATATGCTTAAATTTTTTTTTACAGGTCAATTAAAAATTGAAAAAATTATACGGAAAAAATTGGTATTATTAAAAGGATAAATTTGAAAATGAAAAAATTACTTTTGTGCTGTAACATTTCGGAATTTATGGAATGTGCTGTAACATTTCAAGAAACGTTAAATTTTTGACTAATTGTTAATTAATTCAAATTTCAAAAAAAAAAAATCTTTGTGGCGCACATTCTCATCTTCCAACAAACATACAATCACTCATTTATCTTTTTTAATAACAAGATTTTGGAATTTTATTGTATGTTATATTATAATATTTCATATCTACTGGCTTTTAATATATTAGACTTCACTTTCTCAAGAAAGTGACTCTTTTTTCTATATAGCGATGGGTCGAATACGTATGAAGATCGATACATTAACGTTAATTTTTAAAGTAGTAAACATTAAATTTTCTTCTAATTGTTAATTAATTAAAATTTCAAAAAAATTTCATTGTGATCCTCATTTTTATTTTCCAAAATATGCATGTGCCATGTTTGATAACTGTAAGTCAAACTGCATACCTGTAGAGTGCCAGCAAATATACAATCACTCATTTATCTTTTTTAATAATAAGATTTTGGAATTTTATTGTATGTTATATTATAATATTTCATATCTACTGGCTTTTAATATATTAGACTTCACTTTCTCAAGATAGTGACTCTTTTTTTTTCTAGACAACGATGGGTCGAATACACATGAAAATTGGTAGATTAAAAGCCGGTTCTAGAAGGAGTACCTCCTGTTTAACAACTACTCCTAAAAACCAGGAAAATATAGACTCGTAAGTAGAATTTTTTTCTGATCATTCTCGTTAGTAAGATTTATTCTATTCGAATTTTAATTTTCTAAAACATATTTATGAAAATTTTTAATTCTATTTTTAAAATTATTTATATTACTGAAGGATTAGGAAGAGGAGAAAAGAGACTTAATATTTTTATAAACCACCAGAATATATAATATTTAGAAAGATCACTTTTCTTCAACTAAGATTATTATCCTGTTTACCCTTCATTTTACTAACTCATTTCACCTCAAATGACTTTTTTAATCAATTTCTACTGATTTATTTATAAATTTTCACTAACAAAATGCTCTTTACATAAAATAAGCACATGTGTATTATGTTCAGATGTTAATTAAAGTTAACTGTCATTTGCATTGCATCGCTCGATAATAAACAAATATTCTTAAAAACCCACCATTCAGTGATTTATTTTCGTATTAATGTATATATTCTTTAAAAACAAATATATATATTCAGAGTGTCCCAAGAAAATGATCACGCATTTTCATAGCTGTTAATTCGCTTGATTTTCTCTTCTTTCATGTAAAATAAGATAAAAACCAAAATTTGAAAAAAAATTTCTTGGAAAGTTTCTTTTTATTGAAAATACACTTAATTTGAGAGTACAACGTTGGAGAGTTTTCAATAGAAGCACTTTTACAAGTTTGCCATTTTATTACATTTAATATCTTTCTGACCTAGATATATTAAAAGAAATTTATGTTTAAGTGATGGATTTGATCAGAATATTTCACAGGCATGTATAAGTCATTAATTCTTTCATCAAGATTGAAAGTCATATCTTGAAAACTATTTCAAGAGTTGTCATTTCTATCAATTGTGAAACACAACATGTCTATGCTTGAATTCTATTTAATAATAAGATAAGCCAAATGAAGTCAAGAAAAACAATTTAGAAAGAAGATAGAAACAGAAAAAATTAAGCTGAAAGAATGACAGTTTGCAATATTTCCTGTTTTGAAGAAGGAGTTGCGGGTTCCACAACCACGATATTAGTATAGGAACATCCCCTCCCCCTTTTATATGTACCTTTTGCCATGCATATTATGGATTTTGAAAGAAAGCTTCAATTAATTTAGTGTTACAACTCATATTGTTTCACCACAATATTCTCCTATTTTAACTACTATAACAGGAAGTAATGAATAAATGATTTGTCTGCATTAATGTTACAGAATAATTAGATGAACAGTATTTTAAATTTATTGCAAGCCGTTTTATTATTCTGCTAACTGAAAGCACTTAACACTACTGAATTTCAACTGATGTTATCTTTGTGGATAAATGCCAAGTTTTCTTTTTAATTTTGAAAGTAGAAAGAAAATAAATGTACCTGTTTTGAGTGAATCACATGTTGTTTATTTACCCTAAAAACCATGATTTTTTTTAAATACTTTTCTTGGGGTATTTCGCCTTAAAGATTCAAAATTCCTTTGCTTTATCATAATGGGCTGCTTTTGGATAATCACTGAAATACCTCCAAAATGTGGACTATTTATATATCAGATGCATTTTAAATTTGACGTCTTGGGTCAAACATTCTCACATTTGTGTCATTCGAATTTTCAGGTATCATCCTTGTCATCTAATCATTGTCCAAAATTAAGATATTCCTTCCCAAAACAATCATAAATTAGTTGGGAACTGAACTGTGCAATAGTAGCAATTCGAATGTTAGAAAATATCATTGATAGTTATTCTCAAATCTCTCCTAAGAATTTTTTCACCTTCATTACAATTTTGAAGAGCAATCAAAGATTTATTTCAATCATATTTTCGAAACAACTTTCTTTGATAAGTGTTTGTTCTATAATCGTCCAAATTTAAAAGGACTGCAAATCAAGCGAATTATCACGTGTGTGTATTTTTTTGGAACACCCTGTATCTCTCATTAATAACAAATAATAATAATAATAATTTGAGAAATTATATTTTTAATATTGAGCATAAACTTTCTTTGGCGAGAATCTAATTTCTAATTATGTATCTTACTATCTTATATCTTCCAGCCATGTTTAAGCTTCGATAGAGTTGTGTGCATAGTTTCGATAGGTAATATAACACAGCCTTCGTCTACTACTTTTATGTACACTTTTCTATCTTCTCGTGTTCTATCTGTCCCTTCAGCTAGTATATCTTCACTGCATGTCACTTGTTTACAGTGTCTTCTCTTTTGTGTGTTTTCTCTGTCTCTGTCTCTCTCTCTTACTTCACACCCTTCACTAAATATTCATTGCCGTTATTGCTCTGAGAAAAGGACTTTTTAAAAGCAAGTGTCGGAAAGCATGTGTGGAGATACTGCGGAATTTTGGGCTTTTGTTTTCATTTTATTATTGAAAAGCTTATATAGCAAAACACACTCGCAGTAATATTGTGTTAACTTCATATTCTAATACTGAAGCGACAGGAATTATAATTTTCGGTTTTTGACCCATGCTGAAATACTTCTTCAAATGTGTTGGGGCCGCGGTGATCTGGTGGCAAGGTCTCGGGTTTGAGACCCGATTAAATCGAAGAACCGTCGTGTAAGTGGGTCTGGTGCACGTTAAATCCATCGAGTCCAAACTTACTCCCGCTGATGTGGTGTGGAAGTTTGGGGAAGTGGGTGCCAGCTCAGGTGTTGTCCTCATCATCTGACAGCTGTTCAAAATTACGAGGTCCATCCTAAAATAGCCCTAGTGCTGCTTTCAAAATCTCTTCCATAAACTCAGTGTCAAATTTCAGCGTAAAGCAATGCTAATGATAGTTTTCGGGTATTGCATTGAGAAGAAAATAAAGCAGTTAAAAAATAAATAGATTTCAAACATAATGAAGAATTTATAATATGGAATTTAAAAAACTCTTTACGGATATCAGTAATTCCGAAGGGGCATTTCTAATATTTGAAGAATGCACTTGAAGGGTTCTCTAATATATTAAGATTTTGTCAAGTATAATTGGTCAATTTCTTATTGTTTTATTATACTCAGTACAATATTTATAGTAGCTAAATGATGCGTAAATATTATTCTGTGTAAACATGTATGCCATATTATAATAAAAAGCATATTAAAAGCATAGGCATTTTGATGAAGGCATTTTAAATCATTAACATGTTAAGTTCCAAGCAGCAAAAATGTACTAAAATGTGACACTTAATTGATCAGTTTATTAATAGATGCGCCTTATAATACACTGTTCCTAAGAGCATAAAAGCCCTAATTTCGCCACAGTAAAAGAACGATGTTGCTTGAACCATCAATTACTAAGTTAAACGATCAATAAACTATAGTTATACATATGATATACTATCACATGAATAACTAGAGTACGTTGTACGGTTCTGAACAGTTACTCGCGTAAATACTACTGGAAGTTTATGAATAATAAGCAACATTGATGAAACTGTTAAAAAGCAAATGGGCCGCGGTGGCCTGGTGGTAAGGTCTCGGCTTTGGAACCGGAGGGTTTCAGGTTCGTGACCTGATTCCATCGAAGAACCGTCGCGTCGTCTGTTGCACATTAAATCCGTCATGACCAAACGTCCTCCCGCTGGTGTGGTGTGGTGTGGTGTGGAGAGGGGGGTGCCAGCTCAGGTGTCGTCCTCGTCATCTGACCGCGGTTCAAAAGTACGAGGTCCGTCCTAAAATAGCCCTAGTGTTGCTTCAAACGGGACGTTAATATAACCAAACCAAACCATTAAAAAGCAAATTAAACTACTTCTGTTCTTATTTTTTTTTGTTTTTTTTCTTTCGTTCTCAATTGCATTTCTGAATTAGAATTTATTCGCTCATCTTTAAAAATGTTCTTGCTTATTTCAGATAAATACCTCAATGTGTCTAATTATGGGTTTTCTACATAATTAATTAAATATTTCTTGCATAACGTCGACATTAATTTAACAAAGCACTGTAGCATGTATAGCTTGAACAATTACGTCGCGAAATATAAATGCGTCTTCTGTATGACACAGCATAATTTGCTCGAAATCATTAAATACCAAAGAAGCACGGTATGTTGCACAATATTATGCAATAATATATTTATTACTCAATATTTAAATATATATTATACAATACTGCGAATATCATTTAATATCATATAGCATTGTACAATATATGTGTACTGCTGAGTACAATATTTGAACATGTTGGTATGGAGCAAAGTACGGAATCCGAATGAGTTTTATTAATACTACTAGAGATTTTCTTTATAATTTGATTTCGATTAGTGAAATAGCGTATGTTCTGAAATTTTAGTCGATGGAATAAATATCGCTCAATAACTGTCTTGAGGTTACACAAATGCCCAAAATTCCAGCTTTTATATATTAAAAACTTTAAAATATTTAGAAGTTGCCTTGTATTGAATGGATTTTAAATTTGATCTAAGTATTGTTAAATTCGATTGAATTGCTTATTTTTGGCATTTCAAAATTTTAAATGTATGTTGTTGTTGTTTTTGTTTGTTTTTTTATTCCGTCATATAATCTGACTATATGAAAAGATTTAAGATAAATCTTTTTTTTTTTTCTATTTTTACAATTCTTAAATACAGTTCAGTTATATGGCAGAATAAAGTAATTTCTTAAATGAAAATAGAATTTATATAATAGTTAGAATTTTGAAGTGTTTGGAAATCAAAATAAATAAAATCTTTTCAGATTCAATATTTCGTTTCTTTCCTATACTTAAATTTCGAAATTTTCTAAATTAAAACTGTGTTAAAATCATACTTTAGTGTCTTTTCTGTGAAATATGTTTTCTGTAAGTACACATTTAATCAAAAATTAAGCACATTAATCAAAAATTCGGTGGAAGTTAAATTGCTTAACTTCCATTGAATAACTGAAATAAAGGCAACATATTTGTATAAATAGTAATATATTAGATATAATAATTTCTTTTGCGTGAAATCTGAGGATTTTTTACGTTCCCCCCCCCAAAAAAAAATTGGGTATAAATTCTTAATAGTTTGAATTTAAGAAGTTCTTTTAATGTAAGAATTCAATTATAAAACTGCATACGATTTTTCTTTAATATCTTTAAATGTATCTTTTTGGCAACACTGTACAGAAGAAAATATTTCGCTAAATAAGCAAACGCAAGATGGTGTTTATTCAGTTATTAACTAAATGTCTATAATGTACGTCGAAATTCTGAAATAAAGTTTCGAAGTTTATAAAATTAAACTTTTCTCAGAGCAATACGGCAGATTTTTGTTAACATTCTTATTACTCTACCTTACTATTTTTTCCTATGTACTACTACTTTTACTACGTTATGCACTTTTTAGCTTATTGCGTTCAGCTTTAAAAGCTCAGAAAACATTCCAATACATTTAAAAGAGATTTTTCCTCATGCATTCCATAGAAAAAGGAACTGAAGGTACGTTCGCTATTTTCATATTTCCAAAGAAAAATTCAAATTTTAGTGGAATATTTTCGTGTTTTGCATCGTAAATTTGTCCTTGTTTTTTTAAATTAATTAGATCAATTTTTCCCCACATATTTAATTTCTTATAACTGATATACATATTTATTTGAATTAATTTAATTTAAATTTGAAAATGTGGAAATATATTTGCTAGTTATCTTCATATGTTATACTTTTCCATTTACTTTTAAAGTATAATAATTATTTTAACATTTTTAATATTTTAAAATTTTATTTTAATCTCCATTATTATACATTTTTTTAATATAATTATTTTGAAAAATTAATTGATACAGTTTTAATAAAATAATTTTTAATGAAAACGTAGTTCATTGAATATTTAAACATTTTTAAGGGAATTAAATTTCAATCATGTATTAATATACGTAATGGATATTTTTCTTAATTATTTATTGATTATTCTCATTTAATAATTAATATAAATATTTTCAAACAACTAAAAACAATTTTTACAAAGAATTGGCTTTAGTGTTGTTAAAGTATGTAATCAATTTCTGCTAGAGTGTTTAAATTCTACTTAAATATTCTCCAATTGTGTTACAATATTTCAAAATGTAGTTCCTTTATTTAATGCACATTAAAATTTCAGAAAAATTTGTATCATGATGTTTTTTTTTAAAAATTTTTTTTGTCAGTAATATACGAAATATGCATGTGAACAATTTTATAGGAATGAAAGTAAAAACATTTAATCATCATTTAATTGATAATCACATTGAAAGTAATGTTATTATTTTCAAATGATATATGATTGTGGGTTTCTTTTATTTTAGATTATTTAAAAGAATACTCTCTTTTATTTTCCCTATCTCGACTCTTTTTTTTATTTATGCTAAACATTCAAATAATTTTTCATGCTTTTTGTTAATTGATCTTTACAATATGGTCTTTATTTTGCGTATGTTTTTGTGCTATGTAATCACCAAAATTTAAATCCTTGTATTAACTGATATAGCTCCAGACATTAAAATTTGAATATATAATAATAACAAAGTAATTTTGGTGTTTGTTTTCTTTTAGGATATTTTTAACTAATTTAATTATTTAATTCGGTTCGTTAATTTTAATATTCATTACTTCTCAAAATAAAAATTTACTGAAATATCTCACTTATTAGCAAATATGGCGAAGAAAAGATAGCTCTAAAAATTTAAAGAAAAAGTGTAGAAAATACATTTCATAAAGGAGATACTGCATTTTCATTGGTTCTAATATAAATCCATAAAGATTTATTATAAGAAATGTGTGAATGTTTTCGTGCTGAATGTTTCTCTTTAATCAATCGGGTATAATATGTATTGTAATATTTAACAAATTTCAAAAACTTTTTAGAAATATATTATAAGATTTAATATAAATTAATAAAGTTTTCATTTGATGATCCCGAGTTCATTTAATTCCTAGTCATACTGTACTTTGTTTTGATCCCTTTAAAACTAATTACGGTCTATCTCAAAATTCATAATATCTGTTTGTGTATCAGTTTTGCTTCACTGATCTTTAATTTAATATATTTACGGCATTATAAATAATATACTAATAATTGAAGCATTAGTATAATCAGTAGAATTAAATATAAAATGAAATTTAAATTAAAGATTCTATTACAAACAATGTATTTAATATATATCAATGTAAATGAATGTTATAAATAATGGAAACAATAATAACACATTTTCTCATTTCTCTTTTTCACGTTTTTCGAACATAAATGAATAAATTAAATAAGTGCAGTAATTCTAGGGCAACAGAGGATAATGGAAGAAATAAATTATTAAATCATTTATTATTAGATGTTAAGATTTAAAAAACAGCGATTCTAATAAGATGAATATATATGCATTCAAAACATTAAAAAAACTGTTAGCATTAACTTAAATAATCAAATATATTTTATTTATTTGTGTAACTTAATAGAAAAGGCCATAAGGATTTAATACATAATACATTTAATTTTTCTGCCCACCTTTTGTTAATCTATTCCTTTTGTTATTTTATTAACATACTTAAAATAATTTTATCTACGTGCTCTGTCCTTCTACTTATCATTATTTAAGATCTGATGATAAAGCGCCGAACAAACAAACGATACAATAAAGAAGGTTAAAAACAAACATTGCAATCACTTGCTTTTTCAAGCGTATTATTAAGCCTTTTGTCCTAGAACAATCGATAATGGATGACATACCATTTCATCTCCAACCATCGCAATTTATGTCTTCCCGAAAATTGTAATTTATATTTATTTATTTATGTTTGTATGTTTCAATTTTTTTAAATTATTTTTTATCTTTAACTCTTTTATTTTAACAAAAATAGATTATGCTGAAATGAAGTATTGCCATTGTTTTTATTATTCATTAATCTAAATGTAGCCTTCTAAAATTTATGTACATTTTTTTTTGTATGTGTGTGTGTGCTTTTTCTTTTTGAATTAGTTGGTGGAAGAACAGTATTGATTCATCATTAATAGAATTGCGAAACTAATTGGCTGCAAATTCTTATCTTAATATGCAATTTTGGGTTTTAAATATTTAGTATAATCAGTAGCATTATATATTTGATTCATTTTTCCGGAGATGAGATTCAGTTTTCTATTCGTTTCTCAAATTTTGCTGTATTTCAAGTCATTGAAAACTTTCATTGACTTGAAATAATTCCTTAAACTAACATGAACATATTTGTAAATATATTTTAGTGCATTGAGCTTTGGAAGCTCTTTTCAATGTTTTATTCTGTCTCTGATGATAGTTTATATAACTGGATAGTAATAGCATTTGTTGATATCTTGCTTCAAATTCTTAAATGTTCGATACTTAAAGTTCATAATTAATTTTTTAAAAAACTTTTTCGATTCTAAAGTTTATTATTTATTTCTGATTTTATTAATACTTTGTTAAGTGCTCTTTTTATAAGGTTAAAATAGTTTTCTGTTCAATTCTAAAATCACCATTAGGTCCATCATCTTGAAATAACCAGTTATTGTACAACCAGATTCACTAAATTGTGATATCATTTATTTCTAGATATTGTTATAGAGGTGACCCGGCCCCGCCAAAAGAATCTTATCATTCTCCGTGGCCCTTCTTCATAACCAATCTAAAATCTTTCGGATTATGAATTTTATACTATCGCATTTTGGTTTGGCTGCAAGTTTGCTCTGTACCCAAGTAGTATACAAATATTGTACAATATTGTATGACATTGATCAATATTCACAATATTGTATGACATTCATCAATATTCACAATATTGTATGACATTGATCAATATTCGCAATATTGTATGACATTGATCAATATTCGCAATATTCTATAATATTATGCAATATTGATTAATATCTTATAACATCGAACAATATTGTGCAACAGGTTGTGCTACCTGGGTACCAACTTGAAATTCAGTTCTAAAAAGTTGTCATCATTGCTTTATGCCTGCATACTTTAATTAATGAATGCTTATTTTGCTCGTTATAATCAGAAACGGCATTAACAAACATTGTTTATTTGATTAATCGATTTGAAAACATTGATTAACCCATGACTTATACTTTTCTTCCACTTCACTTGTTCAGTCACACAACTTGTTCTTTTCAATCGTCCGAACTAATGTACTAATTGTCGTTTGTTTGCACGTGTCCTTCGCAGCCCTGAGGAGATTAAAACAATCACTCTGGAGCGGGGATCTACCGGCTTGGGCTTCAGCATCGTAGGGGGCTATGGCACCCGGCACGGCGATCTTCCCATCTACGTCAGCAAGCTGTTCGAGGACGGCGCGGCGGCCAGGGACGGCCAGCTGAAGCTCGGAGACCAGATTCTCAGCGTCAACGGCCAGAGTCTGGAGGGCCTCACCCACCAGGAAGCCGTCGAAGTGCTCAAGAAAGCTTCTGGGACCGTCGTGCTCACGGTCCTCCAATAGGAAGAAGCCATCCATTGTTTATTAAGTTTCATGAAATGTCTATAAATGCTTGTAAATGATATTGTTTGTACATTCCTGTTAAACAATGAGAATCTTGATTGCGAAAAAAAATCGAAAAGTTTGGTGCTTTAAAACCTTGTTAAATTATTCATATATATACCTGCACAAACCTCACATCCAAACTGCTATCGTGGCAGCTGTACAGAAAAATTCGAGTTTCACCACAATTCCTGCGTGATTGAACTAACTGGGAAAAAATGCTGTTTTTTTGGAACTGCTATCTACTATTTTTTATTGACCATAATTTGTACACCATGCTATGTCTATGTCTGTGCAAGAGTTATTACAGAACGTCGAGATGGCTCAAAGCTGTTTTTTTTTATATCTCAGGTACAGGCAGAATCGAAAGCTGGGTCGAGGCTACAGATAAAAAGAACTATGTGAAAACTACTATGAACTTTCCATGTGCAAAATGATCTTGTGCCTTTTTTGTTTTCTTCATGCATTAAGAGGACTTTATCATTGTCGAAGTTGAAAAAAAAAAAATTATTAAATGGCATATGTAGAGGGTTGGACTGCTAATCATATTCAAACATAGAAGATATGTAAATAGTTTATATTATTAGCTTATTGTTAAACTGCTATTTCTTTGATCTAATTAGTTGTATTTACTGATGATCTGTATGCAGGATTTATAGAACAGACTGGTAATTTTTTCCAGTAAGTCTTTAATTTATACAACTGAAGCATCAAAGTACTGTGTTATCACGAGCAGATAAACCACAGCTTTTGAGTTTCAGATCTCTGTCATCTCTATTAAAATTAAAATACTGACCCATTTTCGTTTCCTAAATTCTATCGCAATCCAATGCGTATGATCTCTGCATTAGTTATATTTGAAAAGTGACTCCATTTTCTGTATTTTCAGAACTATCTTGCCTTTTCTATGTTTATAAATTTTATTTAATGTCTAGAAAAATAATCGTTATAATGTGTCTAATAATGGATAATTCATATATAACAAATCTAATCCATTTTTTTTATTATTGCCATATTTAACTTACATAACCGATCGGAATTACGACATATTTATTTCTAGTCCGATAAGTGGCAGAATTTGTACGTTAAAATGATGAACTTTTGAAAAGAGTGAAATCGTCAAACATGGATGTAATACAGATATTTTTGTCTTCTTAATAAGATGGATCATTAATCTATAAGAAACCAAGTTGACCTGACGCGTAACACTATGAGCTATTATACCACCTTTCTACGATAGGATATATGGCATGGTAGCTCATTAAATCACATAGTAACTTTTTTTTAAAAGTAATAACATTTTATTGTGCTTAGTATTAAGTGATAATTATTAAAATTAAATTATCTTGACATTAAATAAAATTTAGAAAAATAGAAAAGGCAAGATAGTTCTGAAAATACAGAAAATTGAGTCACTTTTCAAATATAACTAATGCAATTTGTCTAATAATGGATAATTCATATATAACAAATCTAATCCATTTTTTTATTATTGCCATATTTAACTTACACAACCGATCGGAATTACGACATATTTATTTCTAGTCCGATAAGTGGCAGAATTTGTACGTTAAAATGATGAACTTTTGCAAAGAGTGAAATCGTCAAAATGGATGTAATACAGATATTTTTGTCTGCTTAATAAGATGGATCATTGATCTATAAGAAACCATGTTGACCTGACGTGTAACACTATGAGCTATTATGCCATCTTTCTACGATAGGATATATGGCATGGTAGCTCATTAAATCACAAAGTAACTTTTTTTTTAAATAATAGCATTTTATTGTGCTTAGTATTAATTGATAATTTTTTAATTAAATTATGTTGAAATATGTCAGTTACTTTTGAATTCATATAAAATATATGGGTGTGGTGATTTTCAACTTGCGTTGACATTGATTGTAGCTATTCGTAAACCATATGTGGCTCACAACATACGTTTTCGTTGGTGTGATCTTCATCCAAGTATTTAGTGAGAATTTTCAATAATTCATACTCATGAATTCATGCATTTTATATATCTTCACATGAAGCCTTGCTTTGTCTCTAAAGCGAGCAATACTTGCAATTCTGTGATTATTGCGCCTAAATTATGCCACCTTTCGGATCACCCAGTCAGCAAGGTCCACTAATTAAAATGTCGTAGTTTTAATCGATCATATGAATTGATTGCGGTATTATTAGTAAACTCATTACGCCTGTTCTGTATGAATCGTCCTATATATCAACTTGCATAATTCAGTTATAGAGTTGTTAGAGCTCAGAATGAAAATAGACTATCACTTGTAGAGATTTATAATGTTATTAATATCAAGTGCCATCTCTCTGTGTTTGTTTTCCTAAATAATCTGGAAGTATGAACTTATTTCATGTACAATACTTAGTTTTAGTTTTTTGTTTTGTTATAACTGCACAGTATATGATTCAGTATTTCTTCTCGTGCGTCTCTTTTTCTAAATGTGTGATTGATTAATTTAGCAGTTTTTTTCATATATTTCCAAGTCTTAGAAAGTCTTCACGCTTGTCCTGGTCATGTTCGGAAAGAACTGTGGATTCTACTGTACACTGTACAGTCGTGAAAAAAAATGATTTTAAATTTATTTTTGTCTTGAAGAACAGCGTGTAATGATATTGTAGTTTATATTTTGACATTCTACCATTTTATGTATAAAGAATATTTCCAAGTGCTACCTAGATGTGTAAATAAAAAAATAGTCAGGCAATTCTTAGCGTTCATCCTTTTTACTAAAATTTATTGGATTTCATTTATAGAATATAAATTGATTCATTTGAGCAGCAGAAACTTTACATTTTATTTTTATAGCTAATATTTCAACATTTTATAATTTTTTAATAATATGATAAAGTATTGAATTTTGGATATGTAGGTAGCTGATTATTGTAAATATTGACTTCCAAGCTCTCCAGATGAATAAAATCTTGACCTTTCTAGGTTCTGCTGTGTTACTCCAATAATTTTATATTTGTTTATATAAATGTCTTTGATGCTTTAGTGAATGAATTCTGTCTCTGTCATCTTGTATTGCGATTTTTCTTTTCGTCAAAATGATGAATGCTCTATAAAAGATTTTAAACTTATAATATTAATGAAAAACGTGCATACAATTATTTCTAGGTATTGCACAAGAATATATTATATGCATATTGATAGTTTTAATAAATAAATTGCATTGTTTGAAAAGAAAATTAATTATTGTTGTTAGGTATGAATTTCATCTTTCAAAGAAACCATTATAAAATAAAAGTAATTTATGCTATTTAGCCAAAGATAAATATTTTTCTCAGGAATTCTTTCTGTGCCATTTCGAATATTTAAAAATATGAAACTTTCCTTTCTCGAAATAAAATTTACCAATGTCATAATTCTCATCAATCAGCCAAAAAGCAGTCTTCCTGGACTATTCAAAATGTAAATTTGTATTAAATGCTATAAAGTAATATAATTTTAATTTCCGGAATTATGTACATTGAAAATATATTAAACTTATAACCAACATAATAAATCTAATTATAATGACTCCGTTTCTTTTTTGTTAATGTTGTTTTGCAAAATGAGTGGTAAAATTTTGTCTAAATTATATGTTTCGTTACATTTTAAGCTTCTATTTTTTCATTTTCTTGTATTTGACAAAAATATGCTGCTTGAAATGCAAATTTGCCATGGCAATATATTTCAAATTATTCGCAAATCAATATTATCAAAAAAAATTCTTTAAAGGATTAATTATTTCAAAATTACTTTTCATCATAAAAAATTAAAACACATCTGTTTATAATTATTTCTATTTCACTGAATTCAAACTTTTATGTAACAGCAATTTAAAAACATCTTCTCATTCATTTTCTGCTAATATAATATATATTATGTAAACATATTTCTGAAATATACAAAAATACATATTATACATTATGATAAAAATTAAATTTATGAAATAACTATTCTAACAAATCCTTGTCTTCTAGTGATTGTCTGCTGTTAAAAGTAATAAGAAAATGAGTGATTTAATAATAAAACTTCATTTAAAGCATGTTCTTTAAATCATTTAAATCAAATTTAATTTCAAAGTGCGTTATGAAGATGCAGTTTTTACCAGAAGTGTTCTTTTACTAGACTCTAACAATGTGATAAATGAAGCTTAATGATGCATAATATATAATCAAAAATTTTATTATGTACATAAAAGGATTGTGATTGTTATTGTTTTAAATCTTTATGTCCCTATGCACTGTATTTGAATTTTTTTTTTTAAATTCACCTTTCATTCTTTACTTCGTTTTTATTTTTAAATTTAAATCAAATGATATAAAGTATTTCTTATATTTTTTGAAGTATATCTGTGTATCTTAATTGTTGCAATGCTTATTGTTAAATTTCTTTTTAAATGTTATAAGTTTTATTTAAAGTATATTGCTAGTTATGAAGCATCATTTATTAGGATTTCTACAACTGTAACATTTAAGAGAATCTCTTATCACTTACCTTACACTTTTCTTTGTAAATGCTAGCTTTAAATTTTGTATGATTATTTTAAGGCATAATTGAAACAATTGGTTTTAATACTATCTTGTTTCCATATTGTGTTATAATACTGAAATAAATATATCTCTACGAATTTAATATTACTACTCAGCATAGTTTAATCTATGGAATAAATTCACTCAATAGTAAAACTTAATTTTATTTTATACATACTAAAACATTTAAGTAAAAATTACCGTTGGAAAAGATTTTTTTTTTTAAATATCCATACTTTTTTTTCATTGTAAATTCTAGCATGTAATTTCTTTTCTTTATTTTCCAGCATTATTTTGTAATATTTGATATAACATTCAATATTTAACAGCTAATAAAATAAAGTGACATTTTTATCAGCAAAATTCTGTAACTTATTTACAATAAATAACTTATTTTTAATAAAATTCTGTTATGAAATACTGCCACCACTTAGCGCTCAGTTTTAAAATGTCCATTCTTTCATGTTACTAATTCACTTTTCAAAATATTAAACTTATTAAAATATATTTAACATCAAATAAAACTACATTTTCAGTTAACATGAGAAACGTTGGACTTAAGAAAACCTATTCTCGTTCCAAGTTGCAACTTTAATATATTTTTATTCTAAGATAGAATATAATTCTTGTTTGAAATATAGAATAATAATCTGAAATATAAATCTTGTTTTTTGATAAATCTGAATTTTGAATGATTGTTGGTTAAAATTGGTGCCAATTTAATTGCAAGTTACTTTAACCCTTTCGCGGCGGAGAACTAAGAAATGAATTGCGCTCTAGGCAACCAGCGTGACGGGGGAAGATCTGCGCGGACAACACGATACGCGAATCGTTCCAAACGCGGTTTGCTGAGCTGATTTTGCTGGTCATTTCCTTGAAGCGGCTGACCGGCATGCCGATCCAATAATAATAATAATAATAATTTTAAGTCAAAACATTATCTATAAAAACATTTTAGAAACTTACTTCAGGGTAGGATATGTCACAAATGAACGGCGCCAAAAGGCGCTGTTCGTTTGGAGAAACTCTGCTGAAGCGTCTAAAGGCGCCGTTTGCCGCGAAAGGGTTAAATATTTTAAAAACGCAAATTCTTTAAAAATTACATTTTTAAAAATTTTTTTAATTTATACAAAATTATTCAATAAATCTTCAAATACAAGAACAATCACAGATGGTGATATAAATCAAATTCAGAAAAATTATTGATGGAAAAATTTATAGAATTTATTTTGGAGTTCCTTCTATTTTTTTAATAAATTTCTTTATCACTTTTAATTAATGCTCTGATAAAATGATGCCATACATTTATTTTTAAGAAATGTATTTCATTAATCAGTGCGCATTTATTATTCGATATATTTTTTTGAGAATTTAGCTCTTCTGTACTGAATGTTACTTCACATAATTCGTCCTGTGTGTTGAATTGTTTATTTACTTCTTTATTGATTGATTATCCATACTGTCATTTATCTGTTTTATTTTGCTATTTAATTTTGTTTCGATGATATTTATTCAATGCTAATTTCATATGACCTCGAAAAGTTTTCAAAGCTGAGTGATGTAATAATTTTTAATATCTTTACGCATGTGTATATTTGATATATATTCGTTTTCTTTTCATTCTCACCTTTTAATGCACTCTTATTTGCAATTAGAACTGCCATTTACCTTTATGGAAGCTACCTGTGTACTGAAATATTACAGGCTATATTGTAGATACTATGAATTTTAATGCTCCAACATGATTCCTACCATATTAAAAGTAACTTTTTACGATTTACTTTGTCTCCGAATTATTTATCGCTTTCTCTTCATTTAATATGAATAATCTATACTAATAATAAAGATGCGCATGTGTGCGTTATATATGTGTTGCTGCTGACGATAGGCGAGGATCGAACTCGCAACCTTTGGGTTCGTAGCCGAGTAACAAGACCACTAGACAAAAGAAATTTCTCATGTCTCGTAGCTGTTATCTGGCTTATAAAGCGTCACCACATTACTCCCCCTTCAGTTCGTCGGAGGTGAGACGAACGATTTTTTGTCCTGTTTTTAGTGGAGATATATTGGCTGTTGCGCCTTATCCATTTTTTTTTATTGGCTGATTATTTATCAGCTTCATTTATTTATTGGCTGATTATTTATCAGCTTCATTTATTTCTTGGCTGATTAATTATCAGCTGCATTTTTTTTTATTGGCTGACTATTTATCAACTTCATTTTTTTTATTTATTTATTTCTGGTAGAGGGCGCTACAACAGTTGTATAGAGGGGTTTTTTTTTTTTTTTTTTTTTTTTTGCGTATCACGTCATTGGGTCACCAATGTTGTTATTAGTGATAGGCGAGGATCGAACTCGCAACCTTTGGGTT
Organism: Argiope bruennichi; assembly: GCF_947563725.1. Classification (NCBI taxonomy): domain Eukaryota; kingdom Metazoa; phylum Arthropoda; class Arachnida; order Araneae; family Araneidae; genus Argiope; species Argiope bruennichi. The sequence goes on along the minus strand of NC_079152.1, from coordinate 48,476,575 downwards.
CGTAGCCGAGTAACAAGACCACTAGACAAAAGAAATTTCTCATGTCTCGTAGCTGTTATCTGGCTTATAAAGCGTCACCACATATGTGTTCTACAGGTGAGATAAACATTGATTTATAATTACCAAATTAAAGGATGGGAATATGCACTCCGAAGCGGTTTTTTAAAAATTTTAATAATTAAAAATTAAGCCGAATTTAAACATTTTTCCGCGGTAATTTCCGAAAATATTGCACAAATACAAATTTTATAGCGTTTCAACATTTAAACAATTGTCTTTTAAATAATATAAATTTAATAGTCTTGCAAAAATTAAATGAATTTTGGCCATTTTTGAAAAATATTTTTTTGTCTGATTTCTAATAATAGATTGCATTGTTCCCTAAAATTCAAACCGTTTTCATTGTTTCATCAAAAAATTAATAGCGTAATTTTCTTTCATTGTTTAAAGCTAAAGAAGAAAGGTTTTGTTTAGTATCTGTGTAGTTTACAAAACAAATAAGAAAGTGAAGTTATAATATCTGGAAATTTATAAGGTAAATGAACCATACATTTACATTTTTAATAGCGCCATGATATCACATGACTGGTCTCCATTAGAAAGTTTCACGAGCGGAAAATTTGTAAGACAATTAAAGTAATACATTTTGATGTTTGGAAATTTCACAATAGCATGAATATGAGATTACATCTAAACGATTTAACTGAAATTAAAGATAACCAATATCCCCGACGAGAAAGATGTTCTCCCAAGGTGAATATTATGCAATAATATCATCATATGCAATAATAGTATGTAACTGAAAAGTATTTAACTGGAAATTAAAGATAACCAATATCCCCGACGAGAAAGATGTTCTCCCAAGGTGAATATTATGCAATAATACAATAATATATGCAATAATATCATCATAATTAGTCTCATCTTTTATCAGATTTTCATATGCAAATTTCTTTTACAAAAGTTAGAAAACGCTTTATGATTCTTGAATGCATTGAAATTCTACTTTATTTTTAACTAGCCGCCTTTGGCGACCAGCCGGTTCGCCAATCTTAATGTTCGTTAAAATTTTAATAATTAAATATTTTATGCAATTTCTACTTTAATAGCTTCTCCATCAAAATATTTTAAAACTTCAAATTTTGATTATCATATAATTCATTCATAATATTATAAAGGCCTTCAGTCATAACGTAATATGTATCTCTCTCATTTTCTGTTAGCACTCGTAGAATTTATGCTTTAAATTAAAGTGGAAAGAATTTATCTTCAATTAATATAATAATATTTTTTACTGAAACAAAGCATTTTTTTATAATCTAATTACTGAAAATAGAGTCACTCAGCGTTTAAACTTTATGGGCATTAAAGAATATCTTTTTAAATTTATGTAATATCTCAAGAGTTGGTCAATAAAATTTTCTTAGATTCATTATGAGCAGATCGATTAATTAACAATGTTTAAATTTAAATGCATCAAACACTAAGAAAATAAAACGAATCGTTTAAAATAAACGGTAAAAAAGGGTAGAATTTATGCTTTAAATTAAAGTGGAAAGAATTTATCTTCAATTAATATAATAATATTTTTTACTGAAACAAAGCATTTTTTTATAATCTGATTACTGAAAATAGAGTCACTCAGCGTTTAAACTTTATGGGCACTAAAGAATATCTTTTTTAATTTATGTAATATCTCAAGAGTTGGTCAACAAAATTTTCTTAGATTCATTATGAGCAGATCTATTAATAAACAATGTTTAAATTTAAATGCATCAAACACTAAGAAAATAAAACGAATCGTTTAAAATAAACGGTAAAAAAGGGTAGAATTTATGCTTTAAATTAAAGTGGAAAGAATTTATCTTCAATTAATATAATAATATTTTTTACTGAAACAAAGCATTTTTTTATAATCTGATTACTGAAAATAGAGTCACTCAGCGTTTAAACTTTATGGGCACTAAAGAATATCTTTTTTAATTTATGTAATATCTCAAGAGTTGGTCAACAAAATTTTCTTAGATTCATTATGAGTAGATCGATTAATTAACAATGTTTAAATTTAAATGCATCAAACACTAAGAAAATAAAACGAATCGTTTAAAATAAACGGTAAAAAAGGGTAGAATTTATGCTTTAAATTAAAGTGGAAAGAATTTATCTTCAATTAATAGAATAATATTTTTTACTGAAACAAAGCATTTTTTTATAATCTGATTACTGAAAATAGAGTCACTCAGCGTTTAAACTTTATGGGCACTAAAGAATATCTTTTTTAATTTATGTAATATCTCAAGAGTTGGTCAACAAAATTTTCTTAGATTCATTATGAGCAGATCGATTAATAAACAATGTTTAAATTTAAATGCATCAAACACTAAGAAAATAAAACGAATCGTTTAAAATAAACGGTAAAAAAGGGTAGAATTTATGCTTTAAATTAAAGTGGAAAGAATTTATCTTCAATTAATATAATAATATTTTTTACTGAAACAAAGCATTTTTTTATAATCTGATTACTGAAAATAGAGTCACTCAGCGTTTAAACTTTATGGGCACTAAAGAATATCTTTTTTAATTTATGTAATATCTCAAGAGTTGGTCAACAAAATTTTCTTAGATTCATTATGAGCAGATCGATTAATAAACAATGTTTAAATTTAAATGCATCAAACACTAAGAAAATAAAACGAATCGTTTAAAATAAACGGTAAAAAAGGGTAGAATTTATGCTTTAAATTAAAGTGGAAAGAATTTATCTTCAATTAATATAATAATATTTTTTACTGAAACAAAGCATTTTTTTTATAATCTGATTACTGAAAATAGAGTCACTCAGCGTTTAAACTTTATGGGCACTAAAGAATATCTTTTTTAATTTATGTAATATCTCAAGAGTTGGTCAACAAAATTTTCTTAGATTCATTATGAGCAGATCGATTAATAAACAATGTTTAAATTTAAATGCATCAAACACTAAGAAAATAAAACGAATCGTTTAAAATAAACGGTTGAAAACAGGTTTTAAAAAAACTACTTAAAAAACGATGTACTTAAAACTATAAGCATATACAAAAAATATATAACTAACATAAATACAATTTACTTACAAAAGCATGCAAATAACCCAAAAATAATTTAAATCATCCATTGATAACGTTGTCATGGCAACAATCAGAACAGAATGCGCATGCGTGAATTTTCTTCGCCGGTTACGTAACGCAAATACGTGATTTTTTCTACGCCAGTTGGGGTAACGCTATGCGGATTAGAAATTTTTAATTTCCTTTATTCTGTTTTATTTTAATTCAAAAGGACTTAAGAATGAATCTGAAAGATTGATTCATTAACAATGTTTAATTTTAAATGCATCAAACATTAAGAAAATAAACAGAACCGATTGAAATAATCCGCCGAAAAATTTTAACCCTAGCCTCATTACTGTTGGGAGAAAAAAAAACTGAAGCCTTTCTCGTTTGGCGCTGGGGATAATGGAAGATTTTTTTGGCGGAAAAGTTGGCGGTGGGGAAAATGGAAGATTTTTTTGGCGGGAAAGTTAGTTTTTAATTAATAATTAAAATTCTAATTAAAAATTCGAAAAAAGAAACCCCAGGTGCACATTCCCAACCTCCAAGGTATACATGTACCAAATTTGGTAGCTGTATGTCAAACGGTCTGGCCTGTAGAGCGCCAACACACACACACATTGAGCTTTATTATAAGTATAGACTAGATTTGAAGATGAAAATTATTTTTATTAATCGCATTTTGTAGTCTGTAAAATACGAAGTTTTAAGAGATGCATTAAAATTCTTTTTATCTATGAAAAAAATGAGGCATATTCCGAGCAATATCAACTTTATTTGGAACTCAAATAGAGATATGTTTAATAACAAAAAAAAATCAGTATACAGCATAAAACACATTTACGTACTTTTCATTTTCATTTTATTTTGTCTCACTATATTGTAATGAAATGTAAACAACATTTTTACATTCAAAAATGGTATTTACGTAGTTTTCGTAAAACAACCAAAAATACAAAGTCTAGAAATTAATAAAGAAACAATCTAATGGCAACCTAAAAATCTACAAAAAAAATTCTTCTACATTCTATTATAAGAATAACTAATAAAATGAAAAACCTATAAAGAAAAAGCAACAAAACATACATAATATATCATTTTTGTGCAAAATGACTTAAAAAATCACCGGTGACAGTTCACAGCGTAATCTTCGAGCATCATCAGATTTCACTTAACATTAATACATAAACATGACTAACTAGAATAGAATAAAACCTTATTCTTCTTTATAATATACTATGTTTAATTTCTTTCCGTGCCTTTTAAAGACCAATAACCACAGGATTTATCGCTAGAGATTAGATATTTTATTTTCCTGTCTGGAAATCTAATTCTTCTTTTTGATTTTTCAATTTCTAATACAGGTATTTATTACATTTCTTAAAATATTTTAAGACAGTGTGAAATGTAAAACGCTGTTTCTCATTTTTCTTAACAAAGTAGGACGGAAATCTTTCCTTTTTCACAACATGCCAAATATTTAGTTCTTAGAAAATAATCTGAAGTATTATTACATAATAGCTTTTTTGTGAAATGCTAGGTAAATATCTTAAATTATAGATTCAAGGCTAAAGCACATTAAATGGGATCTTGTAAAGCTTTTGGTCAAAAATATTTGCTTGTAATTTATATAGTTTTTCACTTTCTGTATTACATAATACACAAATACAAATAATGTTTACGGAATATCTAAAATTAAGCTTTTATCTAAATCTTATTAAGCATTTAAATGTTTTGGGAAATAAAACATTAATTATAATTTTACGCCATATATATACAAAATTATTTTTTTTAAATCATACACAAGGTTAAAAATTTTAAATAAATGTTTTACCATTTCATAGAATATATCTCATATTATTTTTTGTGTTATAATTATTGATATATGCTTTTAAATTATTTTCACACTTCCTTTCCAAAGATTATTTAGTTCTGTAAGAAACCATTACTTAAATGGTTGAAGAGATTTCTCGCCTATGAAACCTTTTTAAAATATATCATATCTGCAGTTCTATAAGTTAATTATTTTTATTTATTTTTTAATTCATCGATTCTATTTAAAATTTTTATGAACATTTTGATTACTTTGTTTCTTGGAAAAATTCTTTCTAATATAATCAATCATTATAAAGCATTTTCTACTTTCATCTATGATTTAATATAAAATCCACATAGAATACATTTTTCATCATCATATAATATTTTTCTCTCCTATGAGTACAAGAATTTTTTAAAAAGTCAAAATCCAATCACATAATTTTTTTAATTCACAAATTAACTATAATTTAAAAACGTAACATCAACTCATCAAATCCATAAAATTTAATAAATCTCATCTCTAGCAATTCCTGTACCTTTCAACAAATAAAACAAATCATAGATAGCAAGTATCATCTAAATTGGAAAACATCAAATCTAGAAGATTCCAATCTTCAAAAATCACAGCTCAATTTATCACTCAAAACAAACATGCCAATTTTTGACATTTCCATGTGCACTTTAAAATTTAAAAAATAATGAGTGCTATCTCTCTCATAAGGCAACATCCTTCACATGACAAAATGATGGAACAAATAAAACTATTCTTTTATATAAAAGCTTTGTAATTTTCATTTTGAAACCAGCATAATTTTTAATTATAAGATAACAAGCACAAAAGTAAAATTTTGTTCCAATAATTGTCACATCTTTTCTTCAGTGTAGTGATATTTTTGAAAAGACCACCATCATTTGATATTTGTGAATTAAAACAAACTATTTTTAATAACAGTATTTTTATAGCAATGTCATATTCATCTATAATACTTAGGATTTATTTTTATTTACTTTGTGTTTGTTCTATTTCTAATCCATAAAAAATTTACTTATGTTAGTTGAACAATTAGTCATATTTTGCAGTGCAGTTATAAATTCGAAGAATAAAAATTTGTAAGTTAATTTTATTAAATTTCCATAATGATTGCGCAGTTATAAAACAAAAACCGCATGCCTATTAAACTTTTAAATGTTCTTACTTTTGCATAATATTTACCTAAAGAATATGTCATTGGATTTCATTTCAGAAATATTTTAGAAATGGCTCTTATACAGCAATCAAAGAATGTTATATTTGTTTCAACATTAAAATTAAAATTTTCAAGAGATGCCAGTCAAATTTCTCTAAAAAAATTAAAAACAAATTAAATAAAACATTAAATTTAGCCTCCATTTTAGCAACGAATTCTAAGTATCTGCCCAAAAACAATGGCACAAGAATTCAAGTTCGAATAAGCTCGTTAAAAAATGACTTGCATTTTTAAATTTGAATAAAAAAATGTTTTCAAAATACTTAGAATTTCTTTTAATCAATTTCTGTTTTATACTGTGTACATTTTATAAATGAAATTGATTGGCATCTCTCTTATTTCTTATTTATATACTAATCATAAAAAGTAGGCATATTTACAGCATATGTAATATATTCAGTGTCAACATCACGTGCTATAGCTTAATTCAGTTACATTCATGCCCGACCGACAGTTAATATTTAGAAATATATAAAGGCACATAAAATCACACATAATCGGTTATTCGATAAGCTATATAATCACAATTCGAAACCTCAAAGTAAATATTTAAATGCAACGAAATATAAATCCCTACAATAATGACACAAAATATGTACGCATTTTTTACACACATTTCGTACTCCAATAACAAAGTAGGCATCAAAGGTTTACAGTAACCAATTTTACAAATCAAAAGTATGAGTAATATTATTTATATTTTTTCTAATTTATATATTAAAATTTCAGCTGCTGAAAAACCGGATATCGATTAAAAGTCAGTATTATAAAAAGCAAACGCTTTTTTTTTTTCGATAGAATTCTATATTCATTGAAGTAATTTTTTATGATAGTTTGAATTACTTTTATTGTTTGCAATATATTTATAACTATTTCCAGAACATAAATTTTCCAGTCTGTCAAGAAAAGATTAAAAAAACAGAATCCTATTATAGCTTCTATTATTAAGCGATAATATATAATAAGATATCGTTTAATGTTGAGAAGTAAGTAAAAGTTATTTTTTATTTCTCTTTTTCTTTGTCATTATTTTAAGATATGTATTAGGGTGTTTTTGCTGTTTTACCCATTTTAAGTAATAATCATGAAAAATTTATTAAATAGTTTTGATTAATCGAAATAAGATTTCAACAGAATGTCCTTTGTAAATTAGGTTATTGAAATCCTTATATTACCTACTTGATCACAGGATTATTAATGTATTTAATAAAAAGGGAAATTCTAAAGCTAAATATTTACTATGTTCCATGCAATACATAAATCTAGTTTACAAAAATGTTAACGATATTACAGAGACTCTGTGAGATACGAAATATACTAATATTTTGAAACATTATATAAAGTTAACTTAACTTAAAATATGTGGTTAAATTGAAAGAAAACCAGATACTGGTAATTAAATGCCAAATTTTTTATAATGATGCTATCATTATAACAAATTATGGAATTTTGAAAATGATTTTAATAAACATTCTTTAACTAACATTATTCAGTAATAGTATAGTTTTTATTTTTTATTTATTATATGTAAAAAAAAACGAAAGTTATGGACAAAATTGTTCATCAGGAGAATAATTGTTAATACATAATAATAAAATTGACCATTTGAAATAACTTTCAGTATTTGGGAAAAGCAGTATTGAAAAAAAATTAGCTTTAAATTATACAATACAATACAGTCCATTAAAAAAAATCTGACTGGAAATCAGGGCCGCAGAAGTAGAATATATAAGTGTGTATTTTTAAAAATTAAAAAATTAAAATTCGCTAAGGATATTTATATTTTCACTTTTCAAGTCAAACAATTGTTTGCATCAGGCTGTTTCAAAAGTGCACCACACTTTGAGGATCAGAACATAAATTGTCATGTAAGATGTTTTCTCTAATATTATCAAAGATGCAGAGATAAAAAGTAGATTTCGAGCCGTGGCAAACTAACGTAATGTCCTGTTTCCCCGAAAATGATAAACAACAAATCCTGTTTATCCCTAATTTCCTTTATAGTTTAACATCTACATAGTGCGATTAAATACTCAAGCTCAGAAATTCAAAAATGGTATTATCACCTTCTTAGCATTTGAAGTTAAAAGGTAGAATCAGTTAAGAATTTCACAATGCATAATTTTTTTTTTTTTTTTGCAAATAATTTTGGATACAATTCGATAACTTTGAAGCTGGCCAGTTAAATAAAGTTTATGCATATTATAAATAATAGAAAAACCTTGAAAAAATTATGAAATTGGTGGAAGAGAAAGATTTTGATTTAGCGAAATTTCGCAGGCAAGGATTTAATGATGTAGTAACAACGATGGGAACATGCAATAGTGTGCAAAAAAATGCATAAGCGTTATACATTCTTACTTTGCATGTTGTGCGATTCATTATTTATATTTAATTTTTAATAAAAATTATTGAATAAAACATAGAAATTTGCCCATTGTTTTAAAACACCAAAATGAATATTTTTTTTTGTCGTTACGTTGTTTACTGGAAAGAACTGGAAATAATGTACCATAGAAACCATGTAAGAAGAAAGAGGCTCGAAAAATTCTAAATCCAGCTGGCAAATATGATGCAGTATATTCCTCGTTTCAACCGCATAATTTTGACAAGTACAAAATTAAGTGAAAGAAATTAAGTGATACGTTTTCGCGAATATCTATTTTAGGATTTTTTAAAAATTAGAAACATTGGATTTTGTCCTGCTCTTAATCATTTGTTGCAAAGTTATCTGATTCCTAAACCTTGTTTCAAAGTCTTTTCAATATGAAATCATAGATCTATTATTATCAAATAAATTGTTGGAAAATGACTTGCACAAAGTTACAAAAAAGTGAAGAAAATTTGGCGATCTGATGTATATCTCTAAAAAGACAACTGTGAAAGTAATTAAAAGTTTTGGTAAAGTAAATGTAAGAAAGTGAAAATAAACTTTACGAGGAATAATACAGAGATATTCAATATTTAAAACAAAGCCCGCAATCTATTTTAGAATAACTACATTTTATCCCATGATAAATTATGAATTTAACTTGCTTTCAAAGTAGAAAGGGCATTCTCGATATTTACCAAGAAGTTAAAATCCAAATTTAAAATAAAAGCATGTAAATAAGAGATGCATGAAAAAGCAGCTAATTTTATACGAGCGTTTCTAAAAAAAATTTCATCATCACAATAACCTTTAGTTAAGGTGTCATTTAAAAAAGAGTTTAAAATAATTAACAGCATCAAAAGATTAGTTGACAACAAAATAAATTTTAATTTTCGCCTAATTTAACCTGATGCATGCACAATGTGCTTCACGTGTGTAACAGTTATTGTGATTGTAGTTGAGACTGAATGATCATTCTTAAAACTGAAAATAAATAACCTCTTGAAATTGCCAGTTCAGTTTTGCACTCATAATCAAGCTCAAAAAATTATTAATGAGTTCGCTTCCTGAACAATAAAAAAAAGAATTTTGTAATGTAATAGTAAAAATAAACTATACAAAAACAGTTTGTTAGTCAAAGAATTGTCTTAATTATAATGCATGTGTTTAACCTTAAATTCTGGTTGATTCTAAATAATTTTGGCTATCATATTCTTTTTTAACAACAAGAATAAATTGAAATTTAAAAAAAATCACATATAATAATACACATCAACGATATATTCATTTATCGAACAAATTTTCCTTCATTGAAAAATTCTTTCATTTAAAATTCATTCAGAAACTTATCATCTTTAAATAAAAAAATATAATTACAGTTTGTGAAAAACAATAAAGAGAAGGCCAAATTATCAGCTAGTCCGAATTCTCTAGTTACGGCCCTGCTTGAAATATTTTGTGCATTTTAATTGCTCATTTGAATTACTTATATTAAAAATTATTATAAATTATTATTAAAAAAATACAACACATTTTCAAAGCCTCGCCATGAATTTACATTTCTGCATACCAGAAATTTTTAAGTTTATATTTAATAATCTATTTTTAAAAAATGTATGCAATTTAAACCATATTTTTCATGATTAACAATGTAGAATATTTTTTAATGAAATTTGTGGCTTTAATTTGTATAAACAACCAAATTCATACTTTTAAAATTTCCACTTGCAAAGAATATTTAAAAAAATAGCAAAAATCTATTTATATAATAAATAAATTGTGAGTTAGTTTTGATTTATTACAGCATTTAATGCATGAAAAGGTCTTAGGCTATAGCCATTAATTCCGTGAAACATTGGAAAAACAGAATCTTTCAAAATCAATGTGTTTGTTTGTGAACTAAATAAAATAATAGAGGATGAAAATCAAAATATTTCATTAAATCTTCAAGTAATACAGAAACAACTAAGAAAAACATGTTCTACATTGTAGACAACAAAATGACCTGTAAAGTCTTAATGCCTACTGATAATGCCTAAGTTTGCAAATTTTATGGCAACAAAAGTAGTAAACATTCAGGATTCATGAAAATTCATTATGACTAAAATCGTATCACTATAACAGACGTTCCAAAAATTAGGCATGCAAACACTAGAGAAGGTCAGTTTCAGTTGTCTTCAATGTTACCACCCTTATTCATGAAACCATAACTTCTAAAACGAGGCTAACTGTTCCAAATAGATACAAGTGCCTCTTAGGAAAAAATATAATAAAATCGTTTGCTCCTGTTGCCATTTCCTTCTGGAATCAACATAATTGCTCATTCATCTTATATAGAATGAATAAATGAATTATCAGTTCGTGATACATAATTTTCATTGCATCACATAAGTCATGTTGATAGTAAATAAAAGAACAAAACGATTCGGTTTCTGTGTCTAGATTTGTTGGAATTTTCTACAGAATTCACCGAAACTTAAAGACTGCTTTATATCTCTTCTGTACTTTGCATTTTTATAGGTAATAGTTACCCACTCCAAAAAATCTTTGTTTTAATTAAGGCTTATCAGTGCGTGTTGACTGATGAAATTAAAAACATTAGCATATCGAATTATCTACGGTTACGGTTATCCGCAACCCATTTTCATTATTATGAAAAATATTGAAAATAATACTACGAACAAAATCAGATGCACTTTCATCGTATGGGCAGCTGATTAACATAAGACAACAAGAACAATAACGAATTAGAGAGAATCAATTAGGGGGCGGAAAACGAATGTACACATTCTAAGTGTTGGAAAAGAAGCATTCTAGCTGTTCATGCGGAAGCTTGTAGAATACCTGTCCAATGTTGAAAGATTTTCGAATGGTCAGCAACTCATCTATCGATTCTATTGGGTTGGCTTTAGTTGACCACACACAAAGCGAGCTGTTAGGAACTTGGAAGAGCAGTCGCTGCATTTCCGGAATGGAGTACTTCAAAAGCGAGGCGTGTACTGGGAACATAACAGGTTGAATTAAGGTGTACTCCTTTACAAGGGCCACCATACGATCTATATACTCACGAGTGTACCTGAAATAAATACCCATTCAAGTAATTTTCCCAAAAATGCTGACATACAGGCAGATTAAAATCATTTAATTTATTTTCAAAATCATTCAATGTGATGACAATATCACTTATCTCAATTTACTAATTTTAGAAGAGAGGGTTAAAAAAACTGAATTTTTTTTTATCATCAACAACAAATATTCTTGCTTTTTTTTATATCTGAGATGAAGATGTAGTTTCATTTCAAAAACTGAGATAGTTTGCGTTATTTTTTAAATAGTGATATATTTAATGAATTTTCTTAAAAATGGTTATTTGCTTTCATTTATTCATTTCATAAAGTAAATATTTTTTGCTTGAAATTAAAATAAAAAATAAATAAATATTAACAATACAGAGAATAATATTTAAATCTGAAGATCAAATAATTTTTTTTAATTATAAAATAGCTATCAACAGAATTTATAATGATATTTTAACAACTGATATCTGATATTTAAAGAATATGATAAGTTTCGAAGATATTTTATCATTTTAATAAGAATTAAAATCAATATTCTTTCAGATTTAAGAAAATTTCCTTTTATTTTTGCTGGTTAATATTAGGATCGGTTCTAAAGTTCTTTGGAGTTCCCTGAATAACCATTCTCAAAGTGAATTTCTTAAAGAATCAAGTTTATGTATTTGCTTTTAAATACAAAATAAATTTCAATTAAGAAAGAAAATTCTTTTGTTTCCAGTTTTTGTGTTTTCATAGATTTTATATGGCTGATTTCATAGATTTTATATTTATAAGGAAATACTTTCATAGAAGATAAGATGAGCTTAGATATAGAATTAAACGTTGTAATTTTCATTCCAATCTAAATTTATCATAAGCCTTGTTCTTGTATGTTAAATCATATTTGAAGAATTCATTATGTCTTGAAAACCATATATTTGTCTTCTTTTTATATAATTTTTATTTTTAAATTTTTTTCAGTATATATTTTTATACTTAGAAATTATTAATCATGATATTGCAAAACAAATAAAAGTAATCAGAGACAGAATTTAAATTTTTAAAAAAAATTACATTGATATTTAATATTTTACGCAATTTAATATAATAATTTCATTTCATTACCCAATTTTAAGATAAGTGGACGGCAGAACATCAGTCGTCCATCCTATTGATATGATGGATCTAGGAAACCGAGTTCTGCACAATGTAAGAAATGTCCATGCATCCACAGGTATTGCGGAAGAGCTGTGCGGACCAAGTTGAATATCAGCATTCAGAACTATAGGACCACGTAGCTGGAAAATTAATAGAAATATGTCAGGGTTTTCATTACGAAAATTAAGATTATTTTCCAAGGCATTCAGAAAATAGTATTATGTACTTCAAACTCGTATAAATATATTTGTGCAAGTTTGTCAACTATATTGTCAAGACAACTGGAGTAATAAAAGTTTTTTTTTTTATTAGATATCTTTTGTATTAAAAAAATGTTTAAAATATTAATTCTTTTTCAGTAACTATGTAATGTAGCAATTTTTTAACTTAAATTAATAAAATAAATTATGTGCTTCTTAATTAAGAATTTTTTTTAGTCATTAGATTAAATTTCCGTTAAAGAAACATAATATTTGAAAGGAGTCATAAAATGTTAGCTATTAGTATGTTTTAGATAAATTAATGCTTTCAAAGAATACAAATTCTACAGTTTAAAAAGTTTGACATCTTGTGTTCTAACTTTTAATTAGCTTATTATGTTAATTTTTTTAAATTTATTTTTGTCTTTGTGCGAAATTTTATTTTTGGTGATCTTAATTCTTTTCGAATACAAAATTCTACAATCCCCATCCTTTTTATCACACAAACGCCCTCGCCATATATTTTCTTTAAGCCACTAATTCTCCATAAATAGGTTTTTTTTTTTTTTTTTTTTTGATTTTATAGTTTCGAAAGAAAAAGCACAGAAATGAAAAGATGCAATATTCCAAATAGTAAATCATGTGAAAAATCATTAAACAGCATGAAAAGCCTCCAAAAATACTTTCGAAAACAGATGAACCTGCACACTGTTTTTGAAAATATATGTACAAATAATTCAGATTTACTACTACTACAAAGTTTTGCTAGAACAGTCATAAAAATAACAACTATCCACCAGCTGTCATAATAGATATTAGGTAAAACGAGGACATAGTCGAAGAAGTTTTCTTTATTCAAATGTCACTATATTTAATTTTCAGTCTATTTAAATTTCATTCGATCTATGCTTCAGGCAAAATTTCATCACCTGAAATTTCAAAAAGGTATCACACTACATCATACCTGAAATTCTTTTGCAGACAAATTCTCGTACCAATATTCAATCACTACAAGCAAGAGAAGGGGAACAAAAAAAGAATACTTAGCGCATATTTTATCAGATCTAGGTTGAATGAAGATAACGGAATGCTATTAGACTTTCTGTACAAAATGTTATAGAAATTATTTTCCTAATGATATATTAAATGTGTTTCGAAAAAGAGTCATGAAACCGCACTGCTAAATGTTCCAGCCTTTTTAATCAGAAAATATAAAAATGCTTGAATAAATGGTGTAAATATTTAACTGATTAGTTTTTTTTGGGGGGGTGAGGGGTTTGTCTCATTTTAAAAGTTTTTCAGTTATAATTTTATCTATTTTTAACACTTATTTCTATCTCTAAATCAAGAATTATCACGCATCAAAAATTAGCTTTATTACTTGCACAAATTATCTTTCTGTTTTAAAATTGGATAATTTGATAAACTTCTGTTCATTTTTCACGTAAGATGAATAATATCATTCTGGTCTTCAAATGATGGAAAATAAAGAAAATATATAAGCCAATTTAAGAAATGTTAAAACTCACGTGATCGGCTACCCTTGCAAGCACTCTACATGCAGGTTCGACCACCTCCGTGGACTGAAAGTTTAGCTGGATACCTTTATTGTTGTATCTGAGCAGCTCCTGGAGCCATTCTTCCAGAGTGAGATCGCTGGGAACTGTGGCCGAGGGTGACATGATCGGCACAGGATAGCGACTGTTGCACGACATGCTCACATCGCCTTCTATGAGATTGGCAGAACCTACAATGCAAAAAGCGGTTACAAAATAAAATTTATTTCTGTAAAGGTTTATGATGAATCATGTTAACTAGTAGAAAAGCGGATTTAGGCATTTTGCCCACCTAATCAGAGTACAAGTTGAGAAAACTCTTTAATTAGTCAATTTATTTAACTTTACAGTACATTTTTAACTTAATCAGTATTTTAAAGATATATTTAAAATTCCTTTTTTAACTAAGTAATTTTGTGAGATTGTACAGGATTTTATTTATTTACTAGAAGATATGCCCACCTATGCAAACCGCTATCCTATTAATAATATCTTAGGTCTGATTGTCATAGCATAACCAACGAAAATTATGGCAGAAAGTCTCTTGCATATTGGCACAATGCTTAATAAATAAAAACAAATATTATTTCTAACACACTCCAAATATAAATACATAATGACAATAAAAATAAATAATTAAGATCCTGAATTCTACGAATTAAACAAAATCAAAATCAGCTTCATAAACACTTGAATCAAAACGAATTATTAAAAAAATATCGAAGCAAATAATGGTCAACTAAGAGAAAAAAAAAACGTACCAAATATGATATTTTTTTTAAAAAAATGGTTGAAAGAAAATTATAGAAATAACTTCTAGCCATGCGGAGAAGTCAGAAATATAATGAATCAGCACAATAAAAATTTAAGACCTCATTTCATTAATTTTTGCAATAATTAAACGTCAAAAATTGTAAATAAAAAGTGAATTTTGCGATTCCATAACTAAATTTTACCCTTGCTTAGTTTTATATTTACTTGTTAAACATCAAAACAGAAGTTCGAATTTCGCATTGGTGGGAATATTTTTAAACTCTGCCCAGTACTGCAGGCGGTGCTAGATATAGATAAATAACACCTTTAGGGTCCCTAACCAAGAGGCTTTAAGCTGCTGCCTAAGGCCCTAGGGTGAGAGAAATGCCAAGAGAGGATGGATATTTCATTTTTTAAATAAAAATAAAAATTATTATTTGCACAAAATTTGTAAAAATTTTAAATAAATCCAGTTTAAAAGAGGGCCTTATTGTGTGCACTATCTAAGGTCGCAAAACACCTAAACCCGATTATATTTAAACAAATATAAATAAATGTGCCGATATTTAGATTTTTTATATTTAATTTTTAAATTGTTAACTTGTTATTTAAGAATTAATTTTTATAATTATTTTATGTATTTCCGAATGTGTACGGAATGGAATAAATTGATTTCTGCCATTTTGTATGTTGCAAAAGGAACATTTTCGTTTCTCAATAAAACTCCAAAAATTCTGAGAATTTTTGTACTGGAGTTTGGGAATGGGCAGTGCAATCGTAAGAAAAGGTCAACAGGTTGGATGAAGGAATTCGATTTTTTCGGTGTCTAAAAGAAAATAAGTCAATCAAATGTTAAAAAGATGATGCAAGATAGGGTGCATAAATGGAAAAACCAGTGGTTCTTTAGAGCTCTTTCTCTTCAGGAAAAGAACTTAGCTCCAAAGTTCTTTCGCAACTTTTTTTAAGTTCTTTGCGATTGTTTTTTGATGGACAACGATCAGAACTTGCTGATAGTAGTTAACTCGTAAGTGTCTGGGCAAACAATATAATCTTGGTGGACAAACTTAGTAACCCTTAGGACATAACCCTTTTGTCCCCTAATCATGCGATTTATTAGTATGTGGTCAATGTTGGACTCGATATTGAAATGAATGATGCCTCAGCTGTATTATCCTCACCATGCCACCCTTCCATCTACGAAAGAGAACCAAGGACAAATGTTTCGAATCTGTTGTGAGCCGTAATGAACCATTACGGCCATTTATGTTTTTCAGGATTTCCTTACAGGTAAGCTTATTTTCCCTTTTATACTCTCGGTGTTATAAATATTTTTTTAATTTAAGTTCTAATGGATAGAAGATGTCTTTTATACGCATGCCCACGCGCACACACATGTTCGCACTCACATTTATATACTCCAGTAGATCTAGCATGAACAAATTCTGTTTCTTCTTTCATCAGAAAAAAGAATAAGTTCTTCAGTTCATAATTTCTACAGTGTTCATTAAGGCGGTTAACAGCCTCTGACGCGATCATGCTTATTTCTCATAATACACGAGTAATAATACTAAAATATTGCTCGTGGCATGAACAAATGTTAGAAAGAAATAGACCAACAATTACTTAGTGGACTTCTAAGATTATTTTTCACAATGGTGTAAGGAGACTTTTTGACCACAAAAGGAATATATAACTTTTAATGACATTAGTATAATTTATCATGAAGATATTGTATAACATTCTAACACATATGCAACTCATTATATAATTTTTTGCTCGCTCGCTTAGTAAATGATCTTGGACTTATCTCTATTAATAATAAAGATTGCATATACAGTGTATACATACTGTGTGCGTGTGTGTGTGTGTATGCACTTCAAAGCAATTTTTTTAAAATTTTAAGTAACTAAACATTTAGCTTTTGTCGTTTTCCTGTGACAACTTTTGAAAATATAATAACACAAAAATCTTTTTCATATGATCTAAAAATTTTTAAAAAAATTAAATTTTTAATAGTACCAATTTTTTGCTGTTTTATTCTTTTTTATTCTTATTTCTATTTTAATTAGTTTTCAAAAAAATTTAGAATAATCTATTTCATTGTTGAAGTGAAACTCACCTCGTTTTCATTACTGCTACTTGTATTTCATTCTAGCTCTTATTTAATCATTTTTATAATCAAGATATGAAGATTCGGCTTATTCTTCTACATACATAAGGCATGCTTTTAATTAAATTTTGATTTAAGGCTCATAATTAAGGTTTTGCCACAGAATCAAGCAAGAATATAATTTTTTTAACCTTTACCCTTAACCTTACCCTTTTTAACATTTACCCTTTTTAAACGTTACCCTTTTTTAAACAGCGTTGATCTTTTCTGTGATATAAATGATTATATAAACATGTAGATTGAAAATTGAGGAAGTGCGCAGTACAATGCACAGAATATTGTAAGATTTCTAAAATAGTTTGAGTTATAATTCTATAAAAATTTGAAGTTCAAAAATATTTTGCAAAAGTCGGTACAAAATATTTAATTGAAATATTTAACATCCATTCATTCCGACGAACCAACTAACAGCCAAAAGGCAGCTAATAATAAATATAAAACGTTTTGCAATAAAAATATATATTGATTTAACATAAAAAAATTACTCTGCAAATATTTTCACAAGTACTTACCAAATTTTGCAATGCTTTTGAAAGTAAATGATATTTCAATTGAGTGACAAAAACTATTATTTCAAATAAATAATCAAAATAAAATATAAAAAATTCTAAATGTACTAACTCCTTAGCCCCGTTGCCAAACGAGCTTTATTGTTTGTTGCACGAGCCCATGTCACACGAAGTCCATCTCCTTCTGCTTCCGGAAAATAATCCAAAAGGCTCGAGGGCATCGAATTCTATTTGAATAAAAAAGAAAAATTAGAATATTTTCATCCTTTCATGCTTTCATATTCGGAATATAATTTTCGCACAAAAACACAAATAAAATATAAAAGAAAATAGTCCCTCTGAATCTAATGGTGACTCAGCAGTTTCAAAAAATATATTCCAGGAAATTATATAGAAAAGAAATCAAAATATTCTATACAAATATAAAAAAATATTTCACACTTCTCTATTATAAATTTTTAAAATATAATGTATTATCATCATTATATTTTATTATAATTTATTAGGGTTATTACACCCTTTTTTACTTGAAATTAGCAAAAAAAAAAAAAAAACCATCTCTATTCTTACAACCTATTGTTATTGTTATTTTTTTAATTAAATTATGTTGGACAGAAATAAAATCTTTTGTGTTATTTAAAAAGTTAGTAATAAGGCGTCAGATGAGAGATAAATGATAATAAGACATCACATAATAGTGAACTTTGAAATAATAATTATTTTTCTCTACTTATAATTTGCAGGTATTACGGTGAGTTGCTTAAGTGGCATATCTCGACAAAGAATATAGAAAAAGAAGCGCAAAAATTCCACCAACACATTCTTCAGCGAACTGATATTTAAATTTAGATCAAAGTTCACTTAAGTTCAAGTTTCTTATTTAATCGAGATCTAAAAATAAATTAATAAATAAAAGCAGAACAGTAAAGTTAAAGGTCAATGCCTTTTCTTATCTAATCATTTTGACATTTTTTTCATAAGGTAGATGAAAGTTGTTTCGAAATGTTGAAACCGACAGTATGAAGATGCAATTCCATTTTTAAAATAAACTTTATCGCAGATAGAATGACAAATAGACAATTTTAAAGTATGTATTTCGGACTCGCAGAGGTCTAAAAAAATGGAGATTCATCCTTTTTTAATTTATTATTATTATTATTATTACTAGTTGGTACCCGGCGCGTTGCTGCCACAGAAGAAATAATTTTGGAAATATTGTTTGAATTTTTAAATATTTATCATTTTTAATTAGGAACGATGGAAAGAGTGATATGTATTTTCTTGTCGAAAATAAATACATTCATTAAAATTGAATGATATATTAAGAAGAAGTATAAATATTATTATTATTATTTTACTTTATTATTCAAGTATGCTTTAAATGAACAATATTTTTTTTCTGTCTTCAGCAAAAACAAATAAATTCCTTGGCTGTCCGACTCGTCCGATAAAACTGATCATGTGAAAAACATGGATTTTCTAGGTTCAAAGCAATAAGTTGGCAAAGTTTTATCGTCATCGGATGAATAGTACGGAAACTCATAAAATACGAACAAACAAAAATTCATTTTTATATATTAGATTATTAAAAATTAAATAAATTATAAATTAAAAGCTATTAGTAAGTAATTTTTTTAAATATATCAAAAATATTTTGTTCTTTTATAAAATAAGAAGCATTACAATTCAGTGTAAACTTCCTATGTCTCTGCTGCAAATAATTTACTTTCTTATTTCATACCATCACGTAAAAATGCCACCAGTTTTTCACCACATCTAAGTGGGGAAAGATCTCGATTTCCAAACAAAATTGGATTTAAATAATTATATAACATATTTCCTTCTCCGATCAGGAAATTGTGTGTTTTGTTTCTGCCACCGACACTCAACCATTCATCTTGGAATCAATCACATAAGATTATGATGACTCTTACGAACAAAACTAACATTAAGCATGAAAAAAGGAATGGATTCAGGTCGGCAACAAAAATAATTCGGATTCAGTCTCAACTTGAGGCACATACGAAGATGAATAACCTCCTGCAAAAGAATAATGCATCACCAGCAACGTGAGTAATGATTGCTTACTGGGCGTCCAAAGTGATATTTGATTCCAATAGACTGCATCAGCTGCAATTATCTGTAATCATAAAAAAACGAAACAATGTAGGACGGAAAGCGAGTAAAAATAATTAAATCTTGTAATTTTAATAATTTTCGCATTCCATCGGTATGTTTAGTAGTTTGTATCGATTAAAAACTTTTGCCATTGGTTTAAACTTCGTAAAATTCTTAAAGAATTTCTTAAGTGTGGCGGTAAAACGAGCGATTTAAGAAAGCCATTAGCAGCGAAAATTTATCTATACTTATATAAAGCTCAATGTGCGTGCGTGTGTGTGTGTGTGTTCGCGCTCTACAGGCCAGATCATTCGACCTACAGCTACCAAATTTGGCACATGCATATCTTGGAAATCGGAAATGTGCACTTGGGGACCCTTTTTATGAATTTTTAATTAGAATTTCAATTATTAATAAAAAACTAACTTTCCCACCAAAAAATCTTTTTATTTCCCCACCGTCAAATGAGTAAGGCTTCAATTTTTTTCCCAAGCTAACGAGAATAGGCTTAACATATTTTCGGCCGATTACTTCAAACAGTTCTGTTTATTTTCTTAGGGTTTCCTGCATTTAAAACTAATTGTTAATTAGTTGATTTGTTCATGATGAATCTGAGAAAATTTTGTAGAAAACTTCTTGAGATATTACATAAATTAAGAAAGATATTCTTTAGTGCCCATAAGGTTTAAATACTCAGCGACTCTGTTTTCAATACTCATATTTAAAAAAAAATGCTTCGTTTCAGTAAAAAAATGTTCTTATATTAATTACAATTTAGCATTTCCACTTTAATTTAAAGCATAAATTCTACGGGAGCTAACAGAAAATTAGAAAGATACATATTACGTTATAGCTGAAGGCCTTTATAATATTATGAAAAAAATTATATGACTATCAAAATTTGAAGCTTTAAAATATTTTGATGAAGAAGCTATTAAAATCGGAGTTACATAAAATATTTAATTATTAAAATTTTAACGAGCATTAAGATTGGCGAATCGGCTGGTCGCCAAAGGCGGCTAGTAGTAAAATAAATCAAATAAAAAGAATATTAGACATATGGAAGTAAAATGAAAGTCTGATATTCCTAATTTATTATGCTTATTTAAAATGGCGTAACGTATTCAGTGATGCAAAATTGTCCAATTGCTTGAAATTGAGCTTTTCAACAAAAACTTTTGATGAGCATGCATTTTTCGCTTTTCCTTCCCATTTTCACAGTAATATTTTTTTTTTCATATTGTTGCATATCTATCAGCATGGGGGGGGGAAAAGAATTATCGTGACCATGTAATTGTCATTGCTTTTGTGAAATGAGAATGGGGCGTTGTTTCTACTAAACCTGCTATCAAACACCTATCCTACGTCCACGTCGATTGCAGATCTACATTACATCGTTATCAAACTTAATAGGTATCAGTAGAGAATTTCAAACTAGACAGCTCCCTGAGCTGAAAGTAAGCTCTAGACAGATTGATTAATGTATGGTATTAACCAAATTGTTACATTAATAAGTTGGTAAAAAAATTTAAAAATTATAAAATATTTGGTCTATAGCGTATTTTACTTCAAATTATTAATTTCTTTACTAAATGACTAAAAGTGCAAATAATTACTTATTATTATAAATATTAGTTCTTCATTTAAGTGGTTATATTGTATTCTATCTCACAAATCATATAAACTAATAACTTTTAATGTTCTATTTGTTTGAAGTTTATTATCTCCTTATAATCTATCAAAATAATTAAAACTTTTATCTGTAAGAAGAAAAAATTGTTACAAATAATTATAGTTAATTTTGCAAAAAAATATATTATTTTAGTCATTACTTTCCATTATATACATATTTTTTAAAAATAAATAATACATTTTCACAATTTTACTTAAATAAAAAAAATTAAAGTAAGATAAACCATTATCATGTTTATTAAGTTAAAAAAATCCATTGA
The DNA here is from genome assembly GCF_947563725.1 of Argiope bruennichi. Lineage (NCBI taxonomy): Eukaryota > Metazoa > Arthropoda > Arachnida > Araneae > Araneidae > Argiope > Argiope bruennichi. The sequence continues at coordinate 48,454,578 of NC_079152.1, read as the reverse complement.
AGTGGGAAACTAAATTGCTCAATTATTAATATACGCTGCTTAAATCCGCCATTGAAAAGAATGCTTTATTATCCAGATGAAGGTATATTATATATATATATATATATATATATATCAGGTCGACTGTTTGAGTTTATTTTTAAAGGAAAAATTCTGATAGTTAAGGGCTAGCTTACTACATATCAAATATTGATGAATTTCCAAGGAAATACTTTTAAATGCAGTGACCACATTTGTATATCAGTCTTGAAAGTCTCCTTAGTAAATATTAGGTATTTCTAATTTATTAAATTAAACTGCTTTAGCTATCAATTAATCGATGAAATAGGAATTATTTAATCAGAAGGATTTCAAAAGCACTTCGTATATACGAAAACAATAATGAAAGACACTACTTTTAATATGGCACCTTGGCAAAGACATAGTGCACGTTGCTTTTTTTCTCCCATCATATTCTTCTCCTTCCGTCACAGCCAAAAGTATTTTTGTTTAATATAAGCGGTTATTATTGCACGGAAACTGCATATTGGTATATTTAGCATTTTCTATTTTATATTCGTAAACTAAAATGATTCAGTACAGGTAACAACATTTAGTAGTAATCACAGTGGACAAATAGTAGATTGACAAAAATCTACTGTTTGAACTTCGAAAATCGATCATGTATGCGAGCCTGGTGGAAGTGGCGTGGAATTTAGAGAATAAAGTACCAGTGGAGCCTCAAGAGTCTCCAGCAAACTAGTGGCATGCAGGGCCTGAATACACTCAAAACATTCTCTATAACCCCTTATTCCGGGTAGAGGAGTTTCCCTGGTGGAGGCGGATTTAGATATTTTACGGTCCTAGATAATGCAGATAACTATGCCATTTTTTTTAACAAATTAGTCAATTTAGTTTCACACAGAAACATATTTTTAACATGTTAATGATTTATTTAAAGCTTATTTTTTTATTTTATTAATTTTGTGAAAATGTATTTATTTTAATTTATTTATTTATTATTACGACTCTAGATTGTACACATCCACTTTTGTACTTAATAATATTGAAGCACCAGGATTATAAATATTTTAATAATTAAATGAATGCAATGGGACTTATAGAAATCAAAACCAATTATACTTGCTAAAGTGTTAATATTTCACTAATATTTTATAATTCATAGAATTTGTAGGGTTGTTTTTTCTTTACTTTTTACATTTTTATTTATAAATTTATTTATTTGGCAGCTCAGAAAATGAATTTTTTTATTCGAATTGCCAGAGATTCCCTTTCAACTTAGAAGCCTTAGGCAGCTGCCCACTTGGAAATCCGCCACTGCATTCTGGCCCAGAGAATTTGCCATTTCTGCTCACCCCCCACCCCCCTCTTGGAGAATCTGATATCAACCTGGGCAGTGTATTTTCTACTTGACCATAGTTCAAAATTAAGCCTTCCCTAATAGCTCTTTTATATTGTTATAGCCTCAAATCTGAATGTTAATCTAACAAATGTTTTCTTCTCCTTTTACAAAAATACGTATAAATTACTTCCGATAGCAACCAACAAGAAAATTACATTTCACATTGTATTGGCATTAAAACAAAGCATGATGATCCAGCAAAATAAAGGAGATCTAGCAAAAAATAACGCCTAAACAGTTTGAATAGAAACCAATAAACAGTCAGTCATGTATATCTCTTTGAATTCTCTGATGCGACACCAGGACGAAAGAGGGAAACAAATTAAGAGGAAACAAATATGCTAATTTTGAACGCGCAACATCTGCCAGCTTGTCTTTTCTGATGTACAACACGTGTGCCCCGCGGGCTAGCCAAAGGGGGAAAACACGAACAATTTTTTATTATTATTATTATTTAATTCTTTCCTTTCCCATAAACAAACTTCTCCGACTCCGTCGATGAGAAGTTCACTGTTAAAATGGATGTCAGTAGACTCTTCCAAGTTACCTATCTTCTTCCTCTTTCCCACTGTCACTTTCGATTAGCGCAGTAACGGGTTGGAAAGAAATAACTCGGTCATCAATTCCGTAGCGGGAAAGAAAAACGAGTTCTGGAACTCAAAAACTGAAAATGAACAATCGAGTCCGTTCTAATTTCTTCTGGGAGGTCATTGATTTGTGATCCTTCTAAACTTTGACTGTCAGGTTCAAGCTTTTCATGAGTAGCAACCGGTCAAACACGTAATGTATGTGTTTCACCTTCTTTCAATAGTCATAAATGTTTTCTGGAGCCTTAGAAAAAAATAAAGAATGCAAGTAGGAATAGTATCTCATATCCTTTGATTGATATCCTATCTGTTTTTGAAAATCGGAAATGAGGAATTCCCTTCCATTTTGTATTGCCATCAACCCTATGCGCACTCCTTCAGAATCAGCCAAAAATCAACAAAACACTTAAGGTATTAGTAGATTATGCGCAATTATTATTAGCTGATACTCAACACGTTTCTGCTACAGAAGAAATAATATTGGAAATATCATTTGAAATAACAATATTTGGGAATGATTGAAACAGTGATATTTATTCTCTTGTCGACAATGAATACATTAATTGAAATTGAATGATGTATTAAGGAGAGATATAAATAATACTTATTCTATTTCTTGGCTTTAATATTCAAGTGCTTTAGAGTAGGCAATATATATATAGAATTGGTACGCAATCGGATGAGCAACGGCACAACAGCGCATAAAATACTAACAAACAAAAATTCATTTTTATATTTTACATATAATTAAATGCACTATTCCTATAACCTTCCCTCAAATGGAAGCATTAAGTTGACCTAGTTCCATCGCAATAGGATGAACGATACGGTAATGCATAAGATACGAACAAGCTAACATTCATTTTTATGTATTAGATTATAGCGTTTTTGAATTATTTAACCCTTTGCGCACTCAGATGGTATCTCTCAGGCACCATTCAAAGCAGTGCATCATTTTGACCTTTTATTTATTTTTATTATTGTCTATTTTGATTGTTAAAAATACCTACAGAATAGTAAAAGCATGTAAATTAATTTTTGGGGGAAATTCAAATTGAAACACTTATAAATATTTATTGTTCGAAACAATAAACAAGCTCATGTATTAGGTGAATAATTTTGCATCGAATTACTTTTTCGAGTGCAAAGATTTAATTTTGATTTTCTAGTTAATAAAGCAATAATTCGAATCACGTATGGCGCACGGGCATGACAATTAAGAAATTAAACAAAATGGGGGGTTTTTTATCAAAAAAAAATTGTGTTGAAAAATATTTTTATTTTATTTTATTTGGAATCCTCAGTTCCCGTGCAATTTTTTGAAGATTATTTTTTAATATAATCAGAATTCAAACGATCAATTTTTTTAAAAAACTTGTTCTTGATTTCAAAATGTATCTTTTTTTTTTTTGTTATAATATTTAAAGTTCTCCCGTCCCATAATCTTTAACAATATTTTAGGACTTAGTTTCTGATGAAGAAATAAATTTTAGATGAGATTAACTTATTCATGCATAATTCACTTATTCATGTATAATTCATGCAGTTATATCGTACGTCAATTCAATATTTATCAAATTTAATGCGAAAAAATAATTTTCAAATTCAATTAAAGTATATTCATTAAAATTCACAAACAATCAATAAAAAGTACATTTGAATCATGCTCTCATAAATTCGTAAATTTTTAACCTACTTGAGAAAAAAAAAATCGATTTCAGAAATTCAATTAGTCTGAATTAAAGATTTAAATACTTTGTTTCCTAAATAAAATGTATTATTTTCAATATAAAAAATATATATTGCCAAAAATAAATATTAATTATAAAAGACAGTTTCCATACATCTTGTATAATTTACTACAAAATGAAATATCTTTCCATTTACTAGTTCCCTTTGAATTTATTTCTAACCTTTTAAAAACTGAAAATGCAATTCATTATCACAGTGACTCAAATCTGAAGGCATTTCACGGACATTCATTGCATCCAATTCCGTCATTTAATAGATGATTTCTTTAAAAAAATTACTAATTTTCATATCATATTTATCAAAAGAATAAAAAGGTAAAGGAGTTTGGAAACATACACTTATTTATATATTTACACTTTAACATACACTTATATTATATATATATATATATTACAATCAAATAAACAACTCGAAGCAAGCACTTCTTTTAACTACGAATAATCTTTTAACAAGATAATTGAAATTATGAATGAGTCTGCTAAGCATAAATAAAATATGAATTGTTTTTAATATAGGAATCCGAGTGATAAGCACAAACACATGTGAATCATTCACAAAGGATGTTTTTAATTAACTAAAAAATAATTGTTTAATTAATTGTCATGCAACTTTCTCTAAAACCTTAAACCCCTTCGCGTGCAAGGATGTATCTGACACGCGCATCGAATTATTGAATTTTTAATTTTAAAATCTGAAATTAAGTGAAAGTATTCAGTAATTTAAAATGCAAAAATCATTCAGAAACGCTTTATTGTCTCTAAGCTATTACTATAGGAATTAAAATAACAATAAATGTCCCACATAGGATGTCATCTAATTAGAAGGTTAGATAAATTGGTACGTCAAAGGGTTAATTATGAAGGATATTTTCGTTGTTAGGATTTTTATAGAAAACATAAAAATTGACGTTTCAATTTTATTTATATGGATATACAATTTACCAATATTTTTTGGTCGAAAACCTATCAAATACTCAGATAGTGACTTATATAACATTGAAGCTTTAATCGTCAACTTTTTAATTCGAATTCTGAATAGTTTTACGAATCCATAATAAAGCTGCTTTCGACGCAAGGGAACTTTTAGCATGTTATATTTCTTAACTTTTAAGAGAACTTTTCAACATATAACAATAAAAATAGTTACTTAAAGTAAAAGAATTTTTAGTATGTCATATTTTTAAAACGGACTAAAAAGTTTAAATAATCACCCCTATTCCAATTCAGAGTTCCCTGAAAATTTGTAATAGTAAATTAATTTATAATAATAAATTTTCATGAAAGTCTCTATGGGGCTAGGAATGTGTATAGGGTTTCGAACTCCTCATGGAAATAGAAGAAATTATTTTAAAAATTTTAGTTCGTTTCAAAAACGTAATGTATCAAAAAATTTTTTTATTTAAAAAGTTATTTTCTGCTTTTTAGGCTTGTGTGCAATTGATTTTAAATTGACTTCCGGATGAGTTATATTCGACGGCAAAATTTGTACTAAATAGACAAGAAAGCGAATTAATATTGCATTGCCATCTAGTTCTGAGCTGTGTTTAAATTTGCAAGTCTCTAGTTCATCGAAAAGTTATATGTAATTAAATTAGCTTAAAATCGATTGCAGAATTTGTACCGAACAGACAAACAAATAATTAAATAAGAAAATGCATTAAAAACTGTCTAATTATTATCATAAATATGTGTAGCTATGTTAAGGTCCATTACATTCTTTAAAAAAATTGAAAAGAGTCTGAATTAATTTTCAAATTAAGCGACATAAAATTTACACTTAAATGGTAAATAAACGGGAAAGATTTATTTATTTATTATTATTATTTTGCTTGTAAGTATTTTTAAACAGAATTTATTGCAGAAGAAAATTCGTACAGATTACATATTTATCAACCAGAACACTAAAAATCATGTAGCGCAACAAGAATCACGGCATTGAAAAGAGTTACCTCAGAAAATAACGTTCATTCACCTACTACGGAAGAATAAGAAAGCGAACAAAACAGCAACAAAAAATAAGAATCTGCTATAGACATTGAAAAAAATGAGGTCGCCTGAGTCGCAGACTTCCGCGATGTAGCAACGTTTAAAAGGAGAGGGTTGAATTTTTCGTGATTTAATTTTCCTTATCCGAGATACCATCTTCGATACAACACCTGCTTTGTGGTCTGGGGATTTTTTTGGTTCTCTTTTAGCGCTTCTCCTTTGTGTATATTTCCGTTCTATTGTGGGACCATGGATTAAAATTCTTTTTTTATTTTTATTATTTTTCACAGTTGCTGAATATTTTAAGAGCAACGACAATGCAGAACTGTGTTAATGTAACTCTACTAATACCGTCTGACTAATATGTTAAGAGCCTTACACTAATTAGTTTTCTAATCACAGTCATTAAAATATTAAATTGACTAAATAATGCTTTTAGAAGAAAAAAAAATAGCTGTCTCTTTAAATGGTCAATCATTTTCTGCGCTTTCATTTTGCTAAGTTATATAATTTTGAATTAATTTTTTGAAAAAAAATGACTAAAGAATTACACGAGCTTTTAAATTTCAATCTTTTTTTTTTTTACTGCCGTAATTTTCACTTCCGTTACAGTGGCGCATACTATTAAAATGTTTCATATAAAATTGTAATATAAATCCCAATGTAATTTTTTTTTTCGTTTTTACCATACTTAGCAATTATATTTTTATATATATATATATATATATATATATATATATATATATATATATATATATATATATATATATATATATATATATAAAGGCTTTCGATAAATATTAGTCAATTAAAATTTTGATTTGAAAAGATTTCGCATGAAATTAAAACTCATATATAATAAAGCGCAGTATCTGCTTGATTCAAATTCAAAATATCAGTTAAAATGAATCGCTTTAAAAATTTTCAGTTGATGATAGATGACAGTTAGATTATAATTTACCATTTCTCAATGTAGACCTAGCTAATAAGACGCTGGTCTTATTAGATTCTCGTCGTGCTATGGCAGAAATCTTTTAATATTTGATCCAACATATATATATAATGACATTTTCAAATATAATTTAAATCTTAATTAATTTCTACATTTTTATCTTAGCATTATTAACTTCATTCTAAAATGTTATTTTATTTCTTGATCCAATTCCACTTTTCATTTAATTAATTCTACATGCACTCTAGAAAATTGATGACTTTAGCATTTTCATAAGCTCCAGCTAAAGAGAGAAAATCCCCTAAGGCTTACAATATTTTTTTAGAGATACCTAAATTTCCCTTTCCTAAGTCCACACGTGGCAAAGAAATCTCTATCTAAATCTCATAATTAAATCACTGAAAGATTTTTTTTTTTTTTTTTTTTTTTTGCTTTTGTAATTCGAGGAATACTGACACGTCTTTTATCATCGTTTGTTTCTTGTACAACTTATGCGCCCCGGGATGAAATAACTTGAAATTAAAATTTCAAAAGTCTCTTTTTCTCTGCGAAGCATCTGCTAAAATAAGATTATAAAGTAAAATCGTGATGCTGAAGTTCGTAAGAAATTTTCAAAAATTAGAATTGGAAGAACTCAAGAGCAACTTTGTAGCATATAACCAGAAAGGCCTATGCGAGTTTGACGAAGAGAAGGGAGAAGAAGTAGGACACATGCAAAAAATTAAATTAGTAAAAATTAATTTTTTATAAAACCCTCATTACTTTATTATCAATACAGAATTTACATTGGATACGTCAAATGACAAAACATTTCTACAGAAAAGAATATTCGAGGCGTACAAATAAGCGGATGAATAATCAATAGTTTATACAACATTTAATTTTTTTAATTTAAATATTACTCGAGAAATTATTGTTCGAAAAACATTGTATCTTTTAAATTTAAAAGCCACACATTATTATTTAATCAAATAAATTGTAAGTTAGAAAACAATTAAAAATATTACAGGGGAATTTAAACTAATAATGATAGAATTAAAATAAAGGAAGAAGCAATTTTAAACTGAAAGATGCCATAAGTTTGGAAGTATTTAAAGTGTAATTGTATTAAAAATAATATTAAAAAATTGGTTATCCTGCATCAACTGAAGGGAGGAAAATGCATTCATTAAAAAATACACGGAAAAAATATGTTTTTCTTCCCATTCTGTTGATAGATTCTCCTTTTCAATTTAAAACGTAAACATTTTGAAAGTAAAGCTAATCTAGTTAAGTGCAAATTCTAAATTAGTTCTAAATGAACATAATGTGAATAGTTTGAAGTAAAGCATCACATTTCACGCTTGGTTAATATTCCGTACGATGTTTGTTTTTAATAAAGCTTGGTTATCACTTAAGTTAGAATAGTTTTCGAAACCATCCAACAGTATCTTCTAATTTGTAAAAAACAATAATAAAAAAGCAGGCCTTTTTCGTTTTCAATCCTGTAAACTCACTAATCACGAGTAAAATCGATTTTTAACATAGAATATTTTTTACTGATGAGTCAACTAGTTAAAAATGCTACCCTAAATGCGAAAGAGACTTTTCAGCAATTCAAATACGAGCTCACTTTTAATGCTGTTGTCATAGTGAAAAAAAAATGGATAATTTAGAGGGGTGTTTTTTTTTTCTGGTCCAATATATTCAGAAAAAGTCGTATTGGCATTGATTACAATTAAATTTCGTTTTCAAATTGTTAAATATTAAATTAAATTATAATATTTATTATATAAAAAAACCATTACTTAAATCAATTATTGATAAAAAATAAAAAAATAAAAAATTTATTCTACTTTTTTAATTTCTTGTACACAAAGTATAGAGAACGTATCGTAATCATCAACAAAATTCGAATCCGATATTTTGACGAATCTCCACATTTTAAACCTCCTCGAAATCGAAAACCACATTTTTGGTAGTATGTCTGTACACCTATCTCAGACCATGATAACTCAAAAATACTTTGAGCCAAATTTGTAATTCTATAAAATTTTCCATTAGATTTTGATGAAATTCATTTAGAAAAAGTCTGTAAGAGTACAAGTAAAATCGAACAACAAAATGTAAATATCTAGATAAATAAAATTTGGTAAATAGGTTTAACATCTATATCAGTACTGAATTCAGAGACAAATCTATCAAGAGGCTAATCATCTATCGGCTTGTCCTTCGCATGCATGCAACTTCAATAACTCAAAAAAATCAACAACTTAGGAAATTTGATATGTGATTTTATGACTACAACCGTAGTTGCAGAATTTTGGTTACCATCAATCGAAAAAAAGGCGTCCACAATAGATTTCATAAAAATGCTGAATTCACTCCAAATATCTATTTCGTAAGTATTGTTCACCAAAGCTATGCATGATATACTCGGTCTTACTCAAAGTCCACAATTTTAACCAAGGGGAGAGAGGTCTAAGGTCTTTATTGGAGTGTATGCGAGAAAATTTCGGAGAGACCACTCATGCTGGTTGGCAGTAAGTGCTGGATGAAAAGGAAATGAAGCAGAGAAGTATGTGGCATAATTCTTGTACAAAAATATTAATATGAATATAAGTTTAAGCATAATAATAGTAATGATGATAACATTCCATCCATATAATGATGTACGCTAATGTGGCATTCTATTAGTTCATGCATCAAATATATCGATATTCTTTTCCTTCTCTCTCATTCGACAAGAACAAACATTATCTGTTATTTATAACTCACAGAAAAGAATGGACTCTTTTTTAAATTCTATTTTCATGTTCACAGTGCTTGTTGAATGATTGAAAAAGTGATCCTAATAATCCTGCAAATGTCACAATTGTGCTGAAAATGTTATGCTCTTCGTTTTGTGCGATGCTAATTTGACTGACTTTACCCCTAAATTTATTCTACGCCCTTTTTCACTCTCACTCTTCAAGATCATGAAAAGTGTCCCTTCACGTGTGCCTGTAACCGCAAACTTCTTTATAACAAGTCATTCTGCTTTACAAGAAGAATGTATAAGAAGTAACAGTCATCTTCATGCTAGTTAGTTCAACACTCCATATTGGTCGACATATAAAGGATATATTTCGAGCTCAGTTCTGAGACGATCGAATATTTTGCAGCAATTTTCTAGATTTCTGGCCTTCTTGTTCTCCAGACTGAAATCTTTTCCACTTTTTATTGAAAGAATTCCCGAAATTTCTTGTGTTTAGAGGAAACATACGGAACTCAGTCTGAAATGAAAGTTTGTAAAACATGTTACGCTGATGCAAATCTTAAAGAATCTCTTCACGCTCCGATTGAACATGCTTTCTTTTGGAGACACATTTTCACCTGTTGGTCGAAGTTTGATTCATTATTTGTATTCTAGATTTGTGTTCTTCATAATCCTTGTATTGCATATAGCAATTTCCAGTTCCAATTAATTATAATGATCCAAGATTTAAAAAAATGTTTCATGAAGTGTATCGAAATTTCAAGCATAATTTAAAACTATAAATTAAAAAAATAATTCGCTAACAATTATTTCAAGTTTTGAAAGCACCACCATGCACTGAAATTGTTTGACAAGTATTCCGTTTTGAAGAAACGTGATGGTTTTTGGAGACAGATGCTATGATTTTGAATTGTGGTCATACATCCTAGGCATGAAAAGACACCTTCATTCACCAACAACATAAGCCACGGTTATCTGGCGGTAATGTTTCGATTTCGGGGTGGAGTGTTCTTAATTTAATGCTCGATACTACTGAAGGTTCACGTGTATGTATCCCTGATGCTCGTTAAATTTGAAACATTATTTTTAGAGTCTAGTTCTTGGTGAAAAAGACTGCTGATTCATGAGCCGCTTTAGGGCGTTTAAAATCACGAGGTCTGCCCAAAATAGAACCTGATGCTGCTGTAGAATAAACACTAATTAAATTTCACAACAAACCACTTGTAGGACATTTGGCATAAACTGTATAAAAAATAAGTACTGAACGCAAAAGCATGACCACAGTTTTTTGACGGAACTTGAAATCGAGAATAATAATAATTCCTTCTCAATTTCAAGTTCTGTCACAAAACTGTGGTTATAGAAGCTGAGAATCTGCTGCGATGACCCCCAGATGATGTCTTTTAAGGTGTTATTATTATTATGTGCCTTAGTCAGGTTAACATCATTAACATCACAAATCTAAATTTATCGCGGATCAAAAGATCAGTTATTAAGTTTAAAAGTTGTTATTCATTTTATAAAGTTTAGTTTAATGTAAGTTTTGTTACATTAAACATTACATTTTGTTACATTAAGTTTTGTTACATTCTGTTACATAATGTTAAGTTTTTATTCATTTTATAAAAAATGAATTCATTTTCCATATTATAAATAATTTTTCAACTTGCAAAGACAGTCCCTCTAGAGAGCGAGAAATGAAAATAACAAAAGTTCATGATTGGTAGTTATATTTAAAGAAAAAAAAAAGATCGTTCTGTTTTTAAAAAAATAAAATGCCCAATCTCAGGAACATATAGATAGATAAATATGCTATTTTAACGTATGTGGAGCAGAAATCTTTCCTATTACTTATGCCGTACAGCAACCATCAAATGCAAGGGAATTGCCACATGAACGTTTCCGATTGCTTTGTTGAATGTTTTTAAAATAGAATTAATCTTGAATAAAGATATTACTGACAAATGATCCTCTAATGTCCTGTTGTAATTCATAATTACAGCTGAACATCTGAATTTTCATGTAATGCAATCCAGTAAAAACATTTTTCAATTTTAAAACTGAATTTTCTTAAATCAATGCTTCGCTTAGCAATTGATAGAACTGCAAAGTATTATAATTACTAAGAAGGCGCTCATATTGTCTTCAAAACCGCCATTCAGCCATAGAAAAAAAAATATGTAAAAGGAAGCAAGATGATAGAAACACTCGTCAAACAAAAAGTTGAATCGAGTGTGAAAATAGTCTTAATCGTGTCACTAGATATATAAACACTGTGAAGTCTGCATAAATTTGTGCTCATATGTTCCTAAAATCTTATCTCACAAAAATGACTTTTGTATTATCTTAAAAATGGAAAGTTTGCCTTTTTCAATATCATTTCCGCATAATTTTTTTTCTTTACTTTTAATAATTTTTAGAATTTAATTTGATACAAAATCGGTAACAATGTTTTTAATTTTATGATGCAAAGCATATTCATCCATCAAAACATACAAACGTATGTTTTTACCAATGTTAAGATTAGGAGTTAAAAAATTTTCTTTTCCTGGGCGTTAGTTCCAAAGTAGGATTTTCATTTCCTCTTTTATTTCGTAATGCATATTCTCTTTAATGAAATGCAATTCATCTTTTTCAACCTTTACAAACAACATTATGTTTCAAATTCATAGTTTAACAGCCTAAAAACATCAATAATATGAGGGAACAAACTGATTGCCCAAGGCAGGCAGTAATTTAATTATTAATTACAGTTATATCTGATGTTTGTAATCTTTTCATATGAATGACTAATTCCTCGTATAGGCCGATGTCGATTTACTTTCCCAACCATCATGAAATAGTGATGATTCTCGTTTTGAATTGAGTCGATTGAGATTCAAACTTGGAGTATAAAGGATGATTAAGGAAATCGGTCGTGTACTTACCAATGAATTGACTGGATACATATGAATCCCGGATGATGGCCACAAGATCTACGTTTTAGAAATCCATCCCCGGAGGACGACTTTGACAGCGGAAAATCCAAGTTTCTTAAGGTAAGATCATTCAGCAAGACAACAGGTTTTGATTTCTCCCTCCTCCTGAAACAGGTGCATTAAACTTACGAATTGCAGTTACAAAACATAAAAAAATTCAAAATAACAAAAATAGATATATTCAAACTAAATAAATAATGAATGAAATACTTTTCATTGATTAACATGATTCGAGAAGTTAGGAGATTCTTATTACGAATTAGAGTTCGTTCATGCTCGTGTAACATACGTCAAACGTGCAACGTCAATTTAATTTTGGAATCCATTGTGCATTTTACTAGAAAAAAAAAAGAATGTGATGTCTCAGCATGTTATATTTTCCAGGTGAACTGTGACGTCATGTAAATTGAAGCCCTTAAATATGTAGTGTATTCTTCACTTTTCAAACTTTAGTTCAAAAACAGTTGAATTACAACTGAATATAGCCATTTTGTCTTGATCTATACAATGTAGAAAAAAATGAAACATAAGAAATAAGGAAGGTAATGCGTTTTCTCTTCTACTTTTTTTTATAAATATTTCAATATGCTATCAATGTGTTCTTTGTTATAAAAGAAAAATTAAGAAGAAATGTTTCAGAAAAAAATGGTGGACATAAATTGTAAAGTTAATAATTTGTCTACTGAATTCATTTTCCGGTCACAGTTATGCTCGTGAATGCTACTATTTAATGTTTTTGAAAATCAATCCCCACACTTTCTTTTTCATCATTTTTTTGGAAATCAACTCTTATGATATCATTTGAAATCGTTAATATGATTTTTTTTTCTAACACGTAGATTCTGATTTTTTTAAAAATTGATAGGCATTTTTCGAAAATTGTGTTTTTTTTTTGTTGTTGTTGTTGTTGTTTGTTTGTTTGTTTGCCAGTTTTCAACAAACTCGAATTTTTCAAAAAAATAATGCAGATACCGAATTGAAATTTTCTCCATTATTACTCCATTAATTTTCTTCTGTGTAATACACACTTAAGTAGATGCACCAAAGATGTTTCTATAAATTTTAAAAAATGAAAATATTTTTCTAAAATTGCATTTTTTTAAATTTATTCTTGATTTATTTAAACTATCAAAATACTTGGTAACTCATTTTAGAGATACTTTAATACTTACAACTTTTTAGAAACTTTTCCTCTCAGATTAAATAACTTTTTTTTATTTAAATGCGGAAAAAAGGTGTCTCAACTTTCATCCACCCTCCTCCTCTAAAACTTATCCAGTAACATAACCGGATATAAAGTTAAAGGCCTGTTTAAGACAGCCAACACAATAATTTGAACCAATAATTGGTGTTTTGTATATTTTCCTTTTATTCTATTGTATGTATCCTCTATCTATTGTATATTTTCCTTGTCATATCTCAACTCGATTGGACTATTAAGCATCAAACGCCTTCATGTTAGTCTAGTTTTTACATCAAGGTAAGAACATGTAAGGCAAGATAAATTTAAAATACATTGATAAATCAAATACGCCGGTCTTGAAGACCTTATGGAAAAAAAAAAAAAATACGTCGATCATGGCGCCGAGATTTACGCCTCTGTCCACTCACGCCTTTCAGTATACTAAAGAAAAAAAAGGTAAACCCAAGAAGTTTATTCTGTCACATTTGAATCATAAAAGCTTATAATCTCCTTAAGAATCCTAAATTGCGTCTGTCACCTAATCAAATGGAATTACTGTCATCAAAATAACAAGCACAAAGCTACAGAAGTGCAAACAACTTCTGATACGCTGCCACGCAAAAAAAATATTTGTTTGTTTGTGTTCCTTTCAGAAATCTTATTTCCTTAAGTATTGCATCAAAGTTTATACAAATGCATCTTTGATTCCGCGTTATGATATTGACAAAACTGGCGATAGATGTCTAATGTAACATCCACGATAAAAAATAAATATATAAATAAAAATTTTGAAGTGATCCTAAATTCAAAAGTCATAGGACTAAAAGCACATACTAGCATATTTATCTTATATTTTAAAAGTTGTTCGTTTATGTATGGAAATTTATGCATTTACCCTTTTGAGAAATGTTTTGAAAGCAAATGGAAAAATCCGATTTATTCTAATGCCCATACAATAAATACGAAGACGATCCGATTTCATTGAAGTTTAAACAAAGTGGATGGATTGTAAAATCTGTCACATTCTATCCATGGAATTTTTCTTCTTAATAAGATACCATATTTTATTTCGGATAATTATTATTGTCGGTATTTAAGTGTTTTTAGATGATTTTTGTATTTTGTGTTAACTGCTACTTTCCCTTTACAGATTTAAATATCGCAAATTTGGTAATTCGATGCTAGCGCTTCGAACGCCATTCCGTTATAATGGATAAATAGACAACACAATCAAGACAACAATGCATTACAAATTTGTAATATTATGTCCCTGACCAATTACTTTCATAGTAAGAAAGAGAATTTTATAAATAGCTCTAACGGATGCTAAATGGATGCCAGCTTACCCCCCCCCCTTTCCCCCGGTCTTGGCGACAAACTCAGCAACCATTTGGCGACTTGGCAATGACTTTGGTGATTAAAACTAAAGATCCTGAATTGCTGGAATTTCGGCTATATATCAATTAGGAGCGAAGATACGATATCCTTCTAGAAACTTTTTCAACTTGTCGAAATTGTACAAACCCGTGTGTTAGAGTGACTATAGTCAGTTGAGTTGAACTCAAGCGAATAGTCGAGTTGAGAGAGAGTGAAGTTTTTAGCTGTTTCGTATTGTTGCAATTGTTTAATAGCGATCGGCTGTTTGTATATTGTGGTTCACTGCAAATACTCTTCTTGTGTACTTTTCGGCTATGTGTTGCTTTTGTGTATTCGGATTTTCATATAGAATAAAGCATCATTATTTGTTATTGAACCTGCCGAACTTTTTATAGTACAACCCAGATCGGATTTTGAATTTTCCGCAACAATACTTAACAGCAAACCGTGTAAACATTATTTCGAAGAAAGAGGTTCCAAGTTTTAAAAAATCAGTAACTTTTCATTATGACTTTTCAGTACGCTTCTATATTGTAGAAAATTTAGAGTTGAGCTTCACCATGCAGTACAGAATAAAGGAAGAATATTTCAGTGCCACCTCTTTTCATTCGCCGATTTAATACAAACTTTCATGCACATCTAAAATTTTGGTGCGCTATCCACAAACCAAGCTTTATCTATGCAATATATTGCTATTTTTTGGAAATCGTCTTCACATACGTATTGGTAGAATAATATACACAGAAATATTTTTCTTGAAATTTTTTTGACAAGACATTTTTCTTGTATTCAAAGAAATCTAAATCATGAAGATTCATCAAAATCAAATTGGGAAAATATAAAATCGTTATTTTCCCCTCTATTTTTATAGTTTTTACAAGTGGAAGTTTGGACGAATAACGAAAATAAACTATACTTATATAAAACTCAATGTGTGTGTGTGTGATGGCGCTCTATAGGACTGATCGTTTGACCTACAACTACCAAATTTGGCACATGCATACCTTGGAGATCGGGAATGTGCATCTGGGGTCCCTTTTTTTGAATTTTTAATTAGAACTTTAATTATTAATTAAAAATTAACTTTCCCGCTAAAAAATCTTTTCATTTCCCCATCGCCAAATGAGTAAGGCTTCAGATTTTTTTTCCACGCTAACAAGGGTAGGCTTAACATATTTTCGGTCGATTATTTCAAACGATTCTGTTTATTTTCTTAGTGTTTGATGCATCTAAAATTAAAAATTGTTAATGAATCGATCTTTCAGATTCATTCTGAAGTACTTTTGAATCAAAATAAAACAGAATAAAGAAAATTAAAAATTGCTACTCTGCGTAGCGTTACCCCAACTGGCGTAGAAAATTCACGCATTTGCGTTACCATAACTGGTGTTGAAAATTCACTCATGCGCATTGTGTTCTGATGGTTGATAACTATTTTCAACGGATGCAGACTTGATTTAAATTATTTTTAGGTTAGTTTTACGCTTTTGTAATTATTGTATTTATGTTAGTCATATATTTTTTTGTATATGCTTATAGTTTTTATATCGTTTTTTAAGCAGTTTTTTAATTTTTTTTCGACTGATTATTTCAAACGATTCTATTTATTTTCTTAGTGTTTGATGCATTTAAAACTAAATATTGTTAATCAATCTGCTCATAATGATCCGAGAAAATTTTGTTGACAAATTCTTGAGATATTACATAAATTAAGAAATATATTCTTTAGTGCCCATAAAGTTTAAATGCTCAGTGATTCTGTTTTCAGTAATCATATAATTAAAAAAAATGCTTTGTTTCAGTAAAAAATATTATTATATTAATTGCAGATTAATCCTTTCCACTTTAATTTAAAGCATGAATTCTACGGGAGCTAACAGAAAATTAGAGAGAAACATATTACGCTATGACTGAAGGCCTTTATAATATTATGAGTGAATTATATAACTATCAAAATGTGAAGTTTTAAAATATTTTAATGAAGAAGCTATTAAAGTAGGAATTGCATAAAATATTTAATTATTAAAATTTTAACGAGCATTAAGATTTGCGAACCGGCTGGTCGCCAAAGACGGCCAGTAAGAAATAAAGCAAATAAGTAGTCATATTAAATATTTTCAAAAACAAGATAAAAATAACATATGTCTCGAATAAGCCGAACAATCCTCACTTTCGTCTCTATACAGGATTTTTTAAAATCTTATAAACTGTATTTAAAAATTTCCGATTGCTCCGTTGTTTATTTATTAATAAATAGTTCATATTAAAAAAATTTCAAATTTAATTATTTAAGAAATGAAGTTTCCGATTAATCCTAATTCCCATCTTTTGCTATACATACAATATGTTGATCCTAATATAAGTAATAAGGATTGATTATTCTGATAGAAAACTAGATAATTGAATACCAAACGATATTATATACGATTCTTTTTTTTTTCGTACGTTTTTTTTTAAAGTTTAATAACTAAATATTCCATTATTTTTGAAATATTGTTCAATTTATTAGATTTCAAATCATCCTGTGTAGCATTTTGTCCAATATCTCGGCGGGCCCACCGCCGTGCATCTCGAATTCTGGAAAGCTCTGTATTAAATTTAAGAAAATCGGCATGCTTTTGTTAAATGATTCCCAATATGTATTTATACTTGCTTTGGGGAAAAAATTAATTGGTTTTAAGTAAATTCAACCCAAAAATTCCTCCCAAAACCCCAAATTAATTAGTTCGAAAGAGTATAGTCTTTCAATACTATACGAAATAGGGATTATTCATTAAAATAAGTTACAATATACTACAAAAGTAAAAAGGAGGAGATTTTTTTTTTCTGAAAATAATTTGTAAAAATTAAATCAAGTTAATTTTGTATAATTTGATTGAAAATTAACTTGAAAAAAATAAAAACCCGGACTATTTGGAACATTTTATTCAAACTGGGATGAATTTAGGAAGAAGAGTTTGAACTCTTGACTACTTCAGCTAATCAGAGATGTCTGGATCATTTCATTTTAGAATCGCAACAATTGAAATTTGAAAATTTTGTTATTTTCTACTTCCAGCAACAAAGATCCAGATTTGATGACTATCTAAAACGGAAAATTGACTAGCAAGTATCGTAACACCTTATCAGCAGGGGGGAAAATTAGAGAAACTGATCCACATTTGCATTGCTCAAAGAGGAAAGCGAGACAAACTAGCTCAGAAACAGTCAAACCACAGCAGAGCAGCCGCTGCTAAAGGGAGTCATCCACTTTTTCAACCCTTTTCTCTGAATCAGACACGGTGCACTATCATCTTGGGAATGAAATTCAGATTCTCCTTAGAAAAAAATTTATAAGATGATGCAATATTATTTTAAGAACCTTACAATTTCTTTTATCGATGACTAATCGCCTTTGACGATTACCTGGTTAGCCGAAATTATAAGCTGCGTTTAATTTCAGTGAAATCAATTAAATGTCATGTGATTCATAATTCTCTCCACACAAAAAAAAATTCATGAAATTAATGAAATCTAATGAAGTAGAATTTCGTAACGCTAAGGTAACATTAAAATTTTAAGTGCCTCAGTACTTTCCAATTAATTGCCTTTTGCGTCTCTCTCTTTCTGATTCCTAATGTAAACTGCTCAAATAATTAGCATAATCTTTTTTCCTATGCTTTCATTATTGGAAGAAAGTCACGTGATTAAATATTTGGTGACACAATGAAAATGATTTGTATTTTATTGCAACAGTAAATCTTCTGATAAATATATAATAATAAATAAATAAAAAATAGATTAATAAATAGATTTAGATACATAAAAAATATATATTTATCTAAAAACACATAATTTAGAAAAATGTTCACTGTAATTAAATCATTATCATCAAAAAGAAAATTTTGTAAATTTTAAAATGGTGTAAAAATTAAATATGCGCTATAATATTTTCGGAAAATTATATCGAAAAAACGTTAAAATGTTGGTGAATTTTCAATCAATTAAAATGTTAACAAAAAGTTAAAAGAAAGTGTTTCGAAGCACATGTTCTTAAGATAGGAAAACGTCGAAATTTCGTTTAATTCTTAGTCAATTAAAATTCTAACAAGAATTAAAAACTGTCTCGCATACTTTCTAATAAAGACGAATCGGTGTTTTAGACCACAATTTGACACATCGAATTACAAATGCAATCATAAAATCGCATATCTAGTTTGATATATTTATCATTTCGTTTATGAGTTATCGCGGTTACGTGTTCTTGAAAGTAAAGTTCACCCCTTATTGGATTTTGCTCAAAATTTGTGAGGAATCAGCAATACAGGTGTTAAACTGTGCACCGAATTTCAGCTATCTAGCTCTCATAGTTATTGTGTTAGCTTATATTCGAACAAACGGAAAGACAAACTTCCACTGTATTGATTTTGCTCAAAATTTGAAAGAAATCTATAAATTTGGTGTAAAGATTGTATACCAAATTTCATCCGTCTAGATCAAAGGGAAAATGAACGGACAGACATAAACACCACAAATATGTTTATCGAACTCAGGAAGGTTTAAAAATGGATTTTCAACAAAATCTCGAGTTCGAATTTTTTGTACAATATTCTATATACAATATTTATGTACAATAAAGTATGGATATATACAATAATACAATATATACAATAATACAATATATACAATAATGTATTTTATATACAATAAAGCAAAAAGTCATGTTAGTGTTTCGTCCGCTCTTTATGATTCGTGATAAATTTTTATGTGGAAAAATTATTGAGAGTTCACTTTAGCTTTTATGCACATATTATTAGGATGAGATATTATAAGAATTTAATAATAATACAGCAGATCTTACAATGAAAAAGGGGTACCTAATCAATCCATGGCAATACTTAATAAGTACCATTATATAATTCTGCCATAGATACGTCACCTTTTTAACGAGTGTAATACTCTAGCATCGTATACTAGCTGAAAGTAGCTTTGCAATAAGAAATTACATGCAAAATTTAAATTTCGAAAAAGTTTCCGAAGAAATTTTAATTATTGCATATTAAGCTGCCTATTCTGCAACGGAGTTGAGATGGTTTAATTTTGTACAGAAGAATATTCACACCTTTAAAAATAATTTGCCATAGAGAACACAAACACATAAAAAAAATAGTTCATGATCATTCCAAAATGCTTTTCCATTAGTTTTAATACAATAAAAGCAGAAATATAAAAATAGAACAATTCAATCAAAATGGACACATTTTTTTGTACTTATAGCCAGCATAAACAGAAAATAAATATTATAAAGATAATAAAATATGTTGGAAAATAAATATAATCGGTTTTAACTAAATTTTTATATGTTTTATACAAAATACAGTTATGTTCAGTCAGTTAATATATTCCTCTGTTAAGTTTTTTTATGTAATCTGTACAAACTGTATTGTTGATCTATATGAATTCCTAATATTTGCACCAGAAAGTCAGTGCAGTCTTGCAATAAGAAGCGAAAACAATTTTTAAAGAAATAAAGTATTTTCATCGAAGTAAATTGAAAAAAAAAAGTTGTCTAATATTGAAAGATAAACAGTAACATTTAATCCCGTCCTATCCAGATTCCGTAGATAAATAATGAATAGTCTTTTCCCTTTTCCTTCCTCATTCGATTCTTAAATAACTAAAATCATTAATACAAAATTCATTCACTCCACCTCCGTTTTAACTACGCCCTTTCATAGCAAATTTCACACACACACACACACACACACACACACACACACACACAAATGGATATATATATATTTTTTGTACATCACAAATATCAACAGAAAAAAGGACTGCGCAATTTTTAAACCAAAAATATCCAACGCAGATTATAAATATTTGATTTTTCACAGCTTAAATATTTCCATAAAATTTCACCAGTATCTCCAAAAACATAATCGTCATTATTTTCATGCAGTTTAAATCTATTGTGGACGTATTAAACTGCATGTATTTTTCAAAATTGTGGATCAATTGCGAACTTTTGAAAGCGAGTTCCTTTTATGGACAAAAACAAAAACAAAAAAAAAAAACGGTAAAGATTGCATGAAAATTGGTAACATTTCAACCAAATATTCAAAATGCTTTGATTCTGTTATTAAAAAAGGGTTTAAAGTCATATTTAAAATCAGAACATAAGTTTTTTGGAGGAAAAATTAGCTTACGCTTTTTTCTTCTTCCGCTATCACTACAGAATTTATTATTGAGTAAAATATAAATATACATTTATACGAGAGAAAAAAATTAAGAGCACAAGCCTAGAGTTAAAAAGTGATAATTATTAAAAAATCAAACCTTCAATTATTGAATAAAAATGATAATATCAAAAATGAATTTAATCTCCGAAATAAAATTTTAAAAAGTTAATTTTAAAAATTTTCTTACCAGGAAATATTATTAAATATATCTGGATAAACTCTCAGAAAATAAATATGAATGGCAATTTATCTTGGATATAGCTCATTTCTCAATTCAATATCATTTTCTAGTCCGACACCATGAAATACCGTAACAGCAAATAAAGGTCATTCACACCAGTCTAATAAAACAAACACCGTCTGATGAGTTCGGTTTGTACATGCCGGTTTAATTCATTCGAAAGTATCAGATTAAAACAGTAAAAAATTGCAGCACAATAAGAAGTGATATACACAGTAAAAAAATAGTACGAAATTGATAAATTATATAATATATAAAAAAATATGTTTGATATGCAGGAAATAAATGAAAACTTACCTGTTAAATGATTAAAGCACTTTTATTTTAAAAATTATGAATGAATATTTTCTGGTTATCTTGAGGTTCCAACACAATAATAATCTGCATATTCTTTCCACTTGTTTAACGTTTGTCTAACTGTTTAAAATCCATTATTTATATCGGAGAAATGCATATCCTACTGTTCGCAGAGCTGTTCTTACTCTTCTATGCTGATCAGTGATCACTGAACTAAAGGTCATTGACACCTAACGGAGCTTACGGTCATGGAACTGATGTATACACACAACAATGTGACTACTGCTTAGAATACAGGATATATTTACGAAAATGTTTTCATTCTGACAGTAATCATAAAATATTTACTATCATAGTAAAAATGTAATACATTTAATTTTTTATAGTTTCAGATTTTTTCTTTAATTTTTTATCACCTTTAAAATTAATTTTTTAATAATTTTTAATGTGATTCAACTGAAAAAATAAGACAAGATTTGGATGAATAAAATCTTTTCTTACCGGCAGATGGCGCCACGATAAGTTATGCTATTATTTATGTTGTTTTTTTTAAATGAAAAGCCTTTAAATCTTCTGCGTTTCAGTATTATTTTGTAAACAAAGAATTATGATTTTCATTTTCAAATTTTTAACTTGATCTTGGGACAATTTCTTGAAAGTGAAGTTTTTACCTTTATCTGATGAAAATGTTAAAGAATTACTTCAAAGATACTGTCAATATGGTTTTAAAGCGAAATCAGCGGTTGCTTGTTGTCTAAGCCTATGTTGGAAACATGTGTGACTTATGTGTACAGATAAAAATTCCATATAACTATATTATTTAAATTTGATGCTAAAATGGAAGACTTAAGTAATCAATTTACAATTGAAAATATAGAACGTGTAAGTAATAAATCGTACTGTATCGGTGTATTATTATGACCATGCGTTCTGTTCTGAATAGTTTATCAATAATTACGTATTGATTTATTTATATCCTCCTGATTGAAAAATTCCCAATAATTCCATAATTTTGATTATTCTATTTATTTTATTTGTTATCTTTTTAACAATAAAAAAATCCTAAGAAACTTCATTATGGTTTTGGAGAATGGAATATTGGGATGACAGCAATGCATTCCAATTTCGCTTGATGAAATAAACATCACATTAACTAGCGGCAATTCATTTTTTTGTACGACAAAAATATAAACTAAAGGCAACATATGCTGCAAACAGTATGGTAAATTGTGTTACATATTAATATTACCAAGTTTCGTTTCAATTTTTTTAAATTAAAAAAATTAAAGCATTTCTTAAATTCAGAAATGGTTAGATACTATGTAAGTTTTGTGAAGAAATGCATTACAAACAGTCATATCTGTAATCTTTGTCACATTAGTTGAACTAGTTTCAGCTTTAAGAAGTGTAGTCCACAACCTTAAAACAGTGATAAGTTCATTTATATTATTTGATTAAATTAAAAAATGAAAAATTTAAGGCTATTTGTTAATCTGCTCTTGATATGTTTATAATTTGTTATAATCACTTCTGAACCCTTTTGTGAAAAGCTAAGAGTAATTTATAGTTTGTTATAAATAATTAATTTAAAAAATATAACAAGTCTTTTTTTATTATTATTAGTTTAATGTTGTATTTGAATAAAACCATACTAACAATAAAGCTGGAGCTATTACATTACAAAAATTATCTTTCCGAGTAGATAATTTTAAATCCTGAAAAATAGGTGTGGCCTGAAGCTTGATTTTTCTTTTTATTATTATTTGCTATAAATCATTTAGACAATTACTTTCTATCCAAAATTAAAGACTCGGGCTCTGTTTTTAAAAAAATCGCATACACATACTGCACATTTTAAGTAGAAACTTTATAAAATATACTGCATATTTATAAGATTTTTTTTTCCAACTTTCATAGGACTGAGAATTTTTTTTTTCTATTTGATTATTAATATATACTATTTCTTTTTTTTTTTCAGGTAGTATAATAAAAATTTTAGGTATGGGTATAGATGATTTAATATCAGGGTTAACCAAACAAATGCTGGGTCTAATACAAATTTTATTATGAGGCTTTCAAACAAATTTCATACAACAAGCAAATGCTTTATTATATTTAATTATTCATCATATTACATAGATTGATATAGTAACAACCTATACACTTATAAATGATGAATAATTGAATTATTTTTATTTCTATCTAATTAATTATTAATAATCCAAAAAGAAAACAATTGTTTCTTCAGCTGATGAAATACAATTTAGTTTGTGAATTATTAAAATAAGGTTAGAGTAAGGGATTTTTGTTTTGTCTTGTTTATTACATATTTTATTACAAAAACTTTTGATAATATTATAATTTTTTTTGTAAAAACAGTTAATCTTCAGATATAAATTGGATGATGTTAAGATAAAATTTCAAAGGGAATAAGTCTTTCTTAGCTAATGCTAAATCTTAAGTAACAGTTTAGTGCTTTCGGTATTGCTAAAGATCTTTCTGTAGATGCAGTGATAATTGTGAATGCAGTGTAACTGGAATAGTAGTAACAAAATTTAAATAATTTCATTTCATGATTTATTGTTTTTACAGACACTTCATCATTTTTATCACGATGCAGAAAGTCAGGCTCAAGCTAATAAATTTTTAATATCTGCTCAAACATCACCTGAAGCATGGCAGTTTGCTTGGCAGCTATTGTATCCAACAAAAGTAAGAAATTGTTTTGTTTGTTTTTACTTTCCATTTTACTAAATTACAGTTAATTCTTTTTAATATTGTTATTAAATTAATATTATTGTTTTTAAAAAAGTTAAAAGTAATCAAATTAAAAAATATGGTCTTGTATATGAAATTCATTTTTTCTATGTTATTATTTATTTATTTTCATTTTTTTAATGATGTAGTTTTATTTGATTTAATGGATCTTTTGCCGGTTCTATATCAACTATTGAATTCATATTACGTACAGTAGAACTTTGATTATCCAAACTGTTTATGATCATAATCACCTTGAATAATTGAAAGGTTGGTTAATAGAGGTCTGAAATTGCCTTTTTTCCTTTCAACAAGGTTTTGTGAAGTTATTTATTTGAAATTATGAAATAAAGCTATTAATTTTTTAACAAAGTCTTTTAGTAGTTATCAAACTTCTTCAAGAGATTTTATAAATATTAATGATTTCCAAGGTTTCTTTTGCTTTTTTCAATGATCATTTAAAGGATATTTCTGAAACTTTATTTATTTATTTTTTATATTAGAAATAAAAAGGAAAATATTTTAACATATTTACATAGCTATTTTTTGTTTCATGCAAATGCATGGAAGTAGCTCATATTGATTATGAAATGCTTAATCATACAAATGTTTTTTATGATACTCGTGCTTTAACCAGATACTTACAATTAATTTCTTAAAGAAATTGCCCAAAATGTCATGCTTATTCTCATACTTATGCTGACAGCATGACAGATTGTCATGCTGTCAGCCAGCAATTAATCACTAAAGATATCATCTTAATTCATTAATTAGTTGAAATAATTTGTCAAAAATTTGTCTGTGGCATGCAAAATCTTTTTTTTTTTTTTAACTTAAAAAACTTTTTGATTTTTAAAATATTACTTCCTAGAAACAAATTTTTTACCAGTCTTCCCTTTTCTTCAAAAAATGATTTGTAAAAAGATTACAAAATTTTCCTTCAAGAAAACTGGTGAAATTCGGCACCAATATTTATTTACTTTGATACTCTTTTTTGAAAAATTCATTATTTTATTAAAAAGTGGGAAACATGGTTCAGTTTTTTTTTTTTTTTGAATTATTAAAGAATTATTGAAAAAATGAAGTAACACTCAATGGTAGCTGAATTTTTAATGGAATTCTGAAAATTTAGAGCGGAGCAGTGTTTGTTTATATTATGACATTCCCTACTTGCTGTGCAATTGGTCATCATGATTTGGCGTTCATTATATAAAATATAATGCTTTCCACAGCAGTGAAAATGACAATTTTGTTAACATAAATAATATTTTGGAATACAGTTTATTAAAAAATCTTACAAATACAGTGTACAATTAGGTTGGAAATAAAACTCATTAATTAAAATACCCTTGAATTTATACATTAATCTTTTGTAGTTTTACATTTTTTTTGATTAAATGAATTTAATAAATTATAACATAGTAAACACAAAAATATTTAATTTAATAATTTTAGAAATTGTAACGAAAATAAAAAATTATCAAATGTAATGTAAAATAAAGTAAGTGGAAAATATAATATATAGCATAAAAACAGTTTGATTTCTGTTTATACATTTGAATCACTGGCACTGATTTTAATTACATTTGATATGCATTATTGTATTTCATTATACATTCTTGTTCATTAAGTATATTTTTATATGTGACCTGAAAGTACTTTTTCCATTTCTGATTAGTTAAATACTTGTACATTGACTACATGCCAGTGATTAATTATCAAAAATGTCGTGTTGATTGCAAATCGCAATTAACAATTAAAGAAACTGCTGAAATTATTATATTCATGAATGGCATGTAGTTAATGCATAAGTACCAGTGTGCAACAGAATGAATTTCCTTTTTTTTTTTTTTTTATTTAGTAATATCCTAAATTTGAATTTTTTAGCCTTATGAAGCTCAGTTTTTTGGTGCTTGCACTCTACATGCAAAAGTTTCTAAACAATGGAATGAATTGCCTTCTGATCATTATGGCCCACTGAGAGATAGGTTATTAGCTGCATTGTTTACCTACACAACTGGTCCTAAAGTCATTTTAACTAGACTTTGTATCGCAGTAAGTGTATTTTCACTTTTAATAAAACATTGATTGGTAAGATTGATTTTTAGTTTTCTCTTAAAACAAGATCAAATTATCATTTTCATTGTATAATACTATTTATTTTATCTAAAATGAATTTATATGTCAAAAGGAAGTATGTTTTTCAATTATGTTACTGTGTAATAAATTTATGTTGATTGTACTGTTTTACTTTACGTACTTTTTTTAATCAGTTTCGAAGCAAAAATGTATGCAAACTCTAAAAGGGGGTGTGGGAGATTTTTCACATCTTGTATTGAAATGAGAAGAGGATATTCACATATCAAGAAGCACTATGTAAAAAATGTATATGCATCTCATGGATATCTTTTAAGTATCAAGTCTTTTTACCAAAGCATTTCTTATTCAGTAATAGAAAATTTTCAATCATATATGAAATAAAATTTACACTTGTTTTTTTTTTAATCCCATTTGTTATTCATACTGCTATTCATTATTTATTTAATTAATTTTCATAAATATCCTATGCTAATGTGGAGAAATATATCTCAACTCTAAGGGGGAAAAAATTGTGAATTGAAACAGTTATCTGTAATGTTAAAATAATATGGAAACTCATAAAGCATAGTTGCCTAACCCCAACCAAATTTACCATTAAAATTTTAAAGTAACTTCTAGTAATTCTGAGTAACTTCTAA
This sequence comes from Argiope bruennichi, assembly GCF_947563725.1. Classification (NCBI taxonomy): domain Eukaryota; kingdom Metazoa; phylum Arthropoda; class Arachnida; order Araneae; family Araneidae; genus Argiope; species Argiope bruennichi. The sequence continues at coordinate 48,427,371 of NC_079152.1, read as the reverse complement.
TTTAATTTAAAATATGTAATAGTTTTTAATTGTTTTGTTGAATGCTTTTTTTTTCCCCACTTGATATTTATTTTTAACTGGAAAAAAAAATTCTCTTTTGAAAATGACGATAAATTATTTTTTGAAAAGTGAAGTATTTCAAATTAGATGTATGAATAAATGAAAAAAGTTTGACTAATCAAAAATGCCAATGTAAAGATTTTAATGGGAAGAGTATTATTTTTATATGAAAATTTCTACATCAACTTGTTTAAATCTGATCGCATTAAAAAATCAGTTTGTTATGATTTGGCAGATGTTCTCAATATTTTAAAAGTTTACATTAACAACAGTTATGTTAAAGAATTTGTTATGGATTTCTTCTTGAAATTTATCTTAAATGCAGTGTTAAAATTTAATACACCTAGATTTTTTAATTGTTTGTGAAATCATTTTTTTTTCTTCTTTTTTTTTTTTTGAAACAATTAATATTTTTTGCTCATCTGTGGAAAGAGAATCGGGTTTATTTCAATGACCTGTAGTTGTAAGAAAGTGTATTCTTTGAAGAACAACTACTTTAGATAAGATAATATGAAATATGTAACTCCTTCTTATAAATTAATCAAAATCATAAAAATTAATTATAAAAAAGTGGATTTCATTTTAAATAAAAAAAAATTAAGTTGCAATATAAGCATAAATAAATTTTCTCTTAAATACAGTTGCAGTTTAATTAAAAAGAATATTCTTGTTAAAAAAAATTAAGAATGGAATATTTTTACTTTTTTAAGAGAGGAGGAATGCTTTAATTAGAAATGCATGAGGGTGACATCAAAAATTAAATATTTGTTTGTTCAAAAAAAAATCTACTTGTGAGACACATGAGCATTTGAAAGATTTAAGAAAGCAAGTGTAACTCTGTATCTTTCAGTGAGAGATCTATCAAAAATTGATTTTGTACTCTCTGTGAAAGTTATAAAATAATTCTTATTCTTATACATTTGATTTAAATGCTAATATGCATTATAAATTATTTTCTCTTTCAGATGTCTTCTTTTATTATTCAAACAATTACAGATTTTTGGCCAAGTGCAATATCTGATGTAATGTCTGCGTTTCAACCTCAAAACATTCCAAATGCTAGTGTGAGTTATGAATTTTATTGTATTATTCAAAATGTGTTTTTGTGTGCATTGTAAGATATGAAATATTTTGAGTAGATTCTCTTATATCCTATCTTTTAATTGTTACATTTTAAAATAATTTGTCCTGTAGTCAGTTGTTAATTGTTTGTAACACTTTCTTGCAAAATTTATGCAAAAAAGAAAAATGCATGTCTATAGTAATTTAAATTATTGAGAAGTTAAACTTTCTGTTTAAGTGTATAGACTGATTTATCTATACAATTGTTAGTTTTTTAAAAATATCAAATATGAAAATCAAATGTTCCACTGACAGGAAGTAAGATTATCTCAAAATAATTTCTCAAAAAAAAATCATCAGACTAACTCTTCTAATATTTTAAATTTAATTGGGAAGTTATCTTGCTATGCTTCTTGTCATGAAAAAAAAAAGTTTGGAGAAGGTGTTAACTAAAAAATAACAATAATAAATAATGAACTTTTCCCTTTATTCTTTAAAGGACTGTAAGTTAGATTTGAAGATTCTTTGCTGTTGAATTTTTCAAATCGCAAATTACATTTATCTCCCGGTAAATAAGAATGCTTTAACTATAAATGGATTAGATTTTTAAGATCCCTGAAAAAATGCATTTCATTCATGAAGTAAAATTTACAACATAAACAATCAATAAATTATAGCCTGAGTGCAATCATTCTCTGTTAATAGTAATAAAAATGGGGGGGAAATGTTACAAAATTTCTTCCCTTGCTTAGTTTTTATTATGAAAATAAAATGATAAAATTTAGACATTTAGTCTGTCACCAAACTGATTCACAAAAAAAAGAATCTATTATTTAATTCAAAATATCATGCCCTATTGTGTTGTACATTTGAAGAAATTTTTAATGTTGAAATGTGAAATTTTTCTGTCATATTCCTATTAATAAGAGTCAACCAGTCCATATTTTTTAATGCTATTTTCCTTAATTATTTATATTTTTTATGCTGTTAAATATCTGTTTTCAGTTGAATAAACTTCTGATCTGTCTAATTTATATATATTTTTAATATCATTAATTGTTTGCATTATTTTTGCAGCCTCAGCAAGTTGCACATGTTTTACTTGAATTGTTAACTGTTTTGTCTGAAGAAGTAAGTAATACAGTAAATGCTATTGGTCAAAATAGCCATTATTTTTCCTGACCTACAATTCTTTATCACTGTTTTATCAAAATTTATTTAAAATCTAATAAATTTTGATAAAATAGTGATTATAGTGATATTGTATGATAGTTTGGGACAGGATTAAGGGAACTTACTGTATATTATTCTTATAACAAAGCAGGATAGCATGTTAATAGCTTTAAAAAAATCCCCCCCCACCTTTTTATATCAGATTGGATATTGTGTCATAAAATATAATAAGCCAACCTTTTTTTTAAAATAATTTATGCATAATAAATTTTTAGATTACCTATGACCAAAATTTGAAATTCATACTTGTTATACAGTTTGGCATTATTAGATGATAAAAATCTAAAATAAAAGAATTTATCACAAGTCTTTCTTGTTCCTATTAAAATAAAATGTTAAATTAATATATAATGAAAAGTTGAATTTAAAAAATTTTAGGAAAAATCTTTAATTCTAAAAAAGCACTATTAATTTCTGGCATTTCTCACGATCATTTCAATTATGGAAATACATTAATTGTACATCATTATTTATAGCCTGGAACTTAACTGTAGAATTATAATCTTAAAATCAATGGAAGTTTAAGAAAATTAGCTTTGGCCAATGTGGTACATAAGATATTAATATTATCTTTTATTAATTCTTCATTCATTGTTGATGAGTTTAATTTATCATGTATCAAAATTAATTGTAATCAGTTTTGAGAAATAAAAAATTTTAAGAAGGGAAAAAAATGCTGTGTTGTGAAAGTAAACAAATTTATCTTATAATACTTGAAGTAATAATCTGTTTTGTGGAATAAAGGAAGAAAATTTTATAGCTGTTATTCCATCAGATTTGTTTTTCTCTATAGTTGGAAAATTCTAAACTATTGTAGTTTAAAATTGAAATGTAAAAGAAAGAAATAAAAAAGGGGGGATTGTATTTGAATTTTTTTCTTTATTTATGTGTATAGATCAGTTGAATTAAATTATTCATTTATCTCTTTTTTTTTTCATATTATCAGTTTGAAAAAAGTTAATAAAATGTCCATTTTACCTTTTTCAGTTTCAAACTACTCATTTGGCACAAGCGCGTGTGGGTATTGTAAGAAATTGTCTTCGGCAGTCTCTAGATCTAGTAATGAATCTGGTACAAAGTATTTTATCTAAAACTTCTGCTCCAGCAGATTTATGTGAAATGTCTTTAAAATGCTATTCAAGTTGGGCATTGCTAGGACCTGCAGTTCTTGAATACAAGGCCTTGCTATTTCTTGCATTTGATTCTGTTTACCGAGATGAAATTAGTCAGACAGCTCTTGAAACTCTCACCAACATTGCTAATCATCCTGAATCATCGAAGTGAGTTTTGTTTTTGTTTGAATGATTTTATTTTTATAACATGATACCATATTGACATTGTTTATTTTTAAAAAAGTATATGATCCAATACATATATTTAACCATTAGAATATCGTTTATATAATATTTTAATGATATAGTTTAACATACTGAGGTATACTTTTAAATTGACTCACAAATGCATAATGATACTCTACTATTTTAATAGTTTCAAATTTTAAAAAAATGTATTTTAATGCCTTATTTAATATTTTTGCTTACTATTCCTCAAAAAAATGATGAAATTATAAGCTTAATATAATGATAGGACTTTTATGAGAAGTGCTGGCTAACATTATTATTCAGTATGCAAGAAATTAAAATCAGACGCAAAAGACAAAAAAATCCTAACACAATGCAACATAACATTTACATTTTTGAAAAATACAGGTACACAAATTGTACATAAATTTAAAAATGAACTTTCTTTTCACTATGGGTTGAACTGCAGTAAAAATAGACATAGAATAATAAAGTATATATCTGATTAATTTTATTAATGATTTTTTTATATAATCGCCTTAATTTTAATAAGAAAAAATAAAAAAGAATTAAAATTGTTTGCAAAAATAAGACACCTTTTTTTATTTTAAGAATGTGATTGTTTCTTAATTTTTTGCATGCTTTCTGATTGCTGCACTAGTTTGGAATCTTCATTGTATTATCATTGAATCATTAATTGTATATCTGCCCTGATGGTACTTAATTGCTGTAACTTTTACACACTGCAAATAGAAAAACAAACATTTACAGAATAATAATGGAAACTATAAAATGCATTTTTATATTTATGATTGTTAATTAATTCAGATCTAATGTTAGTTGAAGTGGAATATCATATAATAGTACTCTATTGTAATGAGAAAATCATTTCTGCCTTAGGTTTCAATTTATTAAGAGTAATCTGGCAATAAGTTGCAAATATTTTACATGTGAGTTGCTGTTTTATCATATTTGTTTGTATAATGAGCAAAAGCCAAAATAAAGGGGGGGGGGGGTAAAACATTTTATTAAATAATCTGTATGATTATGAAAAAAAATTTATACTAAAAAATATCTGCTATTAAAATGATGTGTTTTAATTTATTTCAGGCATCCTTCTTTAATTTTAGAAATGATTGAACATATTACCAAATTTGATGAACTATTGAAGAAAGCTAGTCAAGATTATGATATGGTATAAGTTTCCCTTTCTTTATTTTGTTTCTCTCATCACAAAATTTACATTAATGTTACAAGAACAAATTATTGTCATTTCATGTTCTCTTACTATATTATTTTATTTTTAGGATAAACTCAATAGTTTATATGGTTTGATTATTAATGTAGGAGAAAATCATTGCCACTTACTTCTTGACACTGTAATTAATAAGCCTCAAAAGAAAGATATGATTCTAAAGTTTATTGGTTATATACTGGTAAGAATCTTAAAATTCATCAAATATTAAAGAGTTTTTCTTTTAATTTGTGTACTGTTTTATAAAATTCATGTTTTAGATAGTTCCTCTCACTGTAAATCTTAACAGTTTCTTGTTGTTTATAATTTGTTTTACAAACTGAAAAATTATTTATTTAAATTGGGCTTTTTATTTATAATTAAAAGAAAAAAATTTTTAAAAAAAAATATGAATCAGTTTGTTTTGTTGAACTTTTTATATAGAAATCTTTTTGTATATATTTTTAAAAATTCATTATTTCCCGTAAAGATGAGTATATATATTTTAATTAGAAAATAAATCATTAAATTATCTTATTTAACTTTCTTAACTGCAAGTAAAAAAAAAAAAATTATTGAAGAATTGTCTCTGGATTGTTTTTCAGTAAATATTAAAAATTTGTTTGGTTATCTTTTTTGATAGCAATAATATTAATTCATACTTAATTTAATTTTAATAACTATTTTACATTTTTTTAATAATTTGTTTAAAAAAATAATTAATTAATCATTTATAATAGATATTGTGTCATTTATTTTTGCACAGATTAATTCCTTGCTATAAAAAGAGAGGGAAAAATTTTAAGTATTTCATTATTCTTAAAAAATAAATAATTAAATTTTTTTTAAAAAAATCAGATATAAGTATTAAAGCCAACTTTTTTTTTTTTTTTTTTTTTTTTTTTTTTTTTTTTTTTTGTCTCTGAACTATTTAGTGCTGCTCAATTTCTGTAAAATGTTTCAATTCAGAACATTCACCTGAGTCAAGATTTTTCTCAAAACTCTCTTTAAATGCTTAATGTGACAATTGTTTAAATAGAATGCAATACTGATTCCAGAACTCCCAGTTTGCATTATTGTGCCTTTACTGTTATTAAATTTCTGTCTCTTGGGGTATTTCTTGAACTGAGAAAGGATAATATGATCAAAATGAAGTGTAATAAATTAACTTCACAAAAGAGAGAAGATCAAGTTTACACTCCCATCTTGATTTTACTGGTATAAAATTTAAAACCCTAAAAATAACTAATAAATCAGTAATCCAGATAAATTTTGAAAACATTTAATTTGATAAATAGTCAAAAAATCAAAGCAGGTGATCATTTAGACTAAAACAATGAATCATAATGTTACAATATTGTAATTGATGAAATGGATATTTCCTGCTTAAATAGCCGTAGTTAATTAATTACTGCTGAACAATGAAAATTAAAAAATGAGGCACAAAATAAGGATGCTAAGTTCATATGTAATTTCAAATCTTACTTCATAATAAATTATTATTTGCAGATATCAATTAAAATATATTTTACGAAAAGTATGACTGATTTTGAAGCAATTTCAATTTTTATTTTGTTTTATTGCTTTAATTTTACCAACTGTATTTTTTTCTTGTTTATCAATATTTTTATAATCATAGTTACTGATGATGCATAACTATGATAAATAGTTAATCTTCTAATTAACTATTTATCATAGTTATTACTTATGATTATAAAATTGTATAATCTTCTGATTGCATATTATTCTTAATATTTTATATTACATGCTTGCAGCAATGTAGTTCAACTCCTGGACAGTATCCAATTGATGAAATATGTAGTGAACAAGCTTTTGGGTTTTGGTATACTCTTCAAGTATGTTAAAACTTAACTAATAAACTTAATCAAATAATAATGATTTAATTTATTAGATGTAATCTTTTCATTTTAAAGGAATTTTCTAATAATGTATTAAAAAAAAAAAGATTTAGACTGATAAAATTTAGCATGATTATTATAAAATCATTTTGATGGAAGCATTTAAATTTCTTTGACTTTAAAGTGATAAGTAAATATGCCTATCAAATGTGTATTTCATATGAAATTAGTCAATAAGTTATGAGGAATCTTCCAATTTGTTTCACCAGGATGAGAAACAAATCAGATTATGGCTGCAAAGAAATTTTTATATGCAAATTTTTTTTATAATATCTGTAAACATACATTTTTATTAGTGTAGAAAGATGAAAGTGAAAAAAAAAATCACATTACCTGATATGCATTTTTAAAAAAAAACTATTCATGTGTCTTCTTTACTGTTAATGTATGTTATTTTATAATATCAGTAAAGTTTTCCATTAACCATTCTGTATCAAAAGTTATGAATGAATAAGCTTATTATATTTATGAATTGAAGCTCTTTGGTTGAGAAGAATAAAATACTGTTAAGGCTTTTACAAAATCAATAAATAAAAATGTTGTTTGATATTTAATTGTTTCTTTCTCATCTAATTTTCTATTTATATTTTAATTTTGTATTTTTGCTGTAGTATACATACCATAATGTTTATAAAAAATTGTCATAATTTTTTTTTTAATTTAAAGAATAATTTTTTTTAATAATCCATTAAATGTTTTGATTTTTCATAGGATGCCATTACAACATCTGAAAAAAATTTTGAACACCTTCTTCTAATATTTCATCCAGTTTTTCAAGCTTTATTAGATGCATATCTAGTAAAGTTAAGGTATCCACCTGAGAATGTATATAAACAGTGGAAATCAGGTGAAGTACTAATTCAACATTAAAAATATGTTATAATAGTATATCTTCTATTATAGATATCATAATTAACTGAAATAAACAAGGCTTTAACTAAATATTTATAAATTCTGAAATATTAGAATTTAAATTATTTGAATTTAGATAATGGGAAATTATTTTGACTGTTCAGATTGTTCAAAAAGGTAATTTTCTGTTTGCTCACAGATGAAAGAGAATCATTTCGGTGCTATCGACAAGATATTGGAGATTCTATAGTAAGTAATTAATCCATTAGTATTTTTTTAATTTGTAATATTTTTTTAAAAATCTAAATAAGAGTTTTCGTCAGCACTTGATATTTTTTAATGAAGTATTATTTAGAATGCAGATATATGTAAAAATAAACAGTACTTGTTGATACATATGAAAGCTTCTTTAAATTGTTAAAAAATTAAAAGCATCATCCATAGTAAAATTATCAACAAATGAAACCATAATCCAACCGTCTTAACAAAATCTTGGTATGCTATGTAATAGAGCTTGGTGTAATTTGAAAATTGCCTAATAAACCTGAGACCTTAAATATCGTAGAGTATTGCACAAACAAAATAAACATAGACTAAGTTTTTAGAAACTGCAAAATAAAAATAATTTTATCGAATTATTTAAACATATATTTTATTTTTAAAAAAATACTGTGGTGAAATAGGTTTTTTTCAAACGTAATATTTCTTCTGTTCTATTATCATTTTCTGTACTTCTGGGAAACTATTGTTCACTGTGATTACTTTTAAAATTGACTCAAGTGAATCTTATTAAAAACATTTCTTTTCATAAATATAAATAATTGTTAGTATTATTTTCATAAGTATTATTTCTAACATATGAAATATGTCTAAGTTTGGGAATGATTTCAATTGTTAGCTTTTTCAAAGGTTTTTCATACCTCCTGCTGACATTCTTAAAATTTACTATTCCAATGGGGAGAGAAGTTTTGATTTCCCCCCCCCACTTGTAATCAGAATCATGCTCAATGTAATTATTAAAAAATGAATCAACTTTTCAAAGGCACAAAGCAAATGTAATACTAAATTTAATTTTAAGGCTATTGTTTTTTGTGCAATTTTACCTAAACATAGCTAATAATGTATAGTTTTAGTTTATTGTTTTGCATAATTAATTTAAATTATTGATTTGGTTCATTTAATAATATGATAAATTTTAAAGCTCACTCTCTGATTGGTTAAAAGATACAATAAATTCTTTGTTATTTACTATACTAACTGTTTATGGTGACCAGTTGGTTTATTGAAATGCTGATAATATTAATTTCCAGTTAAATTTTTCGTGCAAACTTAGTTCATGTAACATGAACAGATTATTTTTTTTTAAATACCAAATTGTGATAAAATTAAAACCATGTCATTTTAATAACTTATACCTTTTCTTTTTATTACACACTTGACCACTCTTAATGGAATTGATACCTATGATATTATATAGATATTCCTGAGTGATTTAGTTCTTAAACTGCAAGTAATTTTCCATAATACATTTTTTTTGTTTCTCATGCACACAGTGCACATAGTAAACAGAAATTTATCATTCTTATTTTTCAATAATAAAAAAAGAAAATTATGTAATGAAATATTTAAAACAAAATTATTTGAATTTCACTCAGCAATAAAAACTATTGTTGAAAGTTATACAAAAAAAAAGAAAGTAAAAAAAAGAAATTTTTAAAATTTAAGAAAATTCAATTAAAAAAAAATTGCAAGAGATTTAAATTTATATAATTAAAAAATACTTGGATTTTTTTTATGGTATAAAAATCTTTTTTTTTTGCAATGTTTTTGGAAATTATTGCTAAAAAACATCAGAATTTCACTTAATTTTTAATTAATAAAGTTTCAAAATATCTGTCAAACCCACCATTAATTCCTAAAGTACATACATTCCAAATTTGATAACCCTGCAAAGAAACTAATACACAACTTTACATATTTTTCTTATTGTTTGTAGAGATTTCAAACGATTTTTCTTTAGCTTACTTTCAAAACAATCAAAAAGATGAAATAAGATATTTTTGCCATTTTATGAATTTTTTAAAAAATTCTGCATATATGAATAAATTTGTCATGGTTTTTTTTTTTTTTTTTAACAGAGGAAAATATATGATTTTAAGAATTTTAATGTATTTAACCTTCTTGTGTGTGCTTTTAATTTCATATAATATTTTGCTTTTTTTTTTTTAGATGTATTGTTACAATATTCTTAGGACAGCTGCTTTAGCTAATTTAATGGCCCATTTGAACATTGCAACAACAACTGCTACTAATAATCCTTCGCAGTGGCAGGTAAATTAGTGAATTTTAATTAAAAATATATTTAAAAGCAGCATAATTTTTTAAAATATTTTATATATTATTGTTAGTCAGAATTAAATTTTCATACTTAATCTTTTCATAAACTTTTTTTTATTTGATTGTCAAATTATGTTAAATATTATGTCACATTAGTTTTTGCATTTAAAAATACACTTACTTTTTTTTGTATTCTAGCTAATAGAATATTTCTATAAGTATCGTTTTTTTTTTATGATCAAAAATTCTTTTAATGGATGAGTCATTTTCCATCTTGAGTCTATGAGAATTCAAAATTGCATGGATATTTGGTTATTATTAAAAAAAAGTGTTTGAACTTTATTTGTATTTCTTTTTTTAAATATTTATTTAAATATTTTATTAATGTAATTTCAGTATTTAGAAGCTTGCCTTTTTGCCTTCAAAGAAGTGTCTGAAAGTGTAGATGTAAAAGAAAATCAGTTTATACCTGTATTTATGAACCATTTACAGAATATACCCTTGCAACACATAAGAATAATATCTGCAGCCATGGAAGCAATAGGTAAATGAACTATTTGATATATTCTGTATAGGACTATTGCATTTAATTACGCTTTTTAAAGTACAACTTTAAAAACTTTTATCTGCTTTTCATTATGTTATTTTTTCAACCAAAAAAAAATTTTTTTAAAGGGAGTGACAATTCAAATTTTTTATACATTTAGTAATTAAAAATAAAATATTACTTGTAATAATCTAGTTATTAATAATGATTAACATAAACAGTGCATAATATTTTCTAAAATTGTCTCTATATAAATTACTAACTCTTAATTTGATGTAAATTTCATTTTAACATTTGCAATCTGTAATATAAATATTCATTCAAGATAAAATAAATAAATATTTATTCCAGTTTTAAAAACATTACATTTAGAAATTAATTTTCTAATTGCAAGAAAAATAAAATTAACAAATTTAATGTTTGTTATCAAATTTGTGCACATGCTATAACTCTTTTTAATTATTAATATCAATTGCATTTTAACAAAACTGTTTTTTATTCATTATTACATAATTTGATGAGTATTTGGTAGTTTAAACAGGCTTTTTAGAATTATATGATTTTTAATTATTTCTTTATCACACATTTTTTTAAAGTTAATTTATAGATTAATTGAGCAATTTTACTTTATTTTACAAATTAATTTTTCTACTATAAAAAGAGAAGTCAGATTTTGAATTTGAGAAACTTAATAAAAAATTTATATCTCTATTTATTCTCTATAAAAATTTATACTCTATAAATCTTATTCAAAAAGTGGTTCAAAATTATTAAAAATGAAATATTTCAGGTGCTTTTGCTGAATGGATTAATGCTCATCCTAATGTACTGGGTTGTGTTATACCACTGCTCTTAATGGGTTTACAAAATGCTGATGTGGCAATATCTGCTACATTTGCCCTTAAAGATATCAGTAGAGATTGTTATTCTTCAATGCAACCATTTGCTGAACAGATTCTTCATACTTGCTTGGTAAATAATGTAGTTGTTTTAAAGCTTATATTTTTTATCATTTGTCTGTTTGTTGGTAATACGAAATTCTTTTGAAATTACTTAGTATTCACTTTTAAAACAAATTTTCATTTAATTAAGCATAAATCTACAATCCTTTCATAATTTATTTTTTGCAGTTTAATTTTATGCAGTATGTATTTTTATTAGTGCACGTATATTTGTATTTTATTTCTTTCATGATTTTTGTTCTATAATTTTTATAGGATGCACTAAAAGGAAATATTTTAAAATTAAGAGAAAAAGTACGGATCATAGCGACCATTGGCAAAGTTCTTTCAATAATGCCCTATTCTTATATTATGGATTATTTGGATACTCTATTACCACCGATATTTAATGAGTTACAGGAACATCTCTGCTGCAAAGAAGTAAATACTTTACGGAAATTTTATTAAAAATTTTATTTTCATTGTAAATCAAAGATTTGAATTGTGTTAAATGTTTATTCCCAGAAATTGTATATCTAATGGCTTTGATTTAAATGTCTAAAAACTTTAAACATTTAATTCTTATAATACTTTGAGTGTTTTAACATTGAAATGTTCCTCATTGTTACAAGGTTTAACAGATATTGCTTTGTATAAATTATTTTCGTCGTATTTAAACAACTTTAAGGTTTATAATGAAAAAATTATAATAATTGCTCTATATCTAAATTGCTTAGATTTTTTTTAAATAAATATTAATTTGAATTATATAAAAATAATTCAGTATTCCTTGTAAAAATATTTATATAGAATTAGAATTATAAAATAATTTTAATTATGTAAGTGAAAAAGGGATTAGCCATACTCTCTTTAAAATTCTTATGTCATATATTAATAAATCTTATGTAATTTATTTATGAAATTTAATTGCCATTTCTCTCCTATTTCTTTTTTGTAATAGGCAACTATCAACAGTGCTGCAATCATTGTGCATGATTTACACATGCTCTCTATGTTATTTGCTACGCTTGATACTCATTATGGTTCAGATCCAGAAGGAGAAGAATCTGAACCTGAATCTTCTGAGATCCAGAAAGCAAATCTTAAACTACCCCAACCTGTTCTTCATGTTTTAGAAAAGTTGTTAATTGTCTTCCGAACTGCAGGCAATAGCTGGGAGGTTAAGGAGCAAATTACTGAGGTAATGTACTTGCTTTATATTTTTCTATATAGTTGGAATTATATATTTGATGATAACAGATTTTTCAAATTGCTCTTGAATATTTCAAACATTGCTTTTTGAATATATTTGGAACAATTCGGTTCCAGATATTGTTATTATTGCATTATAATTTATCCAAATCTAGGAATTCTCACTCCAGATTTGTAAAATATTACTTATTCATTTTTCATAAATTTTATTTAAAAATAAATATGGTATATGAAATATTATATGAATTTTATTCAAGTTTTTACTTTTTGCATTGAAATACATATATATTATATACAGAGTGGTTTTGACCTAATCTGCCAACTAAAAATCTTGCCTAGTCCCATCTCTACTTTCTTTGTCACTTTTATTTTAGAGCTGCTTTGTCCCATATTTAACCATTTACAAGTTATAGTGTAAAATGTGGTAAATCTGTAAAAAAAAAAAAAAGTGAACTTTCTGAAAAACTTTTATATAAAAATGATATATTTGGTAATGGTAATAAAAATTCTTTTTTAATTTTATTTTTAAAAATTCTATAATGAAAAGTTTTAATGCCAAGCATGAAAATTTGTTTTTATAACTTTTCAACACAGTGGAAATAAAACAAATTATTCATTCCCTATATCTTTCCCTAAGTACAACGCAGAAAAAAATTATGTATGACATACCACTGGTCTATTATTAAAGCCCTTGTGTATTTGGTAGAATGTGGGTAACTTACATCTGTTATTTAAATTGATGACATGACATTCACTTGAAATATCCTAGCATTATACATGCTCATGTATGAACTAAAACCACCATAGTTCATCTCTCGGTTGAATCTAATTTACAGACTGGAGAAAAATAACATTTTCTATGAAAATTTTGATAAAGGAACATGAATTAAGCTCTTCTATTCTCACATGATTAGAATATAAATTCTGCAATTTCACTTGACCACCCATTGAGTTACTATTCTTGTAATCTCTGATTAGCAATCAAATAGCTTTCATACTGGACTGGAACTAGGACAGAAACACATTATTTCTTCTGATAAAGGAAGATGCTGTTCTTTTTTTTTTTTTTTTTTGGTACAGTATTTGTGTCAAGCATGTATATGAAAATCTTCTATCCCTTTCTGTGCACAAAAAAGGAAAATGTTAACTGTTGTCTGATTGAACCAGCTGCTCAAGTCTTTAAATTGAAAATTTCTTTGTTGTAAATTGGTTACTACAAGGAACTCCAAACTAAAAAGTGCAATAAAATCATATCATCCAGTCTTGGTGGCCAAGGAATTAGTTTTATACAACCTATTAACCTACCTTACTTTGCCTATCCCGTCATGCCAAAAATTTATATCTGCATTTTGGTATGCAGTAATGACTTCAAGTATTTCTGAAAATGATGCTCCTGAAACTCTAAATATGTTTGTCAGTTGATTTTGGTTCACATGTGGACTTATCAAGTGATCACCAGCTTTTCCCAGCTAGTTATTATAATTGATTTTTTGTACCTATTGTGTATAGAGTAAGTTTGGAAGAGAAGTCTTATGCAGAAAGTAATGGATTTGCATATGTTTCATTAATAAAATTTCTGAATCCCATTCATTTGGTAGATTTGGCCAAAATTACTTTGTATATTAGATGATGTAAATATATGTGGAGGATTTTCAAGACTTTGCCTGTGGGTGTTCTGTGGTATTTGTAAAGATGCATTTTTAAAATTTATATTTAAATTTTTTTTGTGGAATATATTTTTTGAAGACTTAATTATTTTTGAATTGCAAACTGCCCGTGTATTGAAAAAAAAAAAAAAAAAACTCTTTCTGAAACTCCAAATGATTATTTCAATTATTTTTATCTTATTAAAATATTTCTAGTAATCTTTCTGGCCACAAAATGCTTTATTTCTGTATTGACTATATTCTTATCTTTGTGTCATATTTCACACATTCGTTGCCATAATTTTCATCTATAATTTAAATCATCCATTTAATTGGTTTCTTCGTTACTATCTCTTAACTGTGATAGAGAAAGGATAATTTAATTAGAGAATAAGTATAAATCATAGGTGTCATTAAAATCATCTGTGATATTACATGTGTAAAATATTTTTTTAATCTGTGTGGCAATATATTATTTTAAATTTTTAGAAGCAAAACTTTGAAATACATATGAAATTGAAAATACTGTAATCATATTGTATATATAACTCATGTTCGTAATGTATGTGTGATTTTTTTTTCCTCCCTTCATTGCTAAATTTTTTGAAAAAAAAATCTTTTCTTTCTCTAGGCATTATGTGAATGTTTAAAACGAGCTGTGTCCATGTTAACAGATAAATGCAAGATGTTTTTGCCTGACATGTTGAATCTACTTTTGCATTTGTACAAACATTGTCCTCATCATTCAGTTCTGGATATGACTAAGCAGTTACTGATTTTATTTGCCAATGATGAGGATGAAAGAGAAGCATTGTCGAAGTATTTTGCTGAAATTTGTGATCACACCATTCAAATTTCAATGAAAGACTTTAGAGAAAGCACTACAGTGATTGAATCGTTTTTACAAGTATTAGATCAAATAATACGAAGGGCAATAATATTTTTCAAGGCTGAATCTGTTAATCCATTGGTATTATTTCAATTTGGTACTGCTGCTTTAAATCTTCCTGAGAAACCTACTGTTAGAGCTGCTGCCAGTTTTTTGGTATGTATTTTTATTATTTTTCTTTCTATTTATTTTGTTTTCAAGCTCTTTGTACTGCAAGTACAAGTACTTAGCTTATTTTTATTGCTATATTCAAACTTAATCTTTTAGATCAATTCATTTTGTAATTTTAATTTTGCTCTTGAGTATTATATCTGGCTCAAATGCAGTCACGTTATGAATTTTATGATCATATAAATTTTGGCAAAAAATGTCTCTATCCAACATTTTAGTATTTTTAGTTAATTCATAAAATTATCATCATATGAAATAATTCATTCAAAGGTTGTAGATACCTTGAAATTGAAACCAAGGCAACTTAAAATCTATTTTTAATTAACTTTTTTCATTTTCAGGCCGAGTTTATTATGCACAGTCGAGAGGTTCCTAATATGTTGAATGTTGTGAATACACAAGGAGAAATACTAGTGATGCAAGTTTTAAAGGTTTGCAACATTTTAAAGTTTAAATAATATTATACTTATGGCTTTTGTTTTATTTATGATTTTATAGATTATATAATTTTAAATAATTTTAATATGAATGATAAATTTTATGAGATATACATTTTGAGGTAGGGAAGAATCTATAGAATAGGGAGAGCAGCATCTCTCTATTCTATAGATTTGTGCTACTTGCTCTCCTCAAACATTTACTTTTTTGAGATAATTTGTAGGCCCAGTTTAATAGAGTAAGGATGAAAAGCAGAATTTTCTTCTTGAAAAGGGGGATTTTACTTTTATCCAAAGTACTGGGCTGATGTTTGATGAATTATTTCAATGTTCTTGGAATTCATTTATATCCCTAAAGAATTCTTTATCCTTACATTCCATGGCCACTAAAATTACATAAATGAACTTCATTTTATATATCTGAGTTTTATTCTTTAGACTTTATGTGATAGTTATGTTATTTTTGATGCATGCATATTACAGATATATTCTAGAATAGCATTTTAATAATTTATGTAGCAATATCTTTGTTTCTAATTTTTTTATAGTTTTCAAAGACTAATATATATGCTGTTTTGTTACTTCTTTGATACATGTTCTATAACATCATTGGAATATGAGTCGTAACTTTAGTTTAAAAAGTCATCTACATGTCTGCAGCATGCCCTTTCAGAAGAAACTGTAGTTTTAATCTTCTTGGTGCATTTTTTTCTTAATTGTTGGTGTTTTTCTTTTCTTTCCCCCTTCCTCCCTCTTCCATTGATATATTGCGAAGCTTTCTAAATATAATGTAAATTAAAGAACATTTGTTATGTAACTTTTATTTGTTGCTTGCTTTTTAGGTCATTGGTGGTGATTCTCCTAGATCTGTGGTAGAGTTTATGTCAGATATTCTCATGGCTTTTAACAAGAAGTATTTTGATAATTTGTGCCGCTGGTTGGGGCCCTTCATACAACAAGAGGGTTTTCCATCTTTCAGAGTTACACAACGCCAAAAAGAAGAATTTGCACGATTAATATTAAAGTCAGTAATTTCATATTAAATTATAATTTAGTTATCTAAAAGTATTATTTAAATTCAGTATTAATTTTATCTTTCTTTCATTTTTGTTTGATTAAAAATATAAAATAATAAAGATTCTTACAAAACATATATGAACTAAGCTTCTTATTACAATTTTTTATTTGTGTTAACATTTCTGTAAATTTAATTGAATGATTTGTTAGATAGAATGTATCCATAAAATTTTAGAAATTGCTGCTGTGTTGTAAATATTGTGTATAAATACATTGAATAAGGTCAATGGTGATATAATTAACATATATATTTTAGATTTTTAAAGCAACATGTATTGTTGCTTACTGTTATTGATTTATTTTTTTATGATATTATTAAAAAAAACATATATTTAGACATTCATGTACTCTATCCATATAAATTGATCATAACATTACTTAGTTGTATTATAAGTGATGATAATTTTCAATCATTTTGTCATCTATTTATCTTTAAAACTGATGTTAGACTTAAGATCCTTACTTATGTGTTGCTATTGAAATTAGTCTTAATCTGTTTTGCATAGATTTAAGATTATAAATTTCTATTCTAAAAAAAGAATTTTATTCATAATTAACTTGGCTCATAAAAGTTGAAAAGAAAAATTTATGGTGAAATGTTAGTGCATATCTATGATGACTACCAAAATGCAAATTTTCGATTTTAATCAGTTCTTGAAATGGACATGCTATATCAGATTGTTATATATAATTATTTTATAAAAATATAAAATATATTGTTTCTTTTATTACAGGGAAAGGACGAATAAACGAAGATTAAAAGAAACTGTAACTGAATTTAGCCTTCTTTGCCGTGGACTTATTGGCACAGAATATGCTGCTCAGTCTTATCAGTCATTATCTTGACTTTGATATGTTTAATAGAGTATTAACTTATTTCTTTGGAGATCTATTTTCGTATTCTAGATCTGAGCTAGTCCTTTAATTCCATTCAGTGTCATACTTCCATTCATATATGCCTTGAATCATGACAGATGTGAACATAAGTTCATTGTTCATGTATATTTTGTAAAATGGTTATTAAAGAAATTGGAAACTCACTTATGGTGAATCTTTAAAAAAGGGTATAAAACTTTTTTGATAACTTCATAATAATACAGGAAGTACAAGAAAATTGTCATGTAATACACAGTATCATGTTAAATGCAGCATATTTCTCAACCCATTATTAATATATGTTAAAACTTATTTTGTCTTTATTATACCTTGTATATTGAAGACAGTATTTTCATTATACAAGATATTATGACTGCATGAGTTCTGCATAGTAGGTTCATTTCTCTCAGAGGGAGAAAAGTTCAGGAACCATACTTCCCAACCCCTAGTTTTTCAAGAAAATTATACTTGAAAAAACTTTATTTGAAATTTAACAAACATATGTATGAGGCATTATGTTTTAATTGGGCTACTGTTATGACATTGTTATGTTAAAATACATATAACCAAACCTTGCGTATTGTGATTTGATTATATGTCCTTTGGAATGATGGCTATATCTGATCTAGCAGTGTGGGTTTGATAAATGTGTAAGCAGCATGAAGATAGAAATTAATTTTGCAATTAGAATTCAATAGATCTCTTCTTTCAATGATAATATGCAAGATATTCTTTTTGAATTGTCACTCCTATAGGTCTCATGTGCGTCATTGTTTATCATATTTCAAATAAAATTTCTTTGTGATAATATCATTATTTTCTTAATGGAATTTCCTCGATAATTAAGGGTCTTTGAGGTATGGATATTTTTTATCCTTTAACAATGAGAAATCCTGCTATGTTGAATTTTTGTGATATGCAATACCTCCTTATACATATAAAAAAAATATATTTATTTTAATTGGGACATTTAAATGTTTTTTTTAATTGGATTTAACACTTAAACACTCAGAAATGAGGTCAAATACATTTCACATGGGACATTTTATTTTTAGTTTAATAGAGATGCAGTCATTTTGGACTCTTAATCATTCTAATAGGAATGTAGACAAATTTGCAGTATTTTTTTGCTCTTCAGGTTATGATTTTGGAGTTGTCAATCAGTGTCATCCCACTCATAATCTCTTAATTTGAAATCACCAGGGTCCCCACCTTTTTTTTTTTTTTTTTTTTTTTTGTACTGCTATTTTGAAGATCTATTATACATATTTCTGTTTATTATTATGTTTTTATAAAAGTCTTGTGTAATGCATGGAATGGTTTGTTTTTATAATACATACATCTTTCCATACGAGTTGTAGTAAATATTTCTCATCTCAGAAATAATTTATTCCCTTTGTTCTTTCTGCATTTGAATTTATCAGCCTTTTTTATAAAAATACATCATATGTAGTGTTTGACGGTTTTTTTAAACCGGTTTTTAAATTAAGAAAACCGTTTTTCCAGAACGCCTGGATATTCCTCTTCTTCAAAAAAAAAAAACACAAATATTTTGAATTTTATTGGTTGGGACCAATTCGTCTAGCAGCTGAAGGCTTAGGGCGAAGAGATTCCAATTTATTAACAACTAAAAAATTTAAACACTGAGATCATTTTAAAATTATTTTATGCTTTCGAAGAATAAATTCATGAAAGAAGACTAGTAGAATTAGCTACTCTTTTTCTGTATTTGCAAAAGCCACAAAACAATTCTAATTCATCGATGAAATCTAGTGTATTTTCTTCAGCTTCAAAAACCAAAATTATTAAGTTATCAGAAAAGATATTATCTAGAATATTTCCAAATTCTTATGTGGAAACCGATTCTGATGAAGGGCAAATCAAAGAAACTACTCATCAGTGTAATTTGGTATGCTTTTTAAAAAGAAGACATGGAAAAAATCAATTCATAAGTTTTTTGAAGACCCTGAAGAAAAATTTACAAGTCCAAAGACACTGAAAGCTGAATTTTCGTTATTTGAGGCAACGAATAAAAGAACAAAAATCTTAGATTTGTTATTTGATGCCATGAAAATTATAAAGCCAAGCTCAATAGCCAGTGAATGAATATTTTCAATTTCTGGCAATATTGTGTCCAAAATAAGAACAAGGCAAAGCCACTGTTCTGTGGATATTTTATGTTTTTTAAAATCCTATTTCTTAGGAGAAATTAAAATTAGTGAAAATAATATAAATATTGTTTGAAACTTTTGTTTGAGTTTTCATTATTTTCTGTGAGCAATATGTATAGGAAATCCTTATTTTATTTCTATATATATATTGATTTTGGTTTGTTTTTTTTTGTTACATTATATAAATTAAATAAAATATTTTTCCCTATTCTATTTTCTGACAAAAATTCAAAAAACGACTAAAAACGCTTTTTTAGAAATATTGAATTTGAAAACCGGTTTTTCAAAAAGTAGGGTTTTGTATAAACCCTAATCAAATATTGATGCATTAGCAAGACAAAGTAAGTTCTTTCTAATTATCAGAATTTAAGCAATCTTAACTTTTACAAATTATTAATTACTGATAAATATGAATATATGTAAAAAAGAACTTGATTTATTTTAAGAAAGTTTGCAATAGGTTTTTTTAATGATTTTCTGAATTTCATCATCAAACTTTCATTCTGTATGCCATGCCCATTAGTAGTAGTAGTAGTAATAAAGACCAGTAGGAGTTTAAGAGTTTCTAATGTCA
Source organism: Argiope bruennichi (assembly GCF_947563725.1). Taxonomy (NCBI): domain Eukaryota; kingdom Metazoa; phylum Arthropoda; class Arachnida; order Araneae; family Araneidae; genus Argiope; species Argiope bruennichi. The sequence continues at coordinate 48,406,832 of NC_079152.1, read as the reverse complement.
ATCATGTTGCTTCTGTTCAACTGTGGTTATAAGTGAAATAAATCTACATAAAAGGACCTTCATCAGAAAATGCTTATGTCATTTATTACTCCAAAATCCTTGTCCATCTTCAAAATCAGTTGCTAAAATGTAAAAAGTTTGGATACATCTCAATGCTATCCATTATTGATTACCTTCAATTATATATTCTCAGTCACAAAAGTAAGCAAGCACTTATATCTCAATTCAAAATTCTCTATATATATATTTTTTTAAATAAATGAAGTTTAAGAATTATTTTGGAGAATATTTATTTATTATTTTGAATTACATCTTTAAAATTGAATAGCAATTAACACAATCCTTCTTTCATTTAATTTTTTAAATCCATTCTTTTTCACCAATAAAATTTATATTGTTAAAGTTTGTATATATGTATGTGTGTGTATGCGATCATGAGAGTTTGTAATTTCATAAACATATGAAAAGGTAATATAAGAACATTTTTGCATTTTCTTGTGTTTTTAAAAGCATTATTTTCAGTTTTTCTATACTGTGAAAAAGTTAATGAGTGCTAAATTTTCTTATTATATTTTAAAGATGCTTTGAAAATCCCAAATTTTTGTTTATTAGTTTCAGAACTTTGAATGATTATGTAAAAGTACTTGAACCTCTTTTCAGGGAATTATTGCCTTATTAAGTTTGTTATCTCTACTATCTTTAATGTAAATCAAAGTTGGATACTATTGTGTTTCTTAACTAATCGGTTACAAAAAAATTATCTAGTAAAAGGAATACAACTCTATAAAATAATTGTTAAATATGCTAACAAAAAAAATTATTGCTAATTAAAAAAGAAATACTTTATTACTTTATTAGAATATGGGCTTTCAAATAGTTACCAAATGTATTTACTAATTGTTTAAATCAGAAGATAGCTGTAAGCAAGACCATATTAAACTCTGTAAGGGACCATGGATAATGCTTGTTTCAAAGCCTTCCCTAAATTTTACTAGCAGATTTTTTTTTTTTTTTTTTTTTACTGAATTTTTAATTTAATATAAGCAAGAATTTCACAGTAACCAGACCCTATTATTAAATTGGCAATTTACTAATGATTCTGAGCTCTAGAAATATGTTTGTTATATTTAAAAAAATTATTAATTTTATGTTTTCATTTCATTATAAAGGCCATGAAATCGAACTTATTTAGATTAAAATCAAGTATTTTTTTAAATTAATTTTGGAACATTATTCTAATAACATTTTATTTATCATTCGCAAGTTTTACATTATGTTATTTTATAAGTTTGAAAAAATATAGTGCTTTATCATTTTAAAAGAATGTTTTAAAATCCTATCCCATCTGCAAGTACTGTCCCCATTCACAACTAACTCCAGATCATGTTTTTGACTGCCAGGCCATTATCGGTTCCCCCTTTCAACTTGAAGCACTCCAATCGAAATCCTTCATAGTCATCGGGCTCCAGAACTTGCAGATCTTGTCACCAAGGCTTTTGGAGGACTAATCTTTTGCACTAGCACTGTATGCATAGACACGACAACAACAACAAAAGAATGTTTCACTCATATTAATAAATATTATTTATACTGACTTAGTTAAAAAAAGTGAACATTTTCTTATCTTCTGTAAAATTACTTTTAAAATTTAATAATTATATATATATATATATATATATATATATATATATATATATAATATCCAATATACTGGAACCAACTTTTTGGAAAGTAATCTGCAATTAAAAGGTTTATAAAAAGTTGTTGCTTGAAATTATTTTCATAAAGATCAAGATCGGAAAAGAAATATTCAGCTTTGAAATTTGGAGTGGGGGAGAGGGGCTCTAAGATTCGCATTGTATAAGGGCCCCTAAAAGGTTTAACCGGCTTTGACAATAACTAATATTTCAACAAATTGAAACGACAAAACATTTCATTCCAAGTCATCTTTAAGAAAGTAGGATTCAGTTCCTTATTTTTAAAGAAATTTAAATTTAAAAATAATTTTAAATAAAATGTTAGAACCTTTGTAATAAGATCGCTAAATATTAAAATACAAATTTTAACTGGACTGTTTGTCAGTGAGTAAATCAATCAACTTTAAAAAAGAAAGAGGGGGGGGAACACTTTTTATTAAGTTCGTATACTCTGCCATTGTAAATCTGAAGAAGGCACAAACCTGACTTATTTTGAAAATATTTTCTTGAGATCCCTAGGCAGGCGCTAACTTCTATTTGAGAAGTCGGCCATACTTATATCAAAGATGTAACGGATCTCTTTCGTATCCAATGCATTTAATGTACACTTAGTCACAAAGATATGCTCAACCGAAATACTGTTATTTTTTAAGAAACGCGGGCTTATGATATAGCTACATAAAAAAATAATTATTTATTTTGCTAACAGTAAAATTATACTTTGTTCCAAAATAAAAATTTTAAAAAATATTGCAAAAATATAAAGATCTGATTTTAATAATGAGTTTGTTTAGTTTAAAATTGCATTATTTTATATCACGAAAATATATACAAGAAGGGGGAAAAAAGTAATAATAATAGATATATGTTACCGTTAAAGTATGAAATCCGTTATTTTATAGAATACCTAGTTATTCTATGAAATAACTGATCGTGTCCGTTAAAGTGTAAAACTCTCTTGTATTTCATGGTTTAACTAGTTATTTCATAGAATAAAGATCTGCAGCCCGTTAAATTGTAAAATAATCTATATCATATATCTCGCACGACAAATACATTTACCTTCCACCCCTACTGCATTTATGTTTTTGCTTGTTTGTTTTAGAAATAAAAAATGTTTTTGTATTAGAAATAATGTTCTTTGTAATTCCAAGTGTCATTTTAGTAATCCTTGTTGTAACAAATGTTTTTATGGTACGTTTCCATAAATACCATTTATACGCTGCATAAATTAGATAAATTGCTTCTTTTTCATTTTAATTGTCTATCATTAGTTTAATTTCATTTTAGATAAATTGTTTATCTTACACTTTAACTGTCTCATTAGTTAATTTATAGAATACCTAGTTATTTCATAGAATAACTAGTTAAAGTGTCAAATTAATAACATATTACACACTTTAACGGACACGATCAGTTATTTCATGGAATAACTAGGTATTCTATGAAATAACTGCATTATATACTTTAACGGTAACATATATACAGGGTGTTTCAGTGAACCGTTTCAGAACTTCTAAGAGGGGTAGGGTGCATCCTAACGAACCAAAATCATATACCCATGGGCAGTCAGAAATACTTTCTTGACGCGGTAGATGGCGTTTTGCGAAAAGTCCGAGCTTTCGTGCAGGGAATCTTCATTTCGCACAAGAACGCCAAGTTAGTAGGATGGATGATTACACGATTGCAGAATTACACGTCGTGCAGCGCAGAATCGATTTTCGGTCAATGTATGGGCCGTATTGTGGGAGATCACCTCATCGGACCTTACCTGTTACCGGGTCGTCTAACCAGACCTACGTACTTGCTCTTTCTGCAGAGCCCATTTTGCCACAACTTTTGAGAGTTGAACAGATTTCTGTATCGACGCAACATATATCGACCTGTATCGACGCAACAGACAATGTGGTTCCAACACGATAGAGCCCCTGCCCATTATAGCGGAGATGTTCGTAACTACCTGGATGTTACATTTGGTCAACGGTGGATCGGACGTGGGGGTCCCATACGTTGGCCTGCTCGGTCACCCGACTTATCATGTCTTGATTTTTATTTCTGGGGTGACATGAAATCACTAATTTATGACACCCCTGTTGACACTGCTGAGGAGCTCGTTGCAAGAATCGCAGTAGCTGCCTAAGAGATTCGAGATATGCCTGGAGTATTCCAGAATGTTCGGATATCCATGCGTCGGAGATGTGAGGCGTGCATTGTAGCCCGTGGAAGAAACTTCGAACATTTACTTTAATCCATGTACCTTTTGCTTCTTTTCATGTATTATTAAAACGATTTCTCATTTATGGTCTCTTTTCTTTATGGTGCTTCTGTGTACAACACCGCTTCAGGAAAGCATTTCCGACCCCACATTGCTATATGATTTCGAGTTGTCAGGATGTACCCTATCCCTCTTAGAAGTTCTGAAATGGTTCACTGAAACACCCTGTATATAATGCTAGCGTATGTGGCATAGAAATCGCTCTTATTGTTAAATGTAAACAAACCATCATGCGAATTTCTGACTGCTTCATTGAATGTTATTACAGCTGCATTGAATTTGACGATTCATGTTACTAATTAATCAAACTGTAAAACATTATGAGAAATGATTCGACGTATCCCCAAAAAAGTACATTCAATCAAATGAAAGAAATCAAGAAATAGACTTCAAACCGAAAGTTTATTCAAGCGTAAAACTAGACTTAATTGTCGAACAATAGTTATAATTTGACACGAAAATTTATTCCACATCTTCCAAATCAATTATCTTATAAAAAATTTTGAATTATCTTAAGTCTGTATTAGTCTTTGTAATATCTTAAGACTAAAAAGGTTATCTTTTAATGATATCAATTTCATTTCCATAAAATTTTCCCCTTAATTTTAATAACATTGTTTAATCCGGGTTAATATACTATGTTTTCAAATACTATGATGTAATTCAAACTCAGCCATCAAAACATTTAATCGCGTGTTTTGCCAATCATGAATTCCTTTAGGATTTTCCCTTCCGTTTTCATTTCGTAATATACACTCTTTTTTTTAATTGTTCAATTGAATTCATATTTCCAGTCGCATCGAATAACAAGGTGAAAAGGTTTTCTTTAAAAGGCATCCCATAAGTAATATTCTTAAAAAGATCACTAATTTGGGCGAACAAACTGGTAGCCAAAGGCGGATAGTTCAATAAATTCTGATGGCAAACACCCAAACAAATTATTAATGTTTTGAGAATCCTCTGACCTTTGTTTCATTCTTGATGGCATTAAATGTTTAGTGGCCATAGGAGGTAATTTCTTTCACGCTTTTGGAACGATTATACTGGTACTAGTTTCAGCTGTGATTTTAGTTTTCTTATTTACCGATCCAGACAGTCCTACAAATGGGCAGTGGTAGTAATATTTGGTAGCAAGAGTAGAATTTTAATCCGATTCCATGCATTATAAAGCAAAATTCGAGCAATGCTCTTGGGGTCATTATTTTATTCGAATATGTATGGCGTTGGTGTCAAATTTGATATTTGCTCAAAGTATTTTTACGACTCTGGAAACATAAAAGTACTATATTGTAAAATATTTAATAAAAATTTCGTAATTTAATCATTTTTACTCCTAATTATCACAGGTTGACCGACATTCAGAATATCGAACAACATTGTACAATACTTTTTGCTGATAACAATGCTACTAAGGATATGTAAATACAAATAAAGAAACCACAAAATTTACCAATGACCGGGTATTATTTGTGTTAGTATCATGCCGGTGATACCCTTAGAACTCAACCATAGTTTTCGCAAATGCTGTTGCAGCATTCGAGTAATTTAAATGCCTTCGAGAGTAACAGATTTCTTTCGAAGTCACGGAACGATCATGGTGAGAGAAGATCTTCAACCTTAGTCAATCGTCATAGAGTCCACATACACAGAAACACATGTCAACTTCAATTCTATGCGCCTTTCTTCATTTCTAAAATTATGTGTCACGACTTCTAAAGAAGATAAATTCTAAAAATTGCATAAATATCTACAATCCCACAAGTATTAAATAATACAATTTCAAACATGTAGATATTTCCTCTAACAAATATTAAATTACGAATTTTACTTTTATTAAATCTGTATATTTATTACATTGCTTTAAGATTTCATGATTAGAAATATTTGCTGATACTTGAAATTACACACAAAAGATTTAATTAATATTAAACTCAACTAATAACCACGATGAATCAGTTGCTCGCCAAAGCGGCTAATTTTGAATAACATTAATATTTCGATCAGCTTATTTTCAATAACGTTCAAACAATTCTAATTTTAAAGGGGGTTTTTTTCCATTCTTTAAACACTAATGACACTGGGATGATTACCTTTAGACAAAACATTATATAAAAAAATCTGAATTCGATCCTGTGGAACCGAGGCTCTGTATTCTGATCATTTATTACATTGCTGTATATTTATTACAAATCTGTATATTTATTACATTGCTTTAAGATTTCATGATTAGAAATATTTGCTGATACTTGAAATTACACACAAAAGATTTAATTAATATTAAACTCAACTAATAACCACGATGAATCAGTTGCTCGCCAAAGCGGCTAATTTTGAATAACATTAATATTTCGATCAGCTTATTTTCAATAACGTTCAAACAATTCTAATTTTAAAGGGGTTTTTTTTCCCATTCTTTAAACACTAATGACACTGGGATGATTACCTTTAGACAAAACATTGTATAAAAAAATCTGAATTCGATCCTGTGGAACCGAGGCTCTGTATTCTGATCAACAATAACTTATCCATTAATACAAAAATGAATTTAAAAAACAAATTTGTTGAAAAAAAAACTTTAATTAAAGAAAATTTTAATATTAGTTGCTATTAAATAGATTTTTCATAATATTTACTTTATTCAAAATTGCATAAGGTTTGTTTTTCATGATTGTAATTTTGAACTGTCAATTCCAACTGTAACTGCGAATTGTAAGTGAATAATAACAAACAGAGACTCGTTAACCGGAGGACGCTTGAACCCCCCATTTGAAGTTGAAAGGGGGGAGCAGTAGGGGGAAGCAGCACTGGAGGACGGATTTCATTCCGGTAGTGATGGAAATGGGGGAATCGATGTATGGTTGCTTACGGAAAAGCTTTTTTCGCCAACATTTGAAAATTTATTTATCCGCCAAGAATGAAGCGCATTTTTGGAATGTATATGGTGGAGTGTGGACGAATGTCGGTTGGATCTATGATGAAGGCAGACCTTATTTATGCACGATCTTTTTTAATAAAAGAATAATACCGTGTTATAATATATTTATTTTTGCTCATAATTAAGTTTTAGGAATCTAATTTTTGACTAGAAATTAATGTTGACTGTGGCTGAGAACAGTGGGAACTTGGGAAAGCTGAATTTTCTACAGGCGCCTTCTATTTATAATTAATTAAATGGCAAGAAACTAATATGTTAACTCATAATTAAATTCTATCTTCTATTAGTTTGTTAAATGAAATTTAAAGTTTTCACAAAGTAATGGAATGAACTTACAAGTTTCATTTAAATTCTTAATGGAAGTTTAAAATGATGCTTTATTCGGAATACAAATTCGATGTAGTTTTAATTTTATTTCTTGCAATTTGGCTGTATTCATTGGAAAGTATTTTAGTTTTTTTATACTTTTAATTTTAATGCCCATATTTTGTTTGTTTGTTGTTGTACAAAGCTAAATGTTTTTTTTTTAAAATTAGCTAAAAAATTTTTTAAATGATGCTTTTAAAAAATTATATATATATTTTTACCTAATTAAGTAATAAATTAGTGTTATAGAACATTTAAAACATTTTTTATAACTGCAGGCATGCTTTGATTTTGTTATTTGCTAGTATTTATAGTAACAATAAAGCATTTATATTTTGTGGTCTAAAAATTGCAATAATAAAAATCTGTAATCTCTTTCTTGCAGTTTTGTCCATTCTTTTTTTTTTTTTTTTAATGTTGATAATGTGCATGATGTACTCTTTAAAATTTGTTTTCAAATTGAATAATTCATACTTGTAAAAATATGCATTGTAAAGATATATATATAATTTTAGCTAAGTTTTTGATAAAATATGGCTTATTCTCTGTTAAGAAAGTATGATAACCAAAAATCCTCAAAGGAATCATCAAAATATTCAATATTTTCTATTTAATAAAAACTAATTTTTGTTTTGCTAAAATAAGATTTATATTGAATTAAAAATTATATGCATAAGCTGATTAATATTACATGATTTTAAAAAGTGCTTTTTCAATACATATATTTTTTATTCTAATTTATTAATTTTTTTCATAAATGCTTAATATATTTATTTATGCATACAGCAATTTAATTCTTCTTTTAATGCTAAAAATCAGAATTTTGATTGAAAGTAGCCAAACTAAATTTGAAAAGGTAATAGAATCAATTATTTCTAATTATACGATTGGTGTAATAATATTTTAAAAGATAATTTGTATTAAAAATTCTAATATCGTGGATAAATTTGTTCTAAATGTTGAATTTTCTACTTTTATAATAATGCACAGAAGTTAAAACTTTTAAAGAAAATTTGGAATGTAATTTTTAATTTCAAAAAATAAAAATTATTTTTTAATTTAATATAAAAATATTAGTGTATTCTAAATTAGTCAATAGAATTTTCAATTAAATTGTAAAATATCATTTGTTAATTTTTGCATAATATTTAAGTCATATTTTATTCAACACTTACATTTTCTCAAGAAATTTTTTTTCTTAGTTTTTTGAAACTCAATTTCTTCTTATTTTGATTTTCAATAATAATTCATGAAATAAAAATGATTTGCTTCACAAGCATTCATTATTGTAATATACAAATGTATATTAGTTAACCAAACCATTAACAAAATAAACATTTACTCCACCTTAAAAAATGCTATACTAATATTGTTTTAACTGATTCAAATGAGTGGATAAATACCAAGTGATGAATAGTTCTGAGATATTGTGTAAAAAAAAATTATAAAGGATGATGAAAATCCTTAAAACCTATAAAACTTATATAGTTTATATACCTACTTTATCTTTTAGAATTAAGGTTTTGACTAAATTATTAAAAAAGACAATTTCTATGAGGATATAGAAAAAAAAATTGGAAAATAATCTTTTTTGTTTTAAAGTAATGAATAATTACAATGGAATAATGAATTTTAACACTGTTTATGTTAAATTGAAAAAAATTATTTACAATTTAGAATCAATAATAAAAATAATCATAATCTCTGAATCAAATTATCTGCAAATTCATTTGTTCAATAGGAATTTAATAACTTGGAGAATATGACTTTAGTCACTTGGAGACTTTAAATCAACTTCCATTGTCCCCATTACAAAAACGTAAAGAAAGGCTAATTTCCAAAAATAATTTAGTATTGATTCAATTCACCTTCAGTAAAAATTTTAAACTACTAACGCAAGTAGGTTAAAACTGTATGAGTGGTTTACATATATCAATTGGATCAATAAAAGAAAATAGATGGCAATCAACTGAAGACAGATTTTATTCATTACAGAAAAAAGGATGGACAGAGAATGAATAATATCAGAAGGATCACAAAATATGTTCTGATCATTGTTTTGATGAAGGAGTTTGTATGAAACCAGTATTTTAAAAATCAAAGTAGTTTTGTACATTTTAAATGCAACTGAAAGAACTTCCTGGGCCATTGTATTCACAAAAGAAGAAAAAAGAAATATTTTAGCATATGAAAGAGCAATTGAACTTGGATATGTATCATATAATTGGGAACTTCTAAAGAGAACTTGACAGGAAAAAAAAACTTAATGAACAAAGAGAAAGCACAATCATTTACAATTGGAATATATGAATAATATATTCTCAAGATATTGTATCAAAGCTGATAATCTATACAACTCCTCTCAAAATTCAAATTCTACCTCTAAAACATGATTCTTATTAATGCTTAAACCACAGCCTGAAAATTGGAAGGGAAAAAACTGTAAACAGTATCTTTCACTTTTGTTTCCAATATCATTTTAAATAATAAAAAAAAAAATTCTTTTTTATTTAGTTAAAATTACTTTTTAAAAAATCGTCTACCTCATTATTATTCATTGTAACTAAAAAGAATTTAAATTAAGTATGTTAAATGTATGATGTGTTATTCTTTGTTTTTTTATTAATTTTTTAAAAATTTTATGAAATAAAAAAAATTATATGCTTCCCTCCCTTTCTCTCTTTATACTTTTTCTGCCTCTTTATAACATTAGCATATAAGATCATACAGTTTTTTTTATATGAATACAATTAATTGAAAAATAAATAACCATTGTTTATATTTATCCTTAGAATTAGATACCTGAATGCCATCACTAATCAACTCGCACTAAAAGAAAATTTTACTTTTGAAGAAAAATAATTATTTTGCGAATAAAAGAAACCTTGGTTAATGCTTCAGAAGAAAATTTCATAATTTCCAAATGTATTTTTTGAAGTTTTAAATACTAAATCTGAATGATAAAATGGTATTTTAACAAAATTTCGAATATGGCTGTGTTCATTTACCTAAGCATTTTTATTGAACAAATAAAATATCTTGAAGGGTACGAGAAATTGTGTGGTTTCAAGATGTCATAAGGAATTGTTTACCTCGTTTGTAGATTTTTCAGCTACTACTGCAAACATAATATTCCATTTTTTTTTTCAAAGATTATTGTTATCAAATAATATTATTGCTGTCATACTGCTTTTTTTTTTTTTTTTTTTGTAATCACTATATTGCATACAAACAAACGCGTAATGTTGAGTGACAGAAAAAACAAGTTTAAATTAATGACAAAAGAATAAATTCATCTTTACTTGATTAGTTAAATTTTGATAGTCTTGGGAATGAAATGAATTTTATTACAATAATAAAAATTATTGTAGAAATACATTCTAAAATATTTTTTTAGTTTATTTATATTAAAAAGACAATTGTATGATAATGAAATTGATATCAATAAAAGGATTTTGATATTAAGTTTGGAAAATGGTGTTAGTATCATTTTTGTACAATAATATATTTTGGGAATTATAAGAGGAAAACATCAACATTTTGTTTAGTTAAAATTATAACTGGAAATTTTGATGCATTGCATCAAAGCACACGCTTTCATCTTTTAAAGCATGTTTGATAGATTTTCAGTTTCTGGAGTCGGCAGTCTGTCTTAAAACTCATGTTAAAGTATAGATAAATATATGAACAACTATATATTTCTTCAGTAAGATTGAAATTACAATTGCATATCTGTATATTGACCTAATGCCATTCTTTGATTTGATATCCACCGGAATGCAGCATCTTGTAAAATTTTTATTCATCTACTATTCTATTTAAAAGTGAAGGTTTTTTTTTTTTTATCAATTAATTTTAATAAACATTATTTTGATATTTTTCTCTTTTTTCTTTAGCATTTTAATCATCAAAATAAAATTGCTTAAATGTAGTTTCTCAAAGAAAGCTTATTTGCAGAAAAGTATTTCTTAGATAGCGCAGTAACCGATGCTTTTATGAGCATAAAGAAAGAAAAATAGATACTTATGACAGTTCTGTAATTGATTTTTCCACTTCCATCTACTTATCTATCTCTGCTGCTTTTGAAAGGCTACCCCAATTTGCTTACAGCAACAAAACCACTGGGTGGTGGTAAGCAGATGCGCTCTTATCTAGTATCATATGTGCTAAAGTTGTAGGATTAACGGAATTTAATTACCTTTTAGAGAAAACTTGGTAAACAGTTAGAAAAGCTGTAGTGAATGCAAATTTCTCATTCTTATAATGCGAGTGATTGATGGATAATGATTCTTTTTTATGGGATAATCAACATTTTTCCCACGCGAAACTTGATAATTACACTTTAACCCATGCCTGGAGATGGGAAAATTCAGTGAACTCATGATCTAATTTCCTTCAAACAAATGCCTTTATTTTATAAAGGCAAATGAATAAATTTTTATTGAATTAAAAAAAAAGACAAATTAAGGAATAATTAAACAGACAGTTATTTGTTTACACAAATGATATAACAAAGTATTTGACATTCGCATTGGTCTGTGAATATCCATTTTGAACGGATGATTTTTAAGTAAAGTTGATTAAACTGAATCTATTTTTCCCTTGTAGCATATAAATATTACAAACACTTGATAAAGAATATTGGAATTATTATTACGATTTATTTCTTATTTAATACTTTTTTATCGGTGTATTTTAGTCAGTTTTTGAGTTTGCTGTTTTGAGATGCATTTTAATATAGTTAATGTTTTGATAGCAATAATGGACAAAACCATTTTTTATACAACCATGTCGAATGAGTTTTATTTCAATATATAGTATGTATAAATATATATATATATATAGAGAGAGAGAGAGATTAATTAAAATTATAGTTGTAAATTTTGATAAATTGCCTAAAAGTACACATTTTTATCCTCTAAATCACGTTTGCTAAATGTTAAGCTTTGGGGAGGCAGTCTGTCTTGTAACTCATGTTAACATATAGATAAACACATTAATAATTATATTATTCTTCAGTAAGACTGAAATTACGAACGGGTATCAGCATCTTACTCTAATGTTATTCTGTTGATTTAATATTCATTAAAAAGGACCGAGAAGAGCTATTTGGAAGACAGCATACAGCAAAATTTTTATTATTTTTATTAATCTGCTTAATGATAAAGATTTTTAACCAAAAAATTTTTATAGCACGAGTTTTATATTTTCCCCTTTCTTGTTTGGTATTGTATTCATCAAAGAAAGAAATCGCTTAAAAGTAGCTTCTCAAATAAAGGCAATCGTTTGCAAAAATAAATTCAAGTTAAAATATCGATTTTTATTTATTCTTTTATTATTTTTTTTTATTGGGCTCAATTTTTCATTCGGTTGACAAGTCTAATTTTTCTGAAAAGGATGTTGCATTATTTACAAAAATTTTAACTTGATTAAATTTATAGAATGGATGTTGTCTCTGAATTAAGTTAGAACATTTATCAGGCAAAAACATATTCGAGATTTCTGAAGGCTAGACCGTTCGACCGAAAGTTGGTTCGTAATTTGAATAATAAATGTTCACTAAGAAAAGTTTTTAAAATTGCAAATAGGTTTTTTTTAAATATTAAAATTAATTTAAAATATTATTCAAAATATTAATTATTCAGTGATATCAATTTTATTTCTGTGTAATTTCTTTTCATATTTTAATTAAATATTTGAAAATATTTTAAAGAATATTTTATAATAATACTTTCTAGTACCTTTGTTACAGGGTTGGTCTTAGAAAACGCGAGGCCCAATCTGAAACTATTTTCTATAATACTTATTTCTAGACAATTTTTACCAGTTATATAAAATAACTTTTGTAAAAAACACTTTTTAAAAGATATTCTAATTAGTGAATTAAAAGTAGATTTTAAAAAATTTTAATTGATTTTTTAAATTTTTTTAAATTATTGTTACTATTTTCCTTTGGCAACTAGCTGGTTTACCTAGAATTAACATTTGCTTTTCAATTAAATATTTTATGTAACTTGCTCTCTTAATAGATTCTCAAGAAAAATGTTTTTAAGCTTCAAATTTTTATAAACATATCACCGATACTATTATAGAAGCCTTTCCTTATTCTGTTCGTTCTTCGATGCCTTTCTCTAATTTTCTATGAGCTCCCGTAAAATGTAAACTTGAAATTGAAGCCGGAATTGATAAAACTTCAATAAATACATTTTTTAAAAACCAAACACGTCTTTAAAAAAATATATGAGTTCAGCATTAATATCTAATTTGTATTACAGAATATTTACATATTTTATGAATTAAATAAAAATATAATTCAATAATATTTTCTTTGGCCTCGTCATAAAATTTTATTTTTAATTTTGCTTTCTAAAAGATTTAAATGACGTAATATTTTATTTTATTTCAATTAAAAAAGTACTTCTGTAAACGATTATGAAGTCTAAATTTTATACGATCCTTCAGACCTAGGAATCCTATTCAGTAAAATAATCTTGACCATCTAACGTTTCCATCTTTGCGGCAAATCTGACCGAGTTATAAAGCCTTGAATATCCTTATTTTAGGACAATCAAAAATGTAATTATTTTAGATTGATCAATCTTGGAGAAACTCAAGGCACTGATTTTGTATCTTCGAGGCAGTCAATGGAGTTCCGCGTTTTTATAAAACAGTGACATTCAAATTGTCATAATTCACTCAGTTTTGGTCACAAAAGGGCGAACTTTTTTTTATATAATATAACAAAATATACATAGAAAAATTATTAAAAGCATGCCTCATATTTAAGTCAACTCAACATGGGAAAATAAACCAAACCTTCATATCTTGGTCATATCAGTGGGAAAAGGCTAAGATGAGGTATTAGGAGCAACAATGTAAATGGTTTCAGTTTCTCTTCAGTAATAAAATACAATGTTGTAAAATAAACTTAAAAACTTTAAAAAAAATAAAAAAAATTATATGGCAAAAAAATTTTCATCATTAAAAAGATAATGTTTTGAATTTTAAGATGCTGTACAAATTGTTTTTCTGCTATAATATTTTCAGAAATTATTGCAAAAACACCAAAATTTCACAAATTTTAATTAACTGAAAATTCAAAAAATCCCACCGAAATTTCAAATTTCCGCACTGAATATATGTGCAAAATTTGGTTGTTATAGATGGAACGATTTTCCCTGTACAGTACCAATACAAACACACACAAATTTATCTTTATAATTAGTGCAGATTATATGCATTATGTAATTTAAAAATAGTTTTTTTTCTCATATTCAGTACCGGATGACACTAATCATGTGAAATTAAAAATTAAGTAAATTGACAAGTTAATTTCTAGAAAAATTATGTATAGTCATAGAGAATACAAACGTGTAGTGCAATTTTGAACTGTGTCACTTGAGAGGGTGAATAAAAATTCCATAACAAAACTTCATCTTTACAAACATGAAATGCATTATCTACTAATAATAAAGCGCATTATTAGTAGAGCGATCTCTACTAATAATAAAGATGAATATGTGTTTGCGCGTTTGTATATCTGAGTATTGACGCTCTATTAATCAAACCGTAAGACATATAGCTACCAAACTTTCTGCAAGAACATTGTCAGAAATAAATAATTTTTAGGACTAATAAATAATTTTTAGGAATAATTGAAAATTCATAGATCATTATTGTCGTTTATTATTAGAGAGCAATTTTTCTTGTTTTTATTTCCTTTATCGAACTTTTTATATACTTACTATGTTAGACGGATATAATGTGCACTTCGGAGCAATTTTTTAAAATTTCATTTAGAATTTTATTTAATTAAAAAGTAAGCAAGTTCTTGATGTTTTTTCTCCTCGATAACTTTCGAAAATATTACAGTATAAATGTTATTTTTATATATTTAGAAATTTTTTTTTCAATGATTGTAATTTTTTGCAGTATAAATATTTTTTTCATATTTAATCAATTTTCTAAAAATATTTTAGGCACATTTTCCAGCAAAAATCTTAAGAATTCTGAGCAAATATTAAGCGTATCAAGAATAATTATACAAAAGCATAAGAATTCTTGATGAACACCAAAGTTATTATAAAATTTGCGAAAAAATGTTCAGTTTTCGTTTTACTGTGCGAATTATTATTCTGTCCTTTAAAAAAATTATGACTGGCAAAGCTGATCTCAGGAAAGTAAGCAATATAATTATCTAATTCCGCAAAAAAAAAAAAAAAAAAAAAAAAAAAAAAAAATCTGAAAAATTTACATTTAAAATATTTTTAATATGAAGAAAAATGCCAATTTTTGTTTTGCCCTAGGTTAGAAATTAGATTGTATTGTTAAAAGACTAAAAATATCAAAGTACATCCACGATGGTTAGTGGCGTTGGCAGAAAATAAGGTAAATGCATAGTAAAATTAATAGAATCATAGAAGTCTTCTAATATAATATTTATTATAGACTATCTATCAAAATTTGAAGCTTATAAATAATTTGCTAAAGAAGCTATTAAGACCCAGTTACGTAAAGTATTTAATTGAAAATTTTAGCGGCCATTAACTTTGGCTAGCCAGTTGGTCGGTGATTAGTATTAAATAAAATGTTGCTATAGATATAACTCAGCAATAGAATGGAAATCACAAATAGAAATTAACGCTAAATAGAAAATGATTAAAACGTGTTTTTCACACGGATTAATAAACCAAACATACTCGTAAATTTATATATATTTTAAAACATATCCTTTAATTTTTAATTCATGAATGCACATAAGCTAGCCAACAAATGGACAAAAATTTGTATACTATTTGTAATAAGTAAATAGGTCACTATACTATTTATTTCAGTGACTTAACAAAGATTTATGAAAATTCTTTATTTGGTACAAAAAGAAAATTGAAATGCAAGAACATTGTCAGAAATAAATAATTTTTAGGACTAATAAATAATTTTTAGGAATAATTGAAAATTCATAGATCATTATTGTCGTTTATTATTAGAGAGCAATTTTTCTTGTTTTTATTTCCTTTTGCGAACTTTTTATATAAATCCGAAATCCAGCTGATTTCAGATCCAATCGATATAACTGCCCAACAATTTAAGCGTCCTTGCTGAATTAATGATCGTAAGTTTGTTTTATAATTAATGATTTAATGATCGTAAGTATGTTTTATAATTAATGATTTAATGATCGTAATTAATTTCAAGTTGGAAAACTTTCTTTCTGAAACTGTCAAGAGAATCCGTAGATGAATATATAAATTTGAAATGCGTCTTATCTGTTATCACAAGCCAGAAATTCAAAATTTTCATGGTTTTTTTTTTAAATTTTAAATTTTATTTTATTTCCAAATGCATTCTTCAATTTCCTCACAAAGCATTCAACCATCATATTTTCATTCAAAAAAGAAATCGGAATGGGATTTTTTCCCCTTCTGCAAATTATTTCACTGAAAAAAACTATATTATTCCAAATGTTCCCATTAATGACATATGGATAAATGCGTCTTGTTAAAATGGTGATTAATAACAAAAAATGTTGATAGAATATGCATAACTACTATAATGAAAAAAAGTTTTAAAAATTAAAAAAAAAAATACTTATTTTTGTGAGAATTTGAGCTCACAAAAGTTGAAATAAAATTCTTAAAAATAACCCTTCAGGATTACAAGAGAATTCGAATTAAGAACAAATATCTTGTTTTTGAATAAAGTCAGTGCAGAATAATAATATCATATCAGAATAATAATTTCATAAATTCACATTTCCTAGTTAAAAGGCTTTTATTTAAAAATTCCTTTATTCAAATTTTATAGAAAGCACCACTTTTATAATGAACCAGAAATCAATGCATAAAATGCTAATTATTTTTTAAAGAAGAAATGCCTTGAAATTTTTATTTTCTGCTCATGAAAAGTTTCGCCACAGATCCATTAGTAAATAGCATGTTAAGTGGACAAGAAGTTAATTTTCGTTGCTGAAGAGTTTTAACTTTCCGAATTCTTCTAAATTGTAAATTCTAAAAAAAGATAGAAATAATGATAGACAAAAAACTGGTAACAATGATGGGGAAAAAAAAAAAAAAAAAAAAAGCTGATACAAAATTAGTAGTAACATTGAAAACGGCTTTGAGCTTTTTTTTTCAACAGTGAAATATATATTGTTGCAAAATACGTTTAAAATATATTTCAAAAAATTTATTAAATATTGTAAGAAAAATTGTATGATAAACAAATTTGGTATCATTAAAAGGATATATATATATATAAATTTTATAATGCTATAAAAACTATTTTTCTACTGTAAACTTTTAAAAAGTTATCCTGAATAAAGACCAATATTTCGCTTAATTTTTAATTAATTAAAAAATTTTTTAATCACTCTGAAAAGCACATTTTTACCCACCAAACTAAATATTTGCCAAATTTGATTGATACATGCCAAAAAGGCTGGTTTGTAAAGTCAGCACATGTACAGACAGTCAGAAGCTTTTTCCTTATGTTTAAGTATCAAAATTTAGTTAAAATACCAATACTTTTTCTCACTAAACATTCTTGCCAGCAGGCTTATGTGTTTTTAGCAAAGACTAATCACTCCCTAGCCCCTTTTTTCAATGGGCTAAGAATGATTTATTGGACGTTTGACTCGTACGGAAATGTCTGGTCCCAATACCCTTCTCGTGCCCCCCCCCTTTTCCCCCTACTAAATAGACAAACTAGCTGTAAATTTTATGTTATGAACATACAATACCCTTCGTAAAAAGACTACTAGGATTCTTTTATGTTTGTTAAGGTCCATGGCAAGGCGGAAGAAAAATTAACCCTGTATGCAGGAAATAAGAAAGAGACCTTATGAACGTCGCCCAATTGGAAGCAATCGACTAAAGACCGATCCTGCTTAATTCTTGGTCTTATACTCAAGAATGTGTTTGATATTGTCGATACTAAACACCATTTTTATTTACTTTATTGCTGTTGTAATTAAGGGAAAAGAATAATATAAAAATAGATTAAAATGAAACCTAAAATACTATTATACTACGATATTTCGAATTAAAGGTTCGAATCACCTTAATATTTATTTTTTGTATAATTTCTGTGATAAATTTGAAAAGAGAATATAAGCAGTCTATAGAAAATATAAGGATCTTTTTGATCTGCCGTCAAAGACATTTTTTTCCTTAATCTGTTCTCTCCTAGCAGATAACAAGTGGTCAAGATCAATTACATGATGTCATTGATACCGGATAAGATTAATGTATTAATCATTGGAAGGAGTAATAGGATTTAATTGAACAAAATTAAAACACAGTGCCTGAAAATTTGCCATTGTAGGATATCCTCTTTCCGAAAACTAAGAGAACTGCTCCACTTCGGGCTCCTTCATGGTTTTTTTTCTATCATTTTTCCTGATGGGTTTTCCAATATCCTTCTATTGATAGCGTTTGAAAAAGTCATAACAATAGTTTTTGATGCAAATTTAATTGAATTTTTTATTTCTTAAGATTTGAAGTCTGATTGGAAGAATTTACTTGATAAAAACAAATATCATAAATCCCATAATGGGTTTGAAGGGGTTTATACATTCCAGCTTATTTTCATCAAATAATCTACAAACAAGTTCATAACATTTTCAGAGAATAAATGTAGATTATTCAAAGAATAGTAGTTGATTAGAAAAGATATGTAAAAATTTATAGAACAATTAAAGGTCCATGCTACACATTCAACATTAATATAACAATATAGGCGCATACCCGGTAGCTGAACATAAATGCTAAATAGAGAATCAGTCAATAAATTAATTTTGGATTTTAAGAGGAGTCGCTGCATAACTAAACAGGTATTCCATGTACGACATGGCTAGAGCCGAAGAAGAAACATGAGCTCTAATGTTAGCTAACTATTTAATAAATGATATAAGTAATGGTATAAGTAGACCCAATGATATAAGTAGACTGTTTTGTTTCTCATTGAAAATACATTTACATTATAAGGATGATTATTGTTAGATGTATACTTTGGAAACGAAATCGAAATAATTAGGGATGTACCAGCTGCTTTCGGTGACCAGCTGGTCTGTCCATCATACATTTAGTATTACTTTAATTATGTCAATTAAAGTATTTGCAATAAATTTAATTTTTGTTAAATTAATGTATGAATTGCAAAAAAATAACAAGTTATATATAGTTGTAAATTATAAAAAATACTGTTTATGAGAATTTTTTTGAGAATTATTTTTTTAATACTTAATTTTAGTTTAATTCTTCTTTAATTCTTAGTTTTTTATGAGAATTGCTGTTTAAGCAAACTATAATATATAAATAATTAACATAACCTTCGAAAAGAATTATCTTGCAGTTGATAGAAGACTTATTTAATGATTGAGCTAAGAAGTAAATATATTAAAACTAATAGAAAGTTAATTTCTAAAATTGCTTTTTATTAAATGATAGAAAAAAAGCCATAAAAAGCTGGTCAAATAAAAAAATCAACTGTATTTTATTAGGGGAAAAAAATGATGCTCCAGTTATACCTAATTTCTAATTTTATGTTAACCTAAAATAAATGAAATAAAATAAATAAAAAATAAATAATAGAAATGAAAATAATAAAGTAGATTTGAATCTTCATCCAAAATATTATAGTAAAGCCAAGATTGTAGATTTTAATTGTTTAGTTTTATATTATCTTTAAAAAATTAAAATGACAATAATATGCGCATAAAATTGTATTGAATATCACTGCAATGTGCTCATGTAGCAGTATAGTTTACTAAACCAATGAAAAATATTTTTGAAAAATTTGTTTAAAAGTATTTTGAAAAATACTAAGATCAAAGAAGAAAAATATTGAATCGAATTTAAAAAAAAAAGAAAAAGATAACTGAAAATCTAATTTTTTTAAAATTTAAAATGTTTTTGGTCAGTGATATATTTCGAAGTTATAAAGAAAATGCTGGAATTTTGTTAATTTTTTATTAAAATTTTAATTTAATTTTTGAAACAAGATTTCTTAATATTGCTATCTAAGAAATAACTAATTGCCAGCCAAATTTGGAAGGTCTAAGTCCAACAACCTGCCTCGAAAGATGCAATTTATTGATAGCATGCCACCCTTTAAATTTTATTATATTAAAAATATGAATAATTTTATCTCATATTTTTTAACAAAGAAAAATCGTTCAGCTTTGATTGAAAAATGAAAATGATTTGTCTTTCATTTACGATATTGCTGAAAATCAAAATTTAAAAATTTGTTAAAATAAAGAATATCATAAGATTTTATACTTAAAAAGATATATATCTAAATATACTTTTATTTTAAAGATGAATCAAAATCTTTTTTTTAATTTGGAAATATTTTCGAAAGTTATTGCAGAAAAACTTCAAACTTTTTCGCTGTTTTTAAATAATAAAAATTAAAAAATTGCTCTACCAAACATTACACTTTCCTACCCTCCAAAACATATTTATTCTTCTCTGCGTACACACACGCACGTTCTCTTTTATTAGAAAAAAAATTTGCATATAGTAAAAAATTTATATATTTATATATATATATTATATGAAGAGTCCTTGCAGTCAAATGTTATTTCGAATCGCAATAACATAAAAGCATTTATTTATTCAAATTTCGCATGAAAATATTTCTATTATTTTCGACTGTTGGAGATGTTTTCTTTCAAATGAAAAATAATTATACAATAATAAAATAAATAAAAAATAATAAATAAATACATTTATATTTTCAATAAGTTATTTAACAAATGATAATTTTTAACAAATGACTTAAAAAAATTCTTAATAAATAAATACATTTTAATAATAATAAAGAATTTATTTACATCAAAATCAATTTAAAATAAAAAAAATATCAGTTGAATTTCTGAAAGAGTGTAAAAGAAACGAGTAAAGTTTCAGAAACAGTAAAAGAACCGAAACAGTTTGACGATTCGAAGTTTTGGCGGAATAAAATAAAAAACAAAATCGCGTAATAGGAAATAAAAAAGATTGGCATAATTCGCCACAAATGCGCTTATTTGCCAAATCTTATAACCCCTATTATAGTTAATCCTGCAATTGGGATAGTTCTTGTTAGCGCCTATAGATGGCTGTAGACTGCTGGCGCCGTCTACAGGCACTAATTGGAACCTAGCTTGATCCTCCAATACGTCCTCCGGTTAACTCTACCCTAACAAACATGAGCGGTAATATCAACAATTTTGAAAGCTTCGGAAATGCAAATAAAAGGATAAAATTAAATTATCCAATTTAAGAAATTGAATTCGCTAAAAATAATTTTTTGAACATCCAGCTACATTATATTAAATCGGTACTTTTCATATAGAAAAAAAATGACAGTTAATTGCTCTTTTGATCTGGAAGATGACGTATGAATTTCTTTTAATATAAATTATTATTGGAGATATTTTTGTAGTGTAACTTGTTGTCTAAGAAAATTTATATAAAATTTTTTATAAAAAAAATAAATAAATAAAAACCAAGCTTTATTCTGAAATTTTTCGTTAAATGTTTTTTTTTTTTCTTTGCACATACTGATTATACTTAATGCATTCAAGTAAACAACTTTAAATAAGGGCAAACTTTGTCATATCTTTAATTATGCGGCAATATATGTGATATTTCTTAAGCTAATATGTTTTACATTCTCGCTAAATACTTTTTTTTTTTTAGGATTTCTTAGATGACACTTTTCGGAGCATACCTGAAAATGATTTATTAAGTTACAGTATTTCCAACTCTGCATCTGAAAACCGATTGAATAATAATGAATTAAGGGATTTTCAAGTACCTGGCACTTCTGATGGATCTAAATACACTAATATTAATCCAATAAATACAGATTGCAATACAATGAAGTCTTTATCAAGCTTAATCAAAAACAGAGAAACTGTTCCTTCAAAAGAAAAAGATGTTAATTTTTCTGAAATGTATAGTCCAAATAGATCTGTAAATATTGATGAAAATGCAAAAATTAATTCCAGATTTGTACCAGGTTTTACTCCAAAAGCAAAAAAGAGGAAATTACCGGGACCTGCTGGTTTCTTTTCTGAAAATGTAAGTTCAAATTTAATTATATTTCTTGCACCTAAGGTTTGAATTAGTTTTTCAATATTATATAATATCTAGAATAGGACAATATCTATAATTATTATTTCACTCACTGTATATTTTTTTATATAATGTGATTGCTCTCAACATATTTCAAAAACATTTTGTTTCCTAAATAGGATGATCAACATTTTCAGCCTGTTGATTCAGAACATTTTGTTACCAAATGCACAACTGCTGATATAGATGTACAGGTACCTTTGGAAGAAGTTTTTCAATAAAATATATTGAAATTTTAATTATTGTTTATATAAACTTTTGTGTTATGTAACTTAATTAACAATTCTATTTTGTAAATCCATTTATGTTTTAATTTGCATGTAATAATGTATTCATGTGCAATATGTCATTACATATGTGTATTTTATATTGATATTGTTTAAATTTTTTAAAAAATAGTAGTAGTTATGTGAAGTGTTTCTGAAAGCCTTGTGTCTAATTTATAATTATAAAAATTTAACTGATGTTGCTCTCATAAGCAGCAATACTCTCTTAGGATAACAAATATTAATACTTCAGTATTATTCACATGCTAGAATAATTGGTACAATTTAGTCCATTTTGCAAATTTCTTCTTAGTGTTTCAGCTAAGCAAATTTATTTAACTAACAAAGCTCTAGAATGTATTCTAATATTTAAGGTAAAAAACATTGTTGAGTCACCACTTAGGATATTGCTGACATTATAAACTTTTGTTTTTGCTCTCCATTATAAAGACTGATGGAGCCAGATTAAAGGGACATCATGAACTGAGTTTCTTCAAATAGTTTCTTCTGAATGGTGCCAATTAGCCAAAGTGCCAGTTTTATTGAAATGCTTAGAAAAATTATTATAAGATATCTGGGTAACCTTTAACCTAAAGCATTAAGCTTTATCCCCTATAATATAAACCAAACTCTCTATCAGTTGTTTCAACATATGCAGAAGAGGATGCCTGCAGCCTTTATATCTATGATTAATTCCCAAGCTGGTTTAATATTTAATGATTAATCATTGATATGTGAATACTAAAGTACCCAAATATTTAAAATTATAATTTATATAATTTAAAATTATTATGCATAAAAATACAAAATTGTTTTGACTTTTTAAATTGTTAATCATGTTCTAAACCGCACAAAAATGTATCTTTTACAAATATTTTTAAATTATATAATCTGTAATAAATGGTATACTGATCTGAGCCGAAAGAAAATATGAAACAGCCCATGTACAGCTACAATTCTTTTCTATATTTTTTACTTTATACTGCTACTACCCTTTAATTGCTAAATCTGCATATTAAATATTAATTATCTAAATCATCATGTTTTTGTTATTATGTTTATATACATACAAAAGCACAGATTGACAGATGGCCAATCTCTTTCTGGATTTAGTTCAAAATTTAACAGAAGGCCACACTGTAAACAGTAAATTCTGTGTTCAAAATTTTACTTATTTAGCTCTTTTTGTTTTGAAGTTCTTGTGTTCATTTGTACTTCAAAAGAAAAGAAGAGGGAATTTTAAAGAATTTCTTATTCATATATTAAAAATGCAGAAATGTATTGTATACAATCCACACTATATAAAAGAATTGAAGTAAAAATCAATCATGAAATGTTGCATCATAATATAATAAATAAGTTCTAAATAAACACTAAATTATGTGATAAATGCAAGATAAAGGTTTAAAAAGAAAAACATTAAAAATTTAACAAGTGGCAGTATGTCATACATTTTAAAAATTGTATGATTGCTGTATCTCAAAACTGGATTTTTTTATGACAAAGTTTTTATTTTGGTATTCTCAGTAGGCCTAAATCTTATTAAGAGTTAAGAAAACAGAAAAGTGAATATTTTTTACATCAGAATAAAAGCAAACATAGTTGTTGATATTACTAGAAATATAATTAGGATTGTTAACTAAATTGAATCTAAATAAATATGCAGAGGTTATTTATCCCTTATCAAGGTAGTTAAATGTTTATTAATTTTTAACTATCATTTTCATTGATGATATAATCCTTCAAGCATATGAGGAAGTATGTTCTTAAAATGCATAAAATTTCTGATGAATATGATATTTAAAAACTTTTCAGGTATAAAATTAAGGCATTGGAATTTTTAATATCTGATCAAGATGATCTGTCAGCTTATATCCTAAGTTTTCAAAATGTACTTTGACAGAATTGTGACTTAACAACACTTGATTCAAAATTTCATATACAACATCTGTATCTAATACAAATTTGGATTTGATTAGTTCACATTTTAATATTCTTGTATAAGAAAATTTTATTGAGTCACAAAATTAATTTCAAATGATTCAATTTGAAAAATGCTTAAACCAACATATACCCAAAGAGCCCATATTACCATAAATGTAAGGAACTCATATATCAAACTATTAAAATGGCCGTCCACCATTGGGCCACAATGGCCTGTAATCTACAAATTCTCTTTTAAATTAATTATTCTATAGTATGGCTTCTTAAAGTATGGGCTTGACCTTAAAGTAGTTGCAATCAGATATGCTGATTATATATGTCGTAATAGAATATTAATATACAAAATATTTAAAAGATCTTCTGAATTTGAAATAATCCTTTGCAATTTACAGTCAGTGAATTTAAATGTACATTTTTTTTACTAGTTTTATAAATTTATGCATTTAGGGATTTCAAAAAATTGTTGTTGTACTTGTTTGGGGTTCGAACTCGCAATGTTAGGGTTCATAGCTGAGTAGCATAACCACTAGACAAAAGTGATCACTCTTGTCTGGAGGTTGTTATCTGGCTTATGAAGTTACCACTACAATACTCCCCCACAAGTGAGTCGGCGGGGAGACGATTTGATATTATCGTGCCAAGTGTATGGCGTGCATGTGTGAATGGTTGCTACTGTGTCAAGTTAGTCTGACGACTTTTGTTGCGGGTAGATGGCACCACGACAGTTGCACGAAGGTTGTGTTTGTTACTTCAGAACCAGGGTCACCAATGTGCTTGTTTGGAGTTTGAACTCGCAACATTAGGGTTCATAGACGAGTAACATAACTACTATACAAAAGTGATCACTCTTCTCCGGAGGTTGTTATCTGGCTTTTGAAGTTACCACCACATTCTAAATAGCTATGGTTACAGAATCATTTTTCATTTAAAAAAAGGAGTTTTGATAGTAAGTGTTAGGGGACTTTATTTTATTTTGAGATAAGGAATCTTTTTTTCCACCTATTGTTCTTGGCCTCTCATAAAAAAAAAAAGTTTTGTAGTAACATTTGTGTTAAAATTGTTGGAAATATTTGCAATATTTCCCATTTTAATGTTTATTATGACATATTTTCATTGATCTATATATAATCTCTCTATATTTTTTTAAGTATTATTTATGTTCTAAGTGTACTTTTTAAATAAATATTTATAGTTAAATTGTTATTGCAGAATATTACAAATTCTCAGTTTTCTTCTGAAGATCTGCTTTTACCATCATGGCAAAATCTCCAAGCAGAGGTTTCTTCTTGTCATAATTTGTTATCAACTGCAAAATATTACAGCATTCGTAGAGTTCTTCATGAAGTAAGTGAATGAATTATTGTTGATTGCTTCAAGCATAATTTTATTCTTGCATGTTAATACTGCTTCTTTTGTACAGATTTTGATTTCTAATATGCATATAATTTTTTTATATATGTAACCAATATTTCATTTGCTATATTTCATACTAATTTTTTTTTAATCCCAATGATATATAATGATTCTTGTTGAAATTTAATGTTCTTTTTCTCTCCTCCTCCATCCCTTCCATATTACTTTCTTTCTTTGTAAGCTGCTATTGGTTATCATTAAATATGCATCAAAATTGAGACAGAAACTTTTTCTTGTAATTATGCTACTTTGAATCCAGGGTTTCTATGATCCTTGAATTTTATTTCACTGGGTAAAAAAAGAGAGAACCAGTTTGTGACAATTTTGCTATAAAAATTATACCAACAGGAAAAGGATGTTTATATACAAATGCTGTCAGTCCTCTGTCTTTTTCTTCTGAGTAAATGAGAGAGAAGGGCAAGTAACATTATCATAATTGCTAAGGAATCTTCAATAAACCTATCAGCAGAAGATAATACAATTAAGCCTATTCTAGTATCTTCACAATGTTTTGATATAGATTGAAGCATATAGAGATTTATAATTCATATGGCCTTTGAAAAGAGATTTCAAATTTAATTCAAGAAATTTTTCCTAGCAGCAAAATTGCCAAAAAGTTCACCAGTACTCCAGCAAAAAGGTCTTTTTTAGTTTCATCTAGCACTGCACCATGCAATAAGGGTGTACTATTCAAATGTCTGACTAATAATCTTAATGTGCATTGTCTGATGTTTGATGAAACATTCAATAAATCTTAACAAGTGAAATAAATGCATTTACACTCAGATTCAAGGGGAGGGGGGGGGCAAGGCTGTTGAAATTAGATATGCGTATTCAACTTTCATAGTATCTAAGTTATCTTATAACACTTTCATAATTCTATGAAAAAAACTGAATTTAAGTAACTACAAGAAAAAAAATACTGTTTTATTTTAATTGATTGAAACAACATTTAGAATTATGTGGCTTGCACTTCAATAGAGTTTGAAAAATTTCAGGAATCAGATTTATAAGTTTTTATTAAAATATTTAGAAGATCAGATGTTGTGAAAGATGATTCAGATTCTTCTCATTACCAAAAGATAGTTAAAGGAATGTTTTCCATAGATAAAAATATTAAGGTCTGTTATTGTGTGTTAAGATACAATTTAATATTAAAAAAACATGAAGGTGGAGAATTATCAAATCGCAAAGGAATTTGAATTATATACAAAAAGAAAAGAAAGAGATAAAGAATTTCCACATTTGATTATTAATAAGGAAAGTATTTTATTTAAGTTTATTATTTGCATTTTTATGTCTAACATCTATAATTTTATTATCATTGATATATCTGAAGAAAATTCTTGAATTAGAGTGGAAATCTTGAACATTGATGTGCAAACAGAGAGGAATAAGAAATTCGCTTTTATGTCTTTAATAATTTCTTTATGCAATATTTTCTGCCATAACTTAATTTTGTATGTTTTACTTGAATTAGTATTTAATAATTTAAATGGGAAATAGTTTTCTTTCTTGAAATATTAACTGGTTGCTTTTATCTTATTTTAACTTGCATGATTGATCCAAAAAGTGTAGACAGATATTTTTTATCAGTTACTAAATAATGCCTGTTGTTTTAATTTTTTCAAAGGATAAATTATTTTAAAAGATGAATGCTGAAATACTTCAATACATAAATGTACATTATTTTACAAAATTACCTGAATAGAAAGATATAATTCTGATAATTAGAAAAAATAATTCGGCATATTAAATTAGTGATGCAAAAAAAGGGATCAACTGTACAAACAGTTTTTGTTTATGCAGTTAAATTTATTTTATAATTGCATATTTATAAGGTAAATATTACTTAAATATTCTTCCTAAGCTGAAATTTTGACATTAGAAGAAAAATAAAGTTCTAAATAATAGTAAACAATTATAATTGAGAAGTAAATAGAAGAAATGTTATTGAACAATAATGATCTTCAATTAAGATTTAATCTAATTTTCCTTAGACCATTCTGTTATTCTTTACAATTTAGCCATCTGTTTTATTTAGAATAATATTATAATTCTTGTGTAAATGATTTATTTTTTCTCTTTAAACATCTAAGACTTCAAAGAAAAGGTTACCAAAGCATCTTGTTGTTCCTGTTCTTTGTGTTTTAATCAAGAAATTCAATGCTGAAGAATCATCTCTTGTGCTCATGGATGATACAGGTTATTGATATATACTAATTTAATTTACTTCACTGAGGAGTTTTTTTTTATGTTATTAATTTAGAACTATTGGCTAAATTATATGTAATAAAAATAATTCTATTTCATTTTATGGTATAAAAATTTATTATTTTTTATCAGTTAATTTTAACTTAAAATGTTCTGGGAGAATAAATTTGATAATAGAATCCTTACAATGATATCAGTTCAATCAATCATCAGATGATTTGCCTTGTAATTGAAATAGTTTAACTTAAAGCATGTATCTGCTACCCATTCTAAAAACTTGGTACTGCACTAAAATACTGGAATGTAGAATTCATTTAAAGAATAGTGAGCTTTAATCTATATAAATTGTTTGTTAAATTATTACTAAAAATCAGATTAGCATCTTCTCAGCATCAACACTAAAGAAGAAAAAAGAATAACGAGAAATTATTCACAGTTTATATATATTCCTAATAGGACTTTTGCTGAAATATTGGTGTGCAAGCACTAGTTTTAGCCATTTAAGATACCACAGCTGAATTTTATACAGTTCTAAAAATTAAAACCTGAGATGTGTGAAGAAGTTGAAGCCTGTGTAATTCAGAAATGTGTGTGTGTTTTATTGAAATCTAAGTGGTTAGAAAATAATTAATTTTTAACTAGTGGATAAATTGAATTTATTACTGATATCTTTGTATCTATATTTTTATGTGTATGTTAATCAACTCAAATTATTAGTGTTTTTAAAATGAATAATTTTTCCCCTTTAATTCAAACTTTTTAGCTTTGTGCATTTTTTCACTCTTTAGGACTATGTCATTAACTATTGAGGGCGTATTAGCCAAAGCTTTAACAACTATTAAGCCATTGCCTTTTCTTTTTTTCCTTGGAAATTCTCATGGTGTAATAATTGTAACTTTAACTACTGAACAATAGGATGAAACGCAAATGTCTTTAAAAAAATTTTTTGGAGATTTTAGTTTGGGAATAGTGTGGTAAAATTGCCTTTTAGGTTCAAAAAACAATATTTAAAAATTTGGTTAAAATATTACATTATCTGGAGGTGCCGCAAAGAGCAATTTGAAATTTGAAAAACTCAAAGTTGCAACTTGAAATTTGCAAAAAAATTGAAAAAAAAAAAAAAAAAAAAAAAGATTGTAAAAAAAAAAATTGAAAAATTATAAACTTTGATAAAATATTTTTATGAATTTTTCATTCATATAATGTTACAAAAGTTGATTTTAAATACATATATAAGCATTACAATTCAAAAAAATTCTTAATTACAAAGTATAATAATAATAAAATATTTTTTAATGTCGAATTTGCGTTTCTTACATCTGTATCCTTAATGATTGTAAATGCTACAGCTGCAAAATATTTATTTCTACTTCATCACCATATTAAACTGCTTTTTTTAAATTAAAATTTGGCATTTTCACATGCGAGTCAATTTTTGCTCTTATGTATCCTTCTCTTGTGATTGAACCACAGACATTTTGAGCCAATTTGGCCACTAGTCTCACAGCTCTTTCCACTGCTTGCATGTGGCAAGGAAGCCAGGGAAAGTCGATAACCAAGTTCCCTATACTATTTGGTTCAGCTTTAGATGCCTTCTGTATAAAGTTTTAACTTAATATTGAACCGCATAGGCACTTGGTAGTTTTATTGCTTCTTGTCTATTTGATGGATCTGGTTGGCTTGCCTCTTTTTGTAAAAAACACAATTGTTCTTCAATGTTGTCATTGTCGCCAGTTATTGTTTCTGATGCACTAGTATTTTTTGCCCGTTCTTGATTAAACTTAACTATTCTCGTTAGCTCTTTGCTCTTTCTTCCTCAAAGCACTTGTGGTAGCAATATCAATATTACCTATAACCATCTTCCTGTTAGAGTATTTTTCGTTTAGAACCTTTTATTCCAAAACTGGCACTTTTCTTTTATACAGGTCAGCAGTATCAAATAAATGTTTAGTTTCTTCTCTAAGTTCTGTGAGGTTCGAATCAAACTTATCTGGACATTTACTGCTTTTAGACTAATAAATTCCTGTATTTAACATGATAAGCCTTTATCATTTTTAAAATTCTTTGTCTAGAAGTAACGAGAATAGAAGCTCTTGACCATATTTGTTCTATTATGGGAACTAAAGTGCCACATATTTCTCTTACAGAAAGATCTTTCTCTGAAGCAATTTTGTTGTTATGTCAAATATAACAGTAGCACTGTGTCTAATATAACAGTAGATTCTTCAGTTGTGTGTTCAACTTCAAGCAAATCACTAAATTTCCCAAAAATAGAACACTCCAATATTTGTCTTGCCTTCATTAAATTATATTGAGCCATTTTTACTCAGAGCAAAGCACAAAGGCACAAAATAAAAAATCAGTTAAGTTAATCAATTACACAATGGAGGGAGATGCCATCTCAACTGAATGCAGCAAATCTACTGATTTGAAACCAGCTCTGTCCTTGTCACCAGACGCAGACAAATCTCCGCCTTACCTCAACAGCAACCACTCTGACGATGACTCAGTGTCATGCCAATGCAATAGTAAAATTATTTTTATAGTTTTATTCATATGACAATGCCTAATGAAAGCTTTTTATTTCACAATCATAAAAATCCTTAAAAAGTTGTAAAAAGTGAGTTTTTATGAAACTTTAACGTCCTTGCGACATCTCAAGATATAGTCTAATATTTTTTATAATTTTTATTTATCTTAACTATACCAAAAGCCATGCTATTACAAATAAAAAAAATCAAAAGTTGATTATTTCGTAAAAAACTTCAAAATGTATCAAAAATTTCATTTTTATGAAACTTGAACGTCCTTGCGGCACTTCAAGACCTACTCAAATATTTTTCATATTTATAATTTATTTTATCTACAACACCACCACTTTTCCGCTCTATTACAAATTAAAAATCAAAAATTTATTTTTTCATTCCACCCTACTGAACAAGCAACTCATTTGTTTTAGTTTTAAATGAGATTAATTATCTAAGCTGATAAATAACTTCCTCTCTTTTTACTATGAAAATTTGATGGTAAAGTTTGCATACTTTTCACTCAAATAGCTATAATTTATATTCAATAAAAAATTTTACCTCTAACACTATAAGAAATTTGTTATTTGCTATGGTATGCAAAAAAAAAAAAAAAAAAAAAAACTGATTTATGATTTTTAATTACGGTTGCATTTTTTTCAAGATGACTTACATCATAATGTTTCTTTTATATGTGTATACATATCAAAATTCAGGAAAAATTATTTATCTAGTTTTTTATTACTTTATGAATCGACTTGATTAATTAATTTTATTTCGCTATATTCTGTAAATGACTGGCAAGTTAACTTGCATTTTTTACCAGAGGGCTGGATTTTGGGATTCCTTTGTTTATATTTTTCTTTGCTAATGAAAGTGGCTTCTCTCATACCTTTACAAATGTTAGATTAGACCCTGAGATGTTTTTTGGATAATATCAATGTGAAGAGGCTACAAAGAATCTGTGCCATTTATTCAAGAAATTTTCAATAAAATCATTGATAGGTTTTTGAGTGAGGCTTTTTCACTGAAAAACTTCATGTACTTTCGTTTGACGAGAATAATTTCATTCTTTACAACATTAAGGATATCAGTGTTCAAGGATGTTATGATTTTCTATCAATATATAACTCATATAAAGTATTTATGAAATATGGAGTAACATTTCTGCCAAATTGGAAATTCAAGATTTACGAAAGTAAAAAAAGAATCTAAATTATTTGTTACATACAGGCCATAACTGTGCATTTATGAAATATGTCCTTGATTTGTGAAAAATTTATTTTTTTCAACACCTCTGTATATTTTTTTTCTTGCTGATATTTTCCCCCTTTTTTTATTTCGTGGGCATTTAGAATTTTTATTTGATCTGTATAGGTGAAATGTCTGGAAAAATTGATAAAGAAGTACTAGATATGTATAAAGATGCCATACATGAAAGAACTGCTTTAATATTGAAAAAGGTAAAAGTGTTTTCAGAAATTAATTTCATAATTAATTTTTTTTAATTTGTTTTATATATAAGTCTGTTATCAAATTTATTTCTTGTAATTAGCTTATTATCAAGAGGTATATGGGACAAATGTGTATTGAGCAATTGAGATTTTCTAAAAGTTATAATGCTGCATAATTTATTTAAAAATTCATTTACAGATTTTTTTTTCTTTACTTTGATTACAATTTTTTTTTAATGTTTAACTTTTTTTTTATGTTTGATATAAAACATTCTGATTTAAAAGAAGAAACATTTAGTCCTTGGTTAATATAATTGCAGTAATTTTTGTATATGAAGCTTTTCCAAATACATTTTATTAATATTTTTGTTTTAAATAGATCACAAACATAAAGGAATCAGTCTCACAAATGTGAAAAAGCTTTAAAAGAACATTTAAAAATCAAATTAATATACCAAATATGTACCTTAGAAAGTTTGTCTGTTTCTTCTTGTCTGAATATTTATTTATAAAATATGATGAAATATTTATAAATATAATATTGTTTCATTATGGTATTCTGCCAATATTTGTTTGCAGTATATTTGTGTCAATTGTCATTTTTGGTCTAAAAATTGTTTGAAAGACTGACATGTTTCTGCTGAGATATTGAAGCAAACATGCACTTATCCATGTTGTATATTTAGATTCACCATCTCAATTGCATTGTTCTGATGAATATTTTTTTTTTTATTGTTTACAAAAAAAACTTTTTATTCTTTTGCAAGTGATGTAAAAAAAAAATTCAATTCCAAATAATTTTTTTAACTTATATTTTTAAGGTAATTTTTCCCCCTCTTTTTTTTTTTTTTTGCTTGTATATTATAACTAGGTTAAAAAAAGGAAATAAGTTGTAAGGTGATGTGTAAGTTATATTTCTGTATACTCATGGAATTCTACTAATGGAGCAACAAGTCCAGTGATAGTAAATCATTTGAAGAATTCTATTCTATTGTACTTGTTGTGTAAAGTCAATTATTGAAGTTACATTATTACTAACATGAAATAAAAGAATATGCCAACTTTTCTTTTTACTCATAGATGCAATTATTTAGCTAAAAACTTAATTTCTTGGGTCACTTTCAATTATTGCATTGATTATAAAGTACTAGCTTTAACTGCTAGTCAGCAAAATGTATCATCATATTAACAAAAAAACTAAATTGTCACAATCTTCTTTTGTTTTGTAATAAACCTCCACTTAAAACGCATTTAGCAGATTTCATAAAAATTTCTCATATTTTTGAATCAATTATATAAACTAAGTTGCAATAACATCAATAGTGTGATTGCTCCATACGCTTTTAAGAATTACTTACTAAGACTTCTCATTTTTTAAAGACTTATTACATAAACTTCTCTTCTTTTTTTAGGTTACATGCATCTGCAATATTTTGATTTTAAAAAAGCAGAATGTGGTTTCAGTATATCTTGATGATGGATCTGTTAAACATGTTCAAGATTTAAATTCCATATTGGATAAAGAAGAACCATTGAAGCCAATGAATTGTCACTGTCCTGGAACACCTAATGAAAAAACAATTAAAAAACAGTTGTTTTCCCAAAGCTGCAATTCTGCATCCATTTCTCTGAAGAAAGCTTTAAATGACAATCATAAAATGAGCAAGAAAGTAGCGCCGACTTCATGCACTATTGCAAAAAGTTTAAAAGAAAACAATTGTAATATAAAAAATACCAAAACTTCACTTAGCACACAAATGCCAATAGGAAAAGAAAAAGTTTTAAACATTCTTGAAGCCATGCTAGATGTTGCAAAAAGTGATAACAGTTCTGGAAATATTACATCAACAAGTTCTTCAAATCAACATACTGGAAAATTTTCAATTTCAAAATCTATATCAAATGTTGCTTGTAACTTTTCAAATTCAAATTCCACTGAAATTATGAAACATAATTTAACATCTAAAACTTTAAGTAATAAGAAAGATTTTTGTAATAATTCAGAGCCTAAGCAAACATTTAATACTATTAACAATCCATCAGTTGCTGAGTCTTATTTAGAAGAAGAGTTATTTTGTGAAGATACAGGTAAGGGTTAAGAAAAAAAATTTTAATTAATTTTTTTCCTATTACATTCTGCTTATTGGAAATTGATTCTTATTTTTATGACTTATTCTGACTTTTAATAATCTTTTTTGAATTTAATTTTAACTATTTATTAAATTTATTAAAATTGTTTCATTTTACAGAAGAATAATGAATCAGAATAATGGATATTTAATCTATAATGAATAATTTGATGATAATCAATCTTTCAATAATTTACTAGTACATTTTAACTTTTGTGGGGGAACTTTGAAACCTGTATTTTCATAAATAATCAAAGTGACAGAAATAAAAGATAATACCTGAGCCATCAACATTACAAATTTGTCTGTTAAATTGTGCTTATGAAGTAGCATTTCAAATTTTTACAGTATCTCGATATCCATCCCTAGTTAAATGCTTCTTATTTTATCTTATAGTTTACGATAGGCTAGTAATAACAATATATTTTATGATGGCAATAATTATTATTCCATAAAACAAAACTGATTTATCAAGCATTTCCAGGATTCCAGCTTCAATTACTTTGAACTGATGCAGTTTTTATTCAAATTTTCTATGAATTAAATGGACTCAAATCACACAACACGAAGCAGGTGAATTAATATGTGTGTGTATTGTTCAGATTTAAACAAAATGTACTGGCAGTGCCAAAAATTTATTTTCACTGAAAGTTAGAATTTGTTTTCTCAGACACTGATCATTAATGAATATATTTTATAAAACAAATATTAATTATTCTTTTTTAATGTCTAAATATTGCCTAATTTTATTAATTTGAAAATCAAAGTTAACGTTTTTTTTTTTTTTTTTCCCCCAGATGATTTTGATGACATCCTGTGCAGTTTGGATGAAAAATCTTTCATACAAGAAATATGAGCAACTCGTGTATTTCATTTTATATTTTGAATTGTAAAACTGCTTTTTGAAATCTGTATAAAGTCTGTAAATTTTTTTTATTTTCTTCACTTTTCTAGTTATGTAATTTTTAGAAAGAAAAAGAATATTGTTATAATTTCTTTACATAATGATAAAATGTTTATCATATTAACACTATCTAATTTGTAATTAGACAAATAAATTACTAATTAAATATTTCCAACAATTTTTACCTTTTTCTCCTGTCACAATGAAATAAATTCATGTGTAAAAAATCATCCACAATAAATATATAATCTTGTAAATCTCAGTCTCATGCTGACATGCTATGCTAAATGCAGATTTAATTTTAACAGATATAAAATCTGCATTTACTAAAGATTCCTATATATGTGGCTTCATGGAGATGTTTGTGTATATAGTAACTTCATGGTACATGTTTCCTTCAATGTTATTTGCTAATAGTCCTGTATAACCAGGGTTGCCACGCCACCAAAACACCAAAAAACACAGGGAAAAAAATCGTCTAAAAAAACAGAAAATGCAGAGAAATTTGAAAGATTTTATAAATACGTTGAGTTCTAGGTTTCCTTTTTTTTTTTTTTTTTTTTCGTCCAAAAAAGGCCGATTTCTAAAGATTGCAAGGATAAAAAACCGTACTCATAGCTTCCAAAAACAAAACAATAACATTCGCGATTGTGGAATGCAGAAATTCACTGCTTTTCTACTCTCCCCCCCCTTTTTTTTTCTGTATAGATCAGCCCAGTTTCGATTTGCGATACAGTTATTCTTTTCCATAAGATTCCCGAATTGCAGCTAATGAGCAAGCGCGAGACTTCTGTAACTGCGTGAAAGAATAGAATACATTTCTCTGGCGGGATTAGCAACATTTAATCTGCGGAAGCAGTGTGATACTGTTTAGTTTACCATACTTGAGTTTTGTGAATGGTTTGTTTTTTATTTGAAAAATTGTGAGCTTATTTAAAACATAATTTTTTTTAAAAAAAAGAGCTGCTCAAAATCCGTATTTAATAAGAAATGGATGGATAAAAAAAATCAATCAAGAAGTTGCTGAATAGTTTCGAGAAGTTCCGCAAAATCCATTTATTTCGTACTTCTCGTTTTGTAAAAAGATAATAAGCTTAAGTAATATTGGAAAATAGGCGATTACAAATCATACTAAAAGTAGAAAATATACAAGACT
Organism: Argiope bruennichi; assembly: GCF_947563725.1. Lineage (NCBI taxonomy): Eukaryota > Metazoa > Arthropoda > Arachnida > Araneae > Araneidae > Argiope > Argiope bruennichi. The sequence goes on along the minus strand of NC_079152.1, from coordinate 48,370,429 downwards.
ATGCGCCAGTTCAAAAAAGTCTTCACTGATGTTGGACTTAATATATAAAGCCCCGTTCTGGCGGCCTGTGTGAAACCGATTTCGAACTTTTTAGTTCAAGCACAATCATTTAAAGCTGAATTTTTATAGGAATTAAAAATGTCACATGTCATTCACCTTTAATGCATTAAATCATAAATCGGAAATATTTTCGCATATGTTCACTGTAAGTGAAATAGCTAAAAAATGTACTTTGTACTAACAAGTAAAGTACATAGAGAAATGTACTTTACTTGTTACTGATTAGTTCTATGAAACTGATGGCTGAAAAATTTGCATAAATTGATTCCCAAATACATGAATTATCAAAAAAAAAAAAATAAATAAATAAATAAAGTAATCTTGCTTCGTAACCTTTTTTTTTAAAAAAATAATAATAATCGTTAAATGATTTGTATCATGATAACAAAAATGTTTCATGTTTTATTTCAGCCGAGTCCTTAATTTTGTGTGATTTACAATTAAAGAGCATGAGAGGTAATATATCCACCCCCTTAATATATAAATTTTGTTTTGCTGAATTTTAGATAATAAATAAAGATAAATTCTTTTCCTCTGTGTGTAAATATAATAATTTTATTTTAATATGCTTTAATAATGTTAAATTGATGTTTCCTTATCGTGCTTTTTCCACTCCATCAAACCATATTCCGTTATAACTATCGCATGAGTGCTATTCGCTCATTTCCTCATAAGTGCAAGGAAAACGCAGGGAATTTTTTTTCCAGATTTGAGTGGCACAAAAAACGCTCTTATTACTTATTATCGTATGGCGACAGTCAAATGTAAATAAACCATCCGTAACAAACTAGCCATTGCAGACTGCTTCATTGGACGTTTTTACAGCTGCAAATAATTCAACGAAGAGAACTGCAAAATATTATTTGAAATATTCTGGAGAAGGTTCGCCTTGTCACCAAAGTCTATTCAGTTAAATCAGTCTGAAGATTAAAAAAATCAAGAGACAAGCTTCAAGCAGAAATCAAGCTCAAGCTTTAATCAGACTCAAATATAGACTTAACCGTCGCGAAATAGATAATTGCTTGACTTATCTATGGAAACTGATATTCATGTCTTTCAAAACAGTTATTTTGCGAATTTTTTTTAATATATTATTTTAAGACACAAAAATGACTTTTCTAATGATATTAATTCGATTTCCTGCAATTTTTATCCATTATAATATTTTTAATTCAATTTAATACATTATCTGTAATAATATTCTTAAATGTTATGGATGGTGGAATTCAAACTCATTTATGGAAGCATTCAATCATATACTTTTGCCATTCATTAATTTTGTAGTAGGATTTCCACTTCCTCTTTATTTCATAATACGTACATTTTTTTTAAAAATTTGTAATAAACCAATTCATTTGAATTTATATTTTTCACTCATAAAATAACAAAGTTAAATTTTTTAGAAAAAAAAATGCATTCCATATTACAGATTTAACAGCTTTAAAAGTCAATAATCTTGCAAAGCAAGTTGGTCGCCAAAGGTAGTTAGTTTCTTGCAAATTGCATTAATTAAAAATTCCTTAAAATGCAAGGTTTTCTATATAACTTTCAGAAACATAAAATATTTCTGATACTATTTGATGAGTGGAAAAAAATGTTACAGAAATCTGACTGGTGGGTGTATGGTGAAAAGTCCAAATGGACGTTGGGACAGAAGTTCAACAGGATAATGCTCTTTTTTATTCACAAACATAGCCGAAGCATACACTAATTTAGCACTTGCAAAAGAAAAATAAAAAAGAAAAACCTCCATTAAGTAGCATATCGTTATTAAACAAATTCAACAGGACAGAACGCTCACATTCACTAGTAATCAACACTCCATAGAAAGACTGCTGTCAACTGTTCGTTTCAGCTCTGTCTATTGGGTTTTCATACTCTCTTGGGCAGACAAAAGAAGCTTCTAGAAGAATATCGTATCTTCTCTGCTATGCATGTTCTCATGCAATTATGTATTTTCTGGAATCTTCCTTTTTGTCACCAGAATCATTGAGTTTGCTTCTATTCAGCGGCCATTAAGATATCTGTAAAAACTTCTTTCATGAAGCTAACTGCATAAGAAAACTAATTGAGATTCATAACTGTGTGAAAAAAAAGAAACTTATTTTAATTATTCGCTTTATCAATTTATCTATCAGCATAATTTGGCATTTGTAAAAATCATAAAACATTAATAGATTTTGAAATTAACGCGAATGCGTAATTTGTCATTAGTAATCTTTTGGCCAGAAAATTAGAATTGCTTTAAAGACAAAATTCCTTAATACAGGATTTTGATATGCAGGCAGTTTATTTATTTTTCTAGTCAGTTCTTTTTAATTCTAAGCGTATACAATATAGAAGAAATCAAATTCTTCTATTTATAATCTGTTGGTCAAAACCAACTAACTCAAATTAAGTAGTTAATATTATTTACTTTTAGTAAATTAATGAATATTTTAACAAGGGATTGATGTGAAATATGATTAATAAATTAATCATACGACTTCATATATTATAATTCTGATATTATTTCAGGTTGCCAGCATCTCTTTTTCTCAATTAGTACAAAGTGAAGGATAAGATATCGGTTGATTGAAATTTTACAAACTGGCATAACAAATTCTTTTTATATCAAAACATTATTTGCTAAAAGTTTAAATTAAAAGAAGAATTAAAACGTCATAGGCATAGTGGTGAGTTGACAGTCCTTCAATGAATGAGTAAAAGGATACAAGTATGCATCTTCAAAGTGCACTTTTTCAAAGCTATTTTATCACTTCAAACATTTCATCTGTATGAATTACTCAGTGATAATGAATATCTTCACAAATAATAAAGAAGATAGTGTGTATCAGCCTTTCTGCTGACACTTTACAGTTCAGAATGTTGGAACAAGAGCTACTAAATGTTTTACAAATATATTTTGAAGAATGAAAATGTACACTTCGGGGCGTATTTTTTCATTTTATTTAAAACTTAAGCTAAATTTTGGCATTTTTTCACAATAATATCAGACAGAATGTTATTGCACCAAAGTTATTTTGAATCTGTTTTAAAAATCAAAAGGTTATCTTTTTAATTAAACCAATTTTGTTGTCATGCAATTATGTATTACAATATCTATTTTATGTTATTACAATAGATATTATTGTCGCACTGAATTTCAAACTGTTTTTATTACTTCAAATATTTATTCTTGGAATTTTCTGTCATTATTCAAAGCCAAGAGAGAAAGATTGTGATAATTATGTGCTCAGTCTGCCTGCGGTCTTCTAGTCTCTTATTCTTATTTTTCGGAAATTGCCTTTGGCGGCTAGTTAGTTCGAAAGAAATGTTGCTTCTATTTAATGCTATTTCATTCATATTTGCATAACTTGCTATCCACGATTCTCTCAACAACGTATTTTTAAAAATTAAATTGAGATAGACATTAAACCTCATTATTTTAATCGTTTTTCAAACTGTTATATATATATATATATATATATATATATATATATATATATATATATATATATATATATATATATATATATATATATATATATATATATATATATATATAAATTTGGATTTAAATTAAATTGATATCATTATTTACATATACATGTATATATGTAAGTAAGCAATAATATCTCTTAATTTGTTTAAATCCTAATTAATTTCATAATTTTTATCTTAAATTAGCTCATGATACTTCATTCTAAAATTTTCTCTTATTTCTTGATCCTAATAGCATTTCTTATTTAATTATATGAAAGCCCCATTCTAAAAAATTGCTGAATTTGGAATTTTCTAGCCACGAGCGAAGGAATAAAAATCCGTGATGGCTGCGGCATTCTTATAGAGATATCTAAAATTCCTTTTACGAAATTGACAGACTTCAAAGAAACTCTATTAGAATCTCATAATAAAATTACTGAAGGGGAAAATTTCTGTAACTTTGCTTTTGCGTTTTCGTTCGCCTTGTAGAAGTTATGGCTTTCGTAATAAAATAAACTGAAGTTTCTTCCAAAAATATCATCTCTCTGGCATGTATCTACTAAAAAATGTTTTTCAAGAGTGAAAATAACAATAATTATAACTGCTTGAGATCTAGTATTAGTCAAAAACTTTTGCTTTCTTAGACATTGCATTTGAAAAATCCGAATTTAACAACAAAAAAAAAAATTATCATGATGATATGATCTATAAATTGTTATCGAATGTGTCAGAATTGAAACAAAAATCCCATATTATAACTTTGTTCTAATAATTCACATACCAAAATGTATCTTATAAATTTATGAAGCAATCATTTTAGCCCTTTTTTTAAACGCTTATTTTTTGTGATTGAAATGCTAACTTTCTTAAAATAATTTAGTTATTTTCAAACATTCCTTAAGTCATTATATCAATTTGTGCTATGTAATAAATTGTTTTTTATGCTTGTTTAATTATTTTTTTCAAGATATACCAAATCATTCTTGCAGTCCCCTGCTTTTATGCAGGAGGGCCGGCCGGCCCTGATCTAAAACGATTCCATTGGAGCTGCGATGCCATATGCAAGTCACTCTGTCTAATAGGCCAGCTTTCTTAAAATTTACATCCATATTCTAAACAATCATATAAAACTTCCTGACGAAGATAATTACCACTTATTAATATTCTATTTCTCTAAAATTAAAAGTTTAATTTGCATATAATCTGTATATTTAATATTCTTATTGTTTAATATAATATATTTTAATATATTTAATGTACTACTAGATATTCTTCTTCTCATTAATAATATTTCTGCTCAAAGAATAAATTAATTTTTTTTGATATTTATAATTTTTACTTTAATCATTTTTTTACAAAAATATTGATGTTGAAACAAAACTATAAAGGCGTAAGCAATTCTTTGTTCCCCTAACTTTATTATAACTTCATTTTTGAAATTGCTTCGCTACTTAGCATGATCTCTTCAACCCATTGAACTACCCTTGCTACATTCCCCTGTTTGTTCACTGGGATGTTCTGGTTCAGAATAGAAATACGAATTCAAGAACATCTAATTTCAGTCAATAAGATTCTGATAAAAATACACTGAATCGAAATTTAAACAGCAATTATAATCTGTTTTAATTTTCAATTAGTATCAAACAATTTCTTTACATTGTATTTTAATTCCTTTGTTATATTGTCTTATTTCCGATAAAAAGGTATTATTATATTTCCTACTTTTTTTACAATAACAAAATGGTATTTAAAACCTTTATATTTTTAATATTTTCCACTTTCTTGTCTTCAGTATATTTAGTAATGCAAGACTACAACTATTATGGAATCTAAAAATTAATATTTCTCAAACTAATTTCTGGATGATTCAGTTCTGTAAAATAATATTTTTAGCTGAATTAATGAATTAATAACTTCTGTCTTTGGACACCTGCTGATTCACCGGGAGAATGGGTAATTTTTGGTTTTCAATTAAATTACTTATGAATAACTTAATGTTCGTCATTCTTATAAGAAAATATTTTCAAACATCAAATTATAAGATAATAAAGCCATATAATTTTAATTCCCTGATATCTGTCCTGTCCAATGCGCATTTTAATAGAATTAAATCTAATAATTTCAAGCACTATTAAAAACATAATATTCAGAATAATCTAATTTTCCTTGTGTCATAATTTAATTTTTTTTTTCTTTCATTACTTAGTTCCCCGGGAAAATTTGTTATATTTATTTTCAGATAAACCGTTTTGATATAATATCATGTCCATAATTTCATTGAATTATCTGATAATGAAGCCAAGTTATTTTAATTGTCTTTAATGTGCGCACGAACCTTTCTAATGGAGACAGTCCTGTAATATTTCACATCATAGCGTTATTAAAAACGCAAATATCCGGTTAATATTCCTTCATCGCGATATTGTAGCTTGATTCTTTTATTTGTTTCATAACATATACAGTTATTAAACAGAAATCTCCTTCTTTAGCTTTCAACAATGAATGAAAATGAAAGTTTGGTATGTAATCATGTCACTACAAATATAGTTCTGTATCACATTTTCGTTTCAATCTACCAAAATAATGGGAGTGGTCTTCCCAAAACTTTCTCGTATAGGCTGTAATAAAAATGTTACACCCTACAAAAAGTTGTCGACTTTAGGTAAGGCAGAGAATGCCGTGCACAATAAAATAGTTACGAAATACTAATCTTTGACATGAATTCAGCATTTTTACTGAATCTATTGGGTGATCCTTGGCCAGGATTTCGATTATTAATCCTGACATATGTTTAGTAAAATCCAAAAATTGAATTTGTATTTTAGACGCGTTTATCCCAAACGATTGAAACCAAAATTTGAAACAGAACTACACATACAGTCACAAAATCACACACCAAATCCGACGTATTTAAATTACTGCATTTTTGAATTATCGCTTTTACATGTTATTGAACGTACAGAATGACAGACGGTCAATCCCTTATTGGATTTGCCACAAAATTTGATAAATGTCTACACTATAGGTGTTAAATCTGTGTACTGAAATTTATCTCTCTTCTTTTTATTCTTATATTCGAACACCTAGATAGGCAGATGCGAGTAAAATTACTTTTACTCTAGTTCCTATATATTATTGAAAAAATTTATAGAGTAATGAATAACGATAAAAGGGTAGCAACCGTATTCTATATATATTTTTATCCATTCAATTATATATATATATATATATATATATATATATATATATATATATATATATATATATATATATATATATATATAACTAATTGAAAAAATGCCATATAATATAAAAGATAAATATATAGTATATTTTTTGCACTAATGGGGTGAGCTTAAGATGCACTAATAACAAAATAGTTGTCTTCAAATTATATAGCAAATCTTAGAAAATAAGCACAAAGGAAAAGAAAAAAAAGGCACAAAATATTTTATTTTATTTATTATCATTACTAAAGTTTACTTAAGATGTATCTTAAAAGAGTTCAGCGCCTATGATCTTATATTGTCAAAATCTATTGTAATAGTACTAGTTTCGATTTCAGATTTCGGTGAAAAGATTCGAACCGGCATCTCCGATAGATAAGATCGGAAGTGCCGTTCGAACATACTTTTTAGTATTCTTATTTTTGATTTGTTTGATAAAATATCAATCCATTTTAAATAAATATGTCATTTTTTGGAAAAAATTGTTAAATTAGTCTGATAAGTAATTTTTATCCCTTATATATTTGGTTTTGTCATTGCTTTCTTCAAATCTCTCCCAAAACTCAAATAACAGCTTTACTACAGCTAAACTCTATTGTATATATATTACTTTATTTACGAATTTGTTGATATGTGCCTTAATTTAAACTTCCCACCTGTGAAAGGAATATGATTGTAGTTAAATAAAGCATTAAAAATGACGGATGATACTGCAGTGAAGGTAGTTGTTAGGTAATTATTAATATTTTTTTTTACTATGTTGTATTTTCTCAACAAATATTAGTTTATAAGTTAATTCCATAATTGGTTACAGAAAGTTTTTCATCTGACACCATTGCTCTAATTTATGTAGGCGGCTGTTGATTGTTTCCTATTTAAGATCTGAGAAAAAAAAAAAAATCCCCCGCATTTAATTGAGTAATAATTTTTGTTCGATTTTGTTATTTGCTAAGTTGTTTTCACATTTAAATTTATAAAACATGTTTTTTACACTAATCAGTTTTATTCTTTATGTGTAAAAAAAGAATGTAATTCTTAGAAATGTTTGCCTAAATGACACTTAGCCGAATTCAGAACCAAGTACAAAACAGTTCTTAAAAAGAAGCTGGGCACAAAAATAAATATAATATGTTTCTTTTTTGTTTTTAAAATTAAATTTTTTTTTAAATATTTAAACAAATTCTTAATATTTTAATACAGGCAAAACAATTCTATGAGTATGGAAAAACTATGAAATTAAACTTTTTTTTCAACTAGGAATCTTTAGATAGTTATTCTTCACTTAATATAAAAATAAATTAATTAATGATCAAAACTTGTTTGTAAAATTTCCATTTCTTTAATTTATGAAGTAGGATAAAAATGTATCTTTTATTTATTTTTTATATAGTTTTGAAAGTGTGCAATATATATTTGATAGTTCAAATATTGAACAGAAATAATTTGTTTCATGATAAAACATTTGCTGCTTTTTCAGAATTTGTTTGGATGATGTAATGATATATAACTGATATTTTCTCACATTAATGAAATTTACTTCTCATTTCACTTTAGAAATTTATATCCATTGATATTTTTCATACACTTATGATATGAATACTAACTTATTGAAATTAAGAGAGAAAAAACATGTTAATGCTTATTAATAAAAAAGGGTATTAATTTAGAAGAATTCCTAGTTTTGTTTCATTAACTTTTTAATTATTTAGGAAATTTTAAAAAAGCATTGAGTAAATTATATATTTTAATTTATTAACTTTATCTTTTTATTGATATATTTTTAAAAGTTCCAAACTAATATTTATGTATAGTTATGAATTTTACTTGAAATAAAGAATTTTCTGCTGTTAATCAGGTTTGAATTTAATCATAATGTATGTGGAGAACATTTTCAAAAGTGTGGAAATGTTCTTTATTATTTGTTTACTCAAATAATAATTTTAAAAATCAGCTGATTTCAAAGGCTTATTATTTACTGAAAGGTTGATTATAGCTCCTTTATTTAAGCATTTCACTTGCCATTTATTTAAATAAACTTTGAATACTTTTAATGAGCATATTATTCTAAGATAGTGATCTGAATATGTATATTGATATCTATGAAATTTAATTGACGAAATTTGCATTATGCATCATTGAATAAAATGTTCTTAATTGTAATTTAATTCTCTTATTTTAATTAAAGGGAGTTGAGTATGAATTTTTAATAGGAAGATAAATCAACAACTTGCTTTTATTTTATTTATATATATATATATATATTTACACATTTTTTTATGTAGAATCCGTCCTCAAATTTCCCGTGACATTGCTGACCTGTGCCATGTTTGTACAAAAACAATTCCAAATGAACCACAGATCTGGATTGGAAATGACAAATCCTATACTTTTGATAAGGTGTTTGATATGCCAACACCTCAGACAGAAATATTTGAAAATTGTGTTAAAGAACTTGTTGATGGGTAGGTTTATTTTTAAAATAACTTATTTATTTGAACTGGATTGTTGCTTGTATTTGTTTTATTTAATAATTTAATATATGTGCTTGATTTTTAAAATTTTATTTTGGAAGAAAGTAATTTTTTTTCCATTGTGATTTTAAATAAGCATATAAATATCATAACTTTTGCTGTCAAAATAAGCGAAACTGATTGTGCAGAAATTCAATATAAAATTGTTTATAAAAAGAAAATTATCTTCAATCATTTTAATCTGTTTTGTCTATGTAGCATTTAAAGCAAACAAGATTAAGCTCTTTATATTTATCATATTGGAATTTGTGTAATGAAGATAAATGGGACTGTTGAAATGCAGGTCAAAGGTAGCCAAATGAGAAAATAGTATAATCTTTTCAAAAATCTTAAAAATATTTTGTTTTGTTTTAAGAATAAAGTTGATATTCAGAAATAAAAATCTGATAATTGTAGAAAATAAGAATTACTAAATAAGCAAATTAATAAATAATACTATAAAAATTGAATGTTAAATCAGATATTTGTGTACAATAAAGCAGTGGTTTCAATTTCTTTGAAGTTTGAATGTTGTAGTCAATGAAATCATTTAGTATAAAATATTTTTTGAATTGAGTTTATTGCTTCTAATTAACAAGACAAACAAACCTTGGAATATAAAAGGAATTGGAAAGTCGGTTACTTTTTTTCCATTGGCAGGAATTTAAGTAATATAGAACACTACAACTTCAGAACTCTGAAAGAAGAATTTCTTATTTAAAGGTTTTTTTTAAAGCTTTATTTTCTTCATTTAATATGTAATCAGTGGATAAATGGATTATTACTTGATTATTATTAAAAATTAGTATCTTCAATTACCAAGCATTCTCTTTGATACTTTTGATTTAATTTATAAAACATTTTTAGCTTATTAATAATATTCAAACAATACAAAAGAAAAGTTAAAAGTTAATTTGTTTGGAATTTAATGCTATAGATAATTATCCATATAGTTAATGAGATTGCAATAATTTTATATGAAATGCTATCATTTATTTCAGCTTGCCTTACTATTTATTAGGGTAACTGAAGGGTTTATTAATATTTATTTCTATATTTGTGCATTCATTTATTTACCATTTAATTTAGCAATCCAAATATGTGAAATTTTAGGTGATGTTTTATCATTAGATTTCTAAATTACATTTCATATTCATAATAATTTAGTAAATTGATATGTATTTTTGCCTTATTATTTTTTTCATTTAAGTACATTCTTTTCAGTTGCTTTGATGGTTACAATGCAACAGTTTTGGCATATGGACAGGTAAAAAAAAAGAATCTTAATTACATACACCTACAATCAGCTTTCAACTATATTGTTACTGATTCCTTAAATTTGAATGATATATTTAATTTTTTTGTTTATTATATAAGAGTTCTTTATTATTTAAACCAGTAATTAAAGCAAATGTTAATAATATAAGGGTTGCCTGAATAAAAAGTGGACATGTTGAATGAAATGAATACCTTTATTGGAAATCAAAAGAAATTGCCATGGTTGTTGTAACACAGGCTCATTACTTAGATAGCAGGCCTATATCTTTGCTATAGAAAAATGGCAGTTGATTCTTGAGAAAGTCCTGCACAAATTCCTTTGCTTTGTTATATGAGTGGAAACATGTCCCTGTAATGCTTTCTTAAGTGGCCCAAAGATGTGGAAGTCGAGGTGACAAATTCAGACTATATGGTGGATGTTCCAATACTCTTGAATGGAATTTTTTAAGCTCATCTGGGTTTCACAGAAAACATGTGGGTGGACATTGTCATGGAAAAGGATCACTTGTTATCTGAGAAAGCCTGGCTATTTACTTTTGCTTGCTTTCTGTAGTTTCGTCAGAGCATTGCAGTATTGTGTCTAAATTGATAGTGTTATTTTGGGACAGGAAATCAATCAAGAGTAGTCCAAGGCAATCAAAGAATCAGAAGCCATACTTCCATGCATTGTTCCGATTTGGATGCATCCATATATTGCATGACTTTACTTTTGATCGGTTTCCTCTAATATGAATGGCTTTCACTGTTGAATGCTGTATGCAGTGCACACCTCCTACTTGTCCTTTATATCCCTGTTCCCTGCTATAGCTGTAGTCATTCTGACCCAATCATGAATGTCCACTTTTCATCAGGGCAGCCCTCATATATATGTTGATTTCAGTACTCAGCAATATCTAATTATTTTTATCTTTTATAATTTTTATAGCTTTTGTATTTAATTAGGATTTTTAACTTGACAGCTTTTTATTTGGTTTTTAAAAGAAAATGTTTGTATAGATAAGTATTCTAATTATAATCTAAAGGTATAATAACTAAAGATTTGATAAATATGTAATAAGATATAATTATATGCAATCATTAATAAGTATATACTATTTTTATTTGAAAACATTTGTATGCCTATTATTGTTTTTCTTTTTTTAAAATGTAAAATAATAATTTCATCTTATATATCCAAGATTGAATTTGGAAATATTTTTATTATAACAGACTAAAATTTCTATGATTTTCTTTTATTTTTTATTAGACTGGATCAGGTAAAACCTATACCATGGGTACTGGTTTGGATCATAGTTTCCATCATGAAGAGAGAGGAATTATTCCTAGAGCAGTTGAACATTTATTTCAAAAGATTGAAGAGATTCAGCTTCAAGAAAAAGAAAAAGGATGTACTCCACCTGAATTTAAAGTGAATGCACAGTTTATGGAAGTAAGGAAATAATTATGCTTAGTAATATTTATTAATAAGTTTCTATCAGTATATAGAAGTATATTAAAGCAAGAAATAAAATACATATACATTTAATATAGTTGTATTAATTGAGCATTTCTTTTTTAAAATTAAATTTTATATTGAGTTTTATTTTAATAAAAGACTTAAAATTATGTTTACTATTTTGTTTTATCATCTTGGGTATTATAATATAGCAGTAATAGATAATGCATGATTTCAAAACCTTCCATTGAAAACAGAGTCTACTTTAGCATGAAAGCTATATGTTATATTTTTATCATTGTTAAATTATTATTGAAAACACTTTTAGTTGTTGAAAAACTTTTGTTTGAAATATTGCTTTCTGCTTTGCAGTTGTACAATGAAGAAGTCATTGATTTATTGGATACAACAAGGGACTTGGACAATAAGGCAAGTTTTGAGTTTTGTTGCCTAGTACAACTTTTTTTAAAAGATTTTTTTTTAAAATCTTACTTTATGTTTCTTGTTTGAAGAATTATTAAAATTATTTTCACTGAATCAATTTCATATAGTATCATATTTTGTTTTTATTTCAATTTTTCTAAATTTTTAATCTCAAAATCTTTAATATATTTTTTGTATGGTCTATTTATTCATTTGTTGGAATCAAATTGTTCCTATACACTTTAATTTCTAATTTTTTTTTTTTTTGGTTCTGTCTTTTTATCCTACTATTTTGCATTATTCTGAATGAATTCATTGATGTTTTTTGTCTTTTGTAGTAATTTTCATATTTGTCACCCTTGAATAGTAAAAATTTTTCATTTGTATCATTTCCACCTGTACTTGCTTTTGAATTTCGTCGTTTATTCCTCTCTTCTTTTCCAGTTTAATTTTGTGCATTTATTGATAAAAAATGCATCAAATTAAACTTGTGAATTTATCAAATCTCTAGATCTCATTTGATGAAATGGATCTGAACACATCTTATCTGAATAAAGGAGGAAATCCAGTCCTCTGTTTAATATTATATGTTACTTTTTTTTTTTGCAATCTTTAATGTTTATGTTATGCTATATATAAGTACTTTCACACATATACATTTCATTATTGTATAAATATATGTCTTTCTTGCTTAAGTGAAATAATTTTCTTTGTAATTTCATGAGAAAATTATTTTTGTATTTTAGATAGTTAAAATAAAATTTTTTGGTGTTTTGAGGATTATTGGGCACATTACAGATTTATCTTTAAAAAAAATCTATGTTTATTGGTTATTTTTATATCATATACTATTAATTTAGTTTTCAAATTTTTATTCAGCAGAATAGTTATTTCTAAAATCCATTATAGCCAACGCTCTTTGTTCTCTTGAGGATTTCTAACAAAATTCATTATGAAAATAACTTGGGAGAATCATTCTTTTTGTTCTTTATTCTGCAGTTTAAACTTAAACTGTTTTTTAATGAAGTTATCGGGAAGTGTGCATCTACCACTAACCTTCTACTTATTTGAGAAGATGGAACAGAGCATCACAGCTTTTCTAAAATCTGTCTTTTTATATACTAGTCAGTATTTATCAAGATTGATTAAAACATATAATGAACATCACCCCCCATAAAACTGCATTAATTTATTGATTTTTTGATATAAGTTAGTGTACACATTTTGTTTCTGTCTTTTTTTTTCTCTTCTTCTTCTTTTTTTTTTTTTTTTTTGATTGCATATGTATTTTTGCAACCCTCTTTTCCCATTCATTATATTTCTTTATGTATATTTATCTGTAATTAGATATTGATATTTTGTTGTAATTTTTATTCTGTTACTTTTGAAAAGTGTAAGACAAATATAAAATTTAATAATGTAATGGAAAGTGTAATTTGAAAGTATGTTTGATGCAATTTATGGATTTTATATTTTTCCTATTACTTTTCTTCCATTTTTAGATTTCTAACTGCTGCATAGTTAGTGAGAAATTTTTTTGTTTCAATTATTTCTAAATAATAAAAACTGATCAGTATATGAAGAAAATAATTGTACTGAAAATTGCATGGTAGAATTTTTTAATATATTATTTTTTCAACTTTTAACTGTCTGTTTTTTTAAATGATATATTGAAATCAAGTTTATTTTGTTTAGAAAAGAACGCATGTTAGGATACATGAAGATGCTGATGGGAAAATCTACACACATGGTGTTATTGCACAATGTGTTACTAGTGCAGAAGAAGTAAGTTATTTTAACTGTGCATTTCCTGATTTTCTTTATTCATGTTATAAAGTTTATCTTAAAAATAGTTTCAAAAAGATTTAACCTCTTTTAGTTTTGATAGAACATAGCCTTTATTTTTCAAATAAAGTGCACCATTTTGTATTTCTGTTCTAATTTCAGAAAACAAAAGCAGGGTGCATGGCATCATCAAAAATGCTTAAAAAGGGCTTACATTTGAAAACTATTTTTATGCACTTTTAAGTATTATTTAATTCTTTGTTTGCTAAAGTTTGCAATGTAGTATTTAATATAAGAATAAAAAATTAAATTTTGTTTTTAAAAGATGAATTTTTAAAAGGATATTAGCTGTCAGTATTTTCACCAATATAGTTATTAGAACTAAGAAAAACAATTCTGTCCTTATCAAAAGTTTATTTAAAATATAAAAAGTCTCTACCCTTCTTTAAACTCATAGATTTCTTATAGGTAATTAAAATGTTTTAGCCCGGTGGCTTAGTGGTAGCGCTTCGTGCTCCCAATGCACAGGTCCGAGGTTAGATCCTCGGGTTTGACAAGGTCGACTCAGCCTTTCATCCCTTCAGTAGGTCGATATACTGAGGACTAAACATGCTTAGGATTCCACATTAGGCTGACCACCTAATCAGGACATATGCTTTGCACCCCACAGCCTTCGGTCAAGAAAGCCTATATGGGCACTGTAGGCCTTGGCCCACATCGGCTGTTGTGGCTCTGAATTTAGTTTAATTACCATGATTTCAATTGAAATGCATGAATGCCTTGATTTTTAATAATAATATAAGTGATAATATGTAAAAATTTGGCAAAAATCTATGTAGCAATCTGATAAAATAAAAGGTAATTTGTAAAAAAAAAAAAAAAAAAAAAAAAAACTGTTAAAGGTAATTAAGCAGTTAAATAAATTAATAAGAATTCCATGTTTTATTTTATTCCCTAAAAATGATTTTTACATTTTCCAGGCTCTGCATTGTTTGAAAATTGGATCACTTTCTAGAACAACAGCAAGCACGGGTATGAACACACAGTCTTCCAGATCTCATGCTATATTTACCCTTCATATCAAGCAACAAAGAGTAGTAAAATTAGGAAAGGTAATTGAATTATTATGATAATTAGTTACTATAAAATAAATTAGTGCAGAGTTCATAAATTTAAATTTACAAGTTTCTGTAATAATGACATAGTATCTGCCCAATAATTTTTTTGTGAAGAGTTTATCAAATAGATGCAATTTTAGCTAATCTTTAACTATATTATAAATATTTGCTATTATCTTTTGATAATTAAAAACAAATATATTGAAAATAAGAGAAGAATATATATATTTTCTAATGATTGAGGATTATCTTAAAAAAAATTCTAGATAAATAAATTTTCTGCATTCCTATATAAAAGTTTGGTAATTACTTGCTACATTAATAATACCTTGTGAAAGCGATTTAACTGATGAGATTTAAGTTAATAATTTGTTTATTTTTATTTAATCATTTTTTTTTATTTTAAATAAATAAAAAAAAAAGTCTTTTTAAAGTCATGTAGCATGATGAGAAGTCAAATCAGATTATCTATGATGCAATATTTTAAGTAATTTTCATTATGTATATTGTTTTATTCTTTAATTTCTGTAAAAATTAAATTTTTTTTTGTATTGGTACTAAAGAAAAAAATTTTTGTACTTTCTCAGCAGATTCCATCTCTTTGCTAGTATCATCATGAACTTTTTTTATTTTCCCCTTTTTTTTTACATACTTTTCCAAAAGTATTCTGTTTTTTTTCCCCCATATTAATTATTTAAAGATTGGATAAATTTGAAATATTAAAAAAATAATTTCTTTTTGGTAATTATTGCTAATGCCATTTAAATAATATTATGGGATCCATATATATGTATATCATACTCTATGATCTGTTAAATAATTTTGAATATTATGCTATTGTGCTTAAAACTAGTTTATGTATATAAAAGAATCAATGAATCAGTGTATTTTATGTAATAAAACTAAATTATTAGGATTGTTTGTTACCTTTAGAATACCTAGAAGTATATATTATTTTAAATGATTAAAGTAGCAATTCGTATCTTTCTACCTATTGTCAAAATGAGTTGTCATGGGCTGTAGTATGCATGTTAAAATTTTGTTTTTGTTCTTAAATAAGTAATTTAATTAACTAGAACGCTACTTAATTCATTATTTTCATGAAATCTGTTTCTTAGAAATAATGTTTCACAACTGAATGTGTAATTAAATTTTTTTTCTTGTAGGCCATTGCTGGTGAAGATACATGTAATTCATCTTATCACAAACATACAGAATCCTTGAATGAATTTGAAACACTTACGGCAAAATTTCATTTTGTTGATCTTGCTGGATCTGAGCGATTAAAACGTACTGGTGCTACAGGGGACCGGCAGAAAGAAAGTATTTGTATCAACTCTGGTCTTGTAAGTGTTGCAAACCGATTTTTTCCCCCTTTCCAATGTTTTATTTTTGTTTATGTATCCATGTTTGTTAAATTTTTCTTATCATATTTAAATTCTTCTTATTAAAAAATTCTTTTAATTCCAATAAAGTAATATATATATATATATATATATATATATATATATATATATATAATTTTAATTAAAGAAGTGATAAAGCTTAGTTGGATAAAAATTTTTGTTTTGATTAAAACCATAAAGAATTACAAATATTTACTGTAAGAAAAAGAAATAATGTAATTTGAGCTTTAATCATTCTTTAATTGAAATTTTTTTCATTATACTGAATTTTTACAGGTTTATACAGAACATGTGATTCCAACAATAAAAATTGTCATCCTCTTAACAGTATTAAAATAAAACTTTCTAGTTAGTAATGAATGCTATATTTCCTTTCATCTGCATCTTTTTTGAATATGTATTAGTAAATGTATATATATGTCTTTAATTGCTATTGAATGGTATACAAAAGATGGTTCCCATCAACCAGTAAATTATCTTAAAATAGATATTCTTTTCTAAAAACTTCAATTGCTGTTTATCCACTGTTTTGCATTTTAATATTTTTCGTTATCAAAAGCAATTTTGCTTCTGTTGAAATTTTCATTTTTTTAAGGTACATGCATATATATCAGTAATACAAAGGTGTAGATTTATTTATATATAGACATTTATTGTTATTATTTGTATTTTAAGAGTTTTGCTTTATAAGATCTACCACTGCATTATATTTACTTCGTAAAATTTGTTTATTAAACACATTAATTCATGGCTGTAAACTGCTGTTTCAATTCAGTATTTCCTTCAGTTAAATTGCTAGTGTAATTTTTATTAGAAAGTCTGATAATTATGCTTTCAAAAAACAGAAAAGAAAGGAAGGGGGGGGGGGGGAATATAGGTGACAAAATGAAGGCTGAAAATATTAGATGAAGAATGTGTGAAAATACTTTGAATTTATCTGTTTAAAATCTAGATAACATCTTTTTTGGAATCATTTCTCTTAATGTTTTTATTATATTTGTATTGAGTTTCTGTTTTATTTTCATTTTCTAAAATAATTCTTGATGTAAAGATTGATATTTGAAAATAAGTAGTAACAGCAACAAATTGCAAATTATTATGAATTTTATAAAATAAAAATCTTTATATTTTTTAATTTGGGTTGCTGTAAAATGAAGTAGATTATTTTTAGATTCCCATTGTACCAAAAGTTATTCCATGTTTTTAAAACTTAGCAAATTTTATTAAGTAAAGAGAAATATAACAAAAATGGAATATGTTTGAACTTTCAAAAAAATTAATTATCATTTATTAATTGCTAAAGTTAGTTGCTAATTAGTTGTATGCAATCAAGTATTTTATTATTGTGAAGATTTGAAATTATTAAAATTCAGTTTATTTACATTATAAAATTTTTTTCACAGCTTGCCTTGGGTAATGTCATATCTGCTTTAGGTGACAAGACAAAAAAAGCAACTCATGTACCATACAGGGATTCAAAGTTAACTCGGTTACTTCAAGATTCTCTTGGAGGCAACAGGTGAACGTTTTTTTTTTTCCCCTCATATGAGAATTGTATTTTTTTAAAAACTTAATTTTGCAAAAATAAACTTTTTCAAAATGAGTGAAAAAGAATTATACCTTAAAAGTGAATTTAAAAGTATTTTCACTATAAATGTAAATATGAGAATTTTTAATTTTGTTGATGATTATTAACTTTCACCTTTGCTGATATGTATAGCTAATAGTAATCTCCTTATAATTGATTTTTTTAAAGAAAAAGTAAATTATGCTTATTTTTTATATTTGAATTTTTATTATTTTGTAAAAGATTTCTATAGTTTGAATTATTAAATAAAATTCTGAATTATATTTATTCCAAATAATTACTTATTTAAGGAGCTAAGTAACTGTATGGAAGAAAATCATACTAAGATGAAATTGAATAGCAAAATAGGCAAATATATAAATTATCAAATCTGTTTTGAAGATGTGATCTTTGACATGATCATGGATGTGAATGCTATATCATTTATGCTTTATGATGTAGAAATAACATGAATGCTGAAAAAAATTTGTAAGATCATGCATTCTATTCCATGTAGCTGCAATTTTTTGCAATTATTGTGGCTTGAAAGTAATGATTTGTTGAGTATTTGTATTTTGTCTCCTTTCTGTTTTTTCATTTTACTGCTAAAATTTTTCAGTGATATGCAAAAAAATATATCAAAATTCATTTGGTTTGAAAAGTTTAGACACATTAAAAAAAAAAAAAAACACTATCTATTATATGTTTTCTGTTTCCAAATTTTCACATCAGAATTTTATTTATTTGGCTTCTTCTTGTGCTTTGATTAATACTATAGATAGTGCAAAGATTCATTTCTGTAAAAGGTCTTTTGTTTGAAATATATGTTTTAAGTATTGTATAAGGTTGATTTTTAAAAATTTATTTTTTATCAAATATTTTATAAATTTTTCTTATTTAATTTCAGTCGTACATTAATGATTGCATGTGTGTCACCTTCAGACAGAGATTTTGTAGAAACGCTTAGCACTTTAAAATATGCAAATAGAGCCAAAAATATAAGGAACAAGGTTATTGCAAATAAAGATAAGTCTAGCCAGACCATCAATGCATTGATTAAGCAGGTTGAAAATCTGCAAATGGAATTAATGGAATTTAAACAGGTTTGTATAATTTTATATTTAAATTTTTAAAATTTATTTCAAAATGTATATATATGTAACATTTTTCGGAATCCTGTCGGCTTTTTAATATGTAATATTATTTGTTGTGAAGCATGATGCAGTTTGAAGACAGTGAAGGTACTTTTTATCTTTTTAATCCATCGGGAAAGCATAATTATTTACAAGCAGAAACGCAGACAAAACGTCCGCCACAGTGCAGACAAAAGCCGAAGTGTGGAAAAGGGGCCGAAATAAACTATCCCTCGCCTTATATAACCTTAGATTTTGATAGGGAAAATATTTCTTCATTGTGCTAATATATTAATAAGATTCTGATAGGGATTTCTGACACATGTCAATCACATGTGAGGGAAACACAGGGATCTTTTAAGAAAGAATGTGCTTACTGGACATTTTTACCCCTTCACGTCGAGCATGTGAAAGTATCCGGCGTTTAGCTGACTAAGCAATTTTATGAAGCTTCTCTTGAATTAATTAAGTAGAGAAAGTGAAATTGGATCACGAAATAAGAGAATATTTTTAGAATGAAGTTACTATGAGCTAAATTAAGATAAAATCTAATTAAACTTTAAATTGAAATTAAAAGTTTAAAATATCATTACATATATATGTATATGTGTGTGTTACAGTGAAAACCCAAAATCAGTCAAAATGCGAATTAACTAGGGAAAACGCTTTTTCACTGACAAGGCTAGAGAGAACTTGAATTCACTAGGGAAAAAGCATTCTAACTGACAGCAGTTTTTGCACCAAAAAGCATTAACATTGAATATAAAATATATTTCTAAAAAAATAAATAAAATAAATTTCTTGGGCAATTACAATTTTTTTACAAAATAAATAAATAAATAAAAAATAATAACTTGATGAATACCATGCTTATCTATAGTTGAAGAAGCAGAATCTGCTGTTAGCAATATTTATGTTCAGTACTGCAGATCAAAAAAATTTGACATTCTTGAAATCAGTGGAGTAAAAAAGTTGGTTTCTTCAAATGTGCCCATAAAATATTATTTACCAGTTGAAGAAATATTTGATGATATTGAATTTGCACATGTGGTCATAGGACATGGAGTTAGAGCTAAACTTAAAATGGAAAATTCAGGAAAATTTGCTAACATAACTACTGAGATGATACAAATTTTTTTTATCAATGCATACATCGGTTGTCAACATGTCAACAGAAAAAGAAAAAAAGGTTTTGTTTTTAAACCTATTATTCACTCAGAAACGAATAGACGCTACCAAGTGGGTTTGATTGATGTGCAATCAATAATGAATGGCAGATAATGAATTTATTTCTATTATGGTTTACCAGGAACATTTACAAAGTTTGTGTTATTACAACCACTTCAGAGTAAAGGAAGGGCAGAGGTTGCTTTCCAAGTACTTGATATCTTATTGATATGAGGGGCTCTTTGTATACTGCCATCTGATAATGGAAGAGAGTTTGTAAATTCCGTTATAGAGCAGTTATGTACGTATTGGACAGAATTGAAGATTGTTCATGGAAAACCTCAGTACAGCTAGTCGCAGGGTTCAGTTGAGATGGCTAACCAAGACGTAGAAAATATGTTAGCTTCATGAACAAAGGATAAGCAAACTATAAAA
Organism: Argiope bruennichi; assembly: GCF_947563725.1. Lineage (NCBI taxonomy): Eukaryota > Metazoa > Arthropoda > Arachnida > Araneae > Araneidae > Argiope > Argiope bruennichi. The sequence goes on along the minus strand of NC_079152.1, from coordinate 48,349,420 downwards.
TGCTGCAATAATCTTCGTTTTGTCCAGTTCATGGAAAACAGAGCTTTACATTCAAGAATTAAACAATTACCATACAAATTTATGCTTGGGATTGAACCAAGAGTTGGAATGACAACCACAACCTTGCCATCAGATATTATAAAAATATTGAAGATGAGAATGAACTTCAGAAAATTTTCGAGGACGTGAATGCAGAAGAGCTAGAAACTGAATAAACGTAATTAGGGGAGCATATACTTGCTAGTAAGTGGATCAACATTTTTCGAATTAGAGAGGGTACCAAAGAAATGTTAACAAACCAAGCCAAACGACTGAAAAAATTTTCCCATGCAACACATCCAGAGTTTTATATTTGAGGTAATATTGTTGTTCCCATTCCAAAAGTTGATAGAGCAAAACTTGTTTTGCAAAATCTTATGAATGTTGTGCTTGAAAAAAAATTAAGATGGCTGTACAAAATTGGCACGAAAGATAGAGTTCTGAACAAACTGTATTCGAAGTAAGAAATGATATTTAAACTTAATTAGTTCACTATTTATTCAATAAATATATGGTTATTTCTTATATTAACTTTATAAGTATTTATCCAGTAGACTACAGCTAACCAGAGTATGATACAAAAATTTAATATATTCACTGATTTTGAGAAGTCAATTCGATGTATCATGCAAATTTTCCTGACTCCACGAACAAGTACCGAATCGGGACATTTCGCTGAGAACAGCAGCAAGAAAAGAAACTGTAGGAATTGGTCAAAGGTTTGCTCACTGTTCTTGTAAAATAGATTGTTCTTAAAGTTTGTTTCTGTAAAGTAAAGTAAAGAATGTTTCTGTATGAAAAATGGTTCTCTTTGCAATTCTAAGTACCACAGCAATTTGTCGTGTCGAAATAAGTAATTTGTAATAACTGTACTAATTAAACAATATTCAAGTAAATTATTTTTTCTTCAATGATAGGTTCTTTCCTTAAATACTATACTAGTAAGTATAGTTTAATACAATAATTTTGGATTAAATTATACTATTTAACAAATCAGACAAAAATAAATAAAACTGGTTCTCCTTAGCTTTGTCAGAACATGTCTTCCCTAGTTAATTCGGGTTCTCCCTAGTGCTATCAGTTGGAACGCGTTTTCCCTAGCACTGTCAGTTAGAATGCGTTTTTCGTAGTGAATTAGGGTTCTCCCTAGCACTGTCAGTTAAAACGCGTTTTTCCTAGTTAATTCGCGTTTTGACTGATTTTGATTGTTTGAGTATATATATAATGATATACATATAGAGTATATATATATCGAGTATATATATAGTAATATACAGTAATAGTATATACTGTAACATATATGTAATATTAAGAATGTAGCTTCAAACTTTAAAATGAAATTTATGCCCTTAAATATATATTGCTATATCCCAGACTTCAAGCTATTATTTCTAGCTTAAATTTATGGTATATTTGTTTGCACGACTGAATGATATTCATATGTTTGTAAATAGTGTTGGTTTTCATATTCTTAAAGCATCTTTATTAACCATTATATTTCTATGGTGATAAAGAATATAGTTGCACATCATGATATCACTTTTGCATTATTTTTGTTGAATTTTCATGTAAAGATTTCAAATTGAAATGCAGTAGTAATTTCATGGGTGATTGTTATGTGCTTCAATAAAAGCATTTTAAAAAAAAAAACCTTAATATGATGAAAGATCAAAATAAATTTATCTCTTTTGAGATAAAGATAATTTAGTTCTCAAAGAAGACTGTTAAATTATGGTATCTAGAATAATATTTGATTCCTCTATCCGGTTCTTCAATTGCTTGTAAGTAAAACTGTTCTTTAAAAAAATGACTTTTTCTTAAATTTTGCTAAAGGTTTTTTTGACTATCTATGTCTTTTTACTTAATATTAGTTAATAATTAGTTTTTCTTTTCTTTGGAATTGATGAAAGGACTTTGTGACACAAAATTGGTATTGAGAAAAGTTTCTTCAAGCTGCCCCAAAAAGTGTTGGAAATGGAAAAATTTCTAAAATATATATAAAATGAAAAATATGAATATATAATTGATAGTGTTGTATTAATTTCAGGGCAAGAGGATTGTGAGAGAAGATGGAGTTGAGTGCATTAATGATATGTATCATGAAAATACAATGCTTCAATCTGAGAATAACTCACTAAAAACAAGAATAAAAGCCCTTCAAGAAACAATTGATCGTTTGACATCAAAAAATGCTGCTTTGCTAGTTGAAAAACAAAGTGGGGAATGGATTATAAGTGGTATGAATCTTGTTGAAAAAAGTAATTAATAATTTTTTAAAAAGTTATTAGCTGTGTATTTTGCTAGAATTTATAATTCTGGAATGTTTTTAGGTGATGGTTCAAAGTCTGATATATCAGCTGTCATTCAAGGATATGTTACTGAAATAGAATCTCTTAGGTAAAAAATTGTGACTTTAATTTTTCATCCCAGTTTTTATTCAACCTTTAATTTTAATTCTTGAAATATAAATGTAAGCTTTTTGTCTTATTCTTTGTAAAATAAATTATTCTTAAATTTTTATTTAATGACAGTTTTTATTTATGTGTAGAGCCAAACTTATTGAATATGAGGAAACTTGTGCCTTGCTCCGTAAAAATGCTTTGAAAGCGTTACCACAGTGTGCCTTTACTCCAACTTCCACAGTTGCTATCACTGGACATTATGACATTCGTATTGATACAGCTCAGTCTGTTTCAGAAGTTTTAGAAGAAGCGAAGAAAAATGTTAAAAAGTTAAAACGTAAAGAGAAAAAATTGAAAGGGTAATTCTTTTTTATTCCTTTCATTTTATGTTAACATTTCATTTATAGTGTTAAAAACTAAAACTTAAAAAAATCATTAAATACTGCTTTTTAATTGTATTTAAAGTTATTAGATTTTAATGAAATACATGTAATTCTCTTCTTTTATTTGTTTGTGAAGTTTTTTTTGTTTTGTTTTTGAAGATTTTTTTAATTATAGAATTCATTTTCTACAAGAAAAGGCTTTCTTTTCTGTAGAAATAAATGTGCCTTTGTCTATATTATGCATTTCTTAAAAATAACTTCAAATTATTTTCAAGGCAAGAAAAAGAACCTGGTGTTCCGAGTGACGAGGAAAAAGAAAATGCTGAAGAGGTTGAGGTATGTAATATTAACATTTTTTTTTCTTGCCTTTGAAATAATTTTTGTTGTCCCCCCCCCCCCCCAAAAAAAAAAAACTTTATAGGATAGCAAAGAATTTTTTATTGAATGTGTGCTTCTTCAAAAATTATCATCTTAATTCATTTTTGAGACGGTGAATGTATTATGTTTTGTAAATATATATATTTATAAATGAACTATTTATGAGTCAGATGTGCGCATAAGTTTACAGTTCTCTAAGCTAAAATAAATAATATTTTAAAGAAACAACATCTAGAAGATAAAGCAGATGAGCTAATATTTGCAGTATTCCCTAATAGGTTTTGCGACAAATGATGAAATGTTGCCATGCTACCATGCTAAAAATGCAATCTTACAATTTTGGTTGGCATATTTTGGATTTCTTTCCTTCACTGAAATTCATTAATCATTATTGGGGATATTTTTTAATTTTAGTTTGACTAGATTGCTACAGCATATTTCTTTCTGTCCTTACAAGATTGGCTACTTTCTCTTTTTATCTAAAAGTTATTTGGCAAAAAAAAAAAAAAAAAAAATCATTTCACAGATTTTGATGATGCACTTAAAAAATTTTATTTCATTTTTCTAACTATTGCATCTGAAATAAAATTGTGACTTGCAGAAAGTTGACAGATGTCAAACTTGTTCTGTTCATCTTCTGAGATGATGGAAGATAGATATCAGATTTTATTATTCATCTCTCAGATTCATTGGATTAATCATCATTTAAAATTTTTGATCAGTTTTTATGGAACTGATAAGAATCTTTTGCTATAAATAATTTCAATTATTCTGTTTAAAATTTTTCTGTTCTTTCAAAGCATTATTGTTTTTTTAAAACAATTAAACCAATCTCAGTATCTTTTTCTTCTTGGAGAAATGTTTATTATAATCTTCAATTAAAAAAATCATTAGTTGTAGTCTTTTATATCTTTTTATAAATATATGCAATAAACCATATAATACACAATATGCATCTTTTTTGGTTCAAAATATTCTGTGTTAAATAAAGTAAATGATTTATTGTTTGTAGAATAAAATATCAGATTTTAAATTTCAAGGCTTGTTCATTTTATTTTTGGGAGCTGTGTTGTTGTATATTGCATGCAGATAATATTATTTATAACATCTATCAGTAAATGGCTAAGATTTTTTAAAAAGACTTAATATATTGTACTTCTTTATCAAGTGCATTGATATCTTTATAAGTATATTTTGAAAAATTACTGTGAAAATCATTCTGTTTTTTTCATTCAAATGCTTTTTTTTATTGACTAATATCTACAAAAAGTATTTCCAATCTTGTTTAAAAACAAAAAAACCTGTAAATCTGCTGGTGTCATTTAACTATGTTCAGTTATGTTCTAAATTTTTGCTACACTATTATATTCAAATATATAAAAGTCAATTTCTTTAAAATTTTTAGAATGAAGAAGATGTTCTAGAAGATGATGCTACTAGTTCTGGTTCAGATACAGAAAAGACAGATCAAGATGGTTAGTATCTTGGTTTAAGAGCAAAACCTTTTTTTTTTTTTAGAAAATAAAAAGTAAAGTTATCAGTACACCTTAAAATTATAATATAACTTAACATAATGAATTAAAATGAAACATATTTCAAAAATATGATATTTTTAAATACTTTTTTTTAATTTTGTGATTATTTTTCTTTGTTATTTAATTATTGACTTTAAAATTTGTAAAAACTGTCTAATATAAATTTTTAAAAACATTATCCATACAAAATAGTGATGATTTTTAATGTATCAGAAGGAAAGTTTTATGTTTTTTTTATATTTGTTGTCTTTTTCTTTATTATATACAGTTACATCACTAGGGATGTTGGCTATTTTTAATTTCAGTTAAATCATTTAGATATAAATTTCACATTTGTGATATTATGAAATAGCTTGACATGAAAGATGAGTAAGTTTAATTATCTCGTATAACTCTGCTGATTCCGTACATAAAATTTCTAATTGAGACCAGTTTCATGACATCATAGTGCTATTAAAAATGTAAATGAGTGGCTCACGTATCATAAATTTTACAATACTGTAACTTCACTTTTTTATATGCCTTGTAAACTACACAGATATTTAACAGAATTCTTCTCTAATTTTCAATAATGGAAGAAAATCATATAATTCAATATTTGATGAAACATTGAAAACAGTTTGAATTTCAGGACAATCATGTAATCTATTGTTCGAAAACAGAAAAAAAAAATGTCTTTTTAAAAAATTCTTAAAAATTTAGAAAATATTTGCATGACTATTTAATTGATATTAAAAAAACAATTTTTGAAATTGTATAAGATTTATTTTTGTACAATAATATTTTTGTAATTTATTGTGGACCTATGCTCCCCCCCCCAAACTTCCCTTATTTTTAATTAATTAAAATTTTTATTGATATATTTTTTAAATATTAGTATTAATTACTTTTTTATTTGTTTTCAGAAAAATTGAGTGAAAACTTGGCTGAGATTACTTGTGATATTTCATTGAAAGAAAAACTTATAAAACAGCTAGAAATTAGTCAAAAACGCTTGCACAACATGAGACAGCATTATGAAGAAAAGATTGCTCAGTTGCAAACAAAAATTCTGGAAACAGAAAAGGAAAGAGATAAAATTATATCAAATCTTAGTAGTGAGTACAATTTTCTTTTGGTAAGTTTTTATTTAATAAGTTGATAAGTTGGGTGATTTTTTTTTCTCTCATACAGAACTTTTTTATTTAAATTTAAAATGTTTTTTCTTACTTGTTATGACTATCTAGCATGGTCTTAAAAATAATTTTAACATATAGAAATACATAAGAAAAATTCTCTATTAAGGATATTGGGGATATGGGGAAGAAATTTCTTGAATTTAGCTTAATATTCTAGATTCTTTTTTTCTCTTTGAAACTATCATAAATATATGAAAGAAAAGTTTATATTAGATAAGCTACAAAGAGTACATATAATATGTAATATTTTATGTATACTTACAAAATATTTATTAAATTTTTAAAGTATTTATTAAGAATTTTTAAACAGTACAGATATTTACATTTTTTTTTCTAGCATATTCACTTTCATTGATAAATATTATCAACTTGCAAGGAAAAATTTTACTTTTTCTTACATTTTTAGCACATTAATAGAAGCAAATGCTGTAGCATTCAGTTTCATTATGATATGAATGCTAAAGATTATTTATAAATCATATTATCATTCACTAAATTGCATATATTCTTGATTTGTTAAATTTGAATTTGTTTCTTTGTATAAAATTTCAGAAACTGCTGAAAGTAAATCAGAGGAAAGAAGAATAAGAGCAGATTATGAAAAAAAAATATCATCTTTGAGAAATGATGTGAGGAATTTTGAAAATGCTAAAAAGCACCATGTGCAGTTAATGTCATCTGCCTCTTCTACTGAAGCCCAATTAAAAAAATTAAAACAGGAAGTTGCTGAAATGAAACGAACAAAAGTATGTTCATTTTTTAAAATTAGTAATGTTGATATTATTAAGCTGACATTATTAATGATATTCATGCTAAATTGATTTAATTTTTTATGAATACTTTAACTTGAGTTTGTTGCTGATGTTTCGTTCTTTCTGAATCTTAAATTGCATTATATGCTTTGCTTCCCCCCCCCCCCCCGCTATTAATAGTAGAGTATGATTATTTCAAAAATTGTGAGTCTTTTGCTTTATTTTAAGAATACTTCACATTGTTTTGCATGTACTTATACATACATACCTGTCCAAATAGATTAAAGTTGCATTTTTTATTGTTATGTAATGATGAAAAAATGTTTTCAAATAAAAAAAGAATTGTAAAGCCTCATAATTTATGAAATCAAAGCTTGTCGTCTTTGGCAAAATTTTCAATATAAACAATTAAATTGAATTTTTTTCTTGTATTTAAATTATTGATATAAACAAATCATGAGAAATGTTATGTAAGTGTATTTAATTTAATCTATTTATTGTGCTTATTGCAACAATTTCATTTAATCATCTGTATTGAGATACAAAGGCAAATATTAGTTTATTTCATCTTTTCATTTTAATTTTCTGTATAAAATTTTTTGCTGTAATTTTTTTTTCTTCATTATTTTGTCCCCTCATTTTAATTATTCATGTGCATTTTTAATAAACTTTTAATAATAACATTTAGGTTGCACTTCTTAATAAAATGAAGGAAGAATCCAAGAAATTTAGAGATTCAGAACTGAGGCGTAACAAAGAAATTGCTCTGTTAAAAAAAGAAAAATTAAATAAAGAAAGTCAAATCAAAGCTCTTGAAGCAGAAAAAAGACGAAAGGAAATAGTTTTGAAAAAGAGGACAGAAGAAATACTGAGCTTAAAAAAAAGGACTGTGAAATATGTTTCGCCAAGAAGTCCTAGTCGAGTGAAACCAGGTAGGATTTTCAAAACATTGCTTCATTTTAAGTTAATATTTCTGAAGAATATATTTTTTTTTGGAAGGGGGGGGGTGGTGGAAAAAAGATTGTATAAAAAATTACTGAAACAGAGTTAATAATTAACTGTTTCAGTGATTATATTAATGTAATGTTAATATATTATGATGCAATCATACTTTTTTTCCCCATCTTAAAAGAGATACATAAAAATATATTAATATTTGCATATTAATGATAGTGACATAGTATGAGAATGCTGTTAATTATTGTATAATTGTGTTGTGCTTATTAAAAATATCCTGAAGTTTTTAAGTAGCCACCATTGTTCTGCTTATGATACAAGATGCATACAATAATCTGAAATATACATTCAGTTCTATTAATCTGTTGAAAAAGTCTTAAACTTTATGCAAATGCAACCAGTGTTTTGGGGTATTATTATGATATGAGGTACTTGCAATACATCAAAATTTATAATCTCAATTCTATTTATCTATTGTGTGAAATTGTATATTTCTGTAATATAGAACAAAGAAACTTTGAATGTATTCGTATTTTTTTATTCTGGAAGATATTAGAAACTACAATGATGGCATTTAAATTTTTCAAGTAGGAGCTATAATAGAATTAAAAACTGTTAAGCTTCAATTGTACATATTATAATTTTTTTCGTAATATCTGAAAATTGATTTGTAATTAGGGTTAGACCCATGGAAACTTTGACAGTTAAAATCTTTCTAAGCCAGGAATTTCTTTGAAATGTTTTTTGTTTGTCTTATTTTAAATATTTTTATTGGTTGTTTTTCAGAAAAATTATCACGATACATTTGCAAAAAAATCTTTGTTTTTTTTAAATAATTTATTTTATATTTCTAACCAATAATTTTTTTCTATAATTGTAATGCATTTTTAGGTCCTCACCATCTTAAAGCTGCTAGGCAGAAATGGCAAACTTTGGAGAAAAAGGTATTAAAATTTTCCTTCTTAATGTGTTGATTATTTTCAGTCAGGCCAAGTATTATGAATAATTATTTAATTTGAATTGTAATGAAAATTATGATTAGATTTAATGTTAATATTTTTTTCTTGTATTTCTCATTTCCATTCAATATTTAAGAACAATTTTGATTCAATATTTTTAGTTTTTAATTTAATGTGTGTCAAATAGTTACATAAGCATCCTTTAGTCTAATTATTTTTATGAACTCAGCAAATGCTACCTTTTTATGCCAAATACTGGAAGTGATAATATATCAAACAATAAGTGATTTTTTGAGTGCTAATTAATAGAATGCTGTAGAATGCATACAGGACTTAAACAGAATATTTTATGAATGACCTGTATAGTTATTTTATGATCATAAAATCACATTCTTTTAGCACACTATAATGGACAAATATAAAATAAAAATTATTTTAATGAAAGAACATTTGAAACTGTGAGTTTTTATATTATACTAGTATTACAAAAATTAAGAATTCATCACAGCTACATTCCATACTAGCATTGCAAAATTTTGCTGTCTTTTTTTTTTTTTTTCCTTCCCCTTTTTAATATCTATTTAAAAAATACAAAGATATATTCTTAATTTGAATAGAAAAATTAAAATGAAATGTATATGCATAATAATTTAGATTTATTAAGCATTCTTCTATATATAAATTTTTTCTTTTCTTTCTTTTCAGATTAGCAAAATAGTACTAAATAAACAGAATATTGCAGCTATTGAAAAAGATATGGATCGCTGGCTTAAAGTATGTATTTTATAAAAAATGTAATTACATTTTGTTTTGTTTTTGTCAGACCCATTAAATTTTGGTATTCAATTATCTCCAAAGATCAGAACAGAAAAAAAGCATTCTGTATTTTTTTATTTTTTTTTGTTGTTATGTTTTCTCCTTTTAATTAACATAAATTGGGGCATCTGTTTCATGAAATACGTTATTAGACATTGATTTATTTGCCCTACATATAAGAAAATATGCATCTTTTTTCTGATAAAATAAATTGTTCTAATATCTTTTCTGCATCTCTTTATTTGCTGATGAATTATGAGTTCAGTCTTTAATAATAAATGTAACTATTAGAATATATTATTATTATAAAGAAATTCTGTTATATTTCAATTATGTTGTATTACTTTTGATTTCTGTAAAATATCTACACTATATTATACCATTTGTGACAGTATTTTATTTTATTTTGAATATAGGATAATTTTTAAGAGAAAAGAATCTGCATTATTTGAAGATTAAAAAATAGTTTGAAAATATCTTAAATATTTTTATTTTTCATAATATTTCTATTTTTATTATTCAATGCAAAATCCTGTAAATTAGAAATAAATTATAAAAATTCTTTCACTTAGTTATTAGTGATAACTGAATTTATATTTCATTTTTGTTACATTAATAGTGTTAATTTATTTCAGGAAAGAGAAAAGATTGGAAGGTGTCTTGACAAAATCATCCGAAAACGGGAGAAAGCTATTTTTGAACAGAAGGTATGAAATTTTTATGCATCTTCATTTTTCAAATAAGAGAAAGAAATTTATGTGCAGTTTTGTTTGGTCTACTTATTTCAAAGCATAATAAATTTGTGAAATAGTATTTTTTGTCTAGTAAGAAAATATTAGTAATTTTTTTTAAGTTCTTTTATATAGTTTTAGTGAAATGTGCTTTGTTCTAAATATATTTGCTAGTTGGGATCCTGTATAAATTTAATTTTATGATGACCATAGACTTTTTGTGACCAATAATAATTAATTTCTTGAAATATCCATCTTGATTGAATAGTTAAGAAAGCTTCTATGAGGATTTTGTTTATTAAGTCACTTCCTTACTCATCTCTTTGTAATATTAAAATATATGAAAATAAAGTTTAAATTTAAAAAAAAATTCTTAAATTAAAGCCAAATGTTTTTTTTTTTTTTTAGCAAATGTATACTGTTTGAATACATTGCAAATCTTCCATGGACTTGGTCTCTAAGCTAAGATTCTACAATGTGATACCTTCAGTGAATAACAACAAAAACATATATTTTGTCATTTTTATCTACATTATGATTATTGGCTGCTAAGGAGTACTTTATCCATTATGCTTGGCTGCTAAGGAGTTAATATCAAAATTCTTAATACCAAAATTGTTCACAATTATGAGTAAATTATTTCTATAATTTGAATAATCATTCTATCTACAGTAGTTAAAGAGTTATAAAGAATGAAAATTTCATTCATAGAGACTTATTATTTCCTTCCTCTTTTAGCTGATGAAAGGGAACTTGTCCGATTATTTCACCTGTCTCCTTCAATAATACTTTGTTGGTTTAAATCTATTACAAAATTGCTCTGCTTATTATATTTATGAAATAAAAAGGGTAAAACATTATATATATAAGCTTTGAACAAGTTGCTGTTTTGGATTCTGGGGACCATTTTCGGAAGGGTTATGCAGAAATTTTTCAATACTCATGTCTTGAAAATCATTGCTATAGATAGATTTTCTAAAAATAAATAAATAAATAAAACCCTTTTAAAATGCAATCTTTTTTTTCAGCCTGATTGCAATCTGAAGCATTAAAATTTTATTAGATTTTGACCATAGCTCCAGATGGAAGGCCATACTAATCAACTTTCACTTTTGAAAAATGATCAGAAACATTGCTGAAATTTGCCAGTCTGATTGTTTATTAAAATTGATTTGTAAAGAATTCATTATTTCAGGATTATTAATTGATTTTTAATGGTTTTTTTCTTTGATATATTTTTAAAAAGAAGCTAGAAATGTATTTCTTTTAGGGAAGTATTTTTATTGAAATTAAAATTATTACTTAAAAATGTTATTGGTTAAAATCATATTTGATTTTTTTGAAAGAGAAAGAATTATATTGCTTAACATACGTTCAGAAGATTATTCATTAAAACAGAAAATATCTTTAAAAAGAATTTAATCTTTATAAGCAAAATTATTAATGCATAAAAATACATGAATTTTTTTTATTCAATAATACTTCTTGGTATTTGATCATAATGTTTTTAGAATTTTTAATGGTGCATTTGATGTCCCTTAACTGTATTGTTTCTCTGCTTAAAATATAATTTGTAAATCATTTTGAAAATATTTTATAGTTGTATTTATCTTTACTTTGTTAAAAAATATTTATAATTTCCTTTGAAATATATATATATTTCTTTCGTAGGAACCTAAAGTAATTGAAGAGTTTGATGATGAAATAGAAAGTTTACGAGCTAACATTGAATACATTCATGAAAACCTGTCTGAATGTCAGTCAGCTATAACTGGACTAGAAGAAGCAAAAGTAAATTAGTTTTGATATATATCTATTTATTATAGTATATTTTTCTGTGCTTGGAATATTTATTATTCATTTTTATATAATTGCTACATTTATAAAAATCAACGGTTATCTATTTAAAGCAGCTTTTTCCCAACTGATCTAACAGGATAGAGAACCAATTTTTTTCAGTGATGATTTTGCAATAAAAACAGTAAAATAGCATTAGACAGATAATAAATTGTACTTGAAATTTTATGCCTCAGTTCTACCTCAAAATTAAACGTGATCAATTTAAAGTGATTTTGTCTTTTTACACATAAAATTGCTTATAAGTCTATTTTACAAAAAGAAAGTTCTCTCATTTTAAGAAGTTTTAGCTTTTTAGGAAAATTAGGGCTAAATTATGCCATTATAAAATGCCCTTTAGTAGCTGTATAGAAGGAATATATCTTTGAGTAGGGCTAGGCAATGATCGAATTTCATCATCGCCATATAATGTTCAGCATAAATCAATATTTCTTAATTTTTCATATGTTTTATTTATTTAGTGAAATAATAATTTATAAACAACTTTTCTTAATGCATTGATTTATCAGAACTTTTCCTAATAAAGGAAATTCTTTTATCTTGCTAATTTTTATCTAAATTATAAATATGTTTGTTCTTCTCCTTCCAGTGAAATAATTAAATTTTAATAATATTAAATAATTTCAGTACATGGTGTTGTTATAGCATTTCTCAATATAAATAATATTTTATTTCTTCAATATCAGAACAATTTTTAAAATATTACCTTCTTTCACGCTAATTTAAAAAAATTTAATCCCTTCATCCTTAACACACACACACACACACACAAAAAGTGCACCTTGCACATTAAATTAAGTGGTTTTGAGGAATCACTAATTCGAAATCTAATGTCATGTATATATATATATATATATAATATATATATATATATATATATATATATATATATATATATATATATATATATATATATATATACATGACATGTATATATATATATATATATATATATATATATATATATATATATATATATTATTTTTAAAATTTCAACGACTGATATAATTTAAATATGCAACTACAATTTTAACTCAAATTTGTAAATAAAATGATTTCAACTAAAAAGGCTCGAACATAACTTGAAATTTCAAAAATTAAAAAGAAAATAGTAATTTCAGAATGCGTATAAATGTTAAGTATTATAGAGAGTAAGTGCATTTATGAAAGAATACTGCAACACATTTAAAGATTTAAAAAAGGCTTTCAATTAAAATACATGGGCAAATAAAAGAAAGATTCTACAATGTACATCATCATTAATATAAATTTAGTGAAAACTAAACCAGCATCCAAAGAAAATACTTATGTTTTTGAATATTAATAGCATTTCATATTATCCTATCAACATCTAGGTATATTGTGGAAATTGAATTATAAAGTTGAAAATTAGATTATGGAAAACTGTTTGATGAATTACAATTACGATATTTTGTGTATGTGTGTGTGTGTAAAATCACATTTTTTGCAAGAAAGAGACCTATATAGATAAAAAGCAAAATCTTATATAAATATAAAATTTGATCCAAATCGTTTGAACCATTTCCAAGATACACAAAATAAATTTATATGTATACAAGAATTGCTCATTTAAAGATATAAGAGATATATTGTGTGAGATATGAAAATTAAATATATTTTTAAAACATGCAAATGAAAAGGGGGGAAAATAATTACAGCAAAATTCAATAAAATTGTTGAATTATAGCAAAATTCATTGAAATTGGATGGAATTTAATAATAAAGAACCAATTACCAACATTTTGTTTTTAGTTTTATTAGTGAGAAACAGGTCTTTTTAAGGTTTACCATACAAAAACTATTGTGTTATACCATTAACTTTACATAAAATGCAACAGTACATTTGAATAAAAAAAATATGTGTTTCTTTATTTTATCCATTTTCAAAATGGATTCTAGATGAGCAATGTAACAGTAAAACATAACAATTGTAAAAACTTTGCAAACAATTGTAAAATTCAACAATTATAAAAGTATGAGTAAACGTTTTTTCTGCATTTTAAACGAAAATTAATTTTGCATGTTGATTCATTAAATCGCAGTGTGTTATAATGGCATCGATAAATAAATTTTTTTTAAAGTTTTTATCGAAAAATCGATATTTTCAGAATATTGTCCTCCCTCCCAATATATTGAAAATCACTACTGCCCTATTTGTGAACTGAATTTTTGATTGATTTAAATTGTTAAGTCAAGTAAAGTAAAAAAATTACTTGGTTTTTTTTTTTTAAATTTATGTATTGTAAAATCAGAAACATTAAGGTGTTTTTTTTTCAACATATTTTAATAACTACTTTGCATAACATTTTTTCCCTGTATAAAATATTTGATTTTATCATCACAGTGCTTGCTGTATATATCTAATTTGCAGGATCATTTTTGCATCTTTTATAGGAGCACATAAGTCCTGAGGATATAATTAACACCTTGAATAATATGCAGCTAGAAGAGTCACATTATATAATTGAAAAAATAATCCACATGGCTATAGATCAGGTCTGTATCAATACATCAATAAATAAAAGCAACATAATTCAGTTTAATTTCTATCTGTATAAAATAGTTTGTTTGAACCTTATACATTTTTATACCTCTTGACAGATTCAAATAAAATTTGGGGTATATGTATTTATAGCATTTGAGAAAAGTAATTATACTATTAAAAAATTGCACTAGTTCTCTCTCCCCCCCCAAGTGTGAAATAGAGTTAAAACATTTTACATCTTTATTTCAAAGTTAAAATATTCTGTGCCATAAATTTCCATACAAGTGTTTCTCTAAATTTTTAATAAATTTTTCAAAGTTAGTTTGAATACAATTATCATTTTTTTTAAAATTATAATATTACACTTATTTTACTTTTAATCACTTTTCTGACATGCATACCTCTGCCAATCTTAAAGTTGGGTTGCTTTCTTCACAAATTATTATGTAGAATGAGTACCTTTTAAAATATGTTGCCATTAATTTGCTTCTAAACCTTTAATATGCCTTTTTGACATATATATATCATTTTTAGCTTGATCTGTTACTGACACAAGTAGTATTTAAATTACAACAGATATAATTTAATTTGATTATTTATTAATTTATTTAATTTCATCGACAATATTTGTAGGAAATTCATATAAACTTTTTTTGCTAGTTGTATAATTATTGTTTGTTTAGCTTGGAAATCAAAAATTAAATGAGATTTAAAACATATTGTAAGATTTTTTTTATTTAATATACTAAACTTTCATGGCTCCTCAAGAAATAAGAACAATGAGGTGGAATTAAGTTTATTGAATTTTATTTCTCATTATAATATCATCAGGTTTTTTATTGTCATATATGTATTTTTTTATTTTAATAGCTTCTGTTTTTATTATGCTTTTCACAGCATTAGAACAAACAAAAACAAAAACTCAAACAAATAAACATTTACAAAGCATTATAAACATTTAAAAGTTTACATTAAAGCATTATAAACGTTTAAAAAGGCCGCCCTGCCGAAGTTTCACTTGAACGCGCTAGACGCATTACGGATGACGAAGAGGTTAATTTTCTCCTTATAAGTACATATTTTTAAAATCTTTTTTAAGTTTGCAGTATTTAAATTATGATCTTTTTTTTTTTTGTTAGCCATTAATATAACACTAATTGCAATATTTAATTTTTTTTTTTTTTTTTTTTTGTTAACCATTAATTTAATACTAAGTCCCAAAGTTCAAATATTTGATATTTGTGAAGAATTGTACAATAAATATTTTAATGCATGTCCAAAAATGTTATCTTTTTAAAACTGCAAGTTGTTTAAATTCATATTTATTGAACGACTTTGCTTTTTCCGTTCACTTAAATTATGGAGTAATGTTATTCCATTATAACTAATATATGAGTATTATTCGCTCATTTCTTCTTATATTGCATATATGTACAGAGAAAATAGATTTTTTTTTTCAGATTTTAATGGCATCTCTAAATAGTTAATGCCATGATTTTATTTTAATTTTTAGGTTATATATTTTTTATAGTAAAGAAGAGTTTTATTATTTTCATTTATCTGAATACTGTAAATGTTTTTTTATAGATATACAAATAAGAATTAAGAATTTAATTATTAAATTTACTAAAACCTTTCTTAATATTTATAATAGGTAATTTTTATAAAAAATGCTATATTTTTTTGTAGTGTTTTCAAAATAGTCAAAAAGAAGTTCAAATCAAAGAGTTGGAATCACAGTTAGCACAAGTAATTGAAAGTAATGCTGTTCAAGAACAATTGCTGTTCCATGTTGTGCAACAAGCTAATGAGCATTTAGCTGGATTTATTGAGCTTACTGCTGTTAATGAAGAGTCGGGTAAATAAAATGCATTTTCCTTCATTGCCTAAAATTTGTAACGTTTTTTTAGTGGTTGAAAGAATTATATAAAATAATTATTGTGAAGTATCCAACTATATATAGAACTATGAAAAAATGATTTAAAACTTTCTTTCCTATTTTGAAATGTTGTAAAAAAAAGAAGGAAAAAAAAATTTTTTTAAGCCCTGATTTCCCCCCTCCCCCTTCTCTTTACCTTGGCTATGACTGAAAAATCTTCTGATTAAAACAGAATAAACGTTATCAAATTTATCCAAAAATATAAGATCTATTTTTGAGATAATTAAAAGTTATTGATTGGTTGGTAAAAATTTACATCTAAATTTAAAAACTAGGCAGCGTTTCTTAACACAGTTATTTAAAGGTTCCAGAAACAAGAAATAATTATTCATCTTCATAATTTGTCAAGTAATTTCTGGTGTGGAAGAATTTTTTATGAAGAGAATTTGCATTGTTACTTTTCTGCTTAGAACTTTTTTTTTTTTTTTTTTTTTTTTTTTGCTTAAAGAGTAGATTCTTTCTACCTCTTCCTTTTTTTTTTTTTTTTTTTTTTTTCCCTTCCAACTAATAAAAATTACAGATTTGCTATTAGCATGAACTTTTCCTCTCAAGTTAATATATTAATGATTGAATGGCAATTAAAATTCTTTCCTTTTTTTTCTTCCTGCTATTTTTTCAGAATGGATATTTACTTAGCACTAAAAATATAGGAAGGAATAATCAAAATAATTAAATTAAAAGTTGAAATTTAAAAAACACAAGGAAATTATTAATTGAAAATTTTTTAAAAAGCTTACTGATTTATTTGAAAAATTTCTTGCTAAACTACAATTTTTATTCGGTATTTGAAAGTTTTGGAGTATATATCAATATTTCTAATTTGGAAGTATAGTGTCTAAAATCCAGCTACTCCAGTAAGCCTGCATTTTCAGAAGGATGAGTGGGTTTGATGATTAATAGATAGGGTATGTTTAAGATATATTTTCACTGCTTAATGATCTTAATATAATGTAAATAATAGTGCTCAGATTTTGAATTATATTTTGTACTATTTAATACACATTGTATAATTTTGTGAATTTTGAAAAGAATGCATATTGTGTTATTAAAATGAATTTTTTAACAAAATTCCATTAATTTGATGTTTTTATTAATTTTATCTGTTCCCCTGGTCAAACATTTGCCAGATTACTAAGAGATTTCTGGTATTTTTTTAAGCTACTTTGTTTACTTTTACTCTATGATTTTTCTGATTTTTATCTTGATGTAGGTAATTTTAAAGTGATATTAATAAAAAGAAAATGTTATATTTGTCAATAATCTTTATTAATGCAATAATTACTTGCTTATAATATAAAATGTTTTTCAATGAATTCTTATAATCATATTCTTCTTGAACTTTTCAGATAATTCTGGAAATGATTCTAGATCAGGATCTCCTTCTCCTGATGATAGGTGAGATTTTTATTGAATTCCATAGTTTTAATTTTTATATTTTTTCTATCAAGGAAATATGATTATAATAAAATTTTGTTTTATAAAAAAATTATGGTCTATAACAATAAGCTGCTTAATAAGCTTATTAACAAGTTAGTTTTTAAAATAGTCTTTGATTTGAAGCTTTTAATGAAATTGAGTTGAAATAATCATAAAATAATAAAGTACCATTTAGGATAGACTAGTTCCTAATTTATTTAGTGTGAAACTAGATTAAAATATTTACTCTTATACTAGGAATGTCAAAACTAAATTTTTTAAAGTTAATGTGACTTATTGTAATAATTTATATTATATTCAAAAAATAGTGTGAGTGAATTATAACTTGTGAGACAAAACTGTTAAGAGCAAAAATTCTTTAAAATTATGGGATGAAAATGCTTACATTTTATTACATATTTCAGTATTAAATAATTCTTATATGTTATTATTCATTGAATGTAAAGATATTCCTTGTTTTGTTTTTAAATTTTATTTCTAGAAGGAAACCTTTTTACAAATCCGTTTTTAAGCTCCTTCATAGGATATTAATATTTTATTCTTAATATTTTGTGCAATTATCAGTTAATTATGACTTATGAGAATAATTTTTAGTGATACCTCTTTGGAGCTGTTTAAAGATTTTTTCCCTCATTATTAAATTACTACAGTAGAATATTATAAATTTGCTTGACAGTTATCTATCTAAATTATTAACCTATTTGGATTTCATAATATATATATATTTGAATTCAAATTTGTGAATTTTCCTTGTGATTATTGATTGACAAATCATTTTCTGTAATTTGCCAATTATTAGTGAAAAAATTGGAACAAAGTAGGAGTTGGGAGAATTAACAAATTTTAAATCGGGAAATAAAGTATTGATGTTTGAAAAGTAAAATGTTTTGTTTCTTAAAAAAAAAAAAAAAAAAAAAAAAATCAATCGCATAAGGGTGTTAGCCATGTATTGCCTGCTTATTTAGTTACAAAAGAAGAAGTGTAGGAAAAACATGATATAATCTACAGGTTCTGAATACGACTCTTTGATTTTTCAGGTCTTGTGTAATTTCTTTAGAGTAATTAGTAATCCATATTCCAGAAAAAATGCAAATTTTTATTAATTTCGAGGGTTCTGAAATCCATAAAATTTTCTATTTAAAGTATATTGTAAATAATGTCCATGTTTAGCATGAAGTACATATCAATTAATAAATGGTAATCTGGTTGTAGGATCTTCATTTGGTTATGAAGTGATTATTAGTTTTTGACATAATATCTTCGAAATTTTTCCATGTATATAGGCCTGGAGCTCATTGAATATATTCTAATTCAATGTTCTTAGGTTAATGGGGTCTAGATTTTTGAATTTATTGATTTGATCTCTTATGAATATGATATTTAATTGTAGCGATTAATGGTGTCTAGATCCATTTATTCTTGAAATAAATCATTAGATACTAGAAACAAACATTCTCAGAACTGGAGAGTTGTGTTATACATGTTGAATAATTTAAGAGGCCCTGATACATATAAATGGCAAGGAATAATGTATTTTTATTTTAAGGAATAATGTATTTGTAATAAGAAAGCACTTTTATAAGGACATTTTTGAATGAAATGACAGAGCTGCCACTGTTTTTCATAGTATTTTAGTGGAAGTTCCACAGTTCTATTTTTAGTTTAATTATTATTCAGAAAATTTAAATTGACATATTCTCCAAACTGGAAAAAAAATGTCTAAGGAATCAAACTTTATATTGCTTTCTTATTATTGAAATCAATTGGTTGTTTTATCAATGCCATTATTTAATGTTCGTTAAGTGATATTATGTTTGATTGGTGTACATTGGGCAAAAGGTACAAAATATGTATGTTTAAGAAAAAAAAAAAGTAAAGTTGTGTAATTTTTAACTTAATCATTTGTTGAAATTATAAGAAATTAAACTTGTCATAAGAACAGCCTATTAATTTTAGATGGATTTTCGATAAATTAGAACTTTTTTTTGAAAATATAAAATTATTATTAATTCAAATTCAGTAACTGATAATGATTAATTTTCACTTATATGTTGAGACTTGTATTTTAATAATGCAGTAATTTATCTTTTTTATTTATCTGATATTTTTTAACTTATCTCATATTTTTTTTTCATCCTGCTCTTCAATTGCTGTTCTACCATGGTAAAATGTAACAATTTTCCTTACTTATATTTCTATTCTATAATGTCAGCCATTTAGTTTTATTCTTTTTAGCTCTTTTTTGTATCTATATTTCATTGCTTCTTTTGCATAATTCTAATGGCAGCTGACGAATGGTTTTGAATTATGCTGATATAACTAATGCATGTTCAATCATTATTTCCTGATGAACTTATTAGCTTTAATTGATGATGATTATATCTAATCAGATTCTTTTATGCATGTAAATGCATTCTTGTTTAGTAATAATCTCACTTATTTTTAAATTCACATTATTCTTTCTCTGTATACATTTATTTTCTTTCCTGACCTCTTGCCTTTTTTGTAGATTTTCCTTGGTTTATTTCATTTCATTTTTAAAGCATGTTATGAAATTATTGATTATTATTGTTATTTTTCTTTAAAATCTTTTCTGTCAACAATAAAATTCCTTATTGTAGTATGCCAAGTTTTTCACGACAGTCAACATTTGTTTCTGATAAACCAAAAGAACGAAGAAAGGTATGTGACTTTTTATTGATTGTAATTCTATTTAATGTTACAGATTTATAAAATTACAATTAAATTATACTATTATTTTAATACTGTACTTACTTTTGTCCCAGACTAAAAAAAATAATCCTGTAAATTTACTTTTTTTTTGGAAAACTTTTTTAAATGACCACAAGTTTCTAGTAAAAAAAATGACAAATTTAATAATTTTAAATCTGATTATAATAATTTTAAAATGATTTGATGTTTTCTACAACTTTCGAGCCTCAAATTAGTGGATGTAAACTAGTTTGTTCAATTCAACATTAAATGTTCAAATGTTAATGTCTGAAATTTTAAAACTTGTGGTTACTTTTGTGGGGATTACTTTTTAAACAGTGCCAGTGATATCTTGATAAAAATTTATTTAACCAAAATAAAGATAAATGCAACAAAGATATTTACTATGAAAATAAGCATTTAATAAAGAAAATGCCTCTAAAAGTATAAGTATTTTATATCTGATTTTCATAATGTTCTATAAAAACTTAATAACTTTAATAATTTTAACTTTCACATTTTAGAAACAAACAGCAATGGTGTTTTTTTTATATGCTTTAATTTTATTTCCTGGAGCAAGAGAAGGAAATTTTTTTTAAATCTCAAATGTAGTAATAATTTAGATATAATAATTGGAAGAAACAAGTTTTTAAAAACCAAATATTGATTGAGGATAAATGGAAATATTTTTTTGATGTAATTGATTAATTTTTCCATTTGTCATATATATATATAATATTTCAGTTTAAAAAGCTGTTAGATTTATTTTCAGAATACTTTTGAAGCTTTAATGTTATTCATATGAATTTTATTTAAAATCTTGTCATAAGGTTGGATTTTCAGAGTTGCTATGAATATTCTTTCTTTTTCAATAATTAAGTTTAATTTTTATATTTTGTTTACTTTTTATAGTAGTGGATATTATTTGCTTTATTTTTGTTAAAATTAATGGTTCTGGTACAATTATCATTCATTAGGCTAGAAACATTGCAGCAACTACTGAGCAGTTGTTATTTTCATCTGCTGAACCGCCAGATGAACCCTCACTGCAATTTGACAATGATATTTTTATTTCTGATGCCACAACTGGTGAACCACATAGTCTTGTTTCTAATGAAAAAACAAATGGGGTTATAAGGTATGAGTATTTAGACATGGGAAAACTTTTTTAGTTGTGTAGGTATTGTGACATCTCTCTCTCTCTCTCTCTCTCTATATATATATATATATATATGAAAAAAGAAAATAATTAATAAAATAAAATTTTGGAGCTTTATAAATTTTAGTTGTTATTTAAGTTTGAATTATTAAGTTAGTTCTTTCTTATTTATGTGGCATTGAACTTTCTGAACTAGTTGTTACTTTATGAAATTTTCTGAATCATGTGAGTTAATTATGAATTCAATAATACAGTACAAAGTAAGCCATTTATTTTAAATAGGGTTTCTGGCAATTTGCAGCTGAAAGATATTAACTTTCTAATTCATTCTTACTTTTAGAAATAGAAAGAAAAAAATTATCTTATTTTGGATAAATTTTTGTTAAAAGTTTACTTATGTTTTTTTAAATATTTTGTTGCTAGCTAATTAATTCTTCAACTGCTGGTCTGTTGTGAATTTAAGATCTATTCGACTAAAGAATTGCTCAGATTTGTTTTGTTAGCATGTATTTTATACTAAAATATTTCAATTTAAACTGGATAACATTTATTGAATTGTAATTCTTGTCATCTCTTATATCATTCACGACTTTAAGGTAAAGAATTTTTATCCTTATTGGTTTTCTCGATGTAGCAAACATTTAAAGTAGATTTTTATTGCTATTTTGTTATTGTTTCCAAA
Organism: Argiope bruennichi; assembly: GCF_947563725.1. Taxonomy (NCBI): domain Eukaryota; kingdom Metazoa; phylum Arthropoda; class Arachnida; order Araneae; family Araneidae; genus Argiope; species Argiope bruennichi. Next base: position 48,326,998 of record NC_079152.1, on the reverse strand, counting down.
TAAGGGAAAAAAGTTTCAAAACAAAAGTTCAGTCTTCATATATTAAATACAAACCTTCATTGCTTTAAAAAAAAAAAAAAAAAAAAAAAAAAAAAAAACGTTTGTAATATTCATATAAAATTGGTTTTCAATTATCTCATGATTATCTCATTTTTGAATGTTTTAAGATTTTATTACAATAAAGAACAAAGATTGTTGATGCTTATAAAGAAGTACTTTATAATAAGCTATTACTATTTCTGATATGAAGCCAAAAAATTTTAGATTAGTGAACTTTTCAAGAGAACTTGCGATATTTGTATTACATGCTGAGGAAAATCGTATTGCAAACAATTGAACTAAAACGTGACAATTTTCAAATAAGTACAGCAAATAAAAATAGTGTAATCTGTTTTTAATTTCACTATAAATTCATCCTTTACTTGCAATTGAAGCTTTTTGATGTAATATATGTTCAAGTAATAGCTTATAAAATTTGAACTATACATAATTTATTTTACAATATTTCATAATATTTTATTACAATAAATTTTCTCCCTTTAGATAAATTTAAATAATTTGCATTCTGGAAATTCAGTAAAAGAGATATTTCAATATTGGTTTCCTTTTATTATTATTATTATTAATCACAACTATGAATTTTATATTGATTTATTTCCTCTTTTTTATTGCTGCATGCTGAAAATAGAAGAAAATTCTTTTGATAATCAGAGAAAATGTTTCAAAAGCTTATAATGAAACTTCCCAGCTAGTGGAATATTGTAGAATGTTTTTTTTTTTTTTTACATTAACTTCAGTTTATAGTTATATTCTGCTAATTTATTTATGATTATTGTTTGCATTGGAAATTTTTTTCTCGGAATCCTTATTTTTATTGCCTGATATTTAGCCTCTTGATTTCGGCTGATTTGTTTTTGTTTTTTATATAAATTTTGATCATTTGTTATTTTCAAATTTCGTTTTACTTATAGTGACAAATTCAAATCGTATGTAGTCCTCCCTTCATGTAGAAGAGATGCTAATGGTTATAATTTTGAACAACCATTTGTTCCTGAGCAAAGAATGCCACCAGTTTCGTAAGTATTTAATGAGTCCATTTATATATAAAATTAGCGAATTATAACAAAATATTATGATTTCATCATATTTATCTTAAAAAATATTTTTATTGCATCAAAACTTTAGGATTTTTTTCCCCCTACCTTCGACATTTTTTCTAGTTTTTTTGGAAACTTTTTTTGATTGTTTATTGCTTTTAAAGAATATTTTTTTTAAAAAATTCTTACTCTTCCCATTAAAATTCTTTCATTTTGTTATTCTGCCTGAAGAATTGTGTTATGACATATTTCATATATCTTGCATAAAAATATCTTGCATAAACTAATTTTTTTTTCTAATAACTCCATAATTATTTTTTAGCATAATTTTTTTTTTAATAAAAACATTTTTAAATTTTGAGTTTATTTCTTATTATATTGTAAAAAGATTTTTAAGTATGTACCCCATTTCTTAATGGAATTCATAGTTTGGCTGCTGTTTTTTTACAGAAAATTCAAGCCCGTAGTTGCAGGCAGTGAATTTCAGAGATCCCATTTAGTCCCAGCATATGTTGTTGAAGGTCACGACCAAGCAGTATTATGTGTTGAATGTACTGATGATGTTCTTTTTAGCTCTTCCTCAGGTAAACATAAATTTATATGCAATTTAAAGTGTGTTTAGTAATAAACTTAAGCAATATATATATATATAAATTTCAATGAAGTCTTTGTCAAAGAATTTTTAGAAGTCAGATTTTATTAGGTTTATTATATTATTGTGAGGGAAAAAGTTAAAATACATTTTTAAATAACAAAAGAAAATGCAAGGAATTCGTATTATTTGATGCAAGCAGTATTTTATTAACAAGCCTCTTAAATTTCTTAAATGATTTCATGTAACAAGTGTTGGATATTGTTGATTTGATTTTCAAAAATGGTCTTTATACAGAGGATGATTTCTGTATATGTGTCTACTAAGAATCTCTGTGTAGGTTCCATTCTTCATAATCTTTGACAACTTATATGTGAGGGAAAAGCTGTTTGATTAATCCTTTAAGCAACATTTTTTTTTATTCAAAAAAAATTCGTATTTGAGCAATGAGTTTCAAGATAGAGAAATTCTATTTTTCATCAACTAATTGTATTATTGAAATACAAGGATTTCTTTTATCAGTAAAGTTTCAAGAAAATATGTATTATTCACACTGAGTTAAGCATGGAGAAGAAGGATTTTTTTTTTTATCCACTTGGAGCAACAAGAGTTAAAAGTATTCCAGTATCAATTCTACAAGTATTGATTATATTCGCAGTACTTCCAAAGTTCTACCTGCGACTTAATAAATATCTGCAAAATAACAAAAAAAGGAGAGAAAAAACTTAATATTAATGAAAAGAAAATATAACAAATAGAAATAATATAGACTCCTGCATTTATTTTTCTCCATAACAATGATATCATTATTGATTAGTAGATGACAGAAAGTGAAAAAATAAATTAAATAAAGGAAAAATGAAGACATATTGAATGGAAAGGAATAATAATAATATAAATAAAAAATGTTGGTATTCTTGGAACTTTAATTCTCATTTCATTGCTTCTCAAGTTAGTGAAGAATTAAAACTACCCTTTATTGGAAGGATCTACAAAGAGAATATTTTAACTGACATGGACAGTAATTAAAACTCAATGAAAACGTTTTTACTATTCTGCCTTAAAGTAAGGAATATTCTTGAAGTTATTATTCAACAAATTTGAAAAAAATATGAATGATAGAAAGATGAGCTAAAAATAAATTAGAATGTTTGATGCAGAAATTTTAATGCATTTCTAAAAAAATTCCCAAAATTAAGTTATGTTCAGCGAAATGACAATAATTTATCCTATTTGCTATTGTAACATTTTTTTCTACAGTCAATAAAAAGGACTTTATGACTAAATATGTGATAAGCTATTTATTAATAGTTAACATATCTGTTTTTTCTGATATACTATTTTGTACAATTTTATAATATTAGCACCCAGTTAACTAGTTGGGGGGAGTCTAATTTTGTTAGAAAAATCATTTTTCCCCCTTTGTTATGCTACCTAAAGATAAATTTTGTAAAAAATTACCTGCTATATATATATATATAATTTATCTTTAACAAAAATAAATATAGCAATCACCCTATTCTATCTAAAAAAATTTTTATTTGTTTTGTTTTAATTCAACATATCTACATAAACTTGGAGAGGTCACTAAGCTTTAAATATTTCGTTCTTGTTTGCCCTTACACTTCAAGCTATCATTTTTTGTTATTCAGTATGATTTTATATAATAGGTCTTAATGAATTGCAGTGCTTTTGCTCTGCAACGTTCTCACATCCAACACAGTTGGGAAGAAGGTTATTTCTTATCTAAATTTAATTTCTTTTCTATATTTTAGTAGGTATAATTCTTTGTTAATTTAGAAATGACAACTATTACAGTTAAAATTCCCATGAACCCAAATCTAATTTTATCCTGATTCATTCGTTATTAATTTGTCATGTAATTTTGTTATTGTTATAAGCTGGTGATATTGTACATCACTTTTTAAGACTATAGATTTCTACTACAGATATTGGTGGCGTCACATTAATAATCAAGAGGTTAGAATTGACCACTTCATTAAAGATTTAAATTGTAGCTCAAAAAAGCAAAAATATTGTTCAACTGAAAGGAATTAAAAAAAAAAAAAATGGAAGGTTCTTATAGTCTCTCAAGGCTTATCATTTAAAAGATAAGTCTTGATCATGCAATCATAATTTTAAAAATTTAAGATTCTCTGCCATCTCTGCTATTGATATTAAATTGAATCAGAAGAAATTTTATTTAGCAGAAGAGAAAATAAATCAAGACATTGCACTTATGTTGCTTATTTCGATGTACTAACCAAGGGAGGCTGAACTTTGACAAATACTCCAAATTAATTTCCTTGATGTATTCTGTAAAAGTGAAATCAAAATTGATGTTAGTTTGTAAGAATTTTTGCCATTTACTAAATGTATATCAAAAGCAAGACTGTTGAGAAATGAAAAAGTGATAATTCTGGGAAAACTTATACCATTATAAACAATGAAGAGTACAACTGCTTACTGATATCTTTGGAACTGTTTATTGACTAGAAGAATCATAGCAGGTGCATCATTTAAAAAAGCTTTCAGATAAACATGACAAAGTTCTGAATATGCATTCAAATAGAAAATTTTTATCAGTATTAGAAAAAGAAAATTAGATATTCCAAAATTAGTTATTCATTTGTCTAAAATCGAAAATATGTAAAAAGAAAAATTAAGAAGACGATATGACATTTATTACTGCATTTTCTCTAAAGAATAGAATAAATAAAGAGAAGTCTGTGGGTGTTGAATAGTCAGATGTCCATAAAAAGAAGCATTCTTTCTGAATATAATGGTTCTTTGAAATAGCGATACTCCTAATAAAAAATTTAGAAGAATGCTGCCTAGATGAGAAATGTCTTTTAGATTAATATGTTTATGTTTAAAAGATATATACACACACACATACATATTAAAATTTTAATTTTAGTCGATTTTGTTGTTGTTGTTGTTCTAAGTGTTTATGGAGTTTTTCAAAATTTATATATCCAACTTTTTATATTAAAATAAACATATCCAGCAAAATGTTTCTATAATTGCTTCCCAAAATTTGCTATCAGTATCCTTTGATATAATAAACTATGACTTTATATGATATTGTTCCCAATGAAAAAATTACTTGAGAGGTTATCAAGGTTTTTTTTTTTTTTTTTTTTAATGCATCTAAAAAAATTTGTAAAATTCATACATGTGTTTTTGATAAGAAATTCCCCAAACATAAGTAAATCATTCAAAACAGTATAAAATAACTTTCAAAAAATTATAAACTAGATTTTAAAATTTGTGTTTCAAGGTTCATTGAGTCATTGTTAGGAGAACCAAATTTCACCCTATGAGTACGCTGGATTGTTTGAAAATCACAGACATTCAAACAGTTCCCTTTATAAGCATAGATTATTATTATTACTTATTGTAATATTTTATAATATTTGAAAATAAAAATTGATTGAAGGATTCTTGATGAATATGTCTGTCCTTATTTTAGATGGATCTGTAAAAATATGGGATTTAACTTCAAAGACAGAAATTCAAAAACTACCTCATTCTGATGCAGTAACAAAAGTCTGTTATTGCGAATATACAAGGCGTGCTTTTACTTCTACATCATTTGAAGTATTATTATGGGATGTTCGGCAAAATCCTGCTTCTTGCAGGCAAATTTTCAGGTAAATTTAATTTTGTGTTAAAAATGCTTCTATTTCTTTTTGTTTAATTTGAAATTCAATATATTATTTATTTATTTATTTTTGCATATTATTTCCTTTTCTGAATGATATTTCATGCACAAAGTTTTTAAACATTTTATTTGTAGACTTCTGTCAATTATCTCAACATTGATAATAAATAATATTAAGAAAATTATTATTCCAGCAATTTTTCAGAAGAATAAATGAAAATTTTTTCTTCTTTTATTTGTTATTGTTTGTTTATTTTTTGTAAAAGTGCCATATTAAGGATAATAAAATTGTTAAATTCATTAAGAATCACAAGTGAAAATGTTTAACTGATTCCTTTATAGCACATTTTTTTTCTTCTTTTGTATAATTTATTGCTATGTGAATACAAAAGTCTTTTTTTCACCTCAGTTTTGGATATTATTTCTTATAAATTATTCCAATCTTATTCAAAAAAAGTTTATGAATTTAAAATTTAAGAATAAATTTTAAAATCTTGTTGTGTAACAGATCTTTAATTCAAAAATGGATGAGGTTGCAGTCATTGTTGTTGAGTGGGCTTATATGAACACACAAGGAGCATCTAGTGTTCTGTTTAGTATTTACTGGTTTTTCGATGATTAATATTATACATTTATTATGAAGGCATATTAAATAGATTATAGATATATTTCAAAAATTTTTTTAATAGGTATAGGAAACAATCTTGTTTCTTAAAATGACTTAATAAACATTTGTATGCAAAGTTATGAAGTTTACTGGCTAAGACATATTTTTTCATGAGAGTCTTTTTTAAGTGGTTTTATGTGAACTGTTGGCATATTAGTATTTCAGGATTTATTTGTTCCATGTTATGTATTTCAATTCTTTAACATTTTGATTACTTTATTTTTCAGAGCATCTAATGTTGATCATCGTTTAACTTCTGAATATTTGGTTACGGACATTGCTCTCAATCAATATGGTACACTACTCTATGTTGCTTCTTCTCGTTCTGTTCGAATATGGGATTTGCGAATGTAAGAGGTTTTGCTGATTTCTTAATAATTTTTAGTATATAATTGTATTTTATGTTGATGCCATAAAATTGTAGTGATAATTATGATGATAGCCATTCTGGAATGCTATAGTTCATAGCAAGACTGCAAATAAAATTGCTAAATGTAGTGAGTTAATACTGGAGCAAATTTACACTTTCCATCACAGCCATGTAAAGTTTTATTTGTTATCACATATATTGAAATCAAATACAAAATTTATGGTTATTCTATACTTCTATAATGGTATTGACATTTTTAGAAATCATGGATCCATCTAAATGAATTGGTAATTTGTTAATTAAAAAAAATATTGAACAAGATCAACTTTTTCATTATTAATGAAAGTTGGCTTAATTTTTTATATTGATTTTTTTTTCATTTTTATGATAATTTTTGTTTTTGTCAAAACTAAGAGGAATCATTTGTTTTACAATTGAAGACATTATGTAAACACAGAAATTTAAAATTAATTAAAAAAATTTTTTTTTTCAAAAAAAAAAACTATACATTATTACAAATTAGAAAATATATGCAGGTTTATGTATGCATACATGAGCAGAGGGGCTTAATTTTTTTGGCTACAGTGCTTAAAAGTACTTAATTTTTGCAGCAATTTCTCACATCCTGTTCCATTTACTGTTACTATGACAGTAAACAGCTCAAGATAATTAATCTGATGGCACTCACTTAGTTATCAAATCAAACGATTGCTAGCATTTGCAAGTCCAGTTTATATAGTATACTAATGAAAATGTTCTATGTTATTTAAGATTGGTCTCTGCCATTTGTCCATGTGACTAAATCGTTTTTGCTTTTTCCACTGAATTATTTAACTGCATTTCATAAAATAAATGTTTTATGCATTTATTTCTTTTTTTAGGTTACAATGTCTTGGAGCATTGGATGTTGGTTATGGGTTAAATGCTACTTGCATAGCAGTCACAGATATTGAATTTGAGAAGAATCGAATAATCTGTAGTTCACAGGATAAATCTCTCAAGGTGTGAGACTAACTCAAGTTTGCAATTTTAGTTCTATAGAATAATTTAACTGGTAGCCTATATAAACATAGTTTAAAATCTAAAATAATTTCATTAGAGATATATTTTGCCTTCATATTGGGTTTCCTGAGAATGCTCTAATTTTGCTCATAACTGTTTCTCATTGTGGATGTTTGCCTAATTGATATGATGATTATTATACTATTTTCATTTAAATACTTGATTTATTGTTGTTTATTTACAATATAATGTTACTCTTATAAAAAGAATTGTCCATTTCTTAAATACAGTGGGAGTTAAATCACACAGAAAATATTTTTCCTATTCAAAACTACAAACTCTAATTTGTGAAATCCAAATATTTGTTTATTATGTGTGCTATTGAATATAAAGAAGTACCAAAGCTACCAGATACAAAGAATACAGTTAAATACTTTGATTTGTTAGTAGTTATTGACAATAGAATGCTACTGTCATAAAAATTGCCCATTTCTTAAATACAGTGGGTGTTTAATTTCACACAGAATATTTTCCTTATTCAAAATAAATTCTAATTTAGGAAATCTAAATGTATGTTTAGTATTATATGTTATTGAATACAAAGAAGTGCAAAAGTTATCAAATACAAAAAATTATTTATTTTATGCATTTTTTTTTTGTTTCTAAAATACATGCAATAATTTTTAAACAAAAAGATAATTTTTTTAATATATTAAACATAGTAAGTAATCATTAAAAGTGATTTCTGTATTTGCCATTTGCATGTTGTTGTTTTTTTTATCCATGCATTTAAAATGAAAAATAATTATGTCTGATATCTTTCCAGTTTTAAATAATAATATTTTAAAATATATTGGAAGGAATAATTGCATCTTCAAAAAAAAAAAAGTTGTTTTTATTGAAATTTGCTACACAATTAAATTATAAAATATTTTAGTTTTAATTCAAGAAAATTTCTGAAATTTATTTTCAAACTTGAACATTTTAATAATTTGTTTAATTTGTTTCAAGTGTTTTGTTTCTTTAATCTATTAAAGCAAAAATTTCTTGAACTTTTTCTTAAAAAAAATAATGAAGATTTTTCATTTGTTATCTAAATTTTGACATTTTTTTTCAACACTTAAGTATACAATAACATATGTAAATAAGACTGAAATTAAATTAATGATAAAAGAAAAAAAATTTTTACTCAAGATTTAAAAAAAAAAATCATTAATATTAAAGAAATGGACTAATACTAAGTTATCAAGCTTCCTACAATCTCAAAATTATAGTGTATGTCTCATAGTACATGCAATTAAATAAAATAATTTTAAGCTATTATAATTTTATTAACCTAAATAATGTCAATCTCCACAGATTTTTGAAATCAAAGAAGATAGTTATGGCATCCACCAACCAAAGTTTGCTCTGTCACTTACTCAGAATAATGAGGATGTTGAAGCTTTAGCTGTTTGTGACAGTACATTAATAACTGCTTCTAAAGATTCAGCTATACAGAAATGGGATTTGGAAAGGCGCAGTATTGAATATGTAAGTATAAAAAATTGCAATTGAGTATTGATATACTATGTCATGAGAATATAGTGGACAATCCTTTATTATTATTTTTTTTTGAGGTATTTATTATTTAATATTTTTTAGCAAATTCTATTCTTATTTTAACCACTTTTTGAAAATATAATTTTTTATGTTGTGTTGCAGTAGTTGAAAGTAATAAATAAGTAAAGCAAATAATTTGAAAACAAGTTCCCTATTATTGTAATATTCCAAAAACTATTACTATTTAATATGTTTTGAATTGTTAAAAATATTTTTAATTATTCATGATTTGGTTCAATGTTTATTAATATACTCCTTAAAATAATAAATTGAGTTAAATTAGCCCCCTGATATTTTTAAACTGCCTTTCACAATTATTTCTTATTTCCAATAAATAGTTCAGTCTCATTTTTAAAAATAATTGTAACCCCGCTTTCAGTTGGTGTGCCATTTTATTGTCAATCCACTGAGTGATTTGAAATAGGAAAGTGAGGTCAAAGAAGTCGAGTGTAATTATGACCCATTTTCGTATTCCATTGTATTTTCATAAGATATAAGTTTTCTTCAAAAACGACTTTATTCTCTACCCAACCACCTCCATTCTTTTGTTTGTTTGTTTGTTAAAATATTCATTTATTTATTTTTGCTTATTAAAATGCAGTAAATGTGATTAAAGAAATGAAGTATGCAAATATTTTGCTTTTAGTTGGATTGAAAATTGCATATGAAAATCTTTTTCATTTTAATCATTTCTGTTTTTCTCACAAGGTTTAGAAATATTGTTGGTAACTATATTAATAAATGTAAAAAGTTAAAAATTACCTTTTTTTTTTTTTTTTTTCACAGAATATTACACCAGCTCATAATGATGGGATATGTTCTGTCAGTATAATGCCAGAGCAAAATACCTTTTTGAGTGGGTGTAGATCAGGATTTTTAAGGTTGTGGACTTTGGATAAATGCCAGTTTTATGATGAAATTAAAGTCCACAGTTCTTCCATTAATAGCATATGTTTTAATAGTGATTTTATTTTTACTGCTTCAAAGTAAGTATTTTTTTTGTAGCAATTATTTGATAATATTTTGTACTTAGTTTTTATTTTTAGTCTTCTTTTTATTATTTCATTCTACTATTTGTAATATTTTTTAAATTGTTTTGATAAATTTTATAACATATAAAATCTTACAGAAAATACTAATCTGATTTACCCAAAGTTACTGATATACCCTTGCATGTCTGTGGATTTTGACAGAAAGGAGTGTCAAAGGATATCTAATAATATTAATTATATTAATTAATTATATACTAATAATATTGTATTCATAGAACAGAAAATACAAAAGATATAGATTTGTAATATATATATATATATATTTGATACAAGCTAGCAAACACATAGAAATTATATATGGCATGCAAAGAATCTCCTCTTAACTACAAAATTTTAAACTTCTGCATATACATTGTTAAGAGGTCTCAAAGAAAGTAGATTCCTTTTTTCATTTCATAACAAATGCTGAAAAATTCTGAATTTCTAACATTTTTCTGAAATATCGGCAAATTCCAAAATGGGAACATGGTTTTTGATTTGCACTATTCATAATGCTTAGTGTTACACGCACTCCTAGAGTTACTTTATTTTAAAAATAGGGCCGTGGTGGCCTGGTGGCAATGTCTCGGCTTCGGAACCAGAGGGTTTCATGTTCGAGACCCAATTCTATCAAAGAACTGTAGTGTAAATGGGTCTGTTGTACGTTAAATCCATCCGGGCCAAATGTCCTTTTGCTGGTGTGGTGTGGAAGTTTGGAGAAGGGGGTGACAGCTCAGGTGACGTTCTCGTGATCTGACCGCTGTTCAACGTTACAAGGACCGTCTCAAAATAGCCAGTGTTGCTTTAAAAATGAGACGTTAGTATAAATAAACTAAACTTATTTTAAAACTTTTTTTTTAATTTTCAGAAAACATTTCATCAAAAAGTAACTTAACAAAAATTTAATTTCTAAGCAACTAAACCTCATTCATAATTGAAAATTGAAACATTATATACAAACTAAAGCAGCTAATTCTTTATTGTTTACTCATAAAGTTAATTAAATAAAAAGTTCTGTATTAAATTTTTAAAACTAACTTTGAGAAGTAATTCAAATTTTAAAAAATATTAAATTTGTTTAAGTATTTGGGGTATTGAGAATGAGAAAGTATGCTCGATATTATTTATTTGGAAGAGTTAAAAGAACATTTTGTTGGTATTGTTAGTTAAGTTAATCTTAACTAAACTATTGAGAAAAATATGTTGAAATATTCTTTTCTCTTTAGACTTTTGAAGCTTTTTTTCAATAAATAAGCTGATAAAAATAATTCAAGATAGTAGGTCTATTTTCTTATCATGAGAACTCTAATTCTTGCTTGATATTCAGTTATCATGCACTATGTTGATTGGAGAAAGTTCGTTCAAAATGAGGATAAGATTTCATAATTGTTTAACATTTTCCATTTGCAATACTTTTTGGTTGGAAAAAAAAATCATTATTTAACTTAGAAGAAAATAATGACATATTGCACACCTCAAATGTAGAAAGAGATTGGAAACTGTTAGCAACCAAATAATATTGAACGGAAATTGAAGCATCTCCATTTAAGGAAATGTAAAGCTAATAAGATTTTGTATCTTTATTTGATAGGACCTTTGATGCTGGAAAACCATGTAACAAAATTGTGACAGAAATAACCAAAAAAAGGAACTTCAATCAAATTTAATTCACTATTGAAGTGCGGAACAAAAAAATCTGTAATATATTAATACATAGGCAATAAATTAATCAAAGGGTGTGGTCTCTCCAAAACTTTCTCGCCTATTCCTTAATAAAGGTGTCCAGATAATGTCTTGCATAATATCGACATATTATAATCAAGAAATATTTATCTTTAGCATGAATTTAGCATTTTTATTGAATCTTTTGTGTAATCCAGGGTGATTAATCACTGTTATAAGTTTAATAAAATTTGTGTTTTAGACGCATTTTTTTTCAGCCGATTGAAAACAAAATTTGGTACAGGACTACAATTATTTTAAAAAATCCAATAATATAGTATATTAGATTTAAAACAAACTAAAAATTGCAATGCTTTCAATCACATATTTTTTTTAATTAATTTTTTTTCTCTATAGTGACAATACAGTTGGTGTGTGGACCATGAGAAATCGAAGAATGTGAATTTATTCCATGCAACCCAAATTTCAGTATGTGGAACTGTGTGTCGTAATTGTTAACTCGGAAATGGTTGAGTTCGATGTTAGATTTTACTAATTAATTTGTTAAGATTTCTAGCCAAATACATATAATTTTTAGTACATTCCAGTAAATAATGTATAAATTAGTGAAATAATTTTTAACAGATCTAGAGTATTAATGATTGTTCTGTGATTTGTTTAGTATTTATTATTTTATTCATTTGTTGTAACATTTAAAATTTTTATAGTTCTTTATTTCTTTTACAACTGTTTAACTCTTACTGTTATGTTCATTTGCATTTTGTTGATAGGTTTTACATAACTTGCTTTTAGAGAACTTATTCGTCTTTCATCTTTCAATTGCGTAAAACTTTAAGGGAACTTCAGATTTTATATTTGATAGAGAAAAAAAATTAGAATTACAAAGACAGCAATTAACATCTGTAAGTCTTTCTTCATTAATATATAATTATGGAAAAATAAGAAGATACAAGAACTAACTCTGTATCATCTATAAGCAGCTTCAGAAATTATAACATCTTCATAAAACTATTTTAATATCTTTCTATGCTACAAAGATATTCTTACATCAGGTTATTATCATTACATTCAAGTTTATTAATTTTTAATGCATTTTCTTATCTCATTATTTGAAGTAGTTATAGATTCTTTTCAACTTTTATGAAGAAGAAAGATCAGTATTTTAAGGTAAAGCAATAATTATATTTAGAAATAAATAATGTGCCTTCATATCTTAACTAAATCTAGACATTTTCAAAATAAGATATTGATTTTTAAACTTAATTAATATGTGCCAAACAACGTGCTGCAATTTGATTGAACTATGTTTTGGTTCTTGAAAACTTTTTCCTCTTAGATAAAAAAATAAATACATCATTATTTACAAAATATTTTTGCATTGATTCTAAACGCTTAAAAATGTTTGTAATCTTTTTTTTTTTTTTTTTTTTAAATATTTAGATGAATAGAAAGCTACTTCAAAATATAAAGCATTTATTTTATGAGTTTAACAATAAAAATTTGTATAATAACATTTTTATGTATAGTATACCTGACTTTGTGATAAAGATGGTTGTATTTTTGAAAATTTATGTACATAGAAAATTTTTAATAAAATATTTAACAAATTAAGGTTGTTGTAGTTATTAAGTAAATGCTTTCATATATCTAATACCCAAGCTGTACAATAATTTTTTTTTATGTACCAGTTCTAATAGAAAATACATGAAGCTATAACAGCAATAATTTTGTTCGTGCCTTGAACGAATTACTTTTAATAATTACTTAAAGTGGTAGTCACCGATTTCCTTATCATTATTGCCAAATTGTAAGTATCATCTGTCTAACTAAATGTGAAGTTTTCTTTTTATTGTTCGGTTTCAAGTTTAATTAAGATTCATTCAAAAAAGCATAATCACAGACTTTATCAATAATTGTTAAATGGCTTTGTATTAAAAGAATTTCTAATCTTATAATTATTATGATTAAATAATATTCAACTTAAAATAGATATGAATTTAATGTGACTGAAATAAATATTTCTTAATGAAAAATTATTGAAAACTCTTACCCTGTTCATTGTTGCAAAGTATGCCATTTAAGTTTTTAAAATGTATTCCCTTGTATTGATGATTTATTAAAACTATTTTAGGGACTGAGGTTGATTTTTAAAAATTTACAGAGCAAGACACTTTATAAAAGATAAGAAATGGAAATACCTAAATTTTATTTTTAAAAAACTGAATAAAAACTTTACTTACTCTTTAAATGACTATCTCAATAATAATAAATTATAATTTAATTTTTGAATTGCATTATGTGGTAAAGAATCAAATTCTTAATATTCTTATGGATTCAATAGTAAAATTTGCTGTGGTTTTTTAAATTTATTCAGACAGAAAATTTTCTCTTTATGCAAAATTTATAAAGAATTAAAAAACTAATATTTTTTTTTATCAAAGCAGTACACTAACAGAAGTTCAATATTCCATTCATATATGTATTACAATAACTATTATTTTAATTTCAAGTTTATAAATGTTAGGAAATTTAAAAATTTTAAGTCCATAAATTACTTTTGTGAATTGTGCCTTAACTAGTTAGCAAATATTCTGTTTTCAACTTTTTGATAGATTGAAAACAGACAAAATTTAACATTCAATTCTTTAAACTGAATTAATGAGAATAATTTGCTCATATAAAATCAAATAACTTTTTTTTCCTAATCCATACAAATTAAATTTTTAAATTATGATGTGGAGATGCAGAAATTAACATTAAAGTTGTACTCCATCATTCAATCATTGGTGTTAATAAAAAATGTTGAGGAAAAATCGGTGTTTTTTTTCCAACTACATTTTACAGTACAAATAACCTCAAAGATTTTATATTAGCTCATTATTGCATATATTTGCATAGTTTAAAGCTTTAAGCATTCCTTTTTACAAACAGATATCTTGAAATTATTTTTAATAAATAAAATGATCCTTTAAATTGACCCTTTGTAATCGACAATTAACATGTCATTTCAAGCACTCGCCAATTAATGGGTTAGAAAGTTACAAAAATAATGTTATGTAGAGTACAACTCAACAAGTGAGCGGAAAGATTTAAAGAGCAACTCAACAAATATTCAGATAAGATTTAATCATTTAAAAGTGAACAATTTTAAAATATAACAAGGAAACTAACAAAACTTTTGTAAATTTTTTATATTAAAACCAAATATATCTTAGAAAATTTCTTTTCCAACCTGTATCCATATCCTGCAATAATCAAAAACAGTTACTTATATCATATTAACTTCCTTTGTGTTTTTGTTAGTTCTATATCATACTATAGTAAATTTTATAAAATACAGTTTTTATCATCATAATATATTTTCCTTCTATAACAGCTATTATGTTTTGGATAATTGGAATGTGTGTTATAATAACTTTTAAGTCCAACTTTATACAACTATGTTTATTTACATATTTTTTAAAATTAGTCTTCAATAATTTACTATCTAATTAATATAAGTTTGTTTCTTTTATTCCTTCCCTTCCTTATCAATGAAAATTTGCACAAATGAATAAAATAAAAGCACATACAAGATATTGCTTTGGTATTTATTTACAAGAAAATTTTATGGATTAATTAGTATAAAAAAAAGAAGATATATTTTTTAGGAAGTACTGAAGATTTAATTTTTTATTCCAATCAAAAACATTTACCTCAATGTTCAAGTGACTATTGAAAATTATTTCATTCATTCAAATCACAGCAAGTACTTATAAGCTATCTTGCTTTACACAACACTGAACTTTTTTTTTTTCAAAGTTAGTATTCAGGCTCTGATAAAATTATATAAACTGCCTGGATGAAAAACTGTAACTTTAAAATAACTATAGATATAATTAGGGTTATTGATATTCTTCAAACAGTCATCCTTTATCTATTCTAAATTAACTCTTCTTAAAACAGTATTAAAATAATTTCACACAGGATAATACAAACATGTCAACATCCTGCCTTCTTTCACATTCAACATATGCAATTAAAAAAATATCTTAATTCAACTATAATGCATAACTATTTTAATAATTTTTTATTTATCATTAGTTAATTATATTCTTTTATTATTTTGAAATAAGTTTGTAAAAACTTATTCATCTTGGAAACAAATTTTTAATTTTTTTTTACTTCTGTTCTAATATTAGAGGAATGCAGAAGATAAAACAGTTCAAAGTATAGCATCATTCTACCATTAACCTCAAAGGTCAAGAAATAAATAAAGGAATTACCATTCCATAGTTCTTCATTCTCCACAGAGCATATCAAGAACTATTTTTGTTAATTGCAACAGAAGCAAAATTGTATCAAATTGTCAATTGCAGATTTAAATTTGTACATCAAAATGAATTAGGGATGCTGCAGAAGATATATAGAGACCAGTATTGTTTAATTTATTAATGAAGACTTCACCGAAGTGTTTCAGTACAACTTTCAATTAAAATATTGTAATTGGGCTGTCTAACTTTTACAAATTTCCTTCTCCATTAAAATTATAATTTGTTGATTATATATCTAAAAGAGAAACTTCTTATAAATTAAAAAATATTTTTATTTAGTTTCATAAGTAGTAGGGAAAAAATATGTTATTCTATTGATACGATAAAATAAAGTTCCAGTAAACAGAAACTGTTTTCATTTAAGGCATTGTACATAGTTACAAATTACCTTTTCTGAATTTCAAATTACAATAACAGTGCTTGATAAAATTTGCAAAAACCATTTCCCTTCCTTTTAAAATTGTACAAATGTCAGTATTTGAAAACAGTTATCAGAACATTATGCTTGATAATTCACTATTAAATCTTTTAACCAAATATTTACTTCCAGTACTCTTTTAAAATCACGGAAAATTTTAGTTTATATAAAATTTTATAGAAGAAATATATTAAATTCTTATAATATTCTTATTTCATAAGATAGCTAGAATCCTTCCCAAATTAAGATAAATAATAAATCTTTCAAGAAAATGGAATGTTAGGTCAAAATTGCGATTGACTTATTTTCTATATAACATTTTTCTATTTTACCAAAAACAACAAATTATCTGAAATTCAAGGAATATGGCTATTTATAATTTAATACAATCATTGTACCTGAAAGTTAAGAAGAAGAAAAAAAAATTATAACTCATTCCAAGATAATTTGATTTCATCAAGATGGGATTGTCAAATTTAAAATTATTTATTAAAAAAAAACTGCCACATATCTAGACTATTAATAACTTAAGTTTCAATTGCTATGAATGAGTACATAAGTAGTAAAACAATTGAATATAGTAAATGCTGTTATCAAATAAACTGATATCAACATAGATATTTTTCTGATTTATGTAACAATTCTATGTAGCTCATTTAGATTTAAATTTGAAATAACGAGCAAAAAAAAAAAAATCAATCCTATGTTTATAATTAAAATTTTCATCATCAGTTTTTGTATAATATATTATAAAAGCAGCAAGCTTTATATAAATTATGCATTATATCTTATATTTCTTATTTACAAAGTTCTCAACTAGTTACATGCTAGAAAAAAAGATACATTCAACTTTTGGAAATAAGATCAATGAGATCTAGCAATCTCCGAGAAAAATTCAAGGATGTCATTTATGGAAAATTCTAAAGTTATTTTTGCACCTGGATAGCACCTTTCAATAAGGGATTCAATATATTTGTATTGTCGAATAAACTCGTCTTGCATTGAATGCCAAACAACTTGTAGCAAGCCTTCTTCTTCACACAGATGTTTCTCTACTTTTCGATACAGACTTTCTAGTCCACGTTTCACTTCTCGCCCAGGATACTCACGAATCACCTTACGCAACTCCTGTTTGCTGAAGGCTAGGTGATATCCTACTTCACTCTCTTTCACACCTTGTGCAACTTTAGATTGAACACCTTCAAAAAACAAATTAAGCTTTTCCAGTGGACGGCCAAAATACTGAGTAACATATCCTTGGAGAGCATCATTATATCGTTGTTTTGCTTCTTTCCGTTCAGCCTCGAGACAAGCAATCTTCAACTGAAAGAGTACAGTGAAGAGGTGATGAAAGTTTTCCATTTGCACTACCTCTTGTGGTGTTTTAGGATGCTCCAAAGAAATTGCATTAACTTGATCAAAGATAACTCGCATCAGTTTTGCATACCATCGGTCTAAGTCAGTGCGACGTTCAGAATTCTTGAAGATACTCTCAGCTCGCCGGGCAAATGTCTCAAAATTTGCAACAAATGGCAATATGCCACATCGAGACTTTCTTGACACTTTAGCCTCCTCGATTGATCGAATCTGGGCTTGCATGAAACGATCAAAATTTCGCTTAGCTTGTACCAGTACACCAGCAAATGTCATGTTGAGATACGATCCAGTATCACGAGCAGACATCACATGCTCACTCATACGAACAAGCACATACATTGAGTGGAAGCCGTCAATCTTATCAAAATGAGAAATGAAGCTTATTAATTCAGGTTCTAATACTGCAAACAATTCTCCCATCATTCTTCGCAATTCCTCATTGATTTGCTTCTCTTTACGTTGGGCACTGGCTAGTAGTTCTTCACTTCCAGCATGGCGCAAGCCTGGTGTTGGAGGAACAGCAAGCTGTTGGTTACTATGGGAAGCAGTTACATCTGATTGAAGTCCAAAGAACTGCATACAGAACTGCTGCTCAGCCAAGCAAATAGGTTCAAGTGCACTAAGAAGACTCTCTAGGATGCGATCAAAATTTTCCCATTCTTCAACATCTAGATCGGAACCAAACTGCTCCGAGCCTAAAAGAGAAATTGATTTTGCTTTCATAGATGATTTTGTGACAGGATCCTGTCCTGATGTCAGTGTTTTGTATTTGCGGTCAAATCCATTTTTACTGACTTTTTCTTTGGCAAGTTCAAATAAAAATTTAATTTCCTTTTCATAAAGCTTACATAATGACGAAGTATAAACACGGCAGAGCTGACTATAAGTGTTAGACTCTGTATCCCTTACCCAAGTCATAAGATCTGTATAAGGTAAGAGTTGACGATGACAATTAGTATGCTGTGGTAAAATAAGATCACTTGCTAAATGAGTTAGGTTCTCCTCACATGTATTACCCAAATGTAAAAAGAGATTGTTAAGATGATGACTTAGTCTAAGAATGAACTTTCCCTGGAGTTTATCTAACTCTGCTTTCTGTTCAGTATAAGCAGACATTTTCATTAATCCTGGATGGATCTGAGCATTAGTTGCTTCTCGCAGAGCTTTAGCAGCTGCTGTGCAAGCAGCAATTCCATCTGATGTCTTCAGATCTCCATCTAATGCCAATCTATGCTTTTCCGAGATATCTAATTTTCCAACCATACTTTCCAATTCTACTAAGAGTTTAATATTGTTTTTGTGTTGAATTTTCATGCGGGCATCTTTTTCTTCCATCTGTGCAACACTATCCTTCACATTTTTCAAGATATCATCATAAATATCCAGACGAGATTCCAATTCAGAAACTTCATCTAGTGATGTTTGGAGCATATTCATAAGACCTTGAACCTTTTGTTCAGAAGCCAAGATTGAACGAATATTAGCAGCATCTAATTCTGAGAGTTCCCGTGCAAGTTGCTCTGTGAATTCTTCGGCATTTCCAATCACAAAATCATATTGAGCCATCAATGATTCCAGATCAGATTCTTCACGTGAGGTCAGAGCTTGATAGTCTTCTGGTTCTAAAACAGTAACTTCTTCACCTATTTGTGGTGTCACAACTCCCATTTTTGGAGAATTATCTTGATCCTGCAATAAATCTTTTGGAATATTAATGAAAGTTGGTTTTTGACGAGGCAGATGACTACAAAATTTCCACAGGCATTTAATAAATGAATGTTTTTCTGCGACACTGTTTGCAATCCATTTATAAACTTTTTCAAAGTGCAAATCAAATTCTGCAATAGTTTTGTTTTCGTCTTTGCCGTCAACTAATTTTAATTCTCGCAATTGCCATGAGCATTTTTTCTTATAACCTTCTTTGTCCGATTTTTTTACTTGACTTACAGTAATCAATGATGGTTTTTCATTATTGACTGCTAAACACAAATATGCTGTTTTCTTTTTCTTGCTAGCCTTCGCAACATTTACAACGCCCACTAATCTTTCATCATTTGGAAGAAAAACTTCTTTATGTAAGGTATGGCGAATGGCAGCCATGTCGTACGAAAAAAATAATTAAATTGTGAATAGAAATTCAAATATAGTCATGCTTACGAAAATAGCCAAAAGTATAGGCGAACCGAAAAGTTTACAGTACTTAAGCGAGTTTCCGTACTTTTTGTTTACTACAAGATGTTGAGTTGTATATGTTCTGCTTCTACGAATTGAAATCAGAGCACAAAAAGAAAATTTTCTTATTTCAATACCATGGCAACAAACATTTCAAAGACATGAGAAATTCTCGAAATTTATTCAAATAAAAAATTTGTTTAAATCACTTTCTAAACAGAATGTGAGTAGGTTGGATGGAGGGGGGGGGGTTAACGCTGACAGAAAATTCAGATGTTTATTTTATGTGTGGCAACAATAAAATAAAAAGCTCACTAGTGATGGGAAATCTCGTTCATTTGAAAGATTCGGCTCAAAATCGTTCGTTCACCAATTTGACCCGTTCGTTTCAGGTCGTTCGCGAACGATTTCGACTCTTCGAACGAATGAGTTAAGCTCTTTCGTTCGAGAACGAAGGAACTAGGCTCTTTCGTTCGAGAACGAATGAATTGGGCTCTTTCGTTCGGGAACGAATGAACTAGGGTCTTTCGTTCGAGAACGAACGACTTTGTTGCTTTTCACTCATTACGTCACTGGCCAAACCGGAAATTTCCGGTTGTATTGAGTCTCGTAAAGAAAGGTGACTTCTACTGTAAGTTTTTACTTCTCGGCGCATGCGCTGTTATTTTGCCATATGCAGTTCGTTCTGAGAAGCAGAGAATGGGGGAATTCATAGAGTCTAATGATTTTTTTCCCCTCTCGCAGGTGGGAATGAAGGAACAGGCTTTGTAATTTGGATCATTTCTCAGTTATTCTACTACCTGAGATTACAGTGTTAATTAATGGTTTTTTAAAGGCGTTATTTTCCGTTTTTACTTTTTATTTAATTATGAAATATCTTTCATGATTGGTTATTTTGGCAGTACGGAGTTTCCTATTACGTTTAGATAATTCCATAAAATATTAAGCTCTGTTTACTAAGTATAAAAGTATTTCGTTTTACGAGATATTACATCATTTTCATATTGCTCAATAAATTTTAAAGTAACATTATAAATCATCATTTAGTTATATATTTATTTATTCAGTTTTTATTTTTATTTTTAAATTTTATTTATTTATTTTTATTTCCTGGAATATATGCCAATAGTCGTGTCTACGTAATTAAGGGCAGGATTCATTTAGAACTCCAGCTTTTAGAATTTTGATGTTCCTATTGTTTTATACTTGCACAAATTTCATTAGATTTTTATTGTTTAAGAGCTATACTATTACATTTATTCTTATATATGGTTACTTGCATCTTTTATGTTCACTCTTTAGTAGAAAATATATATTAAATTATCATTTAATAATTTATAATATGATAAGTAAAATATTGTTCCTGCCTTGCGTAGTGACAATCTGCTGCAAAAGTAAAGTACTTTTAAGCACCTTTGTATAAGTATGCATATGTAAACTGCATATTTTCTAATCATAGAATTTTTTTTAATTTTATAACAATATATAGTTTTTACTGAAAAAATCTTATTATTAAATTATAATATTTATTTTTCTATTTGCACAATATCTTCTATTGTTAAATTATGCTTTTTTGGATTTGACAAAAACATAGAAATAATTATACAAATGAAAGAAATATTAATACCAAAAAATTTAAGTAAACTTTTATAAGATTAACAATAAAGATTTATGAGCTTTCCTAACATTTCTTAAAATTAAAATAAAATATACATAAACATTTCTGAAAATGCCGATAGTGATGTAGAAGCACAAATGACCACAAATGATGCATTTTCAATATGACCACAAATTTTGTGTGTGATTTTTATAGAAGCAACAACTATTACGATCAAACATGGCTGGGATAGAAAGAGTATTAAATAATCATTCTTACTCATTCTATTAAGTAAGTAGTGCTCGTTCAATTAAGTAATTTTATTTGCAATCTTATAAAGCTAAAAACTAAAGCTTACCTTTAGTTTTAGGCAGTCGTATGATCATCATACGACTAAGTTCTAAATAAGTCTGCCAAGTTCTAAATAAGTTTTTAAAATCCTTTTTAATAGAAATGATTAAAACAAAATTTTTACTCAAAACTACACTTATAGTCACAAAATTACATACCAAATTTGATTATTTTAGTTCAAATTAGTTATTGTTGAGTTATCGCGTTTACATATATCTGAAAGTACAGACCGACATGCGGTGAATCCCTTGTTGGTTTTGGCACAAAATTTGACAGATGTTTATACAATAGATACTAAATCTGTGTACCAAACTATCTAGCTCTCTTCGTTTTGTAGTTACCATGCTAACTTATATTTGAAACAATCAGATAGACAGATTTCCTATACACAGATGTTGCAGAAAATTTGATCGAAATCTACAAGTTTGGTGTGAAGATCGCATACCAAATTTCATCCATCTAGCTCAAAGTGCTTTTGCGTATAACATAAAAGCAATTTTAACCAAATAGCAATAAGAATAAAAGCCTTTTTCTTCTTTTATAATTATTTTAACAGCAGCAAAATAATACGATTCAATGATTCGAAGAAGAAATATCATTTTGAATTTCATTATAATAAAAGTATTTTTTATAAACTGTGTCCACTTATTTCTCAGAAATTATTTTTAAAAAATTACATTCAACCAAACAAAATTTTTATTATTCAAATGCGACTCTTTTTTAACCTTTAAAACGGTGTTAAAATAATTTTTATTCGATAATATGCTTTGATGTTTTGATAAAAACACATTAAAATTCTATTTTTTAAAGTAAATTTTGAATTAAAAGTTTGAGAAATCCGTTTTTAGTATGCCTCTAACGTGCAAAAAATAACTTCCCAAATTTCATGTTCCTAATTTCAATGGCTTTAGGCTAAGCATCGATCAGGACAAGACTTTATATAAGAAGAGAAATTTCATACAAAATTTAATAATACTTTATAGTTTTACCTAAAGATTTTCCAGACGTTCCATTTTTTTTTATCGCTGTGTTTGATTATAATTTATTAATTACGGAAAGACGCGTTTGATGTTAAAATATAACATTGAAATAGTATATTTCCATATTTATTAAAATCATTGCTGCATCAGAAAATTTAATCATTCGAGAGGGGGTTTTTTTTTGTCTTTTTTTCCCCTGTTTATTTTAAAAGTTATTGATATAAATAACTTACTGTAAGTACTTAACAATTCTTATAAATTTTAATTTTGTATTACTTAATTCCCAAAGCAATTGCTTGCATTTATTTATTAGAATATAAAGAGAATAATATTCTAATGTTGAAAACTTATTAAGATATATGTAGATTCAAATCTAAGAAATAACTTCATTAACAATGTAAATTTTAAAAAATTACTAAATTTATTCATTTAAAATGATAGAATAGTAACACAGGGTAAATAATATTTTATGGAAAAAAATATTTTTTTTTTTTTTTGGTCGATATATACCAATTAAAATTTGCAGGTATCCTCTCAAAATTATTCAAATCAAAACCTCTAATTTCACTTCCAAACGATTCTGCATACCCACAATAATAGTTAGAAGAGAACGTTTGCTAGCATTTTTTTAAAATTATGTTCGTTGATTTAAGCAATGCACAAAAGATATAATATCAGCCAATTTTCAAATGATTTACAAAATTCTTTAAGGAAGGAATATTTAATTTGTTATTTTATAATTAAAACTACTTCAAGAACTGGTAGGGAGAAGATTGAGCCTCGAAAAATACTTAATACTATTTTAAACACAGTTTTCTGAAACAATAAGCATTTTAATTCACTTGTTTTTTTAATTTATTATTTTTACATACTTTCCGATATTTGTAAATTATGTGTTGGGCCTAAAAGTTGGTCGAATTTCGGAATGGAAATAATTTTATTTTCTATCAAATTTGATTTCTATTCAATAATCTGTCCCGAGTTATCTATTTTCAGAAACTTCAATATAGTCCTCGCTATCAGAATAATTTTCTAACAAAGTAGAAATATTTTCTTCTTGAAAAGAATTTGAAATGTCAAATTCAGCATCTTCCTCATCACTTATATCAAATCAGATTCATCTAAATCTTCACAGAGTATTTTATTAATTTCTTTTTGAATTAAAACTTTCCGATAACCCGGCATTTTAGCAAGAGATTTTAGTAGCTGCAGAAAGCGTACTGTAAATTAAGCATCTACCCTCAAATAATTTTTTGAAACACCAATCAACAGTGACAGGGTGAACGGAAGCAACCACTGTTAAAAAGACAAAATCGCCCCCACCGTTTTACGACCCTATTGAGAAAAGGGGAAGAAATAAACAGGTGCCATTTCCGCCGTTCCCCCATTTGTCTTCTTATCTGTAAGGGGTTCACGCATGAAATTAGCAAGTTCCACACCGTCGTTCGCGAACGGAAATAGCCAGGTCCACACAGTTAATGAACGGGAATAGCCGGGTCCACACAGTCGTTCGAGAACGGAAATAGCCAGGTCCACACAGCTAATGAACGAAAATAGCCGGGTCCACACAGTCGTTCGAGAACGAACGACTTACTCAGAAGATAGCGACCCGAATCAGTTCGTTCACTTAGAGGTCCCGTTCGTTTCGACCCGTTCGTTCGCGAACGACCCACCTCTAAAGCTCACGTTATTCTCCTAATTGCTAGAAACAGACATATTAGCATTTAAACACATACTAAAATAAATTTTAACTAATGAGCTGAGGTAGGGGGGTGGGACTAATTATTTCCACCATTAAATTTTCTATTATAAGAATAAAAAGATTAGTACTCTGAACTGTGTAGGTAGGAAAGTGGTACCAGAACCGTTTATTATTATTGTTGTTATTGTAGCCGCCCATTGAAGAAAATTTACAAAAATAAAAGAATTTTCATTTTGAATTTGCTATAGTCTTGATTGAAGGCGAAACCATATTGAAAACAAAACGGAAAAAATTCAACTTTAATCCATACTTTTAATAAATTGGTAATCTATTAAAGTTACATAAAATCTAATAAAAGTAATTATCATTTACACAAATATCCAAGAAAAATTCTTCATTGATTGAAAAATTTGACGCCTCGTCTTAAACTATTTTTGTCATAAGTGCAAACTGGTACTACTTTCAAAGTAAGTATGGTCGTCAATTCTTTCTTATGTGTTAATTACACGACGTAGCTTTTAGAGCAATATTATGAGGAATGCAGGAACTGCAAGACATATTTGTGTATTGATTTTCGATTATTTAAAATTATTTTACGATCTTGAAAAAAAAAAAAAAGGTTTTGCAACAGTATCAGACAGTCATATCTAAGTGTTTTAAATGTGTTACCAGAATTTTCTTATTGAATTGGAATAGGTACTGTCATCGTATTTCATGCAAACACACACACACACATATATATAATATTCTATATATATATGTTTTAATTTTTTCTTTTCCATTAACTTAATTTAGATATCTTATAATTATTACCTATGGATCTCTTTTCCATTTATGAATTAAATTATTAATGATGTTTGGAAAAGGACTATGACTGTTCTTCTGCATCAGCAGTTTAGAGCTAACAATTCAAAAGTTAAAAAATGAATTTAAAGAAAG
Source organism: Argiope bruennichi (assembly GCF_947563725.1). NCBI lineage: Eukaryota > Metazoa > Arthropoda > Arachnida > Araneae > Araneidae > Argiope > Argiope bruennichi. The sequence goes on along the minus strand of NC_079152.1, from coordinate 48,301,438 downwards.
ATTTCTGTATAATTAAGTAAATAAATAATACAAATACATACAAATGTCAAATATTTTTAAAAAATATTTTTATGCTTTTTGGAAAATTTATTTTCTTTTAAAAAAAGTAAGCTTCTAGAATCAGTGGGTAACATATATTGACAATACCATGCTTTTGCATTTCCCTTTCTAATGTTGATTATTGATTTAGTTAGTTCTCTATTTGTTAGTTGCCTATGAAACCAGGTGGCTCATTTTATTATTACATGTGAAGAATTTCAATAAAATCTTTTATAAACACACAACTTTACAGTAATAACCCTCTCGGCAAGTATTTCTAAATTTAAAATTTTTATAGACTTGCAGCTTATACAAAACAGCAATTCTATTCACTGTATTATGTACTTTTAATTCTTCATATTTAACATCTCATTTAAAATTTCACTCTAGTTCAAAAATAGCAAATTATTAAACTTAAACCAACCCAATAAATTTCTAGATGATTAAAATTTTTATAAAGGATAAGTAAAATCAGTCAGCATTAGTTTTTTCTTTTTTTACATTGTACAAAATGTGTTCTATAATTTATGTAATACAATTAAAAAATTTCCAATTTAAAAAAATTAGTGCTTTACAATAATGAAATAAAATTTACAAGTTTAAAGAATGATAATTTTTTAATGCATCCTATTATATTACATTAAAATAGTATTTTTAATGCTGCTTACTTTTGAAGCCAGATTTTATCTATAAACGCCATTAAAACAAAGAATTTTTATTAAAACTAACAATGCTTTCAAAAAAAAAGAAGAAAAAAACTATACAGTATGTAAAAAAAAAATATTTTTTTTTTTTTAATTATCAATCTAAGGAAAGTACAGGAAAAAATATTTCTAATAATAATGGAAATATGAATTTCATAACAACGAAAATATTGTTATAAAAATGCACCTAAAAATATTCCTAAAATTTATTAAAATTAGAGAAAAAATATATGACAATTAAATTAGTATCTTTACACAGCATTTTTTAAAACTTTGAGTTGGCTTAAAAATAAGTTTATAAATATTTTCCAAAATTATGGCACATTCCCATCCTCTAAATTATGTTAGTGACAAATTTCATATTCTAGCAGTATATCCAATTGAGCACCAAAACACAAATTCTGTTTTGTTGTTAGTAGATATCAAAAGTTTTGTCTTAAAGCAGGTGCAAATTCTTTCATTTCCTAGTTTACTATTTACGAAAAAAAATATTTAATCAATGCTAATATTATGTTATATTGACAATTGGATTATATCATTTTACCCCTTTGTTTTTATTTTAAAAATAATTTTCACAATATAATATGAAAGAGAAAATGAATCCACTTCTCTACAGAAGAAAATAGAGATTTTTTAAAACCATTGGGAGTTGTCTCTCCTAAATTTCTTCATACTCTCTAATAAATATGTCATCTCAGAGAATGCCTTGCCTAACACTGGTGTACAATAGTTATGAAATATTTACCTTTGGCATGAATTTAGCATTTTTGTATAATCTATTGTGCGATTCTTGGTGAAATTTTTGGCCATTAATCTCTGGCATGCAGTTAAAAGTATCCAAAAATAAAATTTGTCTTTTAAACACATTCTAACAACTGATTAAAAACAAAATTTGACACAACACTACTCTTGTAGTCACAAAATTCCATACCAAGTTGGATATTTTTGAGTTATTGCAATTGCATTTTTTTGAAAATACAAACTAACAGATGGGTAACCCCTTATTGGATTTGATAGATGTCTACACTATAGACAAATCTGTGTACTGAATTTTATCTACCAGCTCTCTTTATTTATGTTATGTGTTAGCATATATTCGAACAGCCGGACAGATAGACTTTCTTCAAATAAATTTTGCTCAAAACTGGATTGAAATTTACCAATTTGGTGCAAAATCCATAATTCATCCATCTAGTTCTAAACATTTTCAAGTTATCTTTGCCGCTGACAGGCATTTTCCAAAAACATGCTTTTTGAAGTCAGATAGGTCTAAAACATGGAGATTCATCAAAATCTCATGTTAAAATTTTTTTGACAATTACAATATTTTCTCTATATTTAATATACAAGAAAGTAAATGCTATCAGCTACACAATAGTGATTTATTACAATTTCTTTTTCATATATTTACTTCAGAAAATTATTTTAACTTAAGACTTTTATAATATCTGTAATGCAAAATTACATTTTAATGTTAATTATTGCTGGTCTAGTGTTTTATGTATTTTATTTATAGTTTTATATTATCTGATAATCCTGTAATAATTAATGTTTTTAAATCTTTAGCCAATTTTTTTGTCAAGTATACTGTTTAAAATTAGGGTCAAAATATGGAGAAAAAAAAACCTGTACTATTTTAATACGTAACTGCATCAGTCCTGAGTAATAAAAAAAGAGAGAGAAAGAGAGAATATTTCCTCTCTATAGAATCCAACTATGATTTAAAAGAAAGAAGAAAAAAATTGAAATTCAATATCAACAATGTGTTTTTATGAATATATATATTCTTCATTAAATTTTCAACATGTAGAATAGTGATGGCTTTAAAAGTGAATTTTAAATTACATATGTTAATATGTAACTTTCTACACTGATTCTTTTAATACAACTTACTTTCTTGCTTTCAAGATTTGATGAAGTTCTTTTTAGTTTAATTATAAAAGGTAAAGTCTATCAAAATATTGTACCTTAGTTATTAAGGTACAATATTATTAAAAGAAGTTGAATTAACAGTGAAATTTTTTTTTATTTAATTTGTGGGTATTATTGATGATTAACTTATTGCAATGCTCATAACATCCTGTTAATATTTTTCAATTATACCTGTAATTTAAAATAAAATTTCTGTTTTACTGAATATTTTAACAAATGTTTTCTTATCTTATAGATTAAAAATAATATAATTTCTGAACACAAAATTTACCATCTAATTTTAATTGACTAAATAGAATCAAAATATTTCTGAAAATATAATGATACCCAGAAAGCCATATCAGTGATACCTTTTCCAAAATAAGACATTTCATTTTTGCAATCATTTCTTCTCTCTTATTAATAATATGCTTAACATATAAGAATATGTAGAAATGTAAAGATACTAATGACCGTGAACCTTTAGAAAATAAACAAATATTTTAGAACATTTTTGATGATAAATTTTTATATTTGCTATTTATGTCTTTAATTAATATTAACCCTTCGTGTCACTTTGAGTGCCAATCTCTATAAGACACGTGCATGTTTTTAACTTTGCCCTTGTTTGATATAGGTCAATTGACATGTCCTATGTCAGACATGTAAATGAATTTTCAATAACTTCAAAGAAAGTAATCAAAAATTTTTCTTGATTTAAAATTAATAATTTCTTAACCAATTTTTTTCAATATTAAATCAGTACTTAGATAACAAGAATTTAAAAATCATTCCACCCCAAAATCTAGTCTGATATGTTAAATATTTGAAAGGTAGCAAAATGTGATTAAGCAACATAAATAATAATGTTAAATGACATAAATAATATTTTTTTTTCATAATATTCTGTGAAAAAAACTTGGAAATTTATTGTGATATTTCGATCCTTAAAATGGATTTCATATAAAATTTCATTAAACTGACTGATAATATTTTATCATCTAAACTCAGAAATATTCTAACTTAGCTTTACATTCCTGTAAAAGTATTTGATAATCTAATATGAAACACTGACATTTTAATACTTTGAATAAATTTGCAGCATTATTTGTTCTAAATGTTAATACTCATTTGCTTTTCAATGAAATAAATGTTTTCTTATAATTAATAATAGACAGCATAATCTACGATAATATATTTTGGATAAACAAAATGAGTATGCAAAATGAATTTTTTGAAAAAAATTAGTAAATTAATGATGTGGTGCATTTTAAAAATACCATGTCAAATTAATGGTAAAATACATTATACATCTTGTATGGAAGAAAATAAATACATGATGTATCTTATTGTATATAATTCCTTTTATCAAAAGCTGTCCCATCTCATGCATTAACTTTTTCTCAAATATGTAACTAATGAACTTAAAACACTTTTAAATTTTAAGTCTTTAAGGTGTGAGCTCTATTAGCACACACCTTACAGATAGCACAAATATTTTCATGAGCTGTACTTTTTGGGAATAAATAAATTGTACATAAAATATTAGGTTTTAAAAATGATTATCTATTGCTAATGTTATTGCTTATGTCAAAATCTGTATATTTGCTTTTTCACTGCATTTCAAGGTTGAAAATCCTCTATTCATGAAAACAAGAACATTAATTAGTCATGCTATTATAATAATTATCCATCTCTGTTGTATTTTGTAAGCGCAAAAGAAAAAAAAGTTACAATAAAAAAGTTCTGCATTCTTAACAATCAAATTGGCTAATGAAATTAAAACCAAATATTAAAATAGTCTAAATTTTCTCAAAAATTATCCTGTTCCAACAAAAAATATTTTTATGAAAATCTAACTACTCTTTTTTTTTTTTTTTTTTTTTAATGAAAATAATTTTTATACTATTGTTTCGAGTACCTTCTAACAACTTGTTCCCTAATACAAGTTTACATTATCTTCAAATGACTTATTTACCATCCAGATGTAGAAAATATTGTATGCAGATTAGAATCATAAATTTCAAAAGGGACAATTTCTATTCCCCCCCCTTTCTGTTTTGCTAAATTTTTAGTTAATTTTAGTTTAGTTTAAACTAAATTATATTATTTTGTCATTAAATGATTTTAAAAGATTAATTCAAAAATTTAATAAATTAATAAGCTTTAATCTGAATTTAATGTTTATGAAAATATCCATAGTAGATTGCTAGCTAATGCAACAATTATTATGGTACAGTTAACATTTTGGTGACTTTTTTTAATAACAAATCAGCAGATAATCAAAACTTAATCCACTATATTATGTTCTACAAAATTATCAATGATAAATAATTATGCATGAGATTTTAAAATAATATTCGCATTGAGAATTAATGCATCTTTAAAAGGCATATTGGAATTAAAATATTAGTTTATTAAGTGCATATTCTTCAAATAGAAATGATTCCCTTGATTTTAATGCTTCAAAAGGACAAATTCGCAATAGGCAAACACCTTTTCTGTAAATACAATTATGTTACTAAAATGCAATTTGGCTCATAGTATTTTCATGTAATTCTCCATTTGAGCTATTTTGAAATCAAGAATTTCTTAAAATTTCAAATATTTTAAATTTTAATCATGAAAATATTTTTATCTCAACTTTTTATAAAAAGATTGGATTTATTGGAATACACGTTTTTAACTTATTGATGATGAATTTTCAACACTTAAAAAAAGCTGAAAAGTAATTTAATAGAACAGAAATTGCACTTAAGAACAGCTAAAATCTTGTAATTTTAAAAGTGTAATCATATTTGTGATCAATGAAAGTTATTAATATTTAATTAATTAAAAATTCTATAGATCAATAAAGTTAATAGATTATTGATAATTATGATATAAGTGATAAATACAATAAAATCAATAGCACATTTTCAAATAGTTTACTTGCAGATTATTTACACCAATTCATGTTTCATGAAAAATATTTTTAAAAAAGCATTAATCATTTTAATTAAAATCCTAAATGAATTTAAAAGCATCAGCAAAGTGAATTGGACAAACAATATTAGAAATGGAAAATCAATAAATTATTTTTTGCACACAGAAGTATTAACATAAACAATTGGAATAGTATAAACATGGTCTAAAATTATTGAATAGTTGATTAAAAATACTAATACATATCACAAACTATCTTAAAAGTAAAGGGGAAATAACACAGTCTTTACTAATATAGTTTTATAACTAACAAAAGTTTTCCATAAAAAAAAAAACTAAAGCAAATGAACAAAAATAGGGAAAATAAGTTCCTTTATGAAGGTGTAAGAGATGAAGTCTTATTGAATATATAGCTTTAAGAAACAATAATTACAGAGTACACAATTTTCACAACAATCAAAAGCTCATCATACTGTATTCCAAAATACAAATAAACTGAAGGAAAACTTTGTTCAAATAAAACTTAAATGCAAAAACAAAACTGCTTTGAAACTACAAAAAATTAAAACACTTTCTTCTCAAAATTATCACAATGGAAAGGGGGGGGGGAGCTATATTTACTAAAAAATTTTTGAAGGTTATTAATCCTTGATATGAGTCACAGAAAAATGAAAATTGTGAGAGATGCTATAACAGGAAACAATTACAAGATAAAAATACACTGAGAAAGACTACATTAATACATAAAGTAACAGCACTCACTGTTGAAAATTTATACAAAGAAGTAAAAAGAAAACATCAACAATTATGTGTAATACTTTTAAATAAAAAAATTATATATGAATCTACCTTAATTTTCCAAATATGACTTGGTAATTCTGAATAATATAATCAACTGTACATCTGAAGTCATTTTCTAAGGGAAGACTAAAACTTTCAATTTTATGTACACATATTATAGTCAATGCTCTTTATACTCCTGAAAAGAAAATTAATCATGTTTTTAATTTCCATATAAACCTCAGAATAGAAGAAAAATATATTTTTTAAGTATTAACTAGATGAGCTATTTATAAACACAAAAAGAAAGTTGTAAAAGTTATGCTTCAGCCCAAAAAGTTAATTTTAGCTACAGAAATTAAGATTGGATGCAAACTGTTTTCCAAATCCAAAATTTCACACAGCATTTTTCAAATCTTCAATCATTTTTCGGTATCTTTCAATATCAGAAAACATCTGTGAAACTTCTTCCTCAGATAAAGGCCCTTCATTTCCATTTCCATTTATTTTCTCTAAAAAGGATGGATCATCATATTTTGAAGTATCCATTCCAAGTCGGGCCACAACATTTTTTAACCATTCAACAAGATCCATAGGAGTGGTGTCAACAGTACAAGGTGGTACAGGTGGGAATTTGTCTTCCCAGGAATGAGAAGAATTTTTTTCCTTAGAAAATGAAATATCCTTACCAGAAAGATTTGAATTCCATTCACCAGATTCCTCTCCTCTCCGATTAGATGTATCTTTAGACTTATTGCTGCATTTTTCCTTTTCCAACTGTTGTATTCCCTGTCGAATGTAATTCTGAAAAAAATCGGACGATGTTTTCAAGTAGGGCTCAATGTCAGCTTCTGGGTGATTTTGAGTAAATTCATATAATTCGGCAAGTCCTTCTTTTGTTTGTTCTTTACAACCAATTTTCCGAAATATTTCAGTTAAAGCTTCATGGGTGGATTTTGATAGTTTTAAAGGAGAAGATTTGCAACGCTTATGCCTGTTATTCCCACTTGAATTATCATCAGGGAGTGAATTCTTATTGGATGATTTGCGATTATCTTCTTTTATTCTGGCTAATAACTTGTGAAGATAATTTACCAGATCAGATTCTTGACGATCTGAAATGAGAGATAAATGTTTCATTATATCTTCACCTTTTATTTCAACAAGTTTGTATAAAGTTGTTTTGATGGTTCTTATAGGTGTGTCATTAGGCCTTTCCTTCCAAGAAGAAGATGGAAATGTTTTTAGGAACACGTGAATATCCAACAAGATTCGATCAATATTTAAATCATTTATAATGAGACGAATCATTCTTATCATCTTCCATAAACATTTCATAATTAAATCTGTAAAGCGCTCAGAGACATTGAGATTACCAATACAATCATGCAACAACTTAATCAAAGCACTTAAAACATGAGTCGGATTAGCTTTCTGCAATATACGCATAATTAAGACATTGATCACTTTTACAACTAGAGCTCCATCCTGCAAATCATCAAGACGATTATCAAGCATAACTGTTATTAAATGAGGTATCAAGTCTCTAATTACATCTCTACTAGCCTTTTTGGCAAGTGCTGGATTATCAAAAAGTGATGCCAAAGCCATAGTGACACATCTATACAAGCTCACAACATCAGCTTTACAAATGTTTTCATCTGCCATATGCTTATTGTGAGCATAACGATATTGAAGAGCCCCAAATACCAACAACTGATCAACTCTCGATTGTAATACTCTTACAGCTTGATCACTTTTAAGCACTTCTTCAATTTGAGCAAATGCTTGCATTACAACTGGTATTTCTTGTGCAGCTAATTGGGCCATAACAAGATTTACTGCAGTATCAACATCATCAGCACTATTCAAAATTTTTAATGATGTAGCTGGTGGTCGCATTCTGGTACGCGGTAGCTGAATGTCAGGCAAATTCAATATATCATCAGCATTTACTTGAATAAGTCCGGGTAATTGAGCCTGGGGCTCTTTATGTTTAAACATCTGCTCTATATCATCAGTGTCTAACCTTAGACGACCAGATCGTGAAGCTGATGTGGCATTTTGTAGTGCCTTTGGTTCTTCAACTGCAGCGGAATATGATGTATTAAAATGTGCAGCAGGAGGGCTTACTTTAGCAGATGGAATATTACTCTCGACAGGCTTGGAAATTTTTGGTTTAGAGCTACGTTTAATACGTTCTTCTAGCAAACTTAGATCTTTATCAGAAAGCTGTCCAACAAACTTATAAACTTTTTCTCCTTCAATGAAATAAGCTTGAACAACACAATTCAAAGCAGCATTTCTTACACTGTTATCTCGATCAGATATTTGCTTAGCGATTTCTTTCAAAGCAACAGCTGGAGATGGCTGACAAACATTTAAGCCATAACTTTCAATCATGGAGCCCAGTTCTTCAAGGCATTCAGCCCGTTGCCTGGCATTTTTTGACGGTAAACCTTGCATGATATATGAAAACATTTTGCTATAAGGATATATTCTACTGATACTTTTAATTATTTCTCTTACACCCTTACGCACAGCATCTTTTGGGTCTCCAATCTTCAAAATCAAATAAGGTACAAAAGATGCAGCTTCAAGATCTAGCATATGGTAGTTTATGCCCATAAGTGCTTGAAATAAAACTTGTAAATATTCCAAGCTTTTAATCAAGACACTTGGATTTGTATCAAAAAATCTCAAAGCTAGCCATTTTAAAATTAAATCTAAATTGGCAGCAGAAGCCTCAACCCCATTAGATAGGGATTCAATTAACAAATCAATTGCTTTTATATGAAACTTAAAGTCATTATGGAAGCAATGAGAAATCAAAGTTTTACTCCAATTAGCAGCAGTCATTTGATCTCTCAACTGCACATAAAATTCTTCTCTGGGAGTAGTGAAGTTCCACTTTAAAACTTTTAAACCTTTTTCATCGGCCATTCTCTGGTCTTTCATGTTGTTTGCTACAAGAGACGGTGATGTATCAATTTCTTCTTCTTTCTTAGCTTTGGATGTACTAGAAGCTGGTGTTTTAAGAGCAAGTTTGGATTTAGATGTGCTTCTGTTTAATTTACCTTTTCCTCCTTCATCATTAGATGTAGCTTGAGGGGGTGAAGACCTTTCAGCTGGTGGTGCAGCACTTTTATTTGGTTTACTTTTAGTAGTTGTTGCTTTAGCTGGAAGATTTTGTCGAACTTTATTCAACTGATCTACTACAGTTGCTTTAGATGCTGGTTTCATTTTGGATGCAGCTCTGGCCATAGTTTCATAACCAACATGTATCATAAAAGGTAAAAGGCAATCTGCTGCTTTTTTCCTAACATCTGGATTGCGATCCTCTATGCAATTTAATAAAATTGGTACACAAAGAGCAAGTTCAGCAGATGGAAGTGATGTAACAGTAGGTAATTTTTCAGTAAGCCAAGAAAACAATTCTATTCTTAGTAGAGGATTATCAATTCGAAGAGCATCATAAACAACTTCACCCTCAAATAAACTAACAAGTGAGCAATTATCCATCCATGAATTCAAACACTGAACAGCAGCAGCCCTCACATTAGCTTTGTTATCACCAAGGCAAGTAAGTATGCCAGGTGCAAAATTTCGGATTTGCTTAGAACACTGACTACCCAAAGAAGTTCCAAGCATTTGGCATAAATTCAAAGCTTGAAGTGCAAGTCTTTTGTTTGTGTCTGCTAGACGAGGTTTTAAAGCAAGAGGCAATTCACCTAAATTTGGTGATATGAATTTTGCATCGCTTATAATAACAGAAATTTTCTGTAAAGCATCACTTCTTAGATGCCAATCTTTATCAGAAAGATCCGACAATAACTGGGAAGTTATTTGAGAGCTTATATCTACTGTAGGCATTAAATCTGCTAGGTTTACTTGCCCAGAACCTTCTGTTGCATCTCCAGATCCATCTACTTTGGCAGCTTTTCCTTTTACTGGAGGTGGAGGTTTAGAATCCTTCATTTTTTCAAACTCTGAATCAATCTGTTGTAATAATGCAGGTTTTTCATCTTCAAAAAATGACCTTAATGATTTGCCAACATACATGTACATTGTTCCAACTAAGGCTAAAGCAGCATTCCTCACACCAGGATTTGTTGAGGAAAACCCCTTTTTTAAATTATCAATTATTTCTTTCACTTGAACTTTCAAACCAAACTGCTTTATTGCATTTGAAACCCACATTAAAGCTTCTGACTGATTTTTTGGATTTTTTTGATTAAATGCTAAATTTAATACTTCAAGACTAATATAATCTAATGTAGTAGCACTAGCTAGAGCTGTTAGAGCTAATCCAGCATGAACACCACTTTTAGCATCACCAATTTTATCTACAACATCAGATAAACAACATTCAACAGTCACATGTGAAATTTGGGCATTTTCTGCAATGTAAGCAAGTATTTCAAAGCGTAATTTAAGAATTTGAAAATTGTTTTCCTTAAACCCTGGTTTCTTGGCCAGAAGTTTTACAAGACATTGAGCGGGTAGAGAACCTTTTTCCATAGCTTGTGTTGTTTCAAAGAACTTTTCACAAGCTGCAAGCCTATCTTTCCAGTTTGAACTTCCAAGACCATTTATTACATCAGCTGTAAATATTTCTGAAGTTTGAGTCAGAACATCTTCTTCAGAAAGTTCATTTTCTTTGAATTCAGGTTCCCCAACATCAATTTGGCCTCTCTTAGCACCTCCAGATCTTACAGAACGAGCGGCTTGTCCACTACCTTTACTTTTTGCATGCACTGCAGATGTAGGTTTCTTAATTCCCGTTGTGGTCTGCTTAGCAGGTTCAGATTTAACTGGTTCTGGCACTGGGTCTTCTTGTTTGACAGGAGCTGGTCTAATAACAGCAGGTGCAGATGTTGGTTTCTTTTCTATGGTTACTGGTTGTTTAACTTCGGCTTTGTCACAAAAATCTTTTATTTTGGCCATTTTAATGGAATCTACTTCCTGAAGGAAATTTGACATAACACGATCACCAACCACTTTCAATGCAGTACCCAAAGCTTCAGCTGCATTTTCTCTCACGGTACCATCAGTGTCATTCAAAGTTTTTAACAATGAAACTGTAAAAGCCTTTAAAAGTTTCTTATTCAGTTGTGCTGCAGTACATGTAGCAAAAGCCCGAGACAGAAAGGCACATGTCTCAGCTTTGATTTGAGGATTTTTGTTATCTAATGCGGATTGGATATCTTCTAGCATGGCTTCAAAACCACATATATTATAAAGACCATCAATAGTCTCGCGGAGTGGAACAACTACATTTTGTTTTTTCTCTTTAAATTTTTCAAATATTGCAGGAATCATTGCTGATGCATAAGGTTGGAATTTTTTGCGCAATCCCTGTATAAGATTACTCAAACATTTAACAGCCAAACCTACAACTACAACATTTGAGTCTTTAGTTATAAACTTTTTCAAAACTCTAACAAGATCTCCATAATCACCAGGCTCCAGTTTCACATTTGTAGTTAATTGCAGCAAAGTTTCTAAAACTTCTTTCCGTTCTTGCCATTTTTTTGCTTCACACTGCTCATAAAAATTTTTTGGTAATTTTGAAAGTACATCAACAGCAGTCATTAAGTCATATGGATCAACAACAGCAGGTGGAACAAAAGCTTCTTCAGTAGCTTCAGCCTCACCTGTGTCATTCTCTTTAGCCTTAGCAATTTTTTCCTGTTGTGATTTTAAATATCGTGAAGGTACAACTCTTTCCCCAACAGTTTTTTGAAATTCATTTTCTAACTCTGACAGTGTAACTGGTTTCAATGACTGAAGTTGTGTTTTCAATGCATCACCAACCCATCGATATATTTCAACACATAATTGTTTTGACTCTTCTCTCACACTTTTGTCTCTGTCTTCAAGAAGTTTGGGCAAAACTTTTACCAAAGGTTTTAATGAAATAACCTGAGATCCAAACAGATGAAGAGCTTCTCGAAGAGCAACTATACAGTTAGATACAACTTTTGGAGATTTATTTTCAAGTCCTTTGATTAATTCCTCTAAAACAGCTTCTTGTTTTTCAATTTCAATGTACATTAAGGCTATTTCCAAAGCCAATTCTCTCGTTTTTGCTCTAGGTGATGAAAAACACTTGCTCACTAATCCACTCATTATATCATTAACAACTCTTGGAGCACAAGCAGCATTTTCTACAAATGCTAAAACAGCCACTAAACCTTTTTCTTGGGCAACAGCATTGCTGTCTATCACAAATTTCTTTAAAAGTCCAAGATATTTATTGAATTCCGGACTTTTATCATCATCTTGCTGATTAAAAAGTTTGGCTGCATCTTCATAACCACTCACTCTGGCTTTCCATAACTTATGCTGGCACCTTTCTTCAATGGAAAGCTTCAAAAAATCACTTTCTTCCTCCATCTTAAGTATATATTAAGTAGATTCTGAAAAAAGAAATATTTAAAAAGATACAATAAAAGGAAAACATAAAGCAAATATTATCAAATATGAAATGAGACAGTAAGAAATAAAAGAAGAAACTGGTTTTAAATAAAATTAGGGAACAATAAAGTAAATTCATGAATACATGTTACATATTAAATACAATTTGTCAATTAAATTTTGAAACAGAATGTGAATTTTACGGAGGGGACAAGAAACTCAAACAAACCGACTCCATTTTTATCATTTGAAAAACATCTTGCAACAGAAGAAACATTAGAGTTAATAAAAGAAATTAAATTAAAATGTTGTAATTTTTTTTCTCACTTGTAAAGAATAGGAAAAATTACACATTTTATGTACAATGTTACAATTTTTTTTACTTACAACTTAATTATAAATGGAAAATTATTTTATTAATATAAAATATTTTTTAGAAAATTATTAATATAATTTCTTTTATAAATTCATATTTTAATTAAAATAAAAAGAATTCAATTCTAAAAATAATACCCAAGAAATGATTCAAAAATAGCACCACTTTATTTTTCTCAATGAAGAAAGAGGAAAGAAGAGGAGGAGGGAAAATTGCTTTTGTATAAAATAATTTTCTATCAGTTTTCATGTAATCAAATATTAGGTTGACACAAATGTTTTAAACAAAGTAAATAATACTAATGAAAAATCATAATCAATCATTTGATTTTTACCGAAATTCAAATGTGAAGATAAAGAAAGGAAAATGAATATTTGATATATAAGGAATATATTTCACATATTCCTTATATATCAATACTCCTTATATAAAAATTTGATATATAAGGAATATATATATAAGGAATAACCTCATTTGATAATTTTATTCCTCTGTGAAAAATTGGAAAATTTATGATTTTAATTAATTATTTTAAGATTATAGCACTTCATCACTTCAAGCATTCCAATTTTTTTTTAAAGAAATTAATCCAAATATAACCCTTAATATTTAACTTAGCAAGTATATATAGAAATTCATATATATATAATAAATTAGCCTGAAAATCAGAACAATAACAACCCAATTCAAGTAAAAAAAAGGGGGGGAGTTAAAATAAATCCATTGATTTAAGATCAAAACCTACAATTGTAACGCTTAAGAAAAATTTTAAGTGATTAAATGAAAACACTGACATTATAATTTAGGTCTAGGAGCTATATTTTAGGTTTAGTAGCAGATAATGGAAATAGGTTCTAAAATTATAGAGAAATTGTGATACACGAAATATCAGATATAAAACATATGCAACTTCATTTCACTACTGATCCAGATAAACATTTTACAAATTAGCTGACTGTATATTAATTATGTTATAAGAACTTTCAAACAAATCTCAAACCAGCTGAGATAAAAAGGAATACTTGAGTCAATTTGCTTAGACAAAAATTAAATCTATACTATACATATCACATTTGTCTTTCCTTATTTAATTTTCTCTTATTTATAAATATAATGGTTACTGAATGATTTTTAAGATTATCTGGGACAATATTTTAAATAATTTGCTTCTTTCTTAAAAGTTTGTCAATACTATAAATGGATATATATAACATTGGTTGAGAGTATGTAATTTATAAATCAGATTCCCCATATGCAACAATACAAATACAAGCAGTAGCCTTATTTGCCAAGCTATATTCATGATTAACATATCCTCATATAATCATTTATCAGGAAATATTTGTAAAATGTGTAAAACATATTTGATGAAAAAAATAAAAATCATATCTTAATTTTAATATTATATTGAAATAAGCCACTTTAATAACAAATGCTTAATAAATGAGACAGCTCAAAATTATTTAGAGTATATGAATAATTTGCTGGTGGAAATTAAATGCATGACAAAAGTATTATTAATATTTAACGACTGCAGAAAAAAATTCATAAGATCAATCCCATTAAGATTTTAAAAACTTATCTTCTTCAAAAAAATTCACTTAAATTATGTAGTTTTTATAATTAGCTATTATAAAAGAATGAAACATACATAAAACTAAATTAAAATTCAATATTTAACTGACATTGCTAGAACACTAATTGGGAATTCTTTTTAATGATAAAATTATTCTTAAATTGGGTTGGAAATTTCATTTGTCTATCTCAGGTGAGTTTATAATTTTTGGTTCAACATTTTTTAATTATAGCATTACAATATGTCATTATAAATAATATGTAATATATATATACATTTTCATTTTGAAATATATTAAAGATAATATTACAATTTAAAATTAAAATTATTATAAATACACACAATCCAAAGTTCAGAATGAAATATTTTAAGAAGAATTTTTTTAATAGTTTCAAAAGAAAAGTACTTGATATTCTTAATTCATTTTTTTAACCAATTTAACATTTTCTTCTAACTTTACCAATTAATCAAAAATGGAAAGAAAAAAACATTGAGAACTGAACAACACAAATGAACAAAATATAACAAAAAAAAAAAAAAACCCGAATATTTTAATATCTAGAAAAGCTTTAGTTCAAATCAAAATAAGGAACAGAGATTTTCTCTATTAATAGTAAAATAAAACATCTGCAATACTGCTAATATCAAAAAATTTTATCCCCATATATGTTTAGAATTTTTTTTGCGGTAAGACTTACGAAAAAGTAATTAACATTTCTGACAGATTCAATAATTAATGTGATATACGCCTAAGACAAATTAATAATTCTTTCAATTTAAGAGTATAAACAACAAATACTAAAATTGCTTTTTTCACACATAAGAAATCATAAAAATATACATATAAAAGATATTTAACGCAATTTCACTAATATTATTATTCAATTTTAATTCAGGTGTGAGGAATAAAAGATTATTTTATATCCCTGTTTTGATTTAAATTAGAAAAACGTACTATACTAACCACTCTGAAGGTATTCTTAAAACGGTGAAAAGAAGAAAAAAATCAGTCTTTTATTAAGTAAAATATTTTTCTTCACGATCCATCAACAGATCACAACAAGCATTTCACAGATGCTTATTCATTTCAGACAATGTTAAACAAGTTTACATTTACAACAAATATCGGATCAAATTTTAAACCTACGGACTACACCGTATTAAAAACAGTTGCCATATCTGCCACCTAATATTTAACAACTGTCATTTTTTTTCTATGATATTATACCTGGGTGATTTCAGAGTAGTAAAAAAATAGGATAAATAGTAATTAATCCTTACTTACACCATTAAATGCAAAATTTCATTTGATCATCAAGATAAATTATTTTTTCAAAGCTCTTTTAAATTTTCAATTTGTTTTCTGGGACGAAAATGTTTACTTTCTCATTCAGTACTACGCTTACTCATGGGTAAATTCATTTATGATGTGACCTCATAATAATGTAATATTGTGACCAATATTGCAGCATTTGAAGCAACTAAGAATTTGTTTTTTATTACAAAAAGACTGTAGTTCTCTTTATTGTTTAAAAATTTTAGTCATTTTTTTGTTATTGTTCTTTATTTAATACTATTATATATGATAAGAGACAATGGTCAATAAAATCAAAATTATAATCTCCTGCCAAATGGAAACTATTTTGAATTGGCTATTAGTATTTGAACAAATGAAAATACCAGGTATCTGTAATAAAGAAATAAA
The DNA here is from genome assembly GCF_947563725.1 of Argiope bruennichi. Classification (NCBI taxonomy): domain Eukaryota; kingdom Metazoa; phylum Arthropoda; class Arachnida; order Araneae; family Araneidae; genus Argiope; species Argiope bruennichi. The sequence continues at coordinate 48,285,002 of NC_079152.1, read as the reverse complement.
AGTATGCGTGTGTATGTGTCTGCATATGCGTGCATATGAGTATGAGCGTTGGCGTGTTGACCTAAAGCTATCAAATTTGACGCAAATATACTTTGGAGGATAGAAATGAGCACTTAGAAGAGGGTTTTTTTTTCAATTCAATTAGTTAAAAGTTATATAGACTTTGTTTTCCCACCATAGCCTACAAGATATTGCAAATAAAAAAATAACTTTTACATTATTTTAAATTTCAAAAATTATCTTTCTGATTATTTTATTTCGAATTCTCTTGTATATTAATCTGAAGCCAATAGTAATACGATTTTTATTATAATATATAAATAAATTTACCCGGAATATAGTTATGACGCATAATTTTAATAGCAATGAGGAATCTATATTATTATATTTCAATGACAAGAAGAAGTTAGAAATATTAATTTCAGATTCGACGAATGAATCTGCAGCATCTTTTTATAAAGTCATATTTTATCATATTTATTATATTCGTAGATTATTGAATATGATAATCTTTTAAGAAATGTTAGAGTGAAATTATTAAAACTTTACATTTGTTTTTGGACGCACTTCCCCCCCCCCTCATTGGCTTATGATTTTGACGAAATTTGAGCTTATTTTTATTTGAACTAAATTTGAGCTTATCAGTTTGGTGAATATTTGCGTTTCAGACCTCCCAGAATCAGAATAATACATTTTTGAAATTACGAGTGTTCGTCTGTAAAAACAATTATTCGAAAACGTTTTGGGAAAAATTGCCAAAATTTGGTGTGTGGATTTAAAATTAAATTTATAGATTTCCTTCAAGGTTTGAATGAAACTAAACCAGAAGAAGTTTGGCTATTTGAATATAAGTAAACACAGTAACTACAAAACGAAAAGAGATTAACGGAATTTGGTACACATATATATCATCTAAAGTGTAGATAATAAAGCGTTAAAAACTAAATCCGCCAAAAGGTTAACAATCTGTTGGTCTGTACTTTCCTATGTATGTAAAAGCGATAACTCAAAAGCGCAATGGTTTAAAAATAAATGAAATTTAATATATGATCCTATAAATACAGCTGCTACATAAGTTAAATTTTGATTTAAAGCAGTCGTAAAACATGCGTCTAAAATACATATTCCAATTTTTGTGTCAGCAATTAATTGCTGTTATATTCAGTAAAAATGCTAAAGATTAAAGCTAGCGTAATCAGTAAACGCTATAGATTCACATCACAGATTGATCTTTACTAATTATTATTTGCCAATAGCTTACAGTTAAGTACCGTTTTCTTTACTGCACTAGGATGCACAAAACTCGGATGTATAAAAATAAAAACCTGGATACTCGTGACCTTTATGACATTGACCCAAATCAGAATTCCTATGAAAGTTTTGGGGAGACCACTCAATACCATCTAGATCTAGATGTTGACCACTCCCCCTAAATCTTTTTTAAAACGATAAAAAGAAAATAGTTTGTTTATTCAGGTTTTTTAAAAAATTCTAATGATATGTATATGTAATGGCGTATGCTGGGAAAACTTATGGCACTTTCGCAATTTTTCAGATATATTCTAAAATAATATAAACAAAATGTAATGTTTCAATTAAAAGTGGTGGAAGATTAATGTTAAATTCTAAGTTTGAGACTTGATTTCATCGAAGATCCACTTCGAATGCATGCCTATGTCATACTGAAATTACTTGGATGGAAGGTCAAATTTCATCGCGTTAATACAGCATTGAATTTATGAAAGTGGTATGTCGGCTCAGTTATCGTTTTCGTCACCAGAGCACGGTTCAAAATTATGAGGTCGGATAACTTTAAAGAGAGAAGTTGTTCTGACTAAACTTAGCTACTTCTACATAAGCTAATAATAATGAGTAGTCAAATTTGTAAACTGCCCATTATTATAATTTATATGAATTTTTAGTTTGATAAAAGCACAAAATAAAATAGAGATTTTTTTTCCAAATATTTTTAAATAAGACTTGTGACTTCATTGCATGCAGTTGCATAAATGATATATATTCATTGCATGAAAGATATGCAGTCCATATTATCTATTATTACATTTTTTTGTTTTAATTTTTACTATATGTGGAGTCCCGCGGGGGGGGGCATCTCGTAATTGAGGATGAGAAGATCCGACATGGTGGTTGGTTCTTGCCACCCTTGTGGAAATAAGTAAAGGTGGGGGAGGGGGGCTATCTCCCATCGATGACGAGACGTACTTCCTTAGGGAAGGATTGTACCGTAGGCGGTGATAGCCCTTAGGACTCACCCACAGTTCCCGCTAGTGTAACTGCTACGGCGGTCCGACATTTCAAGTTTTTCCGTGTGCCTTCGGTCGGAGTTTATGATTAGTCTATGATTTACTATATGTGGAATGCACGGAATTCTATAAAATACAACGAAACCATGATTTTATAAAACGGACGTAAATACAATAAGGCTTTCAAGTTAAAATTTCTAAATAAAGAACCATCAAATAAATTAATATTTTAAGCTGAGTAAATTTTTTATTCATAAATTTGTAGGAGAAAAGTGAATGCACGCAAATAAATGATCAAAATAGCTGAAAAATCATGAAATTACGATTTCGAAATGTCATTGGAAATTCATGGAATTACTTTTTATTACAGATCATCATAATAAAAATAGGGACAAATAAACGAACATATCTTGAATGGGTCTAGATTATCAAATAGTCAAGCCTGTAGAAACCTCGTAACATTAAAGAGTGCCAAAATTTCGATGCATATTTTTTTCATATTTTTGAGTATGTTAATTTTACGTTTCTCTCTAATTTGCAATAGCTGTGGCATTCGAACAGATTCAGATTTAAATCAAGAATTGTTCAAATGCTAGAACTTATTCTAATATTTTCAATTACTTTTTTACATTTTATTTTTTTCCTTGAAAAGTTTGTTGCTTTATAATTTAAAATGTGTCCAATTCTATAATTAAACAGTATTCAGATTGTGTTCAAAAAGCCTTTTTTTTTTCTGTTTTACTTGAATCGTGACTTTTTCAAAACTTTTTAATGTTCTAAGTATATTATTTAGTAAGAGAAAGTAATGTAATTGCCAAAAAAAATTCTAATTCGAGATTTCGAAGGATTTTTACCCTTCTCGAATACGAAACACATATTATGTTTATTTGTCTGAGAACAAATGACTAAAAAATACTTTGTGTTAGACAAGTGAAATGTATGTTCTCTTGACACCAAATATGTAGCTTCCTATCAAATTTCGAATGAAATATGTTCAGAGGAAGTCTGTCTGTGCAGCTGTTGGATTACAAGTGAACAAGATAACATCAACAAAAATAGCAACAACAACAAAAAGGGTAAAATGGATTTATCATCTTAAGTGTAGATCCATATGAAATTTGAAACCAAATTCTTCAGGGTCTTGGCTATTATTCTGTACTTTCTCGTGGGTCTAAACGCGATAACTGAAAATCTCAATGAACTTAAGTAAATGAAATTCGATATGTGATTAAAATTATAATTCTGTGTCGAATTTCGATTTTAATCTATTAAAAAAACACTGTCCAAAATACGTTTTTGGTTTTTGTAACTGTACTTTGAAGCACAAAAGTTTCCCATATAAGGACCCTGAAAGAAGAAAAAAGAAAAATGTGAGCATTCACTTGGCGTTCATTACTTTATTCAAAGCCAACAATTTTATGCAGTAGGAAGAACAGACAGGAACACCCCGCTGATTAATTCTTTTTTCAATTTTCAACAATAAATATCATCAGTTCCATGAAATTCAAACCGTTTTCATTAATTTCATCAAAGACCGAATCACGCGCTTTTCTTCCACTGTTGAAAGCTAAAGGTACGTTCAAGAAAATTAAATATAACCTGATTCTTAAAGAATGAAATAATAATATTGATGTAAGGCTTTAATAATATGATTTCTTAACCCTAATAATTAAAATTTAATATTTTGAACATGACATGTTATTTTTCAAACAATGTATCGTATTAAAAAAGAAAACAAATTTAATAAAAATAATCTTTGAAGGTCACATTTTTATTGATGTATAAAAAAAATCATTTTATTTTATCTACTTTTTACTGGTTTTAAAACTCATAATTATGGAATCTTGAAATATATTTTTTTAAATTCGATTTTAAATTCGAAATTGATATTTAATTATTAATTGGTAATTTAGTTACAAAAATAATAAAATCGTGCAAAGTAATTCAGAACCCAAAATTCCAAAACTCATTCAGTTTCATTTCGTTTTTTCTTATTCCTAAAGAAACTTAGAGAAACTTTCCAATTTTTTAAAAATCTTGAATTTAGCAATCAAACCTAAGCAGTCAGAAAAATTATATACTTCCACGTAAAACATTTAATGTCACTTTCTGGAGAAAAAAAAACAGCACATAGAATAAACATTGTATATTCATAACATTAGAAAGGACACTCATCCTGATTATAAAAATTTCAATAAAATCAATTTTAATAAATGCTATTTTCAGAGATTTAAATTTATATATTATATTCTGACATTTTAATATTTATCTCATTCAAATAAATAGCTAATTTAACAAATTAATTTAATTTGATTAATGACTGTTTAATATGCTATATTAAATAGTTAGAATAGTTATTGTTGCTATAGTTATTGTAGCATTGTTAATTAATTGCTGATTTGAATCTCTTCTAATACATCAATCAGTTTTTTTGGCGAATCGAAGTTGCGCCATGAAGATTAGTCTTTCAATAAAAATTTGTGGCGTTCCGACAAAAGTTTTGAGGTTTATAGGATTTTGGGAAAACTGCTACTAATGTTAAATGAGTTAAATGAAACCATTATTACATATTTCTAAGAAAATAGCTCATTGGAAAAAGAATTTTATTTCATAAAATTATTAAATAAATTCAAAAATAACAAAAATGTAACACTTTTTACTAATTTGCAAACATGGTTTTGAAAAGTAAAAGTGAATTTTAACATAATGACATTTTTACCTGAGAACAGGAAATGCTAAAATGTTAAAATCCCCCCCCCCCTCCCAAAAAAAGTGAATATGACTGAAATAGATTCCGACATATTTATTGAAAAAAATCCAACAATCCATTCTTTATGAGTGCTCATATTGTTACAAACATTATCTGGTAGGTTTACTGTGAATGAAGTGCAACAAGTTGAATGGTAATGGAAAACAATGCCTTATCCCACTAAAAACACAGAATATCTATTAAGAATCCCTATAAATCTCTCTTTCTTACTATAAGATTAATACGACAAGAAAGCTATTTTACAGATTCGTAACATATTTCTACTACTAATAAAGATGAATGTGTTTGTGTCTGCTGTATTTTGCAGATCAAACTTTTGATCTATAATTATTAAATTTCTCAACTTTATTATTTTAAAAGGTGCGAATGTGCATTTCACAGCGATTTTTTTACAATTTTATTTAGAATAATTAATTAAAAATTAAGCGAAATGTTAACGTTTTTCACAATAACTTCCGAAAATAAAACAAAAACAATTTTTAACAAGACCTTAAAATTCAAAAAAATTATTTTTTCAATAATACCAATTTTTGCCATATAATTTTCCTCTTTATTTTTAATTAATTTCAATAAAATATTTGAAACACATTTTACAGCAATATATTTTCTCGCCAAAATGAAAGATATTGGCGATGAATTTTGAACTAATATTTCCTTCTGGCTTCTACTTTTTTTTTTTTTTTTTTTTTCATTGTTGCGATCTATATAAGAAAATTCGGCTTATTTTTCCATTTTGAGTAGGTTTTAATACAAAACACGATTTAAATAATTTTTTTGACATTTTATTGTATTTAAAATTAAGATGTAAATTCAGAATCAAGCAGTAGTGAAATTTTTTTGAAAGTGTGCCTATTTATAAAGATTATTGGTCTTTTCCTGGTAGTATAAAGGTGTATAAAGATAATTGGTATATAAAGATGTAATCAGAAATAAGAGAAATGCACAGACCATTAAATAGATCGGTACAAGATATTTAAAATAGTGTGAATTTAACGAGATTAATAGCATGAATTTAATAAATTTTAAGTCAAAATATTTTCTGTTAAAACCTTTAAAACCAAATGACATAAAATATTTCATTGAGATCTTTAGTAATCATTAATTAAGGTAAACTAAATGATTAACAAATATTATATTTATTATATTTGCTAGTGTTTGATTGGTCTTTCTTAAATTTTTAAATAAAAATGTTATTTCTCTGTCTCCTCTCTATCTTTGAATAAAACGGATCTTGGGAAAGGCCGTGAACTTCAAAAGTGCCCAGACTTTTTTTTTCTTCCAGAGTTCTGACATTTTTATTTTTCACGAAAGAAATTTTAAACTTCGTAGCAGTAAAGAAAAGTTAATATGCATTTTGATGCCTTTTTTTTCAGTCTATTAAAACCGAAATTTGGCTTAGAACTATAATTATAATAACAAAGTTTCATATCAAATTTTATTTATCTAAGTTGGGTTTTTGAATTATGGTATTTTAGATGCCTGCAAAAATTCAGACAAACAGATAATCAATCTCCATTATGGATTTGTTTCCAAATTTAATATGGACCTACATTTTAGATGCAAAATCTGCTTACCAAATTTTATCCGCCTAGCTTTTAAAATTTTGTAATTGTCATGTTCGCCTGTATTTGGACACATGACAACTAGACTTCCTGTGAACGGATATCGTTCAAAATTTGACAAAAAGCTATAAATATGATGTAAAGTCCATATAAATTTCATGCGTGGTTTTTGTATACAGAGGGAGAAATAATCACAGCGAAACTATGTTTTTCGAACTGAGGAAGATCAGAAATGTTGCTAATTCATCAAAATCGCTAGAGTTTTTTTTTTTTTTTTTTTTTTTTTTTTTTATGATTACAATATTTTCTTATAGTATGGTGGTTTGGTTTGGGTTAGTTATATTAACGTCCCGTTTTAAAGCAACACTAGAGCTATTTTGGGACGGACCTCGTACTTTTGAACCGCTGTCAGATGACGAGGACGACACCTGAGCTGGCACCCCCCCCCCTCCACACTACACCACACCACACCAGTGGGAGGACGTTTGGTCATGACGGATTTAACGTGCAACAGACCCCCTTACACGACGGTTCTTCGGTGGAATCGGGGCACGAACCTGCAACCCTCCGGTTCCGAAGCCGAGACCTTACCACCAAGCCACCGCGGCCCTCTATAGTATGGTGAATCGAAGTGAGCAGTGGACTGTACTTATGCTTAAACTTCTTTATTTACACTTTATATACTCCTTTTGCGGTGAGTAGTTCATATAATACATGGCTGATTGCGGTATTGCATTGCGGTTCGCTTTGTTAAGCCTTACAAACTGAATTTTTTTACAGCTTCTGGGGGGGGGGGGGCTGGGGAACCCATGCGGGTCAACGTTATAATGAACCCCTGAAAGACTCGACCTGAAGGGTGGGTAAAGGGGTTGCCGTAATTTTAAGATTACCAAGTTTGGCGTTAAGCGACATTCGCGTGAACATAGTATATTTCGTGTACAAAAAGTAAACCGTTGGATTTGATTTAAAATGGAATACTTACAACAACTAATTATTAATGAAGTATTTGCAATCATTGTTGCAGCTAGAAAATATTTATTCCTGTCATTTTAAGCCAGTGAAACTGAGTGATGTATGTAATAAGTCCCACATGACGAAATGTGCAGAAAAACTAGCAAAGAAGTGTTGTGAATCTTCCCTAACCTGAGTTTCACTATGAAGAATAAATACAAGCTGTTGTAATTTTCGAGTGTACATGTGGAATATCCGTTACCTGTGAGCTTCTATAATGACTGAATTCCTGAAACTACGACAATCGCATCTGCTTTTCAAAAGAGTGTTCCGGTTATAAGGTTTCTTTTGATCCTAATTTATATTCCTCTTTTCTTTTTACATGCCGCTTTGCCTTTGATACAAATAAAAAAAAAATCTGATCGTCTAGAGACGATTTATCGAACAGACCATTCTATCTAGAGCTGTCAAATTTGGTAAAGGTATACTTAGGATGCTAAAGGTGTGCACGTTAGAAATATTTTTTTTCCTTCCAAGTTTTAATTACTAAAGAATTCCCGAAACCAAAACAAGAGTGATCTTCTTGACTACCTTTTTGATAATAACTTCCGAAAGAATTATTGAATATTTTTTTTTGTTGTTGTTGTCATTTTAAAGTGTAAAATTGTTTAATTTTTCCAATGATGTTAGTTAAAATTCTGTAGAATATTTTCTTGAATTTTGTTAAATTTTTTTAAAGCATGGTATCCTGCTCGCAATTTAGTGAAAGTCAATCATGAAGTATTGTTCTCTTTGAAATGAGTAGTAAAGGTTTGCTACTGTCTTTCCCCTATTTTTTTTTTTTAAACTGATATTTAAAGTTATTTGAGAAAGGCAGTTCGCGATCAGGAAGAGTTCTTTTTTTTACCAACATTTTGTAATGAATCAGATTAATTTCTGACTTTCTTTTTTTTTTACAATTTCAAACATTTTTACATTATATTTTACGCATAAACGTTTCACCCAGTCATGCACTAGATAAATGTCGAAAATAATATTTCCATTAATATTCGACTTTTATAGAAATTTTACCAAATTTTTAAATTATGGTCGAACTTCCATAAAAACAGTATTTCCAGAAACATTTAATTTTCATTAGAAATTAATAATGAACTAAAATTTCAATTGAAAATAATAATGATATTTCGACATAACGAATGAAATTTCTGAAATGCGAACTGTAAAACAAATGAAGTGTCAATAAAAATTTTCGGGAAAAAAATTTATGTAACCTATTGATGTCAGATAAAAATTTCGCTCATATGTAGAAGAATAAATCGATTTTTTTAAAAAATTTATTAGCGCTGAAAGAGCGGTTCTCTGAAGATTGCAAGCCCTTTACGAAAGAGAATTTTCGATGAGTCACATGCTATTCTTCGCTTCTTCAAATCCTAATCTACGAATGGAGCAAAATTCAATTTAACTTAAGCTTAAGCAAGTTGCTTAAACAATGTTAATGTTAAGCAATGCGTAATGCAAAGCAAGGTGAGGCATTTTTTAAATTTGAAATAGAAGTTCAGTTTAGTGCAATACCACAAAAAATAATAATAATATTTTCAAGGTATCAACAATCTTGAAAAATCATAATTCAGCTAGTATAGTCTGTGTATTTTCTGTAAGCGGTTCAAGGTCACATTTTCTACCTCGTTACTGGTTGTCTGCCTCGCAACGCTGAGGCAGAAAACAGTGTCACTCTTTTTTTTTTTTTTTTTTTTTTTTGCATAGCTATTAAGGTATTCCGAAGGTAAGGTATTCCCGAAACGTACTGGCGCGGAAAAAACAAAAACAAGCTTTGTCGAAACCATGGCAACGGAGAAGGAGAAAGAGTGAAGACTAATGAAAACGAGTGTTCTTGAAACGCCTACAGAAATTACACATAATATAACACCTTTGAAAATGTTGAAAGAGACTGTAAACGATTTAATGACTAAAATTTAAGATTTAAAAAAGCAGTAGTGAAATATGTAAAAATGATGCAAGAACATGCCCATGACTAAACCACTTGATTTGGTTTAAAATCCAATGCCCATTTGGTAAATTAAATAACGGATCAATGTTGTCTTTTTCAATTTTTTTTTAAAAACACAACACAAGAAAACACAAAACATTAATCGATATGAAAAGAATTTTAATTATTGTGGGTTTCGAATTATAAGTTGCACTGTAATTACTCACATTAGTAGCTGCCGAAATCCTCTCAGCGTTTGCCGAGGTATATTTTTTAACATTCGTGATCACATGACCGGTTATTAAAGACACCGCTAATGAATAAAATTACGAAAATCATCTAGAGGGTGTACAGTAAACGTAGTCCAACAAACTTCTAATAGGAAAACGACGCTTTATTTTACGAAAATTCCGTAAGTACAAAACTTTGTGAAAGCAAATTTCAATGAAGCACAAAAAAAATAAAGCTAAAATGTATTAAAAAGAACTCCACTGTCAGAAATTAACAACATAAGCAAGTAGCAGAGAACTAATTAAATAATAGTAAAAATCTAATAGAAATAATAGAGATAAGGCAAAATTCTTGTACTTTCTAAAACCGTTTTTGTCGCCAATGCCGGAAGTCATTAACTTGACATCTATTAAGAATCTTTGTAAATATCTCTTTTCTGTTTTACATTAATATAATAAGGAATCGGCATAATAGATTTGTAACGCAGCTCCCCTATTCAAAGATTACACGCACCGGTAGCCTTACACTTAAACCTATGATTAGCAGCCAAATATGGAGCAAACTAATTAACGTGAATGGCTGTTATTCCCAAATGAAAATTATTGAAATTTCCCAAAGCTATTTCGAATTGACGTTGGGAAATGTTTAAACTCTGTAGATACCATCGTTCAGTTTCTAGACAATAGTATACGGTTCTTCCAAGTTCGGGCTCAAATATCCCCATCACTTCGAGTTGATCACTCTCCTTAAAATGATGGTATATTGCTCTCAGGTTGTAAGGACTCTTCATTTATTCATAGGACAGTTTATTTCGCTAACTGGCAAATACATGAAATAATTCATGTATTTATTCAACGAAGAAGGCATACCCTTAGGAATTGCAGCATTCAATCAAAAAACATTTCTGATAGGAGCCCATCTAGTCATCTTACAAACCGTATTTTTATACGATAGAAAAAAAAAAAAGCGGCAATTTGGTACTTTCTTCATTTGTTTTAAATAAAGATAGATTATTTAAATCGCCCGGTTAAATATATCGACAATATCATCGGGCTTAGGATGTAAACTGTCGTTCCAATCTTCAAAATTTCCACAGTTCAGGAAAGAGCGCAGAATTAAAATTTGTACCTTGACCCGACCGCAATATTACAGACAAGCCATAAAGGAAAACCAGTTTCGAACGAGTTTCTTCAACTACATTTGAAACTGCCTAATCTGGAATGGAATTTTTTTAAATACATAGTAAAATAGCCCATATTATAGGGACGTATCGGTTGCTTTTTGCAATTACAGGGGAATATCCTAGAATATCCAAAGTCATTCCTTCGAATGGTGTACCCATATTACAACATTGCAAGCGATCTTTAGTTTTCATTTTGAGCTCTTTTCGGGCTCCGCAAACAAAGTATTCTAGAAATCATTTTCAACATCAGGCGAAGTCAATCCAATAAAATCCCTCTCAGAAATAATAATTTCCCTATCTTGAATCTCTGAGAGAGTTTCTTGACTTTTTCTCTCCGAAGGAATTAGTTGGCATCGATGAGTTTCCATTATTTTGTTGCAGGACTTTCGAGAGGAATTTTCTGCTTAGATGGAGGATCTGCTGAATTTTTCTTCTCCAGAACTGGTCTAATATTTATGCTTTCTAACAGAGTTCTTTGGGTCGAGCTTTCAAGCTCGACGCAAAAAATTTACACTCAGAGCCGGCCTTCTCTTCAAAGGGGCTTGGGTGCAAGAAGTCATTTGGGGCCCTAATTTTTTGTAAAGCGAAAAAAATGTATATATATACAAATCTGAATATATGTTATTAATGTATATTCATTTGATGCGTGATTTTTTTTTTTTTTTTTTTTTTTTTTTTTTTTTTTTTTTTTTTTTGCTAATAAACCAATTACTTCAGAAAAATTACAATTTTATGCAATTTATTTTTCGATGCTAGTACAGCAAGTGCATTTAAGTGTTCTGAACACATGCTTGACAAAAGATAATTTTTTATTAATTTTAATTCGCTGAAAGAGCGCTCAGCAATTGCTGCAGTAATTGGCAACGTAAAGAAAAGTTTTAACACAGTTAATACATTTAGAAATAACTCATTATAATTATTATTTAGTATGCATTGCAATATATCTTGTGCGTTATTTGCATCTCTTTCATTCAAAATCAAATCCCCTAGCAAACAAATTTCCTAGATTAGGTTTTCATCTACATCTGTGTTATAAAACTTTACAAAGTTTTTGGAAAATTTCTCTAAACTTGTGACAAAGCCTGATGACAGCTACGCAAACACCTTCAATAGCTCTTAATCTCTAAGAATAAATTTCAATTTTTCTAGCGTCTTTGTGGTTTCTAAGGGTTTAAGACTGAAATCATGTATAAAGCTTAAAGGATAAATGTTGGAAGAAGGTATATAAATTATTCATATCATCATTTTTCAAAAAATTTTCATGTATAAAACAGATTCCTGATTAAAGATCAGTTTAACACTATATGAAAAAAGCTACAAAATACTAATTATATTTAATACATTCCATATTATTAAATTTTAACAAAATGAATGATTGCATTTCACTTTCCAGGTTTTGAGTATTATTTGTACCACTTGAAGTTTCAATTCAGTTTCTGGGTACTTTTTATAGTAAGACACAGTAAATTAAATGTTCAGTAAGACTTGAGTCCAGTTGCTTGCAAAACATGACAAAATCGTGCCAACTTTCTGAAAACTTGTCAACAGTCAATCAAATAAGAATAGATTGACGGTCTGCCTAGCCAGGACTTATAATAGTTAAAAAATATAGTTTATAATAATAGTTTAAGTATAGTTTTATAGTTCGCACTTATAATAGTAAATAGTAATAATAAAAAATATAATAGTAAATTATAATAGTAATAATAAAAAAATCGAACTCCATATTTTGACGAATCAGCACGTTTTAGATCTCCCTGAATCTGAGAAACTTATTTTTTTAAAATAAAATCACGCCTATGAGGGAACACAATTATTCAAAAGCGTTTTCAGCTTGATGGATGAAATTTTGTATATGGTCTCTACTTCAGATTTTGAAATTTCTATCAAATTTTGAACAAAATGCATTCATAGGAAATTTGTCAATTCAGTGACCCGAAAGTAATTTAACACGATAGCAACAAAACGAAGAACGCTAAATGAGTAATATTTGATGTATAGATTTAATATCTGTCCGCGTTACAACGAGAAGAAGGGTCCAGTAGCTTCTGAGGGTAAAAATCCCTGAGCACCCGAGGGCAGAAGTTTGACTTCCAGCTCATATGAAGATGATACACTCACACACTCGCGTGCACAACCCCTTTTTACCTTCCACTTCCTTTCACACACCTCACAGATAGAACACAAGGGGAAGCGTGTAAACGTAGTAATGGTAACTTAATATGATAATTGATCTTATCATTAAAATAGTTTGGTATGAAATTTTGAGTTTTATTTGGTTGCCAAATGAGCATCCAAAATGCATATTCGGTTTTCTTCATTATTCTACGAAGCACTAAACGCTTATGTAATTGATTTTGAAAATTGGTACTTTTTGAATTAATGTTTTTTTCTGCATTAGTTTCGAGTGAATTTTATCTTCCAGCATATTTTTGCGCGTTTCATATCTTTTTCTCTCACTTTTCTTTTACCTTCCACTTCCTTTGTTTAACTAACTACTACATTAATATGAAATGGCAATTTACCTCAAATACAGCACAGGGCAGAAACTTATTTCTTAACATATTAAGTAAAAAGGAAATTTGTTCTCAAATTTTACTCAACACATTTTTTACAAATTTTAATCAATTTCAATCTCGATCGATAGTATTCGTTTTAAATCCCTCATGAAAAATGTAGTTAATATTCGAAAAAAATATATAAATTAAAACCCACATAATTTAATTAAATATTAACTCCCCTCTTTGCCCCCCTCTAGTATTCTATACTTGATTATTAGATTTAATCCATTGTTAACCAAGTAACAATCATTGATTATATTTCAATTGTTATTGGATGTAGAAGGTTTCAACAATCACTCTGATTGTTGTTTTTAACAGAAATATTACTGTTTAATGTTAAACAAATGCACAGAATACAAACAATATAAAAGATGAAACAATGAATCCACCTAAGTTGAAGCTGATTTCACTTCAACATGATATTCATTTCCAGTGGATCCCATCTCATGTGGCTCTACTTGGTAACGAAATAGCAGACAGGCTTGCAAAGAAAGGAAGCAGCCTAGCGACTTCATCTTCTGCTGAGCTCACATACTTAGAACTGTTCTCTCAGGCGAAATTCCTAAATAAGAAGAATTGGATGGTTCCCCCTACTCATGATTGGTATAGAGCCAATAAGACGGGTCAGTCCTTAAATCTTCCTTGTGATAGAAAAACCAACACTTGCCTGTCGCGCCTTGCCAGTGGCCATCTTAAATGTCTTTTCTTTTCTCAGGGTGAAAAATTTTACCCTCTTTGCCCGAAATGCTGCCAGCATCAGGCCTCTGCTGAACATATTCTGGACTGTTTAGGATTTCATTGGGGAGAAATTTATTCTTCTCCCTTCCTCGTTTTTGACTTTCTTCTTGTCAACGGATTTTTGGATTTGGTCTGACTAAGTCAGACCATGGAGATTAGCAACAACAACAACAATGAATCCACCTTCTGCTGCTCTGTTAGGAATCGTTTCTCTTTTTGCAACTGATAATTGTGAGACTTTTTTTTGCTGAGCTATGCTTAGTGCGTTTTGTGAACATTTCAATGAGGCTACGGCCATCGTTGGATGGATTGTCCTATGGACGGACGATCTGGGAACTGTTGAAATATTACATGTTCCCTCACTTACCCTCAATCGGAGATCTGTTTTTTGATCCCGATTTGGATCAAGATGTTAATACACCATCTGATCCACCTGCGACTAGAGTAGAATCCGTCCCAATGGTTCGCTCCTACACGGTATTTAGCATTTGCCTAGCTTTAGAACTTCCAGCGAAACTGGCACCATCTGCAATCCAGAAGTCTGATATCCCTGTTGAAGAATCCTATACGGTCTACAAGCTGTGTTCTTCTCTGGGTTTGCCTGCACGGATGGCTCCTGTCGGAGAGCCTGTCCTTTGCGATCTACCAGTTCTGCTTAGCATTGGATATTCCAGTGAGATACTGGTCTCAGAAGGATACAGTTTAACATCAAAACTGTCGTCGGCTGCCGATGCAGTTTTCAGATCAGAACTGTCTTCGGATGCAGCGATGGAGGATGGGTGGGCGGGGAACAAAAGTAGCCCACGTCCACGTGGTGTTCCCTGGGCAACGGTGCAATTCTTTGGAAATGCATCGGCTAAGAGGCTACTCAAGTACGAAAAAAATAATGAACTTTTTATTTAGTTTACACTACACACCTAATTTTTGATTTTGCGTTTTAATGCCACAAAATTTTATTACAAGCATCAAATTCAGAACATGCAGAATGTATATTTACGGTAGCAACAACTGCAAGGTTTTTTAGATATACGTAAGAATTATATATTTTTTATTCTAAAAAAATATAAAAGAATTTAAAATATATTTTTGACAAGGAATTGTTGTAGAACTCACACATACAGAAAATCAGTAGCGTTGACAATCATAAATCTGAAGGAGGAATCTCATAATGACTTAAATTTGAAAAATTATAGTGACAAAAATTTACAGATTCATAACATAATTCGTCGCCATATATTTATAGCTAGTTATGACAAAGTAGATAAAAGGCTTTATGGTCAGAGCCGGCCTTCTCTTCAAATGGGCTTGGGTGCAAGAATTCATTTAGGGCCCTAATTTTTTGCAAAGCGAAAAAAAAAAAAAATACAAATCTGAACATATTTTATTAATGCATATTCATTTAATGCGTGATTTTTTTTTTGACAAATACATAAATTACTTCAGAAAAATGACAATTTTTTGCAATTTCTTTTTTCGATGCTTGATACAGCAAGTGCATTTAAGTGTTCTGAACACATGCTTGACAGAAGATAATTTTTTATTAATTTTAATTTGCTGAAAGAGCGCTCAGTACTTGTTGTAATAAAATCTTTAAATCATATAATGGGAAATAAAACAAAAAGATCATATTTTAAATATTTATGTTGTTCCTCAGATCTTTACCATTTTCAGATGGCTTACAACAAATATCCACAACAAGATGATCTATGTGAGGGGCATATGATTTAATTCGAGTTATATTCATCACAGTTACCATCCAATCACTTGAATATAAAAGTTTGAAAATGTTCTTCATTCTCTTACAGACATAATCAGACCAAACTGTCCATTCTGCTTTTACTTGAGGACCTGAAATTTTCTCTCCTGCATCGTATTGAGTAGGATGTAAATTAGACGTGACATTTCCATGCACGTGTAAAATGCCACCACTCACTTTTAATGCTTTGCAAGCAGTTTCCCATCCTCTTTCTGAAGAAGGAATCAGCCCAAGATTAACTCGATCTGCTACGTTAATTGGACAAACCTGAAAATATTAAACAATATGTAAATTACTTTCAGTTAAACTAAACAGATGGGAAACATGAAAATACAATAATGTTTTGGGGATGGAACTAAATAGTAAACATCTATTAATAGGCAGATTTGTAAGCTGAAAAGGAGGACACAACTCCAGAATATTGAGAAGATGGGAGAGGTTATTGGAGAAGTATTTGGGCCCAGTTTGATTCGTGGCAGACCTTTACAAAGATTCATTTTAGCAATTGCTGCAATTGGAATTTAAAGTGATACACACTTTTAAAATAACAAAAATTCTCCCCATATTTTAGTGATTATAACAATTATTTAGCTATTTGTATTTCAACTGATTTTTATAAAAAAAATAGATCTTGACTTAGAATTTTTTTTTTTTTTATTTTACTTGGAAAATGGACCTGACTTTAATGCTATATTCACTTTATAAGATTCATGGAATGCATTTTCATACATTTTTCATCAATTTTTGTAGATACATAGGTATATAAACTATCACTGACCTATTACCTTTACACTTTCAAAAATTATAATTATCAAAATATAATTTGTACATAAAGTAAATCAATAATAAAAAATATCATTATTACATACAGAAAAAACTTCATAATCATTTTGGAATGGTGAATTTTTAAATAAATGCCAATTCATAGGTAGGTAGTTATTAATTTCCTAAAATATGGAAAGTAGCTATATAAGGCAATACTTTTTAATACTGCTTAAAATAAATGATGAAGATGACTTCATTGTTGAATTGTAAGACAAAATGTATTTAAATTGTCTAGTAAATTGTGGAACAAGTGGAATTTTTCTGCTATTTAAATACATTTAAAGTTTAATTAGTAAACTTTTATTGATTTTTCAGATTTCAAGTTTGTATCTCACAAAGTACTACTTAATATCAAATATCCGAGTTTAAATCTATAAAAATTAAAAGTGACAAGCAATTTTTCATATATTATTAACTTTGTTACAACAAATAATATTATGCATTTCTCATAAGAAAAAATATCAGTAACCAAGTAAATCCATTCAAATTTGTTTTTAATAGTAGAAAAAACTTTTTTTTCAGAAATAAATCAGAATTCAACACAAATTTATTCCCATCAACAGTAACAGTCTTTCTTGCCAATGCAATAGAAATGTCACAGAAAAAAATTGATATAAGTTGGGTAGGAATAATTTTAAATTACTTTTTCACTAAATATCCCCTAATTATTTTAATGATATTCTTTCAATTATTAAAAAGTATTTGCTTTTGATAGCAATCTCACATAAAGTAAAATTTTATACCTAAAGGAAGCTGCTACTGAAAAATTATACCATTACTTAAAATTTTTGAATTCTTTCAATAATAGAATTTTCTTTTTAATTCTGAAAATTTTTATGACTTTTTAAAATTTGGGATAATTTAATCATATACATTATTCTTTTACTTTATATGATGACACCAATGAAAATATAATTGTGCATCCTACTGTGATAATACATTTTGAATATGAACAGTTCTTAAGCTGTTTATTTTAAAATGGAATTTATATTTTCTTATAATGAATAAGAAAATTTTTCTTCAAAATTATTCATTCCCCCCCCCCCCCCACTTTATTAGAATTCTGATTATCCAAACTTCAAAATAAAATCTTCAAGAGTGAAACCATGTAAATATAGCAAAATAACTAACTTCAGTTGATTGTCCAAGCAATGACATTTTAATACATGAATTAAATAAAATCTAAAGAATAATGTTTATGGAATTATTAGAAAAGTTATAAGCAATTTTTTCTAAGAAATAATTTTTTTTTTAATTCAATTTTACATATTGGGTCTGGTACCAATTAAAATGGATTATAGAAGTTCTACCAAACGTAAGCTGCACAATTTTTTTTTATTTAAAAAAAATTATTAATTTAATTCCACTTGAAAACTATATTGTTTATACCTCTCTGTTATCACCATAATGAATAATGCATTGGTCTTTTACTCCATTTAATCGTAAATTCTTTGAAAGTGCTTCAACAGCATGAGGATTCCATTCACATGCATGCACTAGTGATGCTTTGGCATGAACAAGGAATGGTAAAGTAAAATAACCTATACCTGAAATTAAAATTTAAAAAAATTGTCACATATCATTTGAGAAGAGAAAATTGTTAATAATAAAACAACTCTGTTACCTGGACTTAAATTTAATGCTTCAATGATAATATCAACAGAAGGCAAAACTGATAATTTGTTAAAGAAAATGGAGAAAGAAATAAAAAGCCAGTTATTTTATTATAAATTAGCAAGCTTAGTTTGAAAAAAAAAAGATATTGAAGACTTTTAAATTACACAAATATTGCAATATTTTTATTTATTTATTATTATTATTTTTGCATTTTTTTGTAGTAATGTTAAATAATGTTTATAGTAGAAAAAAAAAAAGACATTTATGTATCTTAAGTGAAAGCAAATACATGAGAAATATGATTTCTATATTGATACATGCATTTATAACAGAAGTTTCATTTGGAATACTGTTTGAATTTTACACTAAAATTTGTTAACTAAATATAAGATAAAAATTTGGAAAAGTAACAGCAGCCAACACAGTTGTACAATCTATGCATTGTAACATTACATACTATATATGTATATACTATATATTGCAGCAACTGTATAATAAGCATTGATTAATTAGGAGTTAAAAAATGTAATGAGTTTATTGAAAAAAAATCCATACCAGCATATAAATCTACAACTGTTTCTCCTTTGCATGAAAGTTGAGCAATTCGAAGTTTTTCTGAAATGTTCCCTGCACTAAACATGCACTTAGTAATGTCATATGTATATCTGAAAAAAAATTATATTTAAATATACTTAAATTGATGAAAAATGAAACAAAACTAATCTGAAATTCTCAATTTGACATAATTAAGTTTCAAACTTCAAAAATTTACAGGTTATAACTTTTTGTAAAATTTGCAGATGTAAATCTTTTGAAAGAAAGCTAATGTAATATTTATTGCTTTTACATTAATTATATAGAACACAAATTGTTTTATAATTTATTAGTTTAATATATAAACACAAAAAAAGGCAGAATTTGGACATTTACTATATTTTACACATAATAGATTTTTAAAAAAATCTGATATTTCAGTTTATGCTGTCAGGAATAAAAAAAAAAAAAAAAAGAAAAGAAAACAATGCCTGTAAACAAGTGGTTATTAAAGCCAAACATAAAAATATTAAAGTGCACAGTTTAAACCAATCTACATGTTTTCTTCACTTGCTTCTTTAAGTTTGGCCAATTTTCATTCCAGTTGTACGACGATTATTTAAAAAAAAAAAAATACAATCTCAATGTTTTATGTATTAATAATTCTAAATTAAAATCAGAGTATGTAGAATAAATCTGCATTTTAATTTAATATTTTAATTTTAAACAAAAAATAATATTGCAATCAAATTTTCACAGTTCATTTTTAATCATTTTTCTTGTCACAAAAAACTTTCTAATAATAAATTTTTATTTAATAAATAATTCAGTTATTGATCAGTGTCATTATTATTTCTACTTTATTAAATTTTAATATTTATTGCAAGTATTTATTTCTGATTTATTAAGGGCATTATTTATGAAATTTTGAATAAGTCTCTTGCTGTCAATATTATTCAGAAGCTGCAAAATAAAGTTTTTCAGGTTTCATAAATTTTTAGACAACTCAATTAGCTTGGGGATGAGTGAAGGGAAATTATTTGTCTCAATCCAAACTATCCATTTCTTTGTCTGTAAATAGGGAAACAAGCCACCAATAATTGGTGGCTTATTCAATGATAATTAATTGAACTTAAAAAAAGGGGGACATTTATTTATCAACATTGGTTATATTTAATAACTAGCTGCCTTTGGCGACCAGCTGGTTCGATAATCTTAATGATGGTTAAAATTTTCAATTAAATATTGTATATAACTTGTCTTCAATAGCTTCTTCATCAAAATATTTCTAAGCTTCAAATTTTGATAGTCATATAATTCACTCATACTATTATAAAGACTTTAAACCATAATGTACCATGTATCTCTCTAATTTTCTGTTAGTTCCCGTAAAATTTGAATTTTAAATTAAAGTAAAAATTCTTAAGCTGCAATTAATATATATACATATATATATAAACATTTTTTACTGAAACCCTGCATTTTTTTAAAAATCAGTGCAGAAAACAGAATTGTTTAGCAGTTAAGTCTTATATACACTACAAAATAATTTTCATAATTTATGTAGTATTTTAAGAATTATTTGACAAAAATTTCTCAGGTTCATCATAAAATTCAGTTTTTTTTTTTGCTTTCAAAATAATTTAAATGTCATTAATAACAATATTCTATTTTGTTTCAATCTATAAATATACTTCAAAAAATTATGAGATCTAAATTTTATTCTGTCCTTTGGTCCCAAGGAATCCCATTCTGCGAAATATTTTTGACAATGCAACTTTTAAATAAGTAAATGCACTTTTCTACCTTCTGCGATTAAATCTGATTGATTTATGAAGTTTTGAATGGAATAGTTTAGAGCAATCAATATTTTCATAACTTTAGGCCAAGCAGATGTGAGAAACCCTGGGAGGAGGGTTCGATGAAGTAGTCTAAAATCGCCCATTTTTATTGAATAGTAATCAAGTTGCCATTAATCAATCAGGTTTTTTGACTGATTTAGTTCATTGGAGTACATTTTTTTTTATTTAAAATATTGGAGTCTCAAGAATATTTTGTTAAATATGACACACAGAGCAGAGGATCTAGGCAAAAGCTAAACATTTTGAAATTTATTAGAGCATTCATTGACTCAAGTTATATAAATTATAATTATTTACTTCATTTAAACCAGTTTAATACATGTATTTCTACTATTAATGGTTTACAAATTAGCTTTTGATACTTGAATTGAAAGGCTATATATTAAGCCATGTTTGTCCTAAATAAAGCTAATTTATTGAATTAATAATATAGATATTGCAAAAGTCACAGGAAACTTTTTTTTTTTTTTGCATATACTTTTTAGAAAAAATCATATTTCATATTTGTTTCATTTCATACAGACATATGCTGAATTTTTATATACTTAATTTGCAATAATAGTTGATTTATTTTTTAATTTGAGCTTTTGTTAATATGATGACAACATATTGATAAATAGTTGATTTATTTTTTAATTTGAGCTTTTGTTAATATGATGACAACATATTGCTAATAGCTAATTTTTCTCTATTAACGTGCAACGTGCTCCAATTTTATTTTTGTTTTGCATGAAATAAATTGTTGAAAAATATGATTTACAATTATTTTTTAAAAAATTCATTAAAAATAGGAATTTAATTTGTTCATTAAAATATTAGTATCATTGAAAAGATTAATTTTTGAATTCAGTATGATGTAAAAATCAATTTTCTGCTGTAATACTTTTGGAAGTTATTGTGGAAAAATGCCAAAATTTCGCTTAATTTTTAATTAATTAAAATTTTAATTAAAAATTCAAAAAATCATTCTGAGATGCACATTCCTGGCCACCAAAGTATACACATGCCAAATTTAGTAGTTGTAGGTAGAAAGGTGTGGCCTGTACAGCACCAAAACACACACACACATTGAGCTTTATTATAAGTATAGATTACTGAAATTCTTTCTATTATATTTTCATTCAGTGATGTACACTATAATCCTTCGAAGTAATTTTTTTAGTATATTAGCAGTTCCAAATCTAATAAAATGAAACAGACAAGTTTATACAACTTTTAAAAATCTAGGATAATATACTTTTAAGTTATAAGTTGAATGAATTTTATACAGTCATTTATAATAAATGACTTTTTATACAATAAATATTCTAGACACACCAACTTTTAAATAAAAAAAAAATTTATCTTCTGCAAGCAAATCTGACTGAGTTATAAATATCACCATTCAATCAATAATTTCCTAATTTTAGGCTAATTAGTTTGTAGGAAATTCTGGATGTTGATTAATGTACCTTCTTTGAGATGGTCAATGGGGTGAATTAAAATCGCACACTTTTTATAAGATAGAAATATTCAAGTTTTCATAATGCACTCTATTTTAAGACACAATAAAGTTGATTTTTCTTTTTATTTAAAATGTTAGTATTTCATGAATATTTAACTAAATATGATTTATATGACTAAAGATTTACATAAAAATATAATATTCATAATTTATCAAAATATTTATTGATTCAAACTGCATGAAATAGTATTATTAATCTCATTAAGAGTATCTTAGATGTAACCTAATATTAACTATTTATAATTTAGATATTGTGACCCAATTAGAGTTGGTATATTACATGTATATGAACCTTATTTGCCTAAAATAAAACGGTATTAATGAATTAACCATAAAAATAATTTAAAAGTTTACAGAAAGTTTTTTTTTTTTTCACTTATTTTCCTAAAAGATTATCATACAAGTTTATTTCATTTTTTAGAGACATACGCTGAAAATTACACTTTTCTAGGTTTAATTTAGAGTAAAAGTTAATTTAATCTGAACTTCTGTCAATATGATGTCAACATACAGATAAAAGCTAATTTTTTTCCTTGCAGGTGCAATATGCTCGTGTGAGTTCAATCCTATTTTTATATTTTGTAAAATAAAGTTTTGGAAAACATATGTAAAATATTTTTGAAAAATGATTAAAAATAGAAACTTTATTTATATGTTAAAATATTGGTATTTTTTAAAAGATAATTTTAAAAATTTTAAAATGATGTAAAAATTATTTTTCTATTGTAATATTTTTTGGATGTTATCATAATTATAACATTTTGCTTAATTTTTAATCAATTAAAATTCTAATTAAATTTTTTAAAAAACTGCTTTGAGGTGCACATTTCCATTTTCTAAAGTAAAATATATATGCCAAGTTCAGTAGCTTTAGGTCAAATAACACAGCCTATAAAGGACCATCTAAAGATTAAACAAAATAATTTTTCCATGAAAATAACTTTACTTACTTAATTTTATTATCAATGTGCAATACCCAACCATCACAGCCCTTTAAAATTTCTACCTGTGGGCTTCTAAAATTATCGTTAGTTATAGTGTATTTTCTGGCAACTCTTTGACATTTTAAGGCTTCTGAAACAATATCCCATAATCGTCCTCCTGAAATACATAAAATTCTTGAAGAATAGCTAATCAGAAAATAAAAAATAATAATAATAAAATAAAATTTTAAATCAGTTATAAATTATTAAAATATTTTTATTGATCCTGAATTTCCTAAACCTGATCCTAAACTTCAGATAAAATGTGTTTCCCCCCCCCAAGCATAATTAATTTGAAAGTGAGTAAAAATAAGCTTTTCTTGATACTTAGATCTAAACTGAATAAAAGAAATCATTATTATTTCTATATTTGTCAATACATCTGGCCTTAATACTATGTAAATGATATTATAGATTTTAATCCAAGTAATACAAAATGCATAATATTATGCAGTACTAGGGACTTTTTAATGAGATAACAACAAATGCTGATTAGTAAATGTAATGAAGATATAATAAAGATGAAAAGCAGATAGAGAACAGGTAACGAAAATATATAAGAGCACTTTTTCACTAAACACATAATACCAATGATTAATCATCAGAAAACAATTGCTAAAGGTATGCTTACTGCAATCAGCAATTGATGGCATGTTAGTCTGTTGACTATATTCAACAATGGCCTGCAGTCAAGACAAAAAAATTACAAATGGTAGGTGGTAAATACACAAGAATCCATATAAAATATTTATTCATATAGCCATGAGGCAAAAAAAAAAAAAAAAAAAAATACTATTAATTACAAGATATTATTTTCAAAAAGAGGTGGAATGTCTGATTTCACATGATAATTTTTTAAATAGTCAAAATAATATGGTACTATATTTGTGGTTCAGAGCAAAATTATTAATAAAATAGGAATTAATCAAATTTTAAAGTTCCACTTTTAAATGTCAGTAAAATTCTTACAAAACACGCACACACAAAAACAAAAACTGTAAATATGAAGAATCGTCCACTTCTTTTTTACGACGAGAATTATGATATCCAAGCTGACTTTTGAGCTCAGTAGAAGAGATTATCAGGTGGCGATGTTGAAAGCAGTGAACATTTCTTCACTTTCCCCAAAAATCAATGAATTTATATATCAATTAAGACTGAACACTTTTATTTCATATTCACTTAGTAAATTCACTAAAAACTGCAGTAGTTATAAACTTATTCGTAATTATTAAATATGTTATCAATATATGCATTAAAACTACTTTAAGTCAAAAATATTTATTTATGTTCTACCAAGAAGAGACCACAGTTTGTTTTGAAAACTTGATGCCGGAAGAAGAACTAAATCTCCATGTTTCTCCCACTTAGAAGGTATGTCATCCAGAAGAATTTTATCTAATTTTAATTTTTCAATTTCATTTAATAAATTGTTTTTCAAATTCACATAAGGGCTCAAGCATTTTTTTCTCTCTTTCGTCATTTTAATTAATTAACATTCATATTAAATCAATTAAATATTTCTATATTATTTGATCAAGAAAGAAAAAAAGCATTATCAGTTTTAAGCATGTTAACCAACATTATTGTAAACAAATCACAACACGGCAAGCAGACGAAACAAAAATTTTCAAAATATATGAAGTGATATTCTTTTCACTTCTATTCTTCAATAATGTAAGTTTCTTTTCCGAAAATTTATTATAACTACTCATTTTAATTTGATACTAACATCAAATGAAACTGACTCAAAAAATCAAATAAAGGATCATTTTTTAATGTGAACCCGACTACAGTGAAATAATATTTTGAACTAATTATTAAATAATTATCGATGAACTTTTAGTAAAGCCTTCATATCGATGTATCGATTACTCTTGTGTTTTGTTTTTTATTTTTAATTTGCTTTATTTTGTGCCCGAACTCATTCTTGCCGTTAAACACAAGTATATTTACATATACAAAATGTCTCAAATTCAAAGTTTACGAAAGCAAGTATTACAGCTTCGACAGGAAGCTAATATTAATCGGATTCCTGTTTCCCAGGCATGCGATGAGTAAGTTAAGTTAAATTCTGTCAGCGCGATTGTTACAAGGTGGGGCATCCACTATTTTTAATGTATATCATTCGAAACGAATTATTGTATTTAAGACTGTATTTTCTATTGGCTGTTAAATCCAATAGAAAAAAATTAAACAATTTCTGCTGTCAGATTTTTCTTTTTCTTTTAAATGCTATTTTGTTTTTTTTTTTTTTTTTTTAAAAAAACAAGCTTAGTTGGAAGCATAATTTGGTTAGACTAACAAGCTTTAGACTTAGGTTAGACTTAACAAGCATAGTTTGGTTAGACTATTTCTTCCAATGTTTTACCTGTTCATGTTTATCCCAAGTTACATTTTTTTATTTTTAAACATAACTTTTCTTATAGTTGTGGAGTTTTGGACATTATTGTATAATTTATATAATATTTTAATAAAAATTATTCGAAAAATAAATTTGTGAATAATTTTATTTGTATTAAAATTTTCAAATAGAACTTAATTATATATAGTGTGTTATAACATGAAGATTTGAAATCATCTAATTTCTTTATATATTTGTTAATTCATTATATTTGAGTTTAGAATTTTGGGACAATATCAATTCAAATCTTCCAAGGCTTTAAATAGTGAATAATTAGTTCATTTTCTTTTGTGTGTTTTAAGTGGAAAAACAGGAGAATTGTGCTCAAGATTCTTGTCTAAATGGAAAAAAATCTAGCCAAACCTATTAAACTCATCAAACTAATATAATGAAAAATAAAAAGTTAACATATTTGACAACTTATAGTCTTTAAAAAAGTGATAACCTGGCACAATTTGCTGCTGTATACTCAATTCTCCTGTAAGGCCCTTTTTAAGTATATCAGTGCTAAAGCCTGATGACTGAAATTATGAAGGGGAGGGACCAAAATTGCAAGTAGTTAAGAAAATTTATTTTCCATTTAAAATTATATTGCTATTAAAATTTTTTGCTGTTTTAAAACAACATGCACACTGAAAATTAAAAGTTTTTACCCTTAAACAAAGGAGTTGTACTCATTTAATAGATCTTTACTTTGTTGTCAATTACTAAATATATGATCAATTTCAATAACTTTATCTATCAATCTGATATTGTAGATATCATTAGGTCAGAAGCAGCATAACAATTGGTATTGAAGGAGTAATTATAAATGATTGATAAAAACAATTCAAAATAATACTTATCTTTTATTATCATAAAATAATTTTAAGAAACATGCTCATATTAATGGAAATACATTTCCTTTACATGCATATTTAAAAAAGTTGACAGTTAATAAAACAAGTAAAAGGGAATAAGACCAAGAAATATTGTTTGCTGTTGAGGAGATTATTGGGAAAATTGTTTAGACACCCACCAGTATATCATTTTATCAAATTAATATATGTTTAATATTTACAATTTGGTTGCAGAAAAAGGGGGGGATCCATTCCATTCTGTAAGATAATTCAGTATAGAATGTTAGTAAATGTTATAAAAAATAAATTTTAAGCATTAGAATTTTTTTAAAATATGCAATCATATAGCAAATATTATAAAAGAATAATTTAGACTGGGATCTTATTGAAATTACTGTTGTAATTAAAAATCTCTCCACTAGATTTATAATTTCATCAGAGTTTGAATGTTACTTTAAAAAATTAAAAACACTAAAATGTTTTTTGAAAGGGAAAAAAAAAAACATTTATAGTTATTTTAATGCAAGGAAAATTGCCTTTATACTTTCTCACATAACTAATATAGAGAAAGTATTGTAATCGTAAAAAATTTGAACTTGAGAATTTGATTAATCTCCACATTTTAGTCCTCCCTGAGTTTGCAAAACACATTTTTGGAAAATGCCTATCTGTCTGTGATAAAGATAACTCAAAATCAGTTTGAGCTAGATGGATGAAATCCGGTATGCAATCTTTACAGTCTGTAGATTTCTATGAAATTTTGAGTAAAATCCTGTCAAAGGAAGTCTGTCTATTCTTCTACTTAAATATGTTAACATAATAACTACAAAACAAAGAGAGCTAAATGGATTAAATTCGATACTCAGAATTAACGTCTATAGTCTATACACCTAGCAAATTTTGTGCCAAACCCTACAAGGAGTTGACAATCTGTACTTCAAAAGCATGCAAACACGAAAACATGATGACTTGAATAAATCAAATTGTGACTACAGTATAGTTCCATGTTAAATTTTTGTTTCAGTCAGCTGGAAAAACTACAATTGAAATACAAATTCAATTTTCAGATACTCTTAACTGCATGTCGAGCCAAGGCTCATGGGACCTGTTCAGTAAAATTATTAAATTTGTGCCGATGGTTAATGTTTTTTAACTATTGTATGCTGTTGACATGTAAGATGTACTCTGGAATAACATGTTTATTAGAGATTATGCAAGAGACCATTCCCACTGTTTTATTTCATGAATATTAATAAAAAAGTTAAATCTTTTTGTTCAGAACAAGACAAGAATGGAATTTATTTTTGATTAAATTTTAATAATATTAATAGATAAAATTCATTTATACTTTCTTTATTATAACTTCAGTATAAAATTATTTTATAATTAAATATAAAATTTTATTACCTGCATGTCTGCTTATTTTAAAAGCTGCAGCGCCTTTATGATTATGAAACATAACAGTTAAATATAATAAATTGATATAAAGGATTTATTTATTGTCTGATCACATGTGTATTTGTAAAAATTATCAGTTAATTCCCTCAATGTATCATTTTTCAAAACAACTGTCTGCAGAACAACGATGGAGAAATATTTAACAGATTTGGAATCACTAGGAAATGTAAATAAAATGTATTAATATATAAAAATTTAAAGTATTACAGAAATTTGATCTGAATAGTTTAAAAAATGTAAAGCATTTAATTATTTTCAGAATTCTTCCTGAATAACTATAATATAGAATATGTGATAAAATTTATTTCATCCTAATGTATCATCTATAGACACTTATAAAATATTTTTATTTATTTCACCTAAGTATATATATATATATTTGAAAAATTTTCTTTTTTTCTATTTTAGTTTAATGAAATTCTGTATGGAACATCAAAAATCGGATGTTCTTGTGATTGGCATATCTCAATCTGAAAATCCTTTCAAGGAAAATAAAGGATGTACTATTCTTTGAATCTTGGATGCTTCCACAGTATCTCCAAAAACAGAACTTTTGTTATTTAAAAAATTACTTTTAGCATTTATTATTTGAAATGATTGGTTACATTCTTGTTTCTAAAACCATAAATGATAGCCATTCCATCTTTTGTCATTGTTGTATAAAAGTGCCTTTGTATAAGAAAGCTTTTTATATTTTTGCATTCATTTCATTTTCTTTTCTATTTTTATTAAGTTTTTTGAACATGAATAGATATGATATCAATGCATAACTATATTTTTATCTGTAAGAAGAATTTATTCACTGAAGATAATAAATCATTTTAATAATATAGTTATTTTTTATTACTGAAGTATCATATTTAGACATTTAACTATCCAAGATGCTAATTACTTTGCTGGTATAATTTTTAGCTCATAGAAATGAGCTTTTATAGTATGACACTTAAAGATTCCAAATAATGTAGATTATTTTCAAAAGAAAATTTTATCAACAATATTTTTGTTAAAGGCTCATTGCTATGTATAAATTTAAAATACCTGTTAAAAACTATGTAGCATTTTGCCTGTGCTTTGCAACATTTATTTTTTTTATATAGATAATTTAAAATTTTGTCAATTTCAAATATATTTGAAAATTAACAATATTCAAAATGTACTATTTATTAGTAAAATGAATATTATTTTGATAAAACCACATCTCCATGGAGAATTTTAAAACTGTAATGCAAATATTACTAATTTCATTTAAAAATTAATATATAGCAGGAAATTTCATGTTCTAAATATGGTGTATTCTTGATAAATTAATGTGAATCAATTTCAAACGAGGCAAATAGAACTGTACTTGCAAGTCGCAAACTAAACAAATAAAATTGAGTTTCAAATCATACTATTACCAGGCTACTGCAACCTCCAGAATATCATAACGAGTATTTTAAACAGTTTGAAAGATCAACTAATTTACTGATGTAGGTTAACAGTTACAAAAGAAGAAAAAAATGAAATTCATTCTGAAAATCAGGTTAATTATTTAGTAAATGTTATTTTATATAATTATTTTCAGAACTAGTTTTAAATGTGTATTTAATATCACTGAGCAATAGCATGAGTCAATTTAACAGAAGATATAGACTTGCATTAAGATGAATCTATTGATTTTGGAAAAAAGTTATTTAATATCAGTTTTAAGCAATAATATTAAAAGGCAGGTTAACTGATTACTTTGTTAATGCCTCTATTTAAAGTAGATTAAATATTTTAGGATGGATGTAATTTGATTTTGGGATCAAATACAAACAACTATTCATTAAACATCCATCATACTAACATTAAAGGAGACTAAATAAATCTTAATGATCTCAAAACTAAGCTTGGTATTAAGAATTGGGTTACCCAAATGATAGTTAAGGCATTCATATATGTGATTGTTAAGGCAATATTTTCCATTTGATGCAATACGACTTCTAGGAATATGGAGCCATCTCCATCCAAAATACTCCATTGCAGTTAATCAGATAAAATCTAATTTTCGCCAGCTCTTGATCCCAAGAAAATTCTTGCTGAGATGAAACTACAAGTTACAACCTTCTATAACATATATAATATGGTATAGGAAGAAATCTAAATCAAAAACTTTTACTATTTTTAAAAATTCTACAATTTTCTTAAACTTTATTATTATTTTAATTTCAAATAGTTGGTCTCAAAGGAAGCATATTTAGCAAGAATGCACGATTTTAAGTTTATGATTTCCATTTTCATTCCACATGTACAATATGTATTGATAAGTAAATTATTTGATATAATATTAAAACAAGCGATCGTGCAATTTCTTGCTGTTATCTTTGCCTGCCACGAGGCTACTTTTAATGTCAAACTTTTGGTGTATATACATATATATCTTGGCTAATTAAAAATAAATAAATAACTTTAGTAGATTTCAGCCTTTTCTAGTTTGAAATACTAGAGAAGATACTTTTGGTCATAAAGATACCAAGTCTCAGTAATACTTCAGAACACATGAAAATAAAGGGTGGGAAAAAATTCCAAAAACAGGTATTAAAAGTGGCTATTAGTTCTCAATATAAAAATAATTCATAATGCATATTTACAAACAGCAAGAGGTATAAGGGCAGATATTAGCAATAGGCAAATATATATATAAAAAAATATTTATATTAGAGGTACTAACAATAGACAAACATTTATTTATTTCTGTAAATAAGAAGTTCTTTTATAAATATTTCTATATATATTGTATCATTTTCCCTGTGATTTAAAATGAATGCAGCTAAAATTTAGCTCCCTTATGACTATTTTTTGCAGTACCTTGTTCTGAAAAGAGCATCCTTTATTCTAACCCTCTACATTTATTTATTTACTTAAAAAATGCTAACATTACTTATACAAAAAAGTTAAAATGCTTTTTTAGATAATCATTCAACACTGGAGTAATGGAAAATATTTTTATTTTTTATTGGAATTGGAATATTTATACAATAGCATTAAAAGAGTTTGGCAACATTTTGCTCTGTACAAGATATTTTATATCAAACATTCAAATACAAAGGAGCAATATTAAAATACATTAAAATAAATGCACAAAAATGCAAAAACCTGAGAAAAAGTTACTCAAAAATACAAATTTTAATTGAATTTTGTACAATTCTGGCAGCATTAAAGCAATGTAAAAATGTATACAAATTAGGAAAAGAAAACTAGTCCATATTGTTAAAGCTTGGACAGGTGTATTATCTTCTATTTACCACCCTGTTTACAAAAAAATACTTATTAAACAACAAAATAAAAAAAAAAGGTTCCATCAGAAACAGCAAAAAAATATCTTGAACATTTCGATAACTGATTAATAAAACATTTAAAATGTTTGAAATTTTACAACTATTCTATAATTTAATAAGCAAAATATACAAGATATAATGATGATCAAAAATAATGAGATGCACAGATTATTAAAGAAAATGGTGATGAAAAAAAAAACTAATAAAAATTTATACACATAATAACACCTCTAATGCATTCACCTCCCATCTGGCAATATTTGTCTAGGAGCACCATATGGTGTCATTCCTCTCTGTGATGCACCTTGATTAGATCCAGACTGTAGTCCTATAATAGTTTTACCCATTTCCAATTTTTCTTTAGAAAATATTCTCTTATTCTCATCAGCAACTTTAACACCAATTGTAGGACCATCAAAAGCCTTCTTCTTAGCCTATAATAAAAAGTTTACCAAAAAAAGGAAGTTAGAAATATAGTTAACAAGTTCTAAAACAAATATTTTTCTTTAAAAAAAATTCAGGGATACATAAGATTAATTTTTTAACTATTTCTAATTAATATTATTTATTTATCAAAATTTCTTCAACATGTTTTAAAACTCTTACTCTCTAAAAAAGTCAAAAGCATATCTTTTCCATTTTTTTGAGTTTGGAAACGATTAATGCAAAAAATAAATTACCATTAAAAAATTGAAATAAAAAATTATCTTAAATCTCATTAAATTAAGTAATTGAGGAATTATATTAATACTAATTATAAAATTCAGAAATCATGTTTTTTAAACAGAAAATATCTGTTGCAAAAAAAAAAAAAAAAAAAAGTTTACTACACATTACCAAAACAAGTAGAATTCGATTGTAAGACAGGTGAATAATGTAATTTTTTTTCTCTATAATCTTAGATAATAAAAAGAACACTAAGAATGACTTTATTTATATTATAAATAGAGATTTATTATCCAAAGCAAATTATGAATGCTTAAAATGAATTTGTTCAAATACAGCAATTAAATATATTAGGTTTACATGCATGATTATTTTAATACAATGTAATGACACATAGCACAGCTTCCACTGCTACATTGACCCGACACTGTTTATAGTTTTTTTCTTTCTCTCATATACAAAGAAATTGTACTGTTATCAACAACAAAAAATAAAAGATCGATTATTTCTATGTTTTAAACTTGTTAAGTTCTTTTTAAACTTTTTAGCATTTTTGAAATTATGTTTTGTCTGTGAATGAAATAGATCAAAAATATTGAGCTGGAGGGATAAAAAAATTTAAATAATGAATCAAATTTAATAGGCGATTTTTACATCAAATTTGTAGATTTCTATTAAATTTTGAATAATTAAGAAGGAATGTATGTATGCATGTGAACACAACTAAAAATATGAATCGCAGATAAGATTTGACACGATTTATTAGAATGTAAATCTGTATAAAATTTTGAAGCAAAGCTATTAATGGTTTGCCTGTCTGCCAATCCATATATTCTTGTGTGTATGAGGATAACAGCTAAAAAACAATGATAATTCCGAAGGAGGGGGTCAGACATTCTACTAGTGGATGTTATAATTTACGAGGCTTAGCCATTTTTCTCTTTACCATTCAAGATACAATCAGAAAGTGTAGATTCTAAAAGGAAATTAGAGATGTATCAAACTGAGATGAGAAAATCTATGGGAGAATATTCTCATTGATTTTTGCAAGAGTTCTAAAAGAATTTTTTTAAAGCATTTTTCTAATTTATTGTTTATACAGATATGAGTGATTTAAAAGAAAAGAAATTCATTGACTACTCTATTAACTTAAAAAATTTAATACAATTAATTACATTTTATACTATGAAGACACATTTTTATTTTTTAATAGTTTTTGTGAGGTGAAAAGAAAAGAATTACAATAATTTACTAGACCCAAGATTTAATTTAAAATTAATTCTCTTGGAATAAACAATTAAAATATAATTTTAAAAATTTAAAAAGAAACTTATCAATGATTATGGAACAAAATGCTTTAAATGTAAAACTTATTTAAAGGCAATTTCGTTACTTACCATTCCACCAAGTGCAAAGATGCAGTTTACAACCTGAAATGCAATATCAAAAAATTAATTCCAGCTGTTGGTCTATAGTTTAAAAAAAACCTTAAAACTATAGTTTTTTTTAAAAAAACTAAGTGAGATTTAGTTATGGTAAACATTTTGATTATTTTTGAAAATAATATTTGGTCACCTAGTCATTATCAAAAAAAAATTGCCATGCTACTTTTTAAAAAATTTAGTCTGCAAATTTCTTTAGTCTAGCATAATCACGTTAACTGTTTATTCATGTTTACCTTGTTTCGAAATAGCTAGTATGCTGTAAATCTCAATAAAAACTTTGAAAGAAAAAAAGACATTCAATAAGTGAAAATAAATCTATAGACTCAAATTATTTAATTATATCAATAATCAAGTTGTTTCACTCTTACATTAAAAAAATATTGGAAGCATAGCAGCCATTTATGGTATAAATGACAGTCACATATTTCAAGCAGAATTACATATCTTTTTTCTTAAAAAAAGATAAACAGTAGTCAAATTTATCAATCACTTATAAGAACTACAAGAATACACAAAACTTACTGTATACAGATTTTTCTTTTCATACAAATCATTAACTTGAAATAAATCATGCCTTTTTAATCCATACAACTCGCAGCCTTTCAGAAACATCTCCAGATTTTCTCTCTATTGAAAACAAAACACTTTATCAAAATTAAGGTATAAATTTTATTAGAAGTTAATATTTGTTCATTATTTGCAAAAATATATTTAAATAATTTTTCTAGCTTTAATAAATCCAAATTTCTCAAATATTTCCCTATTGCATACTCATAAAAACAGCAATGAAAAATAATTCGTGTAATTATTTCAAAAATTTCTGTTTCAGGCTTTATAATAAACAGAAACTTGAATGCACCATTAAAAAGATAATTAGTAGTTTGTATCTAAGAACTCCATTTTGTTCATTCTAAATTTTATTTTAATGAGAGAATACAAAGTACTTATAACATAGAAGGTTATAAACAATGAATGGAGGGAAAAAAAACATTGTCAGTGGTATTTATCCTTAAAATATTATAAGGCACTATTTCTTCATATCAAATATAATTAGATATACTTGAAGCAGATATTAATATGCAAATTAATATCTGAATGTTTAATTAAATGACTAAAAGTTATTAAAAATTATCTTGGCTTTTTTTTAATTAAAAATTTTTTACAACATCTATTAAGACTAATGAAAATTAATAAATATTTTTCTTACCTCCTTAAAAGGAGTTTTCATTGTATTTATTTTTGGCACTGTTCCAGGCTGAAGCCTATTTATTAATCTGAAAAATTCAAGGTAAGAAAGTTGCACATCAAGAAGATTTTCATAAAAAGTTTAAGGTTCAGGAAAAAAAATATATTGCAACAACATTAAAATTTGAAAATTTTCATATAAACAAATCAATTTATTAAAATAAAATAAATTTAAATAGATAAATTTAATATATAAAAAATATGCTTGAAAATTAAAATTTAAGCAATTAAAAAATTTATTCATATTCAAAATATTTAGTTTTCTTCTTAGATTTTTAAAGGTACTGATCTTTAAAAATATTTTACAGCATTTTTTTCATAACGAATATAATTAGATACATTTGGAGCATATAATTAATAAATAAGTTGATATATGTTAATAAAGTAACTAAATTCATTACAACTTATTCAAAAAAATTAATTTTGTGCTTTTTATTTTAAAAATATTATTTATAATATCTGTAGATTAATGTTTTTGGCTCAACTTCTTGAAAAAATATTAGATGCCTAAATGGAAAAGTTATTATATAATACAAAATAATATGCTTGTATTTTTTTCAATTTAGTTGTCAATAACATGAGGTTATTATTATGAGAACATTATCTTATTTTTATTGCAAAACAAGGTAAAAACTTCTATATTGAATCTCAATTAGCATTTTGATAAATCATTAACTTTCCCCACATTTAAAGATAATTTGGTGCAAGAAATGCATTAAGTAAATGTGACAAAATAAGAATTTTAAATCTGTAATTTTAATAAATTTTTATATATAGTTGCAAATTAAATTAAATATAAACATGTCATCTATACAAAACTCAAAACTATTACAAGACATTATAATTAATATTTAAATATTAACTGTAATATTTTTACTTTTTAAAGAACTAATTCAAACAAGCTACAAGCAAAAAGCATTTATTTCTTGAATTCAAAAGATAGCATTTGACAAGAAGACTCTTATTCAAGTGCACAATATTCATGCTTATTCTGCCACATATTCATGCTTATTTAAAATATATTAAAATAATTCTTTATTGATATAAAAAGACTTATTGACATTTACATTCCTTCTTTCATTTCTCCTG
Source organism: Argiope bruennichi (assembly GCF_947563725.1). NCBI lineage: Eukaryota > Metazoa > Arthropoda > Arachnida > Araneae > Araneidae > Argiope > Argiope bruennichi. The sequence continues at coordinate 48,249,229 of NC_079152.1, read as the reverse complement.
AATTAAAATACTCAGTGAAAAAAAAATTATATTTATGTGTAGCACTTTCTTTGTTTATATTTTTCACTAATACTTATCATCATAGACTGCCATTTAAAAATTAATTTTATTTAATTAAAATTAATTTTCCAGATTTTTGAAAAATGCCATAATAAATATTCTAAATACTGATTCAGTTGGTTTGTATGTAATTTATTCTAAACAGATTCTGTTCTTCTTGAAGGGGAAAATAAAAGAAAAGGTAAACCAGATTTTTTTTTAATGCACAAACATGCCAACATGATCAGTTTGCTTTGCATTCTAACAACATTTTATTACTTATGGTTGGACAAATATGACTATACTTGGGAAAAAATTATTATTTACAGAAAATTGCAGTTATACTCCACTTAAAAATAAAAATCCTGAAAAATATTACAAAAAACTGCTTTAATTAAACTTCAAGAAGTCAATCAGTTATAGGCAACTAGGCAATACTTATCAATATAACACATCCTTAAAGAAAATCAATAGTATTGACAGTTTATTACATTTTCTGTGCATATTTTTAATATTAATGTAAAACAGCTATTTACAGTGCATTTTTTTGTAGATTGGATCAAACAATTGGATACTGTGATCAACTGGATACTAATCTTCAACTACCATAGACCTGATTTTATATAACATAAAGAGGTTGCAAGTTTTAATATCATAAAGGATAAAACATTTTTATACTATCTGCTCTGTCAAAGGATCAAAATTCCTTTAACACACACACAAAAAAAGAAGAAAAAAAAAAAAAAAGACTCACTATAATACACCTTAAATGGGTACTATAATTTTTTTTTCCCCAACACTACTGCTCTTTTGCATTTGTAAAATATTCTAAACAAAATAACTAAATCTATAATAAAATTATTATCTCAAAATATTTAAATATAATGCTGATATATAGCCATTTGAGAAAGCAAGGTCAGAACAATTTTTAAGGAGTAAATGGAAATAAAATTTTTGCAAAAAACAAATTTAAAGAAAAATCTCAATGCTAACAATGAAATTAGTTTTGAAATCATTTTATACCATTATAGAAATTCTTAATATAAAATAAAGTAAATTATATTACATTGTCTATTTTTCTACATTTAAGATGAATTAAGATATTATCTGAGATTTTAGGTTTATTAATTACAATTCAAGCAATATAATTTTTCAAGTTCAAAATAATTTTTTAATAAAAATATTTACATAGCAGAATTAGTATAATGCCCATAGAAAATAAAGAGAAATATCTACAGGAAATTTAGGGGAAAAAAAAACTAAATTCAACTTTGCTCCCCCCCCCTCTGACACATATAAGCACTGCACTATTCAACAAGGATTTTCACGACATTTTTAAAAAAATTCTCAAATACCAGTTAAATAGATGACAGTTAATACAAAAACCTACTTACGTGCACAAAGCTAATCCATCTTTTAACACATTTGCAAAATCAATTTGATCTTGCACACCCTTATCTGAACCTGGAGGATCCAGATTTAACTGTGTGACATCTCTTATCCACTTCAAGGCAACAAGAGCATCTTGTATATGAAATTTTGCTTGAGCCTAATAAAATCAAATCAAATTGTTAAGCAACTGTGAGCTTAACAAACTGTCAAATTCTAAAATTCCAAGCATTTAACCACTGTATATTTTCAGTTAAAAGCACATAAAAATTACACTATAAGCAAAAAATTTTTTCTTCAAAAATGATATTGCTTAATACCATAAATTTTATTTATTTTTATTTAAAAAAAACAGTTTCTATTAAATAACACTCAGAAGCAATTTTTCTTTATATATATAAAATACAGGAAAATAAAATTTGCTAATATTAAATACATAATATGAAAATATAACACATAATAAAAGTATAAGATGGAAGTAAATATTTAATATAATAATATTAAGTAGTTAAATATACTGCATAAATAGAACTATTCAATAGATGAATTAAATGAATTTAGAAATATAAGTAATGTATTTCTTAGAATACATTAATATAGCAAATTAGAATAAAAATCATTAAGAATTAAAAATCCATCTATTTCTGAAGTTTGGGCAGAGGAAGATAGTAATAATCAATTTTTGTTTCTTTGTTATGTATATAAAAACACTAATTTTTTAAAAATTTCTTCTGCTAATATTGGACACCAGTAGCATGCATATTTTCTATTATTTAAAGATAGTAATAAATAAAGCAAAATATATCAATATGCACTGATAATAATTGAATCAGAACTTTTAAAAAGAAAATAAGTGCTGAAAATACATTACATCCACTAAATGTGTACAATCATACAGACATTTATTAATAGCTATAAAGAAAGGAATCAAATTCACAATGTAGAAAAAAAAAATTTAATTTAAAAGATAAGAAAAAAAATATTTTTCATTCCTATAGAAAATTGATTCTGTATTTGCCTGCTTCTTTCAACTACTGATTCAATTACATAAAATACTTTAATAAGTTTTATAAAATTTAAATAAATTGTAGAAAACTTATTTAAATGAATTCAACTTTTTGATAATATTATTTAAATTACACAATATAAATATAAAATAAATATTCAAAAGTTTATATTATATATATAATACACATATTATATATATATATAATACACATATTATATATATATATAATACACATATTATATATATATATATAATATAAACATATTATATATATTATCTATTAAAATAGAAAACTAATATGTATACTATTCTTAATCCCAAGTATTTTCAGTATCATAAGAGGACCGCATTTTTGTAAAAATCTCAATCAAATACTTGTTTCATGGCCATTTAACATAAAGAATACTGAATATTATTTAATATAAAGGTAACAAAAAATTGAAGCCATTATGAATTTATTTTAAAGGCACTTATAAAAATAAAAATAAACAATCGAAACTAATTAATTAATGATAAAGGGAATTTCGAAGTAAAATGATATAGGAAAAAAAAAATTGAACCAAAAAATTGCAAAAAGTAAGCGAATGCAAACTTTTACTACTTTATTAGGAATGAACAGCATGAAATACTACAATCAACACTTTGCTATATTAACAATTGAAATAATATTTTTTAAAAAATAGTTTATAATTATTATAACTTTTCATCAGTTACACAGTGGTTGTAAAAGGAATAAAGTAAAATTTACAAACGATTAACAGGTAAATTTAATAAAATCATTGAAATTCTTAATAGAAGAAACAATTACATAACATATTATATTAGTTAAATATATAATTACAATTTTAGCTACACTTATTAAAATTTAAATTATGCCAAGCTCATAAATATATATTTTCAACAGAAAATAAAATTTAAAAACTGTAACAATCAAAGATAATTGTAACTTTTTATTTCAAATGATGCACAAAACGAACTTTTCTATTTAAAAAAATTTCAAATTCTGAAAAATGATGAGCAGTCAAAAAATTTTCTTTTATGAATATCAAATGCAAAAAAGACCATCTCTTGCTCAGCGTAGTAGGCACGGCACCGCTCACTTAGATACTAACCACCTGTTAATACATGCTTTCGAAAACGCAGACAAAACAAAGTTTTTAAATAAATACCTTTAGCATGCAGTCTCTACTTAGACCATATGCTGGTCCTTGATACGCCATAATTAAACAGAATATTCTCTTGCTTTAAATGTAGATTCAATGAAAATTTTCACTAATTTCAGCAGCACTTAAAACTTGCCGGAGAAACACGAAACGCTCGTTCAAACTTTTCAGCGGGGAAACTTTACTATTTCCCAGAATTCAATTCTTCTAAGATGGGAGGGGTCGTCGTAGAGGGCGCTACTAGTGCGAAACTTTATTATGCATAAAGAGAATCACAGCAGACATGGTTTGCTGCAGTATCAGTTTTGTTTTTCGTCGTTTCCAGAAGTTTACGAGACGAAGTGTGATAATAAATTGAGAAGAAAAAGGAGATCTTGACAATGAAAGGAACGTCTACTTTTACGTGTTTCCGGCTTAAAGGAATTACGAATTCGTTCTACAATGTAATTCTTAAATGAATAGATTCAGGATTTTTAAAAAATAATCTTACCGAAGAGTTCTTGTTGCAATTTAAAATGAAAACTGAAGAAAAAAAATACATAACTTAATTTTATTATGATTAATTCGTGAGCAAGAATGCATTATTAAGGAATCATTTTTAATTGAATTTATAAATCAATATCCGAAAACAGCAATATCAGTTTTAGTTATTTATTTAAATTCCAGATGCTTCAGGCGACCAGCCGGCTCGCCGGGAATACTGTTATATTTAATTTTAGATTAATCGTTTAGATGCCTTAATCGTTCATATCCATAATTTCATGAAATTTTCTTAGATTAAAATCGTATTATCTTTTCTTATTTAAGCTTCATTTTTGTGTGTGTATATTAACCTTTCTAATGGGATAGTCCCATAACATCAAAGTGCTATTAAAAACGCATATATATAGTTTATCAATCTGATTAATTGCGCGTTATTGTAACTTTTTTCTATGTCTTCTAAACAACAAAGGTGATAAACAGAATCCTTCTGCTTTAGTTTTCAACAACGAAAGAAAATCGCACAATGAAATACTGCATTTAATAATTAATATTTATGAAATAATGAAGGCAATAATGTAATTTATAGTTGGAAAACGCATTCTTATTTAGTTAATAAATGGATCAAATGGCTGGTGAGAAATTAATCATTTATAATTCAAAATAAAATTTTATTTAACCTTAAGATGAAGTAATCGTTTTTAATTTATAATTATGTTTGTATAAGAATAATTTATATTAAGAATTGTTTCTTAGGTCGTGGTGGCTTGAAAGCAGAATTTATCTTTAAAGAAAGAGAAACGTCTGTTCGAAACGAATTTTCGCAGGTGTTTGTCTATTGCACCACTTCAGTGACAGATTTAGGCATTCTGTGATCCCAAGCAGCCCTCATTAAGAAACTCCTAATTTAATTAGTTTCACATTACTACACATTTTTAACTTAATCAACATGTTAATAAATTTTTTCTGTTTTAGTGACTTAGAAAAAATGTATTCGATTATTTGGATGGATAAATGACTTAATTAAGAAACATTTTGAAAAATAAACCACAATTTTTTATTAATGATTCCTTTGTTTACAAATAAAATTACGTTTAATTATTATGATAGATTAAATGTTGTAAATGATAAAATAAATACAGTAATGAAAATTAATATTTTACGAGACATTTCTAATAAAATGTAACACACAAGATTAATGAACTTGAAAGAAAATGAAATTAATATTCTGATATGACTTAAATATACAATTAATTATATTTTAGCTTATTTAATAACCATTTTAATCTTTCTATACCAACACAAATTATTGTCTAGATATTTTGCATTTCTATTTATTTCTTTCACAACTAGGCTAATAACATTTTTAATCAGCCTCTCTGCAATCCTAGGCAGATGCTTAGTCTATAGAAAATTCGTCAATGCTATAAGCTTTTCTAAAAAAAAACAAAGAAACAATGTTTGATAGATTATTATGAACAAGATTAAATATTTCTCTTTTAAGCATGTAAAACTTACCATGCATTAGTATGAAAATCATTATATAGCATGTTTGTGCTCTTTTATGAATAATATTGAACCATTTGACACTTGATTTATTTAATTTTATTAATTTATTTATTGCAAGAATGAAGAATTTATCCAATGATTTTAACAATAATTTTGAATTATAATTAGATTCAAATCTTTTTCAATCGTGTTGACATCTTATGTGAGAGCTTTTAAAACTTGATATATTGTACATCTTAAAGTAAAGTACATTAAGGGATATGCAATTAAAATTCAAAAATCCATATGAAGAAACTTTTTACTGCGTTTAAAATCGTGTATTAATATGAATTACGTTTAATACTATATATTTTTGCTTTTTAATCAACAAGAATATTCTTTCTTCGACTTTCTGGTATTGTTAGGTTTTGAGCTTAATTTCGCAGGCATGGCTAACTTTCTTCCTATGTAGGATATTTTTTTCTATTCAAGACAAAGAGTCGAAAATCGGAACAATTCTTGTTAATTGAAATCCTCTAGACATGCGATACATACAGTAAAACTTGAGAATTTAAAAAAATTATTTTTTTATCTGATTTTCAAAAAATTAAATCTAGTTAATGTGTTTTTTATACGAGACATTTACTTGTTAATAAAATTTGAGATAATCTGAGGATCCAATTAAGGCCAAATACATGTTGTTGTTTTTTCAGTCCGTGAAAACAAAATCAATTTAGTCTTTTCTAATCCAGGCCGTTTGGTCACATAATTAAAATATATTCGAAACATAAAAGGAAATGCTAATTTTACCAATTATTTTTTTATTCAGTACTTTTTAAAGTAAAACTATATTTCTATGAAAGTTGGAGATTTTTTCCTTCTCCTTTTTACATTTTATTTTATTTTTTTATATATTACCTTGGGTGCGATAAGCCTTTTTCTTCTACATGCACATCAAGGACGATTAACGGTAAAGGTCATATAAGATAAATGCCATGAACTACCTGACCTGATGACACCAAATGAAGTGATGTCACTGATCAAATTATCCCTTATTAAAAACCAAGAGCTTAATTTCATCTTTAAGATGCAACAAGAATCCGAAGAATTTTTCTTATAAAATAACAATACTGCCAACGCATCCAGTATTACTTTTCATACCGAAATCTCGGCACTTGCTAGTCTCCTGTTATGATTAAACAGCAGACGCCAGGAATGTTTCAACTTCCGATCATCCTAAGCCACAATTTCATCTGCTTTTCCACTTCCTCCCAGATTCAGCAACCCCAAGGTCAGTGATCCATCAGTGACACAGTAACCAAGTTGATAAATACTCGATATCCAGCAGTGGTTTCGGAGTTGTATGTGTATAGACGCAGCTGCATTGTTACGTCTGTAGATGTGTTTCTTTACGACTGTGGAAGAAACAGACATAATAATGAATGCTGCAAGCGTATCTGACAATTTGGTGCCATTCCTCGTAATTTTTATTATTTTTGTAATGATGTTGAAGGATTGCATGTAATTTTTGCTTCAAATGGAATTGATAAATTTGAAATTATTTGTACATTTTCTTTTGATGGAATATTGGGACTAGGAGCTGATTAAAAATATACAAAGGTTTCCAGAATTTCTTTTGGAAAATGTAGAATTTGTTCGTGTAAAATAGAGTATCGTTTAAAGTTTGGAACATTATTATAATAGCATTCCTAATTAATTGCTAGAATTACTTTTACATTACGCTGTTTTATAATTCCAGCAAAATATGTTGATCTATAATTTAAAAGCTGTCCGATCATACAATTAAATAATATTTACATTGTGTTAAAAATTATGTAATTTTTTTACTATTTTGTTTAAAATTATTTTTAAATTTTATATTCAATTTTTTTTTATAGACGAAACATTGAAATCAACTTTAAAAAAAAAAAACCAATCGAAATTAAATGTTTTGTTATCCCAGTTTGTCAAAATTTATTACTTGAAACTACGTACATAAAGATTGAAATAAAAACCAATAAAAAATATCTGGTTTTGGAAATTGAGAAGGAGCAAGGCACTTGAAAATGCAATCCGGTTGTGGGGAATTTAAAGACAGAGTTTATTTTCATTGAAGAAGCATTGGTATAAGAGCAAGCGTCGGTTGCACATATCCCAATTTTCCAAATTTTTACAAGATAAAATAGGAAATTTTGCAAGAATAATGTTTATGGAGGGATTTTTCATTTCATTTCTAACATGAATTTGAAGCCGTATATGTTTTACATACGTAAATAATAATAATAACTGTGCTATACTTGTTATTTTTGCGAAAAGTTCTGTTTTCTTTTCATGTCGTAATATCTGGCAAATTGATAAAAGTGGTGTTGCTTATTTGGCGATGTTGTTTATTTATTATTAATATTTATTTATTTTCTAGAACAGACGAGAAAACTTTTATTTTTTCGTTGCTTTTGAAATTGGCATAAAACGCTACGTAGAAGTCTAAAATCTATACGCATGAGTAGGATTCTTGGAATAGGATAGATTTAAAAAATATTTTGGTCTTGAAATAACTCAATAGTAGGTTTAAAATTATTTTTCTTGGCTTAGTTTGGTGTAAGCATTAGTTGCGCAATAAAAATAAATTTATTAACACATTATGATCCAATGTTGTTGAAAAGAAAAATGTCAAATATAATATAGTAAAATTTTGCTTTACCAAAAATGTGACATATATGTATTACATGGAAGAATATTTATAAAATGTGTTGGGTGAAACAAAATAATACAGAAATATGTTAGATTATTAACATTTAAAAACAGAAATAATATATATATTATTTCTGTTTTTTAATTTCTGTCGTATATATATATATATATATTATTTCTGTAATTTAGACCATATTAACTTCATTCTAAAATGTTCTTTTATCCAGTTCCCACTTTTTATTCACTTAATTCTACACACACTCTATAAAACTCCTTATTTCAGCATTTTCTCACGCTTCGAGTGAAGGGATAAAAAACCTTAATGCTTACAACATTCTTTCAAAGATACCTAAGATTCCTTTGCCTAAATCAACACGCATCAAAGAAATTCCTATCAAATTCTCTCAGTAAAACCACAGAAGGGAAAAATCTTGGCATCATCGCGATGTAGACGGACGTATTTCTTACCATTTATTCTTTGCATTCAAATTAAACTTCCCGGGGAGAAATAAATCGAAGTTTTAAAATTTCAAAAATTTCTTCTTCTTGACCACGCTTCTGCTAAAATATGTTTACATATATTTGTTGATCAATTAAGATTAATTTTGAAATCAATTTTGATGATAAAATCAAATTTCATCCATCTAGGTGGTTACATTTTTATTATTATTCCTACATACGCAGGTGGAAAGAGATCTTTTCCTTTGAAAAGTTCATCCGAAATTTGATATTGATGTATTATTCTGGAATATAAATCACATACAAAATTTCATTTGTTTAGCTCATCGAGTTTTTGCTTATTTAGACTCTGTAATAGACGCATGGTTGTTTAGATACACAGACAGAATTTCATAAATATCTTTCCTTCTCGCAGTAGTTTTCTTTTTCTTTCAAAATTTTTATTTAATCTAAACACAGTCAAAATTTCATAAATATTTTTCCTTCTCAAGCAGAAATTTTCTTTTTCTTTAAAAACTGTAATTTAATAACGTTTGACGCAATCAAATACTATTTCAGCCACAAAATTGTATTTCTAGTTAAAATAAAACTATATTCTTTAAAATTGAAATTTTATTATTATTTTTTTTAATTAAAAGAACGGTTATGTTTAGTTTCGTTTTAACACTAAAAAAAAAAGAAGTCAATTTTTAATTTCTCTTGTTGTTTCAAAGATGGAGATTCAAGCCGTCAACTCTTTTGAAATCATCCAGCTAAATTTTGCCGTGGCATAACGATGAGCGAAACGAAGTAGATATATCTTAAGAAGATACCGTTGAAGATACCTCAAAAAAGAAGATGCCATTGCGATACATTAATATGTTTATGTATCTCTTTTAAGACAAACAAAAATAATTAAGATTAATACAATCGTCTGGGCGTCAATCATATTTCTTGACCACTGACGACGATGAGGTATAAAAAATCTTAATTTACTGCGGGCACTATTTTCCTTGGCAGCATCACTGGAATTTTGTTCTAATTATTGAACAAAAATCGTAAAATTTTGTAGATTACACTCTTGGGGGAGGAGGAATTATTGTATTCAGAAATTCAAATTTGAAAACGTTCAATTCTCTTTGGAATTTTTCTTCAAATTTGAACCAAGAGGGAACTTGTCAATCTACATTAGTTTTATTGATATTAATGTCATTTACATTAATGATACATCATAAATTTTTTAATAAAATATTATTTTTACTTTGAAACTAACTGTTGATAATTTTAACTGAAGAATGCGAGTATGGAAACGTATTTTCTGTTTATTTCTTCCTCCTTTGCAGACATAAAAAATAAATAATGTATTTATTTTTTCAGTGCTTCCTCATTAACAGATTGAAAGTGCTGACTGCGATCAAGGCCAGTAAAAAAACTTTTTTTTCTTCTTTAATTAATATGTTGACTCCAAATTTACTGAAATAAATTTTGATTTCCACATTCTTTCGAAATTTCCTTGGTTCAGGTTGACAGGCTTTATTGGCTGTGCAGGCTTTCTGGGTTTATGACTACTACTGAAGAACAATGCCTATGATGACAACTCGATTAAGAGAACACACCAAACCGCTGGTATGGTGTGGGAGCTTTCAAAGGGGGTGCCAGTTCAGGTGCCCTCTCGTCGTCTGACCGCGGCTCAAAATTACGAGGCACGTCTCAAAATAGCCTTAGTGTTTCTTAAAGAACGAGACGTTACGACCAACGAGGCCTTGAAACTTTGTTTTTAAAATTTAATAAATTTTCAAAAATGCTAGTAAATATGTTTTATAACAACTAATAATAACTGGATTATTTTTTGAACGTATGTTACGAGGATATTAAATTCATTTTGTTTGTCTTTGAACGTTATAATTGCAATAAAATTGAAATTCATGTTTTAAAAAAATAATATAAAGTAAGACGAATCAAGTTTAAAACATTATAATACTACAATGCTTTGAATTAGAAGTTGGAATTTTCTTTAAAGTTTTGTTTATTAATAATTTATTAACATGGCACGAAAGACGTGCTGGAATTGTTTCACTGACCTGAAACTTCATTATAAGAGTGCTCTTAGGACCCTTCCACCTAAGAAATTTATTTAAGTTTCTCATTAGATGACGTCTAGAATTAAAGGACGTCCGCGATTCTAAAGCGTATTCAAACGATTTTTGTGCTTTGATTTAATCACTAAGTTGACTTAATTATTTATTTAAATATAAAAAAAATGCTGTAATTTGATGCACAAACCAGACACGTCACTTCACATGAAGGGGTTAAGAATTTCTGATCTCTTAGTTTAGTCCTTTTCTGGTCCTCTTCATCAAGTTGAGAATACGGAGGAATGACCACTATCGTATTTCAAGGACAGGAAAGAAGAAAAGTTCTTTTTTCCAATTACAGATTTGGAAGACAGAAGATGGATTGCTTACGCTTTTTATGGTTCAAGGATGCATTAGCTCAACAACAACAATAACAAAACTTGAGAGGTGTTTGTTTTTCTTTTTTCATAAATTAGATGATTTCAAAATTCAAAATTGACTCATAGATAAACAAGCTACTTTACGTACTTTTTTAATTTCTCATATACGGATTATAAAGAAAATGCTAAACTCGGCAAAAAATTCGAACTCGAGATTTTAAAGAATCCCCACGTTTAAATCCTGCTTGAGCTAAAATATATATATATATATATATTTGGAGTTATGTCTGTCTCTCTGTGACGAAGATAAATCAAAAACACATTAATCAAGCTCAAAACTTGAGCCTGAAAAATGAAATTTGATTATATGGTCTTTAGATCAAATTAGTTGCTCTCTATCTAATTTCGAACAAAATCTCCTCAGAGAAAGTCTGTCTGTCTGTCTGGCTATCCGAATATAAGTTTACACGATAACTACAGAACGGAGAGATCTAGATAAGTAAAATTTGGCGTAGAGTAAAATATAGTGTAGCCAAATATTGTAGGAGTTTGAGCCAAATCCAACAAAGGGTTGTCCGTCTTTCGGTCTGTATTTCCAGAAATATGCAAACGTGATAACTCAAACACGCAGTGACTTAAATAGATTAAATTTGATGTTTGATTTTGTGACTGAAATTGTACTTCTGTATCAGATTTTAGTTTCAATCGGTTGGGGGAAAAAAAAAAAAAAAAACTCGTCTGAAACACAATTTTGATTTTTGGATATTATTAACCGCATGCCAGGAATTAATCGCCAAAAAATACGCCAAAGGTGTTACCATAGAATCAGTAAAAATGCTAAATTCACACTAAAGATTAATACCTACCCAAGATCCACAATGTTTTGAGGAAGTTTTAACAGAGAGTATTCGAGAAAGTTTTAGGGAGACCACTTCCGTTGGTTTTATAATTGAAGCAATAAAATTTTCTTTAAATATTTTTAAAAGAAGAAATTAAAACATGACCCGTGTTTACTTATGACTGTATTTGTCGAAAAAACTTGCACATTATAGTCTAATGGAATTATTATGAAAATTATCAAAATGTAGAAAAAAATGCACGAGTTATCAAATTAGCTATCCAAAATGGGTCTCTAAGCTGCACCTGGATATATTCTTAATAAAGGGAGGAGAGGGAGAGGATTGCCATTTTTTCCGCGTTTAAATAAAAAACTATCAACCTGAGACACAAAATTTAAATCAGAGTTGTGGGGATTTAAAAGAACTATAAAATATGTTTAATCAATAATATAATAAAGCATTATATATATAAAATACATATAATAAAGCATTATAACATCTTAACCAGTTAACTGGTTTTGACAAGTATACTCGTCATAGAAAAAAGTACTGTTACGAATCTGTGATGCTGCTTCCCAGCATAGTTGGTTCCATCATCAGAAAGACTGTTTTACAGTCATCTGTATTAGACGGAGTCCGGGTGTCGCGTCGGAGGTCCCAGAGCTTGGCGACAAACTTGGCGACGAATTTGGCGCCAAAATATATTATACCCGAAACATCGAGAATTTTCCCGATCCGTCCATTGGGAACCGAGATACGCCTCGAAAGTTCCTGATTGGTTGAGAGGCTTCTAGCCCCGCCTCCTGAGATCTATAAAAGGAGGCAGTCTGCAGCTGCCGGGGTAGTAGTCGGAATCGACGTTAAACAACGGGTCTTCCAGAGATTAGCAGAGCAGCGACGGAGTCAAGCTAGTGCTGAACTAAGCTGTGCGCTACTGTCTGCAGTAGAGTCTTGTTGTGTGCACGCCTCGGCTGAAGATAATTGTCTTCTCTATGCTGTATATAGTTGTCGTCTTTGTGCTGTCCTGTGTGTCGCAGTGTTAATAAACGTGTTGTGTGTACGTCTACTGAAAGGACTGATCATTGTGTTGTGTTATCTTTATACCATACACAACCTTTAAATACACCCAAGTAAACGAACCCGACGGATTGATAGTGATAGAGGGAAATCCGTAATAGTACAAACATTTTGTCTTCTGATGAGTTTATTCAATGACTTATATTTATATAATAATTGTTTAATTATTATATTTATAATTAATTATTTATCGTATTTATATATGTGTGTTTATGACAATTTAGATAGGCATTTTTCGAAGATGTCGTAACAGTTAACTGGTTATTTAGGTTAGGAATAAATTTTTTAAAAGTGCAAATTCGAAAAAATATATATTTTTTTTTCTTTTTAAAATTGAATGTAATGTTTGGAACTCCACTTAAATACATATCACACAAAAGGAATTAATTGGAAAGAAATTCATAGCAAAATCGAATTTTTGTAAAAATAATCCATGCGTCCATCTGAAAATTTTAGCACTTTTTTACTTCAATGTAAAACATTCTTAAGTGGTTTTCCAAAGCTGTCGTTCAAATATTTTAAAATTGAAGAATATTTTTCCAAATGTGCATTAAAAAAAAAAAGATTTCCTTCGGTTTAATGAAAAGTTCCGTAATGTTCAACAGCTCATTTATAGGTCTTTTGCTCTCAGATTGATAGTTTTTTTTAATGCGAAAAACTGGTGTTTCAGCTTTTATCCCCTACCTTCTATCCCCTACCGTTGAAAACTTGCGGTCTGTTTTAGTTAACCAGCTCAATCCATGTGAAAAAAAATCTACTGGTCTGTTAAAGAAGTATTGCAATAAATATTAAATTTTGTGAAGTTGAAGTTGCAATTACAAGAAAAGAGAAAATTGTTTATCTGATAGAACTTTCAGAAGTACTAAAATATATTAAAGTTTGATTCTATTTATTTATTACTTGCGATACATGAAGTAAATTTGTATTCATTTCGTAAGGTTTAAAGCGGTAAATAAAGGGATAATTAAAATTAAGATAGTTTTAAGAGATATAAAAAATAAGGTTATAGATTATTTTTGCGTACACACGAGAATGAAAAACAACATTAATTCTATGTGTTAGTTTCTGAGTCTCAAGCCCTTTGCAAAAAAATATATGAATTTGTAGAAAATATTGATGCGATATGTATGCTTTTTACCTAAGTTAGCAGGGCCGGATTAAAACATATAGGGAACCATAGGCAATGTAAATTTCAATCCCCAATTTTCAAAAATATATTTTTTATTGGTTTTTAATTTAATTTTTATTTATCAACTTTTAATAAAAAAATATTGTGACAAATGATATTGTAAAAAAACAAAACAATTGAAACCAATTAATTTTCATGAGAGCGGATTTTAGTATTTAGCGCTTAAAAAGTCAAATTTAAAAAGTAATATGTCAAAAGAAATTCAAAACTTTTTCAACAAAAGCAAAATATTGTAATACAAAGTTTGCCTTACTTGTTGACTTGCGAGTCAATGCAGCCGATTGCAGGACGAAATGAAATTGTTCTGTATTCGAATATGAAAATAAATCTTAAGGATAAAGTTTCAAGTACCTAAACGATACTTGATTTTGATTAGAATATGTTCGTGAACATGGCCATTATAAAATAAAATGAAAACACAAAATTAAGTAATTCTGAAAATATTGCAAAAGCAAATCCCAACGCATCAGGTATTCTGAAAATTGTGGGGCTCCTGGCAGTTACCTAATTACCTATTTAATGAACCGGATTTTGGTGGTTAATTAAAGATAGGCAAGTGAAGTTTGAATGCTGCTGGTGCCAATATGGGGGGGGGGAGATGAAACAAAATATCGTCACAAAACACTAATATTGATTCTCTCCGCAGTTAGACTCGTAATAAGGAAAATAAATTTACTAATATTTGGATGTCATATATCAATTGTTAAATGGATGCCAAATCAACGGCCATCATCATTATTGACGAATTTGGAAATGATGTTCTCGAAAATGCAAGAATTAAGGTGATATCTCCGTAAACGAGCAGAGGCATACAGATCTTTCTAAAGAATACTATATCTCGGAGAATATATAAGCATAGGCACATACACAGAGTAATGAAACATCCTTCGGTTATGCTTTTCTGCTTGCTTCATGTTCCCTTGTGCGATAAAGCGTTTTTATCCGTTTCTGCCCTTACTGAACTTTTCACTTTTCATGTAACAGAAGATTTTAGTAACAAAACTTTTATTTGATTTTTTAAAGTCTAAATATGACCAAAGGTCCCAAACAAAGAAATAATTTGCTTTCGGCTCCATTTATTCTGGTTTTGCCATTTATGATGTGACATTTATTGTACGGTGTTCAGAAACCAAACTAAACATAGAATCTTTCAGAAATTGAAATAGGTTTGCATCTACCAGATGCGGGGTACTTAAGTCAAAATAAGTTCAAAGGTTTTTTCAGACACTTAACATTTATTGACAAATGGATGACACAAACACAGATACACTTATAAAAATCACACAGCTACGCCGAGATCACAATCCGTACTGAATATATCACGCAGCTCGCAGGCTGACGTCACAACATCGCCGCCTGGTGGCGGTTACATTTCGCTTCGCTTTACAACATACGGAGTCCATTCACGTGCTCTAAATCACATCTAACATCTAATACACATTATGTTGTAATGTGTTGTGATGTCACACTCTTTATCCCTCTATAAAATATGTAACATTTTCAGAAATAATTTGGTGCGGAGTATATAAAATGAATCACTTGAGCACTAGCTGACAGAATTCAGTTTTTAGAATATGTCACTATAGATACCACAACTTCAATTTCATTAAATTCCCGTTTGAAAATTATTAATGTAATCATTTTATAAAAGTATGCGAAAAGAAAAATGTTTAAAATGCATAGAGGGAAAATCCATGCTACCTAATTTTAATATGTGTAGTCTGAATTTTAAATTTTCTACTTAATTTAACTTGTGCTGAAAGCTTTTGATTAAAAATTGCATTTAACGAAATCTGCCCTTACTGATGGAACTTAGAAATAAACAGATACAGTGAACGAAACCCGTTAAATCATGCTTTCATCACTTTTTATCTAATGATAACGGAAGAGCTTCTGATATTGATCAGTTTTTTGTTTATATGATTCATTAAAAGTGCGTAAGCTAACATGTGAAATCTGCGTCTGCACCATAGATAACATGTTTTCCTTTAACTATTGGATTTTTAATTTTTGAGATGAATAATTGATTGGACTTGATTTGGAATTCAAGTTAACAACTGTGAATTATTATACTATGTGTGCAGTTTTCTACACACAACGGAACCAACTTCGATTCATTAAGCACTAGACTTTTGATAATGCAAAAACTTCGTACACTTCTATATAAATCTTTAAAATAAAAGAGGTAGCTATTGTTTTTGCATACGTTTTTTTAAACTCGCTACTATTATACAAATAAAATATGAATTCCAATGCCACTGCTATTTTTTTAATGGCGAACCTAGAAAAACATGCTGTACCACCTTAACTTTTGGAGACCAGTGTATTTTTCACTCTCTAACTTTCCTTCTGTTTATAAGTTTCAGTTTCAATACTTGTTGCCTCGACAAAAACTCATATGGTTTACTAAACATTCATTTTTTTTTTATTAGAGATCACTGCTCGGAAAAAAGGTGTACACGGAGAACTTTCTAAAATGTTAAAGAATGTCCCAAAATTAAGTTGATCCCAAAGTTAAGTTGCCCCAAGATTTTAATTTGCCCCCATTCCTGCAGTGCAGTGTGGACAACCCTATTAAAAGCAACCCTAATTATCCATTTGACAGCTGATAGTTTAGGTTTAGTAAAATTGGAACGTTATACGATAGAAAAACGCATTAATGCAAGATTTGAATTAAATAAATAAATAAAAAAAACACACAGTTTTTTCCCCCTTTAAGTTGTTATATTTTTATTGAATCGTGAAGTACACATGATAGGGTTATATATGGAATAACACATAGGAAAAATGACCTTCAAGGCTTTGCTGGCACTCTTTTGTCGAAATTTTCCATGACCATTTTACATAAATGTTGCCGAATTTCTTTGATACAGCATTGAATTTTCTCCTTTAATACACACGTAGTTGTGGGCTTGTTGGCATAGAACTCTGACTTCAAATAACCCTATAAAAAGAAATCCAATGGTGTTAAATCACATGATTTAGGAGGCCAGTTCTCAAATTTTCGAACTGTGGCTACCAGTCTTTCATTATTTTTGAAATATTGTTCTACAATGGAAATACGTTGTTCTAGAGCGTAACGCTCTATTTTTACTAACCCTGAACTATCAGCTTTCAAATGCTTTTTTTAATAGGGTTGCCAAGGCCTAATTGCACGAAATGCGGCAAATCCAAATCTTGCGTTAATTTTTTGGCAAGTTTAATAGTTAATTTAATAATTACAAATAAAAAACGATGAAAGTTAAAGATCTTTTATTCCACACATTATTTGATACTCAGTTTTAGCGAACATTATCGGGCCGACTGGATGAAAGTAAAAGTGTGTGTGTGTGTGTGTGTGTGTGCGTGCGTGTGTGTGCGTGCGTGCGTGTGTGTGTGTGTATGTGTGTCTGTGCTCTGATACTTTATTTGCTGAACTATCACTTCAACGTTCATATAATTTTCTATCGACAAAACTGCCAGGATTCTATATCATATACTAATTACTTAATATGTTTAAAATGCAATAAATTTTGCCAGCGCCCTGCCGTAGGGGTGGCGCGTGATTTGGGCTTCCCGGGTTCGAGTCCCGGTTTGGGCATGGTTGTTCTTCTGTGTTCTATCTGTGAGGTGTGTAAATGTGCCCCCTTGTAAAAAAATTGTTGTGCAAGCGAATGTGTCACATGAAGTAGCTAAGACGTACTCTTGGCTCTAGTCTGCGCTACTGAAAAAAACAAGAGACGCTCATTCAGCTTAAATCGCTGACAGATAACTGTCATCGGGCTTGTAAAGTGCCTACCATATGTCACAACTAAACAAAAAAATTTTACATTTGAAATTAATTTTTTTGTCTAACTATGGGTAAAGTAGCTTTTTTTTTAATTGCAATCTCTTGATAAATATTTTTTGCAGCGCTTCTAATTTCGGAGGAGTCGTAGGCGGGTGAAAATTAAGATATGCTGGTCTAAAAAGCTGGTGAAGCGAAGAATGCTAGTACATTCTTTACTTCCAGATGTAGCTGAGCAAAAAAAGGCATTATATTATAAAATATGTGAGAAATCACAGGTTATGTGCACTCTCGTTGGTTTCATCAATGTAACTTTTGCTATTTTGTGGTTCTCAGTGACTCAAATTCAATCGCAAAATCATAGCAAAAACAGTTCCAATTCTCTGTGTGCTTTCTTATTATTTAAATTAATTAAATTTCTCGTCTTTTCCAGATTAAAACACAAAGAAAAACAATTCATAACCGCTCTTTCAATTTCGCAGTTATATATGCATGATAATGTTTCTTAACTTAATTTAAATTCTAATTAATTTCCAATTTTTTAAAAATTAATCCATGTTACTTTATTCTAACATTTTCGTTTATTTCCTGATCCAAATCTTACTTTTTTGTTAAAATATTTCCAACATGCTCTCTAAAATAATTGCCGATTTTTTTGTTTCTCATGCCACGAATGAAGGGATAAAAATCCCTAACACCTACGCATTCCTTTCAAAAATACCTAAGATTCCCTTTCCTAAGTCAACACTTATCAAATAAATCTCTTAGTAAAATCACTAAAGGGAAATTTTCTGTCTCTTTTTTTCTTGTGTTGGGGTAGGAACAAATGTGTTCCGCTTTCGTTCCTTTGTACAAATTATGTTTCCGTGGTAAAATAAACTGAATTTTATTCCAAAAGTGACATTTTTTCGGCCACGCATCTGTAAAAGTTACGCTGCATATATAAGTGTTTAAAAAAGGTTAAAAAAACCCCTTTAACATCATGGAAGTGTGTCTAATGTATTTATACCCTGAGGAAATCAACAAAAATACTGTAAGCACACGTCTACACATTTCCTCTGAACAAAATCTCAAGAAAAGATTTAACAGAAAAGTTAGTTTAGTCTACAGGTTTTAAAGCATAAGTAACAATCAACTTCTTATCAGATTTAATTTAATTTTGAAATTCACGGAAAGAGATACGATAAAATAAAAAGAAATTCCACTCACTTTCAAAGATTTTGGTTATTAAGATCGTTGACAAAATTTCCAATTAAAAGCCCTGTACTTAAATATTCTACAACAAAAAAAGTCTAACTAAACATCGTATCGTATAATATACAAACCGTGCCATTACTCAAGTTATGAAAAATTAATTGGACCGTACTATAAAAAATAATCTAGCGGCTGTAATTTGCGGAGCAATCATCTCGCTTTCTTTCGTGTGATAGCAAAGAAAAAAAGAAGAAAAAAGCGCCATGCTTTGCTCCTTGTGACCCAAACTGCGGGGCGCGGATTCCCTGGGGCACACGTCAGAGTTTCGGAATTTCCTTATCGTCTGCCGTTCCGGGGATGCTAGACCTCGTGTCTGGTTTCATTCCAAGAAAGTTAAGTGAAAAATGATCGGCGTCCAAAACTGGTCTGGATGGTTTCGACTTTTACTTTAATGCGCTCTCTCTGTTGTTGATGGTAAGGCAACGAAGAGCACAGCATTACGACTATGAACAGAAATATTTCTAAAATTTATTTACTAAATTCATAACGTATTAAATTATTATTATTATTTAAAATTATTACCGTTATTATTATTTAAAAATTGCTACTGAGATATTCTACAAATATGAAAGAAAAATAATCATAAAAAGATTAAAAATCGTATTATTGACGAAATTTCTTTTATCTTATACCTTTAAACGAACAATTCTTGCATATATATAAAGTTATTTATTTATTTCGTGTATCTTGGAAACGATTTGGCTCAAATTTTATATTTAAATAAAGTTTATCTATATAGGAGTCTTTCCCGAAGAAACGCGACTTTATACAAACAAAAAATTTTTTATAACTATTAGAATAAGTATATTCAATTTCCACTTCGAAGTATGGGTGGTACTGTACACAGTCAGAACAACATGAATTACGCGTGTGTGAAGGTTCTTAGGTTCGAGTCGAGCTTTCTGTGTTATTTTTTACTTATAAATTTATATTTAATATTTTTACTGTTTAAGTTTATCTCTAGAGGTGTCTTTCCAAAAAGACAGCTATTTTACATACACAGCCACACACACACACACACAAAAACCTTCTCGCTCTTTTTTTTTATAACTAACGATTTGAATCTTTTTCTTTTTTTTCTCTCATGTTACCATTGTCGTATAGCGCCATCCCGGATCCGATTTCGCCATGGTAGAACTGAGTGTAAGTATTTTTGATAATCGAATTGATTGTAAGTATTTTGATTTTATCTATCATTAATAAGTAATGATAAATAGACAGAAAAATGAATGCTGTAATATAGCAGATTGTTTCTAATAACATATTAAGCTAAGCATCATTTTTTTTATTTATTTAAATGACTATTCATATGTAGGTAAGATTAAAAAATATTCGTATTTAATCAGTATGTGATTCGTAGCTAAATATTTTCTCAAAAAAACAACAACCCTGCTGAGCTTGGTCTTCTAGATATTTTTATATTAACCAACTTACATGACAAACTTGTCAGCAGGAAATATTGTCTGCTTTATTCCCAACTAGCCGCCTTTGGCGACCAGCCGGTTCGCCAATCTTAATGTTAGTTAAAATTTTAATAATTCAATATTTTATGTAATTCCTACTTTAATAGCTTCTTCATTAAAATATTTTAGAACTTCAAATATTGATAGTCATATTATTCACTCAAAATATTATAAAGATCTTCAGTCGTAATGTTATTATAAAGGTCTTCAGTCATAACGTTATTATAAAGGTCTTCAGTCAAAACGTAATATGAATCTCTAATTTTTTTGTTAGCTCCCGTAGAATTTACGCTTTAAATTAAAGTGGAAATGATTAATCTGCAATTCATATAATACAAAGCATACAACTAACCTAAAAATAATTTAAATCAAGTCGACATCCGTTGAAAATAGTTGTCAACAATCAGAACACAATGCGCATACGTGAATTTTCAACGCCAGTTGGGGTAACGCTATGCAGATTAGAAATTTTTAATTTCCTTTATTCTGTTTTATTTTAATTCAAAAGTACTTCAGAATGAATCTGAAAGATCGATTCATTAACAATGTTTGATTTTAAATGCATCAAACACTAAGAAAATGAACAGAATCGTTTGAAATAATCGGTCGAAAAACTTTAAGCCTAGCCTCATTTGCGTGGGGGGAAAACCGAAGCCTTACTCATTTGGCGGTGGGGAAATAAAGATTTTAATTAATAATTAAAATTCAAGTGAAAATTTTAAAAAAGGGACCCCAGGTGCACATTTCCGATCTCCAAGGTATACTTGTACCAAATTTGGTAGCTGTAGGTCAAACGGTTTGGCCTGTAGAGAGCCAACACACACACACATTGAGCTTTATTATAAGTATAGATTAAACATATCAATGATTAATATATTATGCATTAATGATTAAACGTATTACGTATAATTTAATGATCACGGTACCTCTTCAAAAATATTTTTGTGCATGAAATGGTGAGCGACATCAAGGTCGTATTATTTTAGTAACCTTATATCTGTTTTGTACAGTGTATATATGGCCATCGTAATGAAAATTATACAGATAGAATTCTCCTAAGAACTCTTCTTCCTCAGTTTACAACAATGGAAGAAAATCATTCAATTAAATATTTGACGAAATTAAATATTGAAGTTCAAATCAACAATGAAATATTCTGTAGAGAATTAAACAAAAATACATTGTCAAAATTCAAGAATATTTTTACGACTTTTAAACTGTTATCATTAAAAGACTTTTTTTTTTTTTTTTTTTTTTTGGATTTAAAATGGCGTAAACATCAGTTTTGTGCAATGATATTTCCAGGTCTTATCGTAGGAAAACACTAAAATTTAGCTTCATGTTTAATCGTTGGCCTTATTATAGCGGCGTAGGCAGTTAGAAGTGCCCTGGACGCAGTTAGTATCTGGAAAATTGTGGAATATATTAGCTGCATTCAAGAAAAATAAATACTTTTAATCGATAGGATTAAAATAAAACTTCTTAAAAACAAAAATGATGATTCCTCTCTTTCAATTTAATATCTCGATATATTGTTATATAAATCTCAAAAATTCTCAAATTTAAATCACTTTCTGAGGTTTGTAAGAAGAAGTTATATCTGATATTGACAATCGAATCATGAACATAAGGAAATATTTTTTTGATTAATAATCAAAGGTCGAAATATCATTATGTTATAGGGTAAAGGCACCTACTATTGGCATGTCACCAATTATTCACACTTGTAATTTAAATTTGATAAAATAAGTGTTTTGACTCATCTAAGATTTGAAATTTGGCACCATTTTAAAGCTTCATTGATCGATGACGGATTCCGAGCAACACCTAATCTCCATTGGGTGATGAAGATGTGGAAAACGTACATTTCTTAACACTTCACGTCAATCATCAAATTCTTACGTATTTCGCTAAGAATGTGATGACCAAAAATTTTGCCTATTTTATCTTGTCCTATTATGTTTATGATCTTCATATCTTTTTCATACATTTTGATGAAAATGGTTTGAATTGGCTGATGATGTGAATATCATAGAATAGAATCTTAAAAATGATCGGTTTTCTCATTTATTGACACTTTGTGTCAATAACTCAATCAGTCAAAATATTGTTACAAACCAGTTATGTTGCTTCCCAGCATAGTTAGATCTATCACCGGAAAGACTGATTTACAGCCATCTGTATTGGATGCTGCTCGGGTGACGAGCCAATAACTCCAGAGCTTGGCGACGAATTTGGCGACTTTGGCAACAAAATGGATAATGCTGAAAACGATCCATCCAATAGGAACTGAGATACACCTGATAGGCCCAGAAGGTTCAAAGCCCGCCTCCCGGGTACTATAAAAGGACGATAGTGTCAATCTGCCATGAACCTAACCACCATGTCAAAACCTAACTTAACTCCAACCCATGTAAACGCATGCTGATTGGCTCTGAACGAACAATAGCTTAACTCAATATGTAAACAACCTTTTCTCCCGGCTACACACTCCGATCCGCACTGCAACCAGACGCACCTTCCCCACCGCTGCTGACTTCCTATTTGACGGCGTTCCACCTTCCTCTCCCTCTCCATCAGGGGACTACTCTGCTTCGCAGAGTAGCGCCAGTACCAGCCCAGCCACCTTACGCTGCTGACATAGAAAGACCATGGCATTCAGTAAAGCCAAGTTAATTTCCACAACTTCCTGCCATCTACAGGAGATAGCTTCCACGGAAGCGGGCTCTCCTTAAACTTCTCCAACGCTCTGCCATGAACCAGATCGTAAACGTAGTTGGAATCGTAGACAAGTAAGGAGTCTTCGGGAGGAGTACCAACGGTGGAGTGCCAGAGTTGTGTGGAGCCCAAGCTCTTGCTGAACCGAGCTGTTTGCCGAGTCCTGTTGTCTATTGTGAAGCAGCAACAAGTTGCGTGTGGAGTAGTCAGTCGTGTGGTAGTGAGTCGGCAGTTGGATACAGCTAAAGGTGGACACAGTGAGAATTTCAGCCGTTTGGAGAAACAGTAGAGCGAAGCTCCGAGGATCCCCTCTCCTGCTGGATTCTGTCTGGCCGCTTTGTGTGCTGTGGTCGATTACTACTTGTGGGCTACTGTTTGCTGTAGTGTGCTGCTATGTGTAGTCCTGTGTTCGTCTCAGCTGTAAATACTTGTCGTCTTTGTGTTAGTATCTTCGTGTTAAATAAACGTCGTTGTTGTTTTCTACTGAGGCCTGCTGATTGTTCTCACACCATACACCCACTACAAACGAACCCGTAAATCTGTAACAATATCAATATAGTTATAGATAATTTGTGTTAATAACTGCATATTTCACAAGAGACTTTATATGCTTAAAGCAATTATTTTTTCATTTAATAAAGAATGACGCTTTTACTTTTTAAAAATAACAGAAGGACTCAGTTGTTGATAAACGGTTCGCAGAGGAGTCAGTAATTGAATTGCAGCACATCAATTATTGAATTATTGACACTCCTCAAGGCACCTCGCACCTGATGTTCTGGGCAGCATCTGTTGATAACTAAAGAAAATATGATGCAAAGCACAAAATCAGCATCTCCTGCAGGAGTCCAGACCTTGTTTCCAAACTCCTTCAAAAGATCTCATTGTTGGTTTAAGATCCGCAAAAAGACAGCCTGAAATTTAGCACAGAAGTTTTGAGTCCACCAGAGTATAAAAATTACCTGAAGGGAAAGATAGAGAATGAAACAATTGAGGGAAAAAAAGCAAAAGGAACAGAACTATTATAAAAAAAATAGGAAAAGAAAAGATTAAATTACCAAAAGGATCAGAAAGAGAGAAAGTGGGGAAAAAACATCAGAGCTAAGAATTTTTAAAAAATTACTTGAAAGCTTCTGTGAAGTGTTCAGTAGAGTGGGTGATCAATCCGATGAGAACAGTGGGATGAAAAATGGCCATGAACAGAAAAACATAGATCGAGCTATAAGATACAATATTAACAAATAAAAAGGGGGGGGCAATCAAGGTTTGTCAAATTTTGAGGATTTCAGAAGGAAAGGTAGCTACCTGCTAGCACTCTCAGAATTTGCAACAATTTTTCAAATTGATAAAGATTAGATATTAGTAGAAAAGCAAGTTTGCCATTAATTGCCAAATTATCAATACTTATAGTATTTGGGAGTAAGAAAATTCTAATTCTTTAAATATTGATAATAATATACCAAAATATACTTAATAATTAAGAAATTTTCCTTGATAATTTTCTTTCTCATTTCATCTTGGGATATTTAGGTACGGGCAGTAACTGCAATAAGTTTAAAAGCTTTTATGATAATTTTATACCAATAAATAATGATAAAAATAAAGGTATTTTGCTTAAAATAAACTCATTTGTTGGTTGAATAAAGTGTCAATAACTGATTCCTTACCTTGTCGAAATTTTGTAACTCATGTTAATAATTGGGTAATTTCCATATCGATAATTAGTTTCTGAGTGGAAACAATTGCTGAAAAAAACTAGGTATTTTTGGCTTAAAAAAAGAAGAATTTGTAGTATTTTTGTAAAAATTATAAGCGAAAATGTAAAAAAACAAATTTGGAACAATTCGAGACGTAAGGATATATTAATTGATAAAAATTGGGAAGATTTTTCAAAAATTTCATTGAAGTGGTGATAATATGCGCCTGTACTTTAAATGAATCATGCGAGTAATATTTGAAAAAATTAGATTGAACATGGAATCGAATTTAAATTCAGAAAATCAAATTTCTATTCACCAAATATCCCTATCAATCAGCAAAAAGAAAAAAATTACAAATGGCTAATCTAAACAGAATAAGAAAAATTAGCCAATAAATGTACTAAATTCAGATGTTATACCCCCCCCCCCCCAAAAAAAAAAACATTGATGTGATGAAAGATGGCGTGCATAGAATAATGAATTATTCATCGGATATTTTAACACCTATACATTGGAGATTGGGACGAATTTATTTCGTTGCATGCTGGAATCAGAGACATTGACTCTTCTCCATTATATAAATGTGGTGTTTGAAAACCAATTCTTCTCTGGGGTTACATTGGTTCATTTGAGTTCTTAAACTAATAATCATTTAATTGCTACACAATATTTGACAATTAATAATTAATCGAACAACTTTTTTGCAATTACATAATCTAAATGGACTCCAGAACCGATATAAATTTCATGAAAATTCGAAATATTTCCATGCATTCATTTGCGAATTCTTTGTCTTCTTTGTTTAAAAATTTTGTATTCTCATCTCGCTGCCTATTTAATTTAAAAGCAATATTTTCGAATTTTTAAATAAATAATTTAAATTAATTTCGTTATTATTCATCAAAAAAGTAAATATTTTAATTAGTATTCTGCTCGATTTTTACAAATATTTTCAATGACTGTGGCATCGATTGCTGCGCCATTTTCTTAAATTTAAAATTCCGAATTCTTGCAGTCTATTTTCTTTTAAAAACAATGCATCTCAAAAAGCTCATGGAAAACTCTCCTTAGTTGAATCTTCCAAATCAATATTAAAAATATAAAGAATAAATGCATTATGGATATGAAATATGTACGGCTCTTTCTTTTCTAAGAAAAGTCATAAGAATATACCATAAAAATGTTTTTAAAAAGTTTTAAAATTCGTTTCAAAAAATTTTAAACTTCCTTAGGAAAGGCCTTAAGATTCTTGAGAGTTAATCATCCAAGGACGTCATTGTACCATTTTTTTATTCCGTTAGGTAACAAACAGTCTAAATCTTGGACATCCTAATCTCCCATTATTGTTTTTGTTATAAAATGCTTCATTTTTATTAGTATTAAAATCACATATTGCATTAGTGAAAAAAAAAATGACATAATGCTCAGAGCTGCCTTGTAGAATATTGAAACATTCTCAAAATCTCTTCTGCATTATCGATTTCTTGTGCGTTTGAATTTAACACTTGATCTTTGATTTTCCATATAGAATACTTTTCTCTCGTGTAAAAGATGTTTGCCAAAACTAAAAACAATGCTAAAAGTTTCCCTTTGTAGGCAGTCGAGAGCACCTGAAGCCAGGAATACGAACAATGAAAAGGAAAAGGAACTCTGTAAATGAGAAAAACCAATCACTAATGATATTAAGAAAAACACACGAAATTTTATCACCGTTGTTTGCCTTTACGTGTCTTCTTTGCGTTTGTCACACTGAAAAAAAGAAATAAAATTTTGTGCGTTGAATTTTAATAGAAGGGGAAATAGGGTCAATTCATGTTTACACAATTCATATGAACTGTGCAACATCTATTTAATTTGGAAATGTGTTACTTATCTTTATTTGCTATTTTTAGACATCAGAATATAATCAGTTAGAAATTACTTTTGTCATACGTTTGTAACGCCGTGTCAATTGATTCCATATTATTTATCATAATGCAAAATGAAATTTAATTTTAGCTATATTGATTTGTATTAACATAATTAAAATGCATGAATTCGCAAATCATTGTTTTGGAAACAAATGTCTCAGTGGTGTTATGAGGGAAAGTGGTACTCTGAACACTATATGCTTTTTTATTGCCCGGTTGCCATCTACAGCTAAGAAGGGCAAATGGTGCTCAGACCATGATATGATTACTATAGTTTTTTTATCGTATTAGAACTGCAGAAAATGTGCGCACAAATATACTAATGTTATGTCTACATGGTGCCCCCCACCACCAACCCTAGAGCTCGAGACGTCGACTCTTGGCTTCTATGCATCTGGAATATGTTATTTTTCGGTAAGTTCTGTATTAAGCACATTTCTGACTGTTTTCTGTTAAGTTTTGAACACAGAAAGGTCAGATTCATTCATGTGTTGAATTTATAAAAGTTATTATTATTATTTCCCCCTCTTCCATTTTATCGCTTAATATTATGGTTTATAGTTATTATTTTTCAAAGAAAGCTGCTTATATATTACATGTAATTGTAAACATTATTTTAGAAACATCTGAAACTCATATGGAAATCGACTCAAGATCATGGGATTGCTTTTCCTATCTTAAAACACCAGAAAATTTCTCTTTATTCTTCAGCATTTTATGGGCTTCTGTCAGTGAGGTAAACTTTAGTAAACAGATTGAATCAAACTAATATGACTTTTGATACACTTTAAATAATAAAAACAACTTTTCCTTGCATTTATCTATTTCGAAACGTGCTTCAGAATTATTTACAATATTAAAGCTACAACAACAACAACAAAATCGGAAAAATGTTGATATATTATGTAGTTAGAAAATACTTTTGTATATGTTTCTGATGAGTTGTTTGGATTTGTATTCAGTCCTGTTTATACTTTGAATGGCCAATTCAGCTGTTATGCTGTGGGTAATCGAAGTTTTTGAAGGTTTTTCACCTGCGTGCAGTACTATCATTGATGGTGGGGTGGGGGTCGAATACAACACCGTTTAATGAGATTACTTCGGGACTTGAGAATTCTGGGGGGGGGATCGAATACAACACCCTTTAATGAGATTACTTCGGGACTTGAGAATTCTTAGGGGGGGGGGGTGAATGGAATACAACACCCTTTAATGAGATTACTTCGGGACTTGAGAATTCTGATAACGTTAACCGAATTGGGAAAAATCAACCGTATTTTTATCACATCAAAGGAAAAAAAAATTCTTAGCTCAAGACCATTTATTATTTATTTTAAAAATAACAATTAAACCAGCCGGGGTGGCCATCCCAAAACTTTCTTGCATAAATATAATAATCACTAATAAATTTGTCATGCCAGAGAACGCCTAACATGGCACTGGCGTACAATAGTTACGAAATATTAACTTTTTAGACATGTTTTTCTTAATCTATTGAAACAAAAATTTGACACAAAACTGCATTTGGAGTTACGAATTCTCATACCAGATTTGATTTATGTTAGCCATTGCATTTCTTAAGTTTCTCGTTTACTTATTTCTGAAAGTACATACCGATAGACAGACAACCCGTAGTTGGTTTTGGCTCAAATTTTGACAGGTATCTACATTATAGATGTTAAATTTGTGTACCGAATCTCATCTATCTACCTCTTATCTATCTGTATTTCGCAGTTATCGTGTTAACTTATATTCGGACAGACGGACATCCTCTGAACAGTTTTTCCCCGAAATTGGATAGAAATCTACAAATTAAGTGTAAAGACCATATACTAAGTTTCAACCGTTTAGCTCAAAGTGTATTTGAGTTTTCTTTGTCAAGACAGACAGATGGACATTTTCCAAAAATGTGTCTTTTGAACTCAGGGAGATCTAAAACGTGGAGATTCGATAGATCCCTCGAGTTCGAATTTTTGGACGATTACAATGCTTTCTTGATACTTCGCATACGAAAAAGTAAAAGGGTTTGTCTTATCAATTAATATTTCAAAATCTCCAATTCGAATTTTTTGACGATTATTATACTTTCTTTATATTATGTATACAAGAAAGCAAATTTAATTGTTCCTCATATTCAATTATTCATTAACAATTCACATATATTATTATTTTTTAAAATTTGCCGATTGATGTGGCATTTCGCGCTTCAAAACTTCAACAGCTTGATTCCTTTCAGCGTTGGAGGGTCTCTTCAATACATCTGCTTCCCTCAGAAACATCAATATTTATTGCGTGGTCTTGCTCACAAAAAAGCTAATATTTTTCAAAATTTTAAAAATAAGAAGCTTTGAATTTTTTAACTGTACTGCAGTTGATTGCACTAATTTTAAGTAAACTTTCACACCTCTAAAGAATTTCAATTTTGTCTCAAAATACTATTGTTCAGAATTATTGCAATAATTTCTACTGTTTGTCTTAATTCTGTCTCATAGTTTAGTATGTCAAATTTTTTGCACATCACTTGGCTGTGGCTGTTTTTAACATGAGTCCAATGAATAAGATTGCTATTTCTTAGATATCTCTATCTCTGTCTTTATTAATAACTAGCCGCCTTTGGCGACCAGCCGTTCGCCAATCTTAATGCTCGTTAAAATTTTAATAATTAACTATTTTATGTAATTCCTACTTTAATAGCTTCTTCATTAAAATATTTTAAAACTTCAAATTTCAATTCACTCAGAATATTATAAAGGCCTTCAGTCATAACGTAATCTGTATCTCTCCAATTTTCTGTTAGCTCCAGTAGAATTTATGCTTTAAATTAAAGTGGAATGAAAAAAAATCTGCAATTAATATAATAATATTTCTTACTGAAACAAAGAATTTTTTTTTTTTTTTTTTGTAATATGATTACTGAAAACAGAGTCACTGAGCATTTAAACCTTATGGGCACTAAAGAATATCTTTCTTAATTTATGTAATATCTCAAGAATTTGTCAACAAAATTTTTTCAGATTCATCTTGAGCAGGTATATTAATTAACAATGTTTAATTTTAAATGCATCAAACACTAAGAAAATAAACAGAATCGTTTAAAATAATCGGTCGGAAACAGGTTAAAAAAATTACTTAAAGAACGATGAACTTAAACTAACATAAATACAATTTAATTACAAAAGCATACAACTAACCTAAAAATAATTTAAATCGAGTCCGCTTCTGTTGAAATGTAAACAATCAGAATACAATGCGCATGCGTGAATTTTCAACTCCAGTTACGGTAACGCAAATGCATGAATTTTTCTACGCCAGTTGGGGTAACGCTATGTAGATTAGAAATTTTTAATTTCCTTTAATCTGTTTTATTTTAATTCAAAAGTACTTAAGAATGAATCTGAAAGATTGATTCATTAACAATGTTTAATTTTAAATGCATCAAACATTAAGAAAATAAACGGAATCGTTTGAAATAATCGGCCGAAAAATGTTAGCCGTAGCCTCATTGCTGTTGGAATAAAATAAAAAAAAAAAAAAATAAAAAACTGAAGCCTTACTCATTTGGCGGTGGGGAAAATGAAAGGATTATTTTTGGCGGGAAAGTTAGTTTTTAATTAATAATTAAAATTCTAATTAAAATTTCAAAATAAAGGGACCCCAGGTGCACATTCTCGACCTCCAAGGTATACACGTAATTTGGTAGCTGTAGGTCAAATGGTCTTTTCTGTAGAGCGCCAACGCACACACACGCACACGTACACACACACACACACACACACACACACACACACACACACACACACACACACACACACACACACACACATTGAGCTTTATATATAAGTATAGATAAAGATGAATGTGTATATATCTGCGCCAGTAAGTTGACACTCTGCAGGCCATATGGTTAGATCTAAAATTACCAAATTTACTGGGAATGGGAATATGATATATTTAAATCACTGAGTTTTTGAACTATTGCGTTTACAAGTTTGTGAAAGAACAGACCAACAGACAGTCTACGACTTGTTAGATTTCGCTCAAAATTTGATAAAAATCTACACATTTGAATTTAAGCCTGTATACAAAATTGATCATCAGCATCACATCATCTGTATATCAAATGTCATCCATCGAACTTAAGCGCTTTTTATTTATCTTTGTTGCAGACAGTTGAACATTATCCAAAAATGTGTTTTTCAAACTTAGGAAGGTCTTAAGCGGGGAGATTTGTCAAAAACTTGATTTCGAATTTTTTGACGATTACTATGTTTTCTCTGCACTTCGTTTACGAGAAAGTAAACAAATAACTGTGAAGTTTTCATAATATTTTTAATAATGAATTATAAATTAATGGGTGAAAAATAAAAACAATTGATTAAAAAAAACTCTATTTTTTATCTATATCTATACTTATAATAAAGCTCAATGTGTGTGTGTTGGCGCTCTACAGGCCAGACAATTCAACCTACAGCTACCAAATTTGGTACGTGTATACCTTGGAGGCCGGGAATGTGCACCTCGGGGTTATTTTTTCGAATTATTAATTAGAATTTTATTTATTTAAAAATTAAACGAAATTTTGGCATGTTTCTACTATAACTTCCGAAAATATTACCACACAAAAAAGATTTTTACATCAAGTTAAAGATAAAAAATTTATCTTTTAAATGATACCAATATTTTAATCTTAAAATTAAGTATCTATTTTTAATTAATTTTTAAACAAATATTTTAACTATATTTTCCAACAGTTTTTTTCGTACAAAATAAAAATAAAATTTTAAATTTCACTTAAGAATTTCATAAATCAATCACTTAAACTGACTGATTTATGAAAATTTTAATATCACTATTCAACAAAAAAAAAAATAATAATAATTTTAGATTTTCCATCGATCGTTTCAAAGAAAATACGCCAGTCAACGCGCAGGTTTCTCAAGATTAATTGGCCTAAGATTATGAAAATGTTCAGTTTTTCTAAATTTTTAACATTCAAAGTTTCTTAAATCAGTCTTAGTTGATCGTGAAAAATAGAAACATTCATTCATTTATTTAAAATTTGGTGTGTCCAGAATATTTCTCAGAATATGATACCTTCCTGCATTAAATTTAGACTTCATAATTTTTGAAATATATTTATAGGTCGAAACAAAATATTATTATTGATTTCATTTCAATCCTTTTGAAAGCAAAACTAAAAACTGAATTTTATGCTGAATCTGAGAAATTTTTGTTGAATTATTCTTTGAGATATTACATAAATTATGAAAAATATTTTGTAGATCACATAAGATATAAATACCGAGCGATTCTGTTTGCAGTACTCATATTCAATAATAATAATAATAATAATAAATAAATAAATAACAATAAAATGATAAATAAAATAAAACGCTTGGTTTCATTAAAAAATATCTTTACATTAATTGCAATTTCAGCATTTCCACTTTAAATTAAAGTTGAAGTTTTACCAGAAATGACAACAAATTAGGAAAATATACATAGTAAATTGAACGAAACGATCTAAACAACAGTATAAGTTTGGTATGACTATCAAAATTTGAAGATTAAAAATGTTTTGTTTGAGAAGAAGATATTAAAAGACAAGTTATTTGAAATATTTAATTGAAAATTGTAGCGAGAGGTAATACTGGCGAACCGGCTGGTCGCCAAAGGCGGCTAGTATAATAATAAAAGAGTGTTTTCAAAACTTTTTTTTATTGAATTTATTTTAAATATATCGAAATTATTTTATATTTATGTAATATTTTTCTCCTTCCTATTTTATTACTATAAACATTTGCTTGCGAGAATTAGTTTATGGTTAAGATGGATTTGACCATATTAAAACTCAAGAAATGAATGCCAATTTTGAGACTCGCTTCTCTTTCAAAGTGATTTTCTCCCCTTTCTCGGCTTTTCTTTCAAAAATTGTGAATGTCGCCTTTTTTCCGATTTCTTTGGACTCTTTCCCAGTCAATTGCTTCTCAGGGTCGGCTCTGGGCTCTCTTAATTGATTACGATGGCATTTAGTCTGATTTATGGACTGGAGACTGATAAGACTGGGTGAAGAGCGATGGGTCGGTGAAGGCTCGCCAGTTTGGCGCTTTTTTCGCTACTCGGCCATCACTTTAACAAAAATTTCTAGTGGGGAAAAAAAAAGAGAAATAAACTAAGAAAAATAAAGAGTTCTGGAAGATCATTTGATTTGCCAGTAAATATGTTTGAAGAGACACTCATTATCCGAATTTTTAGTTAAATGATCATTTATTTACTTTTTTTTTTTGACGAATCTGATTAATTTGATCGTATGCTCACAAATATAAAGGATTGTTTAAAATTCTACATATAAACTAATAGTAGAAGTAAGAAATGTAAAAACATATGAGAAATATATAGAAAATTATTATTGGAAACGCCAATCGGATGAGCTAGAAAGTGCCGTTGATCCGCGCAGGAGAACTAGCCATTTAAACTTCTGGCTGCGCAACAAAGAACTTATGAATGCTAAAATTTTGAACATATCAACCTTGTTGCAGTTCAGTTCAGTTACATTAAAGTTCCGTTTTTTAAAGCAAACCTAAGGAAATTTTGATACAGACATAATTGTGAACTGCTGTTAGATGACGAGGACGATAACTGATGGACTTAGCTTGCTCCAGACCCGCTTACATGACGGTTCTTCGTTGGAATCGAGTCTCGAACTGGAAAGCCTCCTGCTCCGAAGCCAAGACCTTACCATTTGACCACAGCGGTTCAACCTCACTGCAAGAAACTCCATTGCTATGGAATATCCCTCCTCCTCTCTATGGAATGTCCTGAATTTTCAAAAGGATTCGCTGATCCACACATAACCATCTAACCATGATCCACATAGTATGCAACATGTATGATTGTGAATGTAGTGAATCTTAGAATTGTTACTAGGAAATCCAAGATGTGTATATGTTATCCAAGAGTATAAATATCACCAAGTAAAACTTTTCCATCATCCGGAGGATTCTTCTGGTCATACGTTGATTCATATGCGATTCTGTTTGTTTTTTGGATTCTCTACACAAAACGTCCAAAATGGCGTTTACAAACTTGGAGAGTAGATCAGGCATACAGAAACAAGTCACTTTTCACTTTTGGAATAAAACGTGATGTCAAAAACACAAAGGTATAAGGGGAATTTGGTTAGTGAATTAAATAAAGAGAAAAGACACGTCAGATAAACCATAAAACACAAATTTAATGCAATGTATATTTGCAAAAGCACGGTAAATCGATTGTTCAGTAGGCGAGGCGTGTATTGCTTGACGGCAATTCATTTTCATATTTACTTTAAGTACTTCAAACTTTTGTAGTTGATGCTGCGTTCTATTGCCATTATAATATCTGTTATCATGCGCACGACTTGTAATGTTATTTAATACAATTAGGTTATTATGATATTGTAAATTTGTTTATTTTAAGCCTGCATTATATACTTCTTTTAGCATATTCTTTTTCAATGATAAAGAGCTAAGAGCTCCTTTTTGTTCACCCCACCTCACCATCCCTTTGGGTTTTCAAACCTTTGTTCAATTGTAAAAATGATTTGTTTCTGCATAATTGGCATACTTTTAGTTTTTAAAATCCTTCGGAATATCTTGTATTTTCTATAAAATATTTTATACCTTTTGCTAAGTTTCAGAAGTAAAAATAATTCCTAACACAGCACTCTTTTTTTTCTTCTTCAGCCTGCAATTTTTCACATTCTTATAATCTCAATTCTGTCCATTGAATTTGTTCATTTCATTCATACATGTTCATAAATTCATGCCTCAGCGTTATCCAGAAGTTGTTAAACAGTTTTAGAGCACTGCAATTGATTAACAATGAAACTAAAGGAATAGTTTAATTGCTGAAGCAAATAGTGGCGAATGATTTTCATATAAGAAAATTGGAGAAGCCATTGTAACATTCCCCGTTTCCCAGTACTGATAAGACATTTACAGCCAGCTGTGTCGTCACTGTTACTTACTAAACTCCTTGAGATAGCCAGATGGTGGATCTTTTCATCTGGGTGGTCTCGCATCTGTTCATTAGCGACTACAGTGAAAGACCACATGGTATTCCTCGTCCAAGAGGTATTGAGAGTACCTTCAAAGAGAAAGGAACATCTCTTTGAAGGTACTCTCAAAGGTACACAAAAACATCTGGATGCTAAATGTTTCTCATTGTGAAAGGACTATGATAACTCCGTGTTCCAGAATAGTCAGTTATGAAAGGTGCATCACTAAAAGGTCCTTCCACCGACCGACTGGCGCCGCTGAGGGAGCCTATTGCTGAACCGCGATTGGCCGAAAGAGAGCTCAAATGACCAATGTAAATTAAGAGGCGGAGATGGTCGCCGAAATAAAGTGCGGAGATTTTTTTTAGGGAGAGGAGAAGAAACGAATTGGAGGCAGACTGTTGGACTACGCCCACGAGTTCGGAGTCCGAGAACTACCTTTGGAGTGGTCGTGTTGACTAACAACCTGTTAGTTCCCTGTGGTGTTGTTTCTCCGTATTGATGGAGAACTGAGTTTCAACATAAACCTTCCACTTCGACTGATGTGTCTCCTACTACAGGTGTAAATAACTATTTATTTAAACAAGATTAGAACAAGTTGTTCTTTTGTATATATTCCTATATATACAAAAAATACATACCTGTAAAATAAAGAATTGTCTGGAAATTCTGCTTCGTTATTTGATCAGTCTAGATCAAGACATTACACCATGAAATGAATAGAGAATAATATTTAAGAAAGGATAAATGAAGGATCTTTGGAGATCCCATTACCTCCGACACTGCAATCACTAATCACGAAGAAGAAGATTAAATGCCTCCTTTCACTTACAGGTAGAAAAATTTAAACGAATTTTTTAAAAAAAGCATTGAACTTGTTTGATTTTGCAATGGATAGTAACCCAAATCAAGCAATAAAGAGGACATTTTACGAGAGATGATGAAAAATTCTGTGCTTCTTATAGGAAACTGACAGGAAATTAATAATTCTTTATGATTCATGAATGTCTAATTTTTTTCTTTTCAAATTCTGCTGCGATTTTTTTAAAAACCGAGATTCGGTTTAGAAAAATGCATGTTATTTGTAGCAATTGGATATAATATGTGTAAATGTTGTATTAGTTGGGAAAAAAATTCTTTTTTGATTTCAGTAAATATAGAATAACTGTAAACAGATTTTAAGGTGATTATAAGAGACATAAATCATGAAAAGAGCTATATTTTATTTAATATGTTATACAAAAAGATAAAAGATTATTTTATAATAATGTTTATAGAAAACAACTCTTATAGGAAGGTTAAATTTATTGATACGCCTTCCTGCGCGTAAATATAGAAGCTGTGGGAAATTTAATATACTATGTATTCGTATGTTGCCAATTTCTAAATGTAAAATTCTATCGAGAAAATGACGATGAGTTATCTACGATTGCTTAAATTTATCGTTTGCATCCTAAACTTGAGAATTTTTTGAAATTTTCCAATTATTTTAATTTTTATTCTTGTCATTACTTTCTTGTGTAAGAAGTGAACATAAAGTAATAATAATAATACATCTACTTCGATATTTTGAGAAATCCTTTGATCTGAATTTTTTTTATTCCGAACAAAATATTTTGGAGTGAAATACCTGAGTGTATATGAGCAAGTGTTGCTATATGTATTTGAAAACGATTTCAAAACTGCAAGAGCTAACTGTATGAAATTTGGCTTATGGCCCTTGTACTAAAATGTCAAATCAATATTAAATTTCTCCCAAATCCATGTGTGAATAGTTATTAATTTTTAAACCATGCACACTGTTATTTCCCTATACTTTGAAACTGCACAAAAAGATGAAACATTTGGAAAATTTTGTATTATACATGTGATCACTTACATTGAATGAAACTGTTTATGTATTTTTTTCAATTGTTTGCATTTATTTATATATTTATTTCACAAGTATTTATTGCAGGTTATTGTGGTTAGAACTATTCAGAGAAAGTGGTCTCACTGGAACTTTCTTATATTCTCTCTAAGAAAAGTAATTACACTTCTCTTCATACCCATATAAAATAGGATAGATGATTTTTATTTTCAAAATCTAGCACAGAAGAGTTGTATGTTTCGCATTATATTAAAAAAAAAACCCCAGTAATTGTTATTTTCTTCATTTTATAATTGTAACAGCCGGACAACCAGATTTCTTCTAAATGGATTTTGTTTAAAATATAACAGAAATCTATAAATTTGGTGCAAAGGTAATATACCAAATTTCATCAGTTTAGGTCAAAGCGCTTATGAGTTATTGTGTTCCCAAACAGCCAGGAATAATTACAAAAATGTGTTTTTCGGACTCAGAGAGATCTGAAATTAGAAAATTTTTTCAAAAGCTCGAGTTCATTTTTAAAAAAAAATTACAACACTTTACCTTTGTATGCTTTGTATACAAGAAAGTAACAATATAAATTTAGAGATTATTGAAAGAACAGCATGGCAGTATGCTTTACATACAAAAAAAATAATATAAATTTAGAGATTATTGAACGAACAGCATGGCAGTATGCTATATATACAAAAAAAGTAACAATGTAAATTTAGAGATTATTGAACGAACAGCATGGCAGTATGCTATATATACAAAAAAAGTAACAATGTAAATTTAGAGATTATTGAACGAACAGCATGGCAGTATGCTATATATACAAAAAAAGTAACAATGTAAATTTAGAGATTATTGAACGAACAGCATGGCAGTATGCTATATATACAAAAAAAAAGTAACAATGTAAATTTAGAGATTATTGAACGAACAGCATGGCAATTCCATCTAATGAAATTCAATCTTCAAAACGAAACTGATTTAATTCTACGGAACTCTTCCATCACATAAGTTGCTATGCGATGGCAATTTGAATTAACACAAACATTTATGCTTGAAGTCCAAAGGTATGAATTTATTTTGCTTCCAAACTTGGTAGCATTTTCTTCTCTCTTAAAATTAGGTGAGATGAAAAATATACGTTTATTGATATTTTTACAATGCGATTCTTTCCTCTGTAAAAGATTGAATGACAAAAAAATTTCCATAACTATCTATATATTATTTTCAAATAACACAATTGTAACAACTTGTGATCAAATACATAAGAATGATTTTTATTATTGAGCAAGCATTGTTTATAAAACTTTGAAAGACAATTTTAATAATATGATTTATTAAATTATTAATAATATTCAGGGAAGCCATTCATGCTTAAAAATTGTAAAGGTTTCAAACTTTCTAAAATTTTGAAATCAATGAAATAGGATGAGAGATTTTTTGGTTGAAATGTACGGGATAAATTCATTCTTTAACAGTAGGATATTTGCCAACTGAAACAAATAGTTCAAACATTATAAGTTTTAGAAATGGCATTATAATTAAAGAGTTCATCATCGTAGATTTATTTTGCTATTACCAATTTCTATAAATTTTAAAGCTATATATGTATATAAAGTAACAGTTAATTTACAGTTTTGAAATATCTTATCAAGAAATAAATGTTTTCGCTAAATATATGATGGTATGTTTTTATTGAGGCAACATATCATTTTTTCGTTGAATTATTATTTTATTTTTGCCCACGGAAAAACAAACAAGCCTACAATTTTTATATGCTTGTTCGCAAATACAAACAACTCGTTGAAAATGTAACGCCATTTACTTTTAAGAGCATCTCTTTTCATTTTAAATGTTGTAAAAACAAACATGGCGCCTGAATTATTTGAAGAATGACATTTTAAATTATAAATCAACACGAATTCTATTTTAGAAATGGTCATTCTTCAGTTTCCTTTT
Organism: Argiope bruennichi; assembly: GCF_947563725.1. NCBI lineage: Eukaryota > Metazoa > Arthropoda > Arachnida > Araneae > Araneidae > Argiope > Argiope bruennichi. The sequence continues at coordinate 48,210,300 of NC_079152.1, read as the reverse complement.
AGCTTTCGTTTTGACAGGCAGTTTCTTTTAAAATTAGAAACTCGATGTTTCTTGCAACCCTAAAACCGAGACGAAATTTCAAGAGATATAGAAAGCGGCAATAAGTTGCTACACAATTTAGGTCATCTCGAGCTGACCCTAGGACGGTCAAACCATCTTGCCATTGCCTATTAAAGTAAAGACCACGTGGAGAGGGGAAAGCATTTAATGGATTCCTATTTTCAAAGCGATAGCTGTAAGAGGCAGAAACATCTTACACAATTTATATTGTTGCATAGACATTTAATGTTTATTTTTGGGGAAAAAGAAATTATCTTTGGTATGCATACACATTTATATTTATTAAAGACATTTTATTAACGCTTAGAAAAACAGAAAAGAATTCTGTTAAATATATTTAAAGAAAAAATGTTTTCTGAACGAACGATTTTAGAAAGTTATGCGTTGTTATTTACTGTTTGCAATGTTCTTTTTAAATAGCCAAGTAAAAAAATATTTTTAAAATATGCAAGGAAAATAAATTCTGTTCTTTTTATTTGATTTCAATATTTTTAAGGTTATTTTGTTATCACGTGTCTGATTAGGGAAAAGAATAAAGGATCTAGTTTCTGCATTAAAATATCTTAAATTCTGAAAATATAATTATTGTTGAAATGAAACTGACGCAGCATTAATTGCATCATAATTAGGATTAGCTACAGGAGTTTAAAAATTATTAAACATAGAACACATAATAGTTTTTTTTTATTTATTGTATAAAAAGAGGTTTCATTAAATGAATTAACTTAAAATAATTTCTTCCAATTTACGAATCAGAGATTATTTTAGTTTATAATTTGATAATTAAAGTACCAAACTTAAAACTTTCTAATCTTTCATGCATCACTATTTAATCAATAAAATATTTTATATACAATCAGTGACAATTTTAGATTAATTAGTACTAAATATTTATTATCTTTGATATCAAAGATAAATAAAAAGTTAGCTATTTTTTTATTTTAAAAAAATCTATTGAAGAGTATGAAGACTTTTAATTATCAGGATTCTTTAAGTTTAGTTATGCTAAATTCCCTCCACGAGGTCGAACGTAGATTATTTGAGTGTCATTTTGAGTTGTGATCGGATGACGGAGGCGTCAACAGGATCACCATCTTTTCATCAAGCATCCGCACCACTCCCACAGGATGGTGTTTGACTTTTGGTGTCAGATGTAGCACATGCATGGCGCATCCTGGGTAGAATTGAGTTTCGAATCTAGAGCCTTGCAGCCCGAAGGCATGACTTCACCATCGAATTACTGCGACTCCTTTAAATGTCTCGTAGTTTAGAAATTAGCTCTTAATTACATCTGAAATTTTCTGACAAATTCACTGTCAGAAACTCGGTTAAAGTTTTCCATTTTAAAAACTAATGAATCAAAATGAATCTTTATATCATTTATATTATTCATTATTTTTAATACAGTTGTTAGCATTCACTAGATACATGCCTTGGACTGTCGTGGTAGTACGTTTTATTTTCGATTATCATAATCTATAATAAGGACTGAAAATTCAACTCAGGTTGCAATGAACAATACTAGTGTCACGAAAATTTTCATATCGCTTTTTTTTTTCTTCTGATTTTTTAGTATTTATATAGAAAAATAATTTTAAAAAAATATCTTCTTTATCATTACTTTTTTCTAAGCAATAAAATATTATTATTAATATCTTAAAACAATGGTAAAATTTGGCATTTTGCGGTCTCAGACAATGTACATTGTGAGGCCTTTCTTTATATAATTTGGTCAACTTAGTTTCACAGTACAACATATCTTTAACAGAATCAACATGTTGATTATGTATCTCAATCATTTTTTTCATTTCAGTATACTTTGTGAAAATATTTTTATTAATTTATTTTTTAAAATGGATATCATGGAATAAAAAAAATCTAAAATACTATCTTGAAAAGTTAACCATAATCATCGATTTCATTACTCGTAAATAAAAGCATTTCATTATGATTAATTATAAGAAAATCTTAAATTTCTAATAAATATAAAAGTTATTATTTTACAAGAAGAAATAAGTAATAAATTATACTTTAATTTATGAAATAATGATGTTAATAATTCAGCGTAAACTTCGCAAATTCATAGAGATTTTAATTTTTTACAAATTTATTTATAAGGAAATAGGCTAATAACATGTTTCAATCAACCTGCCTGTTGATGTCCATAAATTAGTGGCGAAGCGATGAAACGCGTCTGTTTACATTGAGACAGACACAAGAGAAATGAGTGAGCAATTTTTTTCCTTAGTGCTTTTTAATGACTGAAAGGTTCTTTTAGGGATTTCATTGACATGTGTCGATTTAGGAAACGGAATCGTAAGAATCTTTGTTAGGGATTCTTTTATCCCTTTGCTCGGTGGGTGAGATTTCCAGACTTAACAATTTTTTCGAGCGCGTGTTAGAAATAATTAAATAAAAAAAGTGAGATTCGTATCAGGAAATAAGAATTTTTTTAGAATAAAGTAATATAAGCCAATTTAAGAAGAAAAAAAAATTAATTAGAACTTAAAGTAGCTAAAGATGTCTAAATATACATTAAGATTTAGCTAGTTTTTTTTAACTGCATTAACAAACATAATTGTTCGTTTAGTTATGAATTAGAACTACCGGATGGAATAAATGGTAGAATGCTGCGCCAGCTTCAATACGTTAAAAAAAAAGGGCTTAGATCAATGTAAAAATTAGTAAATTATTCATCTTGATTGAATAATCTGGCGTTTTGGTTTAGATGCGGCTGCATCGATTTTTGATTGTTTATTTTGAGTCAAAAGAATGGATTCTGGTCCCAAAGTCCTGGATTTGTCTCGAATTAGAGTTAATGTCCCGAACTATCAGGTATTTTACCTATAATTAAATAGTTCGATTAAAAAAGGATACATTTATTTAATTTGAATAAAGGTAACAAAAAAAAGTAAGTTCTTATTAAAAATGAAGTGAATATTAACTACCTTTTCTAACTTTAATTTGACACATAAAGTGTATAGTAATTTCGAATTAGCCAGAACCCAATTTTCGACTCTACAATTATTAGAAAAATAGTTTTGGATTGAAAGATCTCGAGCTTTGAATTTCATGTCTTAGATAAAATTGGGTAATAGTTCATAATTAATAATTAATTTTATCATACAAAAATGTTATTTTCTCAATATGACAAAAATCAAAAAATTAACTTGAAAAAAATAATAATAAAGATATTAGCAAAACACTTTATACATTTTTAGTTATTCCTCCACTTTCTTGAAAAAAATTACTAATTATTTATTTTTAAATTTACTTTTGGATACCCTTCCTGACGCCATTTTCCTGGCTATGATTGTATGCAAAAACACTGACAGGGGATCAGATTTATTAGATGTTTATAAAAATAATAAAAAAAAAATTGACATGAAACGTTTCATTAAAAATTTTTGATAAATACAATATTTTCTTGTGACAATGTGACATGTGAACCCCTTGCTGCAATGTTACAGATGAATTTTCTAAAGAAATTTATAATTGTTTTTTTAACAAAACTTCATGAAATATTTTAAGAATATGCAATTTTTGATGAAGAATTAATAATCAAAAAGGTTATTCCTTCTCTTAATCTTAAACTCTTAAAAGAAATCTATACATGCTAACAAATATTGCGAAATTTTAGTCAATTAGTACTAAGAAGGATATTCTGCTGCATCCGAAACTGCTGTTAAACGCCTGGGCATAGAATGAAATAGTTTTTATCATTATTATTATTACTTCTACATTGATGTTCTTCCATTCACTTGTCTTTACTGTTTTTTAGTTTTGTTTTCATATTAATATTATATCATCATATTTTAACTTCCAGATCCTTTCATATATGTTCTGTTAGGTTTAAAATCTGCCGATTAAAGTGGTGTCTTTAATCGGCAGATTTTAAACTTATAGAGACACCAGCCTCAAACACTGAAAGCAGTGTGTTTAGTAACACTGTCTTTATATAAAACTAAAATTACTTCTAATATCGAAATTTTGGGCTGACAATTAAAAAAAAATTTCAAAGTATTTAAGTAAAAAGCATAATTTATTATTGCATCAATAAATTCTAAATTACCTAGTCTTGATGCTATCAAGTTCCTCTAGATAAGAACATCTCCACCGCCATGCTTTCCTATTCCAACTAAGTTCGTTGGATTAAATTTCTTGTTTTTTCTTTTTCGTGCATAGAACCTCACCACATTTTACTCATATGCGGCGATCATCAGAACAAAAATGTTAAATTTGCTTTCATTCGAAAATAAGACATAACTCCAATATATTTTGTGCTTATTATCGTTAACTTTACGAAGGAAAATCTAAGCCTTCTATTTTATTTATTTATTTATTTCTGCTCTAACGGAAAAAAAAAAGAAAAGTAATCGCTTTTTTTTTTAAATATGAACATGTACGCAATCCAGTTTATCTGAACACTCATCGAACAGTTTAAGATGAAATTGAAAACATTTTGGTAAACTGCCTAGAAATCTTTACAGCATTAAAATGTGGACTTTTCACAAATCTCTTAATTGCAAATCTGTTATTACGTTAACTTTGTTGAATGACCTTTTCTTACTTCATTTTCGATTTAATTCTTTAAATCATTTTATCACATATTGCATTGCAAAATGGAATAAACTTACCAATTAAACTATAGGTGTTGAATTGATTTACCACTACTATGAAGGAAAAAAAAAAAATCATTTTTCGAATGTTATTGGATGTTTTCTTACGGCAATGTGCCATTTTAAAACAATAGAATATAGAGCAATAAGCAAACAAAGATTAAAGCCAATCGATTCTTAAAATTCCACCAAAATGCAGAAACAAAAAAAAAAAAAAAAAAAAAAGGATGAACGGCAATTTTAATTATGAATTCATCCGAAAACGTTTTAATGTATGATCACTTTTGTGATGCGATTTATGTATCTCTACTTTCTTGTATTTTCATTTTTATTTAAAAAAAAACTAGATGATACAGCTGGTATTGCAGAGATTAAAACAGTTTCACAAGTAGACTATTAACGTAAAATCTATTGTTCTTTAAAATATTATGATCCTTTCATCGTCTGCCGTTTTGCAGAACTATATCTGTCTATTTATATCTATACTTATAATAAAGCTCAATGTGTGTGTGTGTGTGTGTGTGTGTTGGCGCTCTACAGGCCAGACCGTTTGACAAACAGCTACCAAATTTGGTACATGTATACCTTGGAGGTTGGGAATGTGCACCTGGGGTTTCTTTTTTCGAAATTTTAATTAGAATTTTAATTATTAATTAAAAACTAACTTTCCCGCCAAAAAAATCTTCCATTTTCCCCACCGCCAACTTTTCCGCCAAAAAAATCTTCCATTATTCCCAGCGCCAAACGAGAAAGGCTTCAGTTTTTTTTTCTCCCAACAGTAATGAGGCTAGGGTTAAAATTTTTCGGCGGATTATTTCAATCGGTTCTGTTTATTTTCTTAATGTTTGATGCATTTAAAATTAAACATTGTTAATGAATCAATCTTTCAGATTCATTCTGAAGTACTTTTGAATTAAAATAAAACAGAATAAAGGAAATTAAAAATTTCTAATCCGGATAGCGTTACCCCAACTGGCGTAGAAAAAATCACGTATTTGCGTTACGTAACCGGTGAAGAAAATTCACGCATGCGCATTCTGTTCTGATTGTTGCCATGACAACGTTATCAATGGATGATTTAAATTATTTTTGGGTTAGTTGCATGCTTTTGTAAGTAAATTGTATTTATGTTAGTTATATATTTTTTGTATATGCTTATAGTTTTAAGTACATCGTTTTTTAAGTAGTTTTTTTAAAACCTGTTTTCAACCGTTTATTTTAAACGATTCGTTTTATTTTCTTAGTGTTTGATGCATTTAAATTTAAACATTGTTAATTAATCGATCTGCTCATAATGAATCTAAGAAAATTTTGTTGACCAACTCTTGAGATATTACATAAATTTAAAAAGACATTCTTTAGTGCCCATACAGTTTAAACGCTGAGTGACTCTATTTTCAGTAATCAGATTATAAAAAAATGCTTTGTTTCAGTAAAAAATATTATTATATTAGTTGAAGATAAATTCTTTCCACTTTAATTTAAAGCATAAATTCTACGGGTGCTAACAGAAAATGAGAGAGATACATATTACGTTATGACTGAAGGTCTTTATAATATTATGAATGAATTATATGATAATCAAAATTTGAAGTTTTAAAATATTTTGATGAAGAAGCTATTAAAGTAGAAATTGCATAAAATATTTAATTATTAAAATTTTAACGAACATTAAGATTGGCGAACCGGCTGGTCGCCAAAGGCGGCTAGTTACTAATATAATAAAAGACTTTTATTGCTGAAATGTTTTTAATTAAAATTAAAATATCAATTGAAGCAGACGATTTTCTAAAATATTTGATTAGTTTTTTTTTTTTTTTTTTTTTTTTTTAAGTCTGAAATATTTGCTATATTAGTCCCGAACATTTTGTTCATAAATGTTGAAATAAAAGAATGGTTCAAAGAGCATTTTGAGGGACAATTAATTAAATAAATTTTCATTAATAAACCCTCGAAAACTTAATTAAATCAATGGGTTTTCTGATACAAATTGCTAATGCCCTCAAATTTTGAAATTTTCTCTTAATATTTTGGTCATGTACTCTGGCAAAATTCTTCATCAGTATTCTGTTTCACCAATAATAATAATAATAATAAATTTCATTTGTTCATGAAAAATTTATTTTCCGAGCCTTCGTTTGAATTTCAGCGGTGGACTTACGTTTTCTTTTAGTCATTGTTAAGTCACTATTTTAAAATAAGCATAGAACATTATCAAACATATATATTGACATAAAAGAGAAACTTAAAATGTAATGGTAGAGAAGTTCAAAATCTTAACATTGTTTAACAAAGGAATACCTATAAGTTTCCTTATTTCAGAATCGGAATTCAGAATTTACTTCGCCAAACTTTCGCTTAATTTTTAATAAATATATTTTTTTTAACTGTTCGGAGATGGACATTCTTACTCTCCAAAGTATATATGTGTCAAGTTTGGTAGCTCTAAGTCAAATGGTCTATCTTGTGGAGCGCCAATATACACACACACACACACCCTTCACACACAGTTTAATTTTTATTATTTGTATAGAAAATAAAATAAAACTGATTTTTTTTTCAGAATCACATGGAGATAATATTAGAACACGAAATCAAAACTACAGCGCTTTTTCTCCACATTTTAAAAGTGTACGAACAACTTTGGGAGCCAGTATATATGAAAATAAATTTCGTTTCTTTTGTGCTTTAATATTAAGTTTATTGTGCTAATTCGAGTTTACTGGTATATTTATTATTATTATTATATATATACTCTTGGTTTCTTAAAAAAGTTTAAAAAAAAAACTTTTTTTTGGTCTTGTTCAAAAGGTTTGAAATACGATATTATTCAACAGTTACATCCTTTACTGCGAAATTGCGTTGAGAATATAGGAGATGCAAAAAATTACTCAGCTTTTTCTTTTTTATTTTTTTTTTAACATGTCGATTTTTGTAAGGAACATTAATTAAAAAATAATTTTTACTTTTAAATTATCATCTAAACATGCATTAAAAGTATTCAAATTTAAATTTATTTTACTTAAATTGATTACTGTTCCATTTCTATCTTGGGATGAAGCATATTATTATTCGGGAAGTGAATATATGCAAAACATTATCAGCTTTTAAAAGAAAAAAATTTGCAGGAATTAATTCTAACTAATAATATTCGATTGGAATTTTCTTAATATTTTTAATGGAATTAAATTATCAATAATTATTTTATCATTTTTTTATAATAAATTCATCTGCCCTGAAAATATTATATCTTTATATAAAAACTTTATATAAAGTCTGTCCATATCTTTATATAATTATTATTCTTGTCCATAATAATTATATAAAGATTGTCCATATTATTATTTTCTGTCCATATCTTTATATAAAAACCCCTCGACAGAATCATTTCTGTAAACAATTCCGGCGTCGCCTGCAACTAATCAAATTGTCACTTAATGGTTTTATTTCGTTATCGATATTCGTCAGCAAAATTAAAGGAAGAGAAATTAAATCGAATATTGACGCGGAGCCCACATTTGACATATATCCGGCGACAAATCGGAAAGCCTCTTCCGGAAAAGCCATTTATGATCCAGAGGAACATCATGTCGGAATGCGGAATGCAGAACACGTCATATTTTTCGCTCCCGTTCACATTCCGCTGCCCCTGTGTTTGTTTTGTTGTGTAATAATCTTGCTCTGGTCTGCCACCTCTGTCCAAATCTGGCAACATCCTGTTATTTCTTCAGCTGGAGCCATTCATGAATGGAAAGGGTCACGCAAGATGGGTGACGCTGAAAAAAATCGATGCAGTTTAATAGTAGAATCGATATTGTTTGCAGATGAGGCACGATTAAAAGAATAAAATAAAAGGAAAGAAAGAAAGGCATAGATATAATAACAGGGCGGACAAAGATAAACTTGGCCGATTAAATCATGATTGGCATAACCAAATACTATTGTTAGAAACTGATGCTGCTTTATGTGAGTTTATGTTTGCAGTTTGTGGCTCCCCTACTGGGAGAGGATCATTTAACTCAATAACTTTTTAAATAGGAGATAAGGAGATGGAGATATAATTGCTTCTTGTAACGAAAAACTGTTTAAGTGATGCATAGTTCGCTTGGTGGAAATTTTAATGGTATATTAGTCTATTCAATTAACACATTAGATTATTTAAGTAAACATACTCCATGTTATGTATCAGAATACTTTGCTATTTGGAGTTCATTAAGTATAATAATTTTCGATATTCAAACAACCCTCATCCCTTTTCAGAGTTCTCGCGCAGGAATAAAAAAGATTGGTCTATTTAATAAATAGACGAATTAGTTATCAATGGGGACTATATTAAATGAGAGTAATAATGACGTAATTACAGATCAGAAAAACGAATAAATACATTTTTTGATTGATGCAATATTACAATATTCCATATTAAAGAAGCTGGCTTAGTAATTGAGGTGGAAAAAAACTTTGAATGTAAACTTTGAGAGGAAAGGTGGTAACAAATTTGAGTAGAGTTTAATTCAAACCATAATAATGTAATTTGTTATGAACTAACACACTATGACCTTTAAGAGTGCAAATACAAAATGACTTATTCTTTAGATACACTTACAAATACTCATAAACAGTGTAATGGGGCGATGATTGCAAGGTCATTAGAGAACATTATGAACTTCAGACGCTGAGTTAATTACCAGGAAGAAATCATGGAATTAATGAAACTTGCTATAATACGAGAATTAGCTCAGATAACGCAATCGAAACGCCCAATCAAAAATATTCTGAGAGAACAACAAAAAAAGTACATGAAAGAAAACAATAAAAGAAAAGAATATTAAATGAACGATTTAAAAATATGAAAGTACTAGCCGCCTTTGGCGACCAGCCGGTTCGTCAATCTTAATGCAAGTTAAAATTTTAATAATTAAATATTTTAAGGAACTACTATTTTAATTGCTTATTCATTAAAGTATTTTAAAACTTCAAATTTTAATAGTCATATAATTCACTCATAATATTATAAAGTAACCATAACGTAATATGTATCTCTCTAATTTTCTGTTAGCTCCCATAGAATTTATGCTTTAAATTAAAGTGGAAATGATTAAACTGCAATAAATATAATAATATTTTTTTTTTACTGAAACGAAGCATTTTTTTTAAATATGAGTACTGAAAACAGAGTCGATGACTATTTAAACCTTATGGGCACTATTTATATAATATCTCAAGAAGTTTTCAACAAAATTTTCTCAGATTCATCATGAACAGATCGATTCATTAACAATGTTTAGTTTTAAATGCATCAAACACTAAAAAAAATTAACAGAATCGTTTGAATAATCTGTCGAAAACATATTAAACCTTCAATATCCATTGAAAATAGTTGTTAACAATCAGAACACAATGCGCATGCGGGAATTTTCAACGCCAATTATGGTAACGCAAATGCATGAATTTTCTACTCCAGTTGGGGTAACGCAAATGCATGAATTTTCTACTCCAGTTGGGGTAACGCTATGCAGATTAGAAATTTTTAATTTTCTTTACTCTGTTTTATTTTAATTCAAAAGTACTTCAGAATGAATCTGAAAGATCGATTAATTAACAATGTTTAATTTAAATGCATTAAACATTAAGAAAATAAACAGAATCCTTTGAAGTAATCTGCCGAAAATTTCTTAAGCCTATCCTGAAGCTTTACTCATTTGGCGGTGGGGAAATGAAAAGATTTTTTTTGGCGGAAAATTATTTTTTAATTAATAATTAAAATTCTAATTAAAAATTCAAAAAAAGGGACCCCAAGTGCACATTCCCGACCTCCAAGGTATGCATGTGCCAAATTTGGTAGCTGTAGGTCGAACGGTTTGGCCTGCAGAGCGCCAACACACACACGCACGCACACGCACACACACATTGAGCTTTATATAAGTATAGATAGATTAAAGTAAAAAAGTATAGCAGATATGAATTCCTGAAATAAAAGGAATTAAAAAGTCTCTGTGCATTATCTTTTGAAATTTAAACTTTAATCAATATTCGCATTAAAATTGATGTTTCATTTCAAACAACAAAATATTTTAAAAACCAGTTCCAATTAAGGATACTTATTCTATAATTTAGAAATTTTTCCGAACTGTTGTCATGAAAATTTGTTGTTTTAAAAAATACTTTGGTTTGCGACATTTCAGAAACAAATTTACTATTTTTCATTGACTTTTCAAATGGAAAATATTTTACAACTCTTCTAAAATTGTAAGAAACATGAAACAACTACATATCATCAAATGATTTTATTTAAAAAATAATTAGAATATAATGAAATGCAATGTTTCCGATAAAAATAAAAAGCAAGGCGATTCTATTCTTACGAGAAAAAAAAATGAAGTGAAAAATTTTATTTGTTTAACTGAAGTGTTTTGATCAAAGTAAGTTAAATGTAAACAGAAACGCAGTTTTAAAAATATTAGAAAACCTGCAGTATAAAAATATAAACAACGTTTCATTTTGAAGTTCTTTGGCATTCTAGAATTCTTTCTTTACATTTGAAAAGTTTCAAAATTATTACATTACGATTTGCCATATTTTGATTTATTCTACAAATATTCGATTTCGTTGCAAAACTGGATCCGTTCAAAATTGGAAATACAAGAAAAATATTGAAATTAGGAATGCATTTTTTGAAGTAACATCAGGTGTCTAATGCATAATTCATAATTCCTCTACTATTGAATTTATCTCTTACTCAGAGAAATAACACCTGCACTGAATGATCTAGAAATAAAACTCTTGTTAAAAACAATGTCAGATTTTTCAACATAAGCAGCACAGTTAAAAAAAAATGTTTGAACGTGTTTTATTATAAGAATTAAAACTTTCTTTTTATATCAGAATTAGCATGTTAACTTTTATTCCACTTTTTTTTCCATAAAAATAAATAAATAATTGCTACAATAAAAATAGTTAACAAGTCTAAAAACAATCTTTAATGATTAGTGAACCGTATTTTTTGTTTTAATTAAATTTAAATACTGCAATTATAGAGTAACAATTATTTTAGTCGACATTATTCTAAAAAAGAAGTGCAAACGCTTTTGGTTTAGTTTTTCCATCTTTTGAAAGAAAATGTTTAGCTAAATAGCTTTTAAAATATACGGGATTTAAATTTATGTTATTTTTTTCTACGTAAATATTAAAACTAACCGTTTTTAAATACTTGTACAGAACTTCGTACGCTTCATATTTCTAATAATAAAATTTTCTAACTGCTACTTCACTCATTTTCTTAAATATTACAATTCTGAAATTTTGCACAATTATTGGCCCTCAGTAATAATAGATTATTTTAATTATTTAAGAGATTTTAATTACCTATTAATATATTATATTGAGTAAGATTAATTCCATCGGAATAATGTCATTTAAAAACGAATTCCAGAAATATTAATTTTTAGAGTCCATAATATCTTTAATCTTGAATTATGAAATATGTTAAAGACTAGAAAGTAGAAAATGATAAAAATAAAAAGTCTTGAAATTTGTTTTATTACTGAAATATTAAACAGGAAATAATATTTTTTTTTAAATCGGAAATCAAGCAGTAGTATAAAGAAACTAAGACATGATGTTATTATAAGAAAGAAATCTTGGATAATCATTGAAAGTTAAAATAATCATAAAAGGGATTTAAATTCTAATCTACATAGTATCTCACACTTTTATGGAATAGCTGTTGATATTTCAAGCTTTCACGCATTTCTTTTAACATCCGTATTATTTTTTAAAAATTAAGTAAAGAAAGTAAAATAATTATTAATAATAGGAATTAAAAATTATTCTTAGAATAGGAATTTTACTAATACAAAGCAACATGTTTACTAGTAGATTATCAAATAAATATGTAGATTCTGTGGAAATCAGAACACTTATTCTTAGAAATCTAGAATATTAATCAATGAAATTTTACATGAATGTTTATTACATGGATAAAGAGAGCGGGTCAATTTGGTATAGTAGTTTGCATCTGATTTCCGTATTGGGCTACGTTGTTAAAACTTTTTTTAAATTGTTGCAATAAATCTCACAAAAAAATAAAGATAAAAAATAATAATCAATATAAAATATTTAATTTTATCGGCGCATTAAAATGGAAAAAAATAATGCTTACTAAAAGAACTAAAGATCAAAACAAATATCGCAAAAGCGTGAAGAGCAGAAAACAATTGGAAAAGATTATAAAGGTGAAATAAATATGATAAGAAACAAAAAAAATGCCAAATATTCCTAATATTAAAATGCATTATATATATGATTACGATTCCTGTGTACTTAACGCTTTTTTACCAGCTCTTTACCCTTTTATTATTCTTGCTCCAGATTTTTGATTAATTTTTTTCTTTTTATTTCACTGATAAAAGCAGCTTTTGAAAAAAGAATTATATTTATTACTAGCCGCCTTTGGCGACCAACCGGTTCGCCAATCTTAATGCTCGTTAAAATTTTAATAATTAACTATTTTATGTAATTCCTACTTTAATAGCTTCTTCATTAAAATATTTTAAAACTTCAAATTTCAATTCACTCAGAATATTATAAAGGCCTTCAGTCATAACGTAATCTGTATCTCTCCAATTTTCTTTTAGCTCCAGTAGAATTTATGCCTTAAATTAAAGTGGAATGAAAAAAATCTGCAATTAATATAATAATATTTCTTACTGAAACAAAGAATTTTTTTTTTTTTTTTGTAATATGATTACTGAAAACAGAGTCACTGAGCATTTAAACCTTATGGGCACTAAAGAATATCTTTCTTAATTTATGTAATATCTCAAGAATTTGTCAACAAAATTTTTTCAGATTCATCTTGAGCAGGTATATTAATTAACAATATTTAATTTTAAATGCATCAAACACTAAGAAAATAAAAAGAATCGTTTAAAATAATCGGTCAAAAACTGGTTAAAAAAATTACTTAAAAAACGATTAACTTAAACTAACATCAATACAATTTAATTACAAAAGCATGCAACTAACCTAAAAATAATTTAAATCAAGAATCATCCGTTGATAATATTGTCAACAATCAGAACACAATGCGCATGCGTGGATTTTCAACGCCAGTTACGGTAACGCAAATGCGTGAATTTTTCTACGCCAGTTGGGGTAACGCTATGTAGATTAGACATTTTTAATTTCCTTTAATCTGTTTTATTTTAATTCAAAAATACTTCAGAATGAATCTGAAAGATCGATTAATTAACAATGTTTAATTTTAAATGCATCAAACATTAAGAAAATAAACAGAATCGTTTGAAATAATCCGCCGAAAAATGTTAACCCTAGCCTCATTACTGTTGGGAGAAAAAAAATCTGAAACCTTACTCATTTGGCGGTGGGGAAAATGGAAGGATTTTTTTTTATCGGGAAAGTTAGTTTTTAATTAATAATTAAAATTCCAAAAAAAAAGGGAACCCAGGTGCACATTCCCGACCTCCAAGGTATACACGTACCAAATTTGGTAGCTGTAGGTCAAATGGTCTTTTCTGTAGAGAGCCAACACACACACACACACATTGAGCTTTATATATAAGTGTAGATTACCAGATATATTCGACATATATCGGTATTTTACTACAGATATACAGATACGTCGGGACACGATGCCTTTAGAAAGTGGAAATCAATAATATTCAAATTATGATAATGAACTACAATTATTAATTTAACTTTTCTATGAATTCGGAACTTTTTAACATTAACCTTTTCATTGGCAGGAAATACCGTTCCATACTGAATATAAGTATTATTGTCAACATGATGTTCATCATTATGATTAAGGTTTTTCTGATCCTTCTAACAGAAAATTCCTACTTTTCCTAAGTAGTATAGTCTGTATTTCTTCATAATCGACTAAGTTAAAAGTGATTATATAAAAGAAACTAGAACAATTTTTAACCTTCTTCTGAAAATAAAAGAAGGGAAAACAACATAATGGCTTTTTTATTGTTTTATTATTCGGACTTTTATTACAATATTCTTCATTTTAGAGGATAAGAATTTTGACTTTGTATAAACAGACTTTTGAAGAGTCAAGATTTCCGGGTAATCTGAAAATCAATACTTCAATAGTTAAGATTCTTATTTGCATTTGAACCTTGTTCCATTCGAATAACATTGAATAGCAAAAACGTCATGCTACGTAGCAGATAAAGTTTCAGAAATGGTTACGTGTTGAAACCAACTTTACCGTGAAAAAAAAAAATCGTTGCTTGTATTCCAACTTCAAGCAGCTCCGATTTCTTTCTTATAATCAACGGAATAAGTTTACTATTCATTACACATTTCATTATTTCATGTCTCTATATATTAGATATGGTTATTGGGTACGATTTTTATAAACTACAAAAGCAAAGTTCTGCAACTTAGAATCACTGCTAACAGGACTCTACCAACAGCCCTTTATTTGAATGTACAGAAGACCGTTGATTCCAAAAGATAATTGCAACTGCGCTTCGTAATTGCATGAATTTATATTTTTATATGATTAAGAGACAAATTAATGTAATTAATGTTGAAAAGAACGTTTCTTCCCCAAAATACAGTAGACTCCCGATTATCCGCGAGCGGGTTATCCGCGGTGCGGATTATCCGCGCCTGCCGCACAAAGTTTTTTTTTTTTTTTCAAAAAGGTGCAGTTTTACAGTTATGCTTTTGTAATTAGATAATACATTACAGTATTAAAACAGTACATATGTATTCATTTTTCTGTGCATCCTTGACGCCTCTCGTAAATACAAAGCACTTTTCTGTTTTCATTAACAAAATGCATTTTAGGTTAGTTTTGAGTGATATACTAAAATATTAAGCGTTAGTTAAACATTTCCTGCTGTTTATTTTACGTTTTATTGTACATAAAACAATTTTTCAAAGTTGGAATGACTGTTTTCTTTTTTGCTATACCCTTTTTTAGCTCTATTCGGATTATCCGCGATTTTTGTTATCCGCGGCGGCCGCGCCACCCAATTCCGCGGATAATCGGGAGTGTACTGTAGTTTTTAAATCGTTAAAAAGAATAGTACTTAAATAAATATTGTAAACTTTAAGGATTTAGTTAAAATAAGAGACGTGAACTGAATTAATGAAGGAAAGGGAAGACTCCACGTCTCAATGCTAAACAGAAATAATTCTTTAAAAGGCAGTTTTTATTTTTTTATTAGACCTTTCCTTTAATACGATTTTGCTATGGTGATTATCGTCCGGATAGCCCCATTAATCCTCAATTTTTTTTTAAAAAAAATTTGCTTTTTAAAATCCGGTTTGATTTGGTTTGTGATTTAAGGGTGCAAGTACCATATTTTAAACACACCTGCATTAGATTATTTGGAATTTTTGTGTTTCTAAGGTTAAATAAAGTCAACATGCTGTTGAAAATATTCATGAAAATGACCATCTCATGACGGTATAATTTAAGCTACTTTTAAATTCATAGCAGAAAGCTATATCAGAGAATGAATTTTATGAATTTTTAAAAATATGAAAAAGTAATATGTTGTCCGCGATTGCGTAGTCGCATCAGCAGTGATTTTATTCGTTTAGCTGAATTCAAGTAGAAAAGAATTTTTCTAATGTCTACTCTTTGGAATTATATATGTATAAAGAGACAGAGTGAGAAAAATAGACAAAACAAAACGAATCATTGATAATTTAAAAAAAAAATATTTTTAATAAACTAGATATAGAATGAATTGGAATTTTAATGCAAAACGGAATTCAGAAAAAATATAATCAGAAGTATAAAAATAATCTTAAAAATTAAATTTTAAGCCTTAACACTCATTTTCTATCCAAAAGCTAATTAAATGCTGATAATTCTTGTTGGTTCGCATTCTCGAATTAAATATATTAAAAGATGATACAATTATTTGGATTCGCAAGCAAAATTAGTAATTGTAATCTATCTATACAATCCATTACAATCCACTATTATTCTATCGTATATATATATATATATATATATATATATATATATATATATATATATATATATATATATATATATATATATATATATATATATATATATATATATATATATATATATATATATATATATATATATACGATGGAATAAAAAATCGAATTTTACTTGCAAACTCCATTTTTACTTTTACGTGATCTTAACATTGAATTTGTAAATTTCGATCAAAACTTAGACGTAATCTGAAGGAAATCTATTAGTTTGGTAATCAGCATGTCGCTCTGAGAACACGATAATTAGAAAATGGAACGAGCAAGATGAATGAAATTTGGCACATAGTTTTATTACCAGAATTGTAAATATTTATTAGATTCAGGTCCTTGAAAGATTGATTGCCTGTTATTGCATATCCATTATATGCATATGAACATGATAGCTCGAGAATAAAGAACTTAAGACAAAAAAAAAAAAAAAAAAAAAAATTCGGCAAAAAGTGTCACCAAATCAAAATTGCAAATATTTGTAAAAAACTTTCTTCTAGGAGCTTTCAGAATTATTATACGAGAAAGCTGAAGAGAAAATAATTCTGTTATATTCTTTAATAGCTTTCTGAATATAACTCCAATGTTGAAAGATTCGTTATTTGTAAATAATTATTATTACTCAGTGTTAATGTATTTTCCGTAATATTTTCTTCTATCCTTTAAATTTTATTGTTGTTTCCCCCTTTTTAGCTTTTTTTTTCGCCTAAATTCCTCACGATCAAATAGACTTGATTTACATGTATCACACCGCGTTTCGAAATGAATGCCGTCTCCATTATTCTACGTTTGGAAATAAAAGCATTCATACAGTAATATAATTACGGAAACTTTAATGCTGACGCTTGAATTCTTTCTTCTAAAATTCAAATTCATTTCATCAACTAATCATGTTTACAACTGATCGTTAGAACATGATTGAATCGTAGCAATTTAAGATAGACGAAGAACGATAACAGCAGCGTCTTTGCTCCATATTATTTTCAGAAAAATAATGAAACATCTTTACATGAAGTATGTAAGAAGAAATGTTGTACCTCTTAAAAAAAATGCGACGTTGATGAATTCGATTTAGATGAATTTTGATCTTTTAAACTTTTATGAATCCACAAAAGTCTTTTTTTTTTCTTTTAAAAAGAGTATAAAGGAAATAGTATTATCATCAAGAGTTAGAACTCGGGATTTTAACGAATTTGCATGTTTTAGGCCACCCTGAATCCGAAAAACACATTTTTGGAATATGTCTGACTATCTGTCTGTATGTGAATACAATAATTCAAAAACGCTGTGAGTTAGATGAATAAAATTTATATATGGGCTAACAATCAAATTTGTAAATTTCTATCCATTTTGAACCAAATTCATTTGGAGGAAATTTGTCTGGATGGCTGTTCAAGTATAAATGAATTCGATATTTACAAAACGCAAAGAACTAGATACATAAAATTTGGCCCACAGGTTTAGGACCTAAAATATAGATTTTTAACCGATTTTACACCAGATCAAACCGTCTGTCGGTCTGTTTCGAATGAATATAAATGCAATTATTTAAATCAGTGGAATTCGGTATGTTATCTGATGATTATAACTCTAGTTCCATGTCAACTTTTAGAGTCAATCGATCGTGAAAAAACCATTCAAAATACCCTCACGACAGATTTAGTAAAAACGCGAATTTTTTGTTAATGAATATCTGTACGCGCATCGCTACTTTACCCAGTGAAAATATTGAATCCATTTATTTTTTGTGTAAGCTATGTAGGTCAGAATTAAAAATAAATATTTTTAAAAAAAAAATCCAGAGAAATTACATGATATCATGATTACATGGTAAAACTTCATTAGTGATGTATTTAATATGTAATTGCATCACATCTTATATTGTGCCATGGTATAATACTTCCAAGCAACAAATGCAAGACGCGCCAACAAGTTACGAAACTAAATTGGTATAGAGCACTTCATATGTATCGCATCACTATAAGTTGATTCCTTTGCGGAAAACATAGAAAAAATAGCATGACAATATAACGGTCATCATCGATTTTTAAAAATTTTAATCAAAATAAATATCATTTTAAAACAGTAACAATAATATCAAAAGCCCATAAAAAAGTTCATATGATTTTATTCTGATCAAGCTTCATCTGAAAGATTCGAAACCGAAATAAAAACATAAATAACAGTAATGAATTGCCAGTGGAAAAAAGAGATTTTGAATGTTTGAAGATATTTTTATTGATGTATTTCGGAACATTTTGTTAAATGCCATTTATTG
Source organism: Argiope bruennichi (assembly GCF_947563725.1). NCBI lineage: Eukaryota > Metazoa > Arthropoda > Arachnida > Araneae > Araneidae > Argiope > Argiope bruennichi. Next base: position 48,191,334 of record NC_079152.1, on the reverse strand, counting down.
TTTGCCAACGGATTCTAAAACCTTCCACGCTTTTGCGCATGCGTTAGGATGTGTTTAATTCGTCAAAGTAGGCCCGAGAAAAAAAATGAAATGAGTTGTTTACATTTGACAATAAAGTAAACTCGGATTACTCTTAGATTAAATTAAAATAATAAGATCAGAAACGACACGATATTCACGTGAAAAAAAATTTGAAAGAAGTATCTAATAAGGCCGGAATCAATGTCAAAAACTGAAGAAGAATTCCGGAAATAACTCATTTTTTCACGTTCCACCCCTTAGTGAGATGGAATCGTCGAAAAATGGTCGTCTCAGAATACTGAAATGAACAGATTATAGATTATATAGAAAAGAGTACTTTAAATAAATGTATCGGGGAGATACAGGGAAGAGCATGCTTGATTAAATATATAAATGTATGTGTAAATGTAAAATATTTTGTATAAAATTAGGTTTCTCTAATTCAAATATTACTAATATAAAAGTTCAGAAATCTGATTACACAAACAATTACATTGGCTAACTTCCAACAAACTTGTATAACGGGGAATAAACAAAAATTACTTATTTAAATGTTTTCATGGTCATTGAATTATAAATAACAATAATAACATAATTATAATATAATCTAATATTTCAATATTGATTTTGAATTATAATGCAATATATTTCATTATATTGCAATGATAAATAATGCAATGAAGGCATTATGCAATTATTGGAATGCAGTATAATGAAATGATTGCATTAATACAGGGTGTTCATTAATTATTGTCGGGGTTTCCGTACCTCATAACTTTCGAATAAAAAATATTACGCAAAAAACGATTATGTATTCGTAAATTACAACTCAAAGAATTTTATTAATGATATTTAAGTGCAAAGCTTGCACAATTTGCACTTTGTAGGCATTCAGTTGAAGGCGATTATGTATTCGTAAATTAGAACTCAAAGAATTATGAATACGTAAATTACAACTCAAAGAATTATGAATACGTAAATTACAACTCAAAGAATTATATATTCGTAAATTACAACTCAAAGAATTATATATTCGTAAATTACAACTCAAAGAATTATATATTCGTAAATTACAACTCAACGAATTATGAATACATAAATTACAACTCAAAGAATTATGTATTCGTAAAGTACAACTCAAAGAATCGCCTTCAGCTGAATACCTACAAAGTGCAAATTGTGCAAGCTTTACACTTTAATATCATTAATAAAATTCTTTGAGTTGTAATTTACGAATACGTAATCGGTTTTTGCGTAATATTTTTTATTCGAAAGTTATGAGGTCGGAAATAATTAATGAACACCCTGAACATGATAAATAATAAAGTAATAAAATAATAATATAACCAGTAGGAATGATCTACCCTAAATATTCCCATATAATCTCTAATAAGGATACTATTCCTCATCTATTATCTATCTTAACTTTCTTGGAAATGTAATGTCACGTTTTTTTATTAGCCACATAAACTATACCTATATTAAACAGAGCCTTTTTCCTTAGCTTTCAACAATGGAAGAAAATAACTTGATTTATAAATAATGAAACAATGACAATGATTTGAATTTCAGGGCAACAATGAAATCTATAGTTAAAAATGAGGCAGATAAATAAATATAAATTGTCAAAATCCAGAACACGTCTATTAGATTATAACTATTAAAAAGTCATTTTTAGAAAATTTTGAATGGGTGCAAAAAATAATTTTTGTACATTAATATTTTCAAGGGCTGTCACGGAAAAACGACAACATTTCATTTACTCTTTAATTAATTAAAATTCTTATTAATTTTTTTAAGAAAATCGCTTTGAGGGACACATTTCCATCTTTCAATGTATATCTGTACTAAATTTAGTAGTTCTAAGTCAAACGATCTGTCCTGTAGATCGCCAACATTTGCTTTTTCATTTATGATTAGTAGAGACAAAAACAGAGATTAAAACAGAGAGAGAGAGAGAGATGGAAATTGAATAGTTATGAAAGAATAATGCGCCTTTAGTTTAAATTCAGTTTTTTTTTTTTTTTGTATGGTTACTCAGAATTTTCAAAAAACAATCGATTCTAGTTAAAGTAAAAATGATAGTTCAAAAGATAAATCGCAATTGGCGATATCTATTACTTCTCGGTTTTTAATTCGGCTGATGTGTTTCCAACCTGTGTTATTTCAAAAAATGATATGAGTATCCTTTTTTACACAGCAACAATTAATTTTTTCAAAAGGCGGTAGTTAGTTAGTTTAATATTAAAAATCTTAAGTAAATTTTCAAAAACCAACTCAATTCTGCAGTTTTTCAAAAGCGAAAGATATATTTTAATCATCTTTTCATCATCATCAACAACAACAACAAAAAAAATGACTAACCGTAGTAGACGTTAAAAGATAAATTATAGTCGTAAATCTATCTATGCAGTTCATTAAAATTCATATTGTATTCACAGAAAGATTCGAAGATTTATGTTTACAATCATTTTTATGAAAGGGTGTTTTTAAATGACAGAAAATTTCCACGTAATTTTTCTGATCTTTTGTTTCTTTGTATTTAGTTTGAACTTTTAACACGATGATAAAATTTATATGTATACTTACTCCCTTGATAGTTATTCTAAGAAAATAAGACGTTTTTTCCCTGTGAAAAAAAAATGCTTTAAGGTTGGTGACCTTAATTAAATAATATCTTTCTCGCAATCTAAAAGGACATTTAAAGCTATATGCTGTCAAGTTATTTTTCGTCTTTTCACTCAGATACTTGTCTGATTTTATTTGTTGCCATTCGGTTGTTTTGATAAAAGATAATCGTTTGATTTTTTGGCTAGCAGCCAGAATAAACATTGTTAATGCCAGATCGGGTTTTAATTAGACATCAGGATCTTTATTTTTATTTGAACATTTGTTGCATAAAACTTAACAATATGTGAGCCACAAGAAAAAAGAGCCATGAAATAAATGAGCGAAAGGAACAGAATTGTTACTTTTAATTTTTCTATTCATTTACTAACCAATGGCGGAAGTAAGCATTTTGCAGTCTTAGGAAGTCCTTCTTTTAATAATTTTAGTCAAAAACTAATGGTGAATTTAGTTTATTATTTATCACACTTCTAATTTAATAATATATTATTTATTTTAAGTTAATTAATTATTTTTTTTTGTTTTACAAACTTCGGAGAAATTGCACATTGGTTTATTTATTTATTGCCGGCCAGTAGACAGCGCATGCGTAGAAAGGCTGAAAAATGCTGTTCGGTCGATGGCAAATAATTGTCCCGACGGCACATGCAGCTCTACTGTATTTTTTTCTTACTGTGCATGCGTTTTTAGAATTTGATGCGGTTTTTTTTTTTGGCGTGAAAAAAATTGATCACTTATCATAGATTAATTCTGACATTTTTTGCTCTTTGTTCTCTGATGCGAGGTTGTGTGCGTTTTCATTTTATTTGCCTTTTTTTTTTCTATAGTTTTCAAATTGAGGTACGTTTACCTTTTTATTTTTTATTTTACCATGTTTCCTTGTGTAAATATCCATCATTTTAATACGAAACACAGTGTAAAAAAAATTTCAGCGGTGCCAAAACGGCAATTTGTAGCCAAGTATGAAATGTCTGAATCTTTCTTATGAAATTGTGGCAAATATAAATAAGTCGCTTTCTACGCATGCGTTGCCTACTGGCCGTTTTATAACTGGCCGAATGCAAAGAAAGTATTATTAATATCGAGACGACCACTTTTCAACGACTTTATCTCACTGAGGGGTGAGACGCAGAAAGAGGAGTGCATTTCCGGTATTCTTCGTCATTCTTTGACCTTGATTTTCGTCTTATTGGATATATTTTCGTTCATTTTTTTTCACGTGTATGCGAATATCTTATTGTTTCTGACCATATTATTTTATTTAAATTCAGTCCACGAATAATCTAAATTTACTTTATTGTTAAATGCAAACATCGCCTCCATTCATCTTTCCTCTCACTCTTATTTTGGAGAATTAAACTCACCCTAACGCATGCGCAAAAGCGCGGGGGGGGGAGTTAGAATCCGTTGACAAATAATGCCCGTTTCTATTGTTTGCCAACGGATTCTAAAACCTTCCGCGCTTTTGCGCATGCGTTAGGATGGGTTTAATTCCGCAAAATAGTGGTGAGAGGAAAGCAGGAGATGTTTACATTTAACAATAAAATAAATTCCGGAAATGACGCACATCCTTCTGTGTGTCCCCTCTTAGTGAGATAGAACAGCTGAAAAGTGGTCGTCTCAGAATACTGAAACGAACAATACACAATATTATTTAAGTAGATCGTTATTTATGGATATTATAACTAAGTAGATAGGAATCCGGCAAGTTATATGTTTTTAAATGCAAATAAAATTCTCACATTTTTTTATAATTCATAGAGTTTGCATATTTTTTTAAAAGCAAATTTATGTATTAGACAAATAACATCTTTTTAATCAGTTTGAATACACCTTCCTCAGCCCAGCTGTCCTAAGCAACTATCACTAATTATTCCTTATTAATTAAATATTCTGTGACAAAGATTATATTTTTAAACAATGAATTTTGGATTATTTAGTTTCCGGATACTAATCCAATTTATATTTAACAGATATTAAACAAAATTTTGTGACTTTAATCATTTTAGGTTATTATATCATTTCTATCTAACCCATATTATTTGAAAATAGTTTCATTAAAATTGTGATTTTAGAGGTTCTAGTTATTCTGCATCTCATATGATAGAATTATTGAGTCTAGTATGTGAAATTAATTCGAACTTTTACAGCTCCTGAAGGTACATGATAAAATTATCATTATATCATTCTTCTAGAGCAAGGGTGGACAGACTTTTCCAAACTACTGGCTACTTCTAATTTTTTAAGGTGTTGCGATCCGACCAGTGGCGAAGGTGTGGTGAGCTAAAAAATATATATACAAAAAAAGGTTTATTATAACTTAATAATAAATACGGAATATTATTTACTTACATAACAGCAAACATAATAATAATAGCAAGATGCAAAAATTAATAACAATAGCCATAAATATAATAATATCAAATGATGTATTTAATATCAAACAATTCAAAATACATTAGAAAATAAATCATTTTCATCTAAAGTTAGTTCTTGTAGTAATAGTTCGTTGAAGACTTAATTTGCATACTGTCCACCATCTCGAATATCTCTGTATATGCTTACTAACTGCTAATCTTGCACTGGATTCTAAATGGTTGTTTATGAGACGTGAACGATATTCTGTCTTAGTTATATTCGTCTTTGAAATTGCAGATTCACACATCTAGGTAGAGCCAAAAAACGATGTTAAATGATATGAAAATTTTTAAAAAAATTAAGGTACTTTACATCATCCATTAGATTCTAAAAATTATTCTTAGGTTCTGAACTTGGTTTAAAAATTATGTCATTTTGAAGGAGATAAACTTCGTTTTCCTCAAGAGATAAAGAGAATATATAATTTATATTTTCAGTTATTTCTTCCACATCAACTTTGCCAACTGGATAACTCATGAATGTAACAATTGGTTCTACTCTAGTAAATTCTTGAAAACGTCTCTCGAATTCGGTGTAAAGTTTTATTATTTCATTATAATATTTCTCTTTTTTTAATGTACCTCCATTTTTAAACAACTCACCAGAAGTATTTTTGAAATTTTTTGTCAATATTTCTTTTAGTATGCGCGTTTTTGGTCTTACTAAAGGCGGTTATTATCGTCGATTAAAAATGGATGTATTATAGAAGAAAATACGGATGACGTTATAGTAATTTAGGCTTTATTTTGTGCAACCGCTCTCAACGGGTTACAGCATTCGAATGTCCAAGATCACATTTGTTGTAGGTGGCGCTCTTGCATGCCATGACGTAACAGCGGTCACCCCAAACTGTCTTGGCTGTCCACCGGTCGATCGCGATAGACTTAATGCCCACCTCTGTTCTAGAGAATCACTTCTTCAGGAAGAATATAAGAAATACCTATTAATCTCTCCCTCTCATAAAAAAGCCGCATATTCTTTATGTTTATTTTCTGTCGTATTCTTAAGATTACATTTCTTTGAAGAAAAGCTACTTTTTGCCAGAGTAAATAAATCTTTAAGCTGCAATTTAATCTTCTCATTGCATTTATTTATTTAATTAAATGTTGATTTTCATAAAGATTTTTATTTACCTTGTTTAATATTTAAAAATTCTTCTTTTTTACATGAGCGATAAATCATACGAAACAATAATAAATAAAATATATTTAGTTAATCTTTCAGTTCTCAGATGAAATATTTTATCGGTTCCCAGTCTGAAGTTACACGAAAGCATTTTAGACGGTGTAATTTTGAAATATTGCGGTTGCAGATAACAAACACAGCAGAATACTTCGATAGGTTTATGGGTTCTGATCTCATCGAAGATTAATCGTATAGAAGTACTTGAAGTCAATGGAGGTCCAAACAAAAGGAAGTTGTTAAGTGTATAATTGTCTCGTCTAGCGGTAATTGAAATTGTGAGAATCGTTCCAGCATAGCTTCATATAGTTTCAAAATGGACTTATGAGAATGGGACACTATACATTATAAGGCCCCTCCTTTAACCCTTTCTAGGGCCGTGGGAAGTATGCTTCCCACCAAATTTATCAATCTTTGTATGAAATTATGTAGGTTGGCATAAGTTTTGACAAATTTTTTTAGTAAGTCAGAAACTTAGATGCTTCAGTTCTTTATCTCAGACAAAATGATGTGTCTTGATTTGTTACTTAATTATTAATTAACCAAATTAATTAATTAATCAAATTAAATTTATCTAATAAGCTAAATGAATTCCTTTTCTTATTCTAATTTCAAGCCTAAAAATATTTTAACATAATATGACTAGAAAGAAATGGCTCTTTAAAGGGTTAATAACCGATCAATTTGATTTCACATTTCAACAAAATTTTACATTAGCTAGTATTTTAATTATTTATTTTAATTCAATTTTTTATTTTAGTGCTTTGTATAAATGTATTCATTCATTCATTTTTTTAACATTATTTAATAGAAAAATGACTGAAATAATAAAACTCTTGAAAAATTAAACATAATCATTAGTTAAGGATTTCTTACTTACAAATAAAAGCATTTAATTATTATGATACTTTTAAAGAAATAAAAAACTTCAAATAAATATAATAGCAAAAAATTATTTTGCAGGACTTGTCAAGCATCATATAACACAAACAATAAAAGGAAAAATTATGATTTCAATGTATGATAAATTAAGTTTAATTGTATCTTAATTTATTTAAACATAATTTTAGCTATTCAATATAAATATATATTATAATACAACTTTTATTTTTTATTAATTTATTTATTTGGCAATTAGGCTAATGACATTTTTAATGGACATACCTCCAAAATATAGATTTGTAATGTTTATTATGATCTGTTTGCCAAATTTCATATACAAACTTGCTATATATCCTTTCATGTATATCTGTATGCATTTTATCTTTGATAAAATTATAAGAAAGTTTTTAAAAATAATATCAAGGCAGACAATGCAAGCTTAAACATTCAAATACTACGATATATGGGATTACAAGTTTGAACCTTCTGTAATCTTTTCTGACTTATGAATAAATCAGTATCATCTCATTTGAAACACAGCTTGAATTCTAAATGCATTACATTTTTTTTTCTTTAAGTCTCCGATTTTCCTTAAGTAAAGAAGTTGACAAACGATATTTTCTGAATTTCATTTTTAAATGAAAATATTGTCTGAGACGATTTAGCACAAAAAATATTAATCTACATTATGAAATCATAAAATTCACTCCTACAGAAGTTACGTGAAAATAAAAGCACAGAGAAAACAAAGAATTTAAAAAAAAATATATCATCTTTACTAAAATAAACACTATTTAACCTCCAAACATCTACTTGGTGAATAACGATACACTTGTCACGTAACTACCTCGTGAACGGCTGGGGCGAAATGATTTCACAATTCAACAGATACTGCCGTACATGCCATCTGTTTCTGCTTCTATAATAAATTACAACAGACGAATAACAAATAAAGAACAAAGCATTGTTAAATAAATATTCTTAATGTTTCAACGAAAATTTGATGCAGACAAAATAAGTTTGAAGTGGGAAGAGAAATAAAAATAAACAAGCAAACAAAATATCAACAACAACAATAAAGTTAACAATAAGAACAATGAAAAAAATCCCCAATCAAAACGAAATCTTAAAAAAAATTATATCTGCTAGTAAAATAAAAATCTTATATTATAAATTAAGTGCTCTTTATCTCTTCCTAGTCTCTTTCTTTATCTGTATTAATAATAAAGAGAATATGTGTGTGTGTACATTGGTGCTTTACGGATCAGGTCATTTGACCAACAGTTACATATATACTTTCGAGGGAAGCAATGGGCACCTCTGGGCGATTTTAATTGATTAGTGAAACTTTAATTAGAATTTTAATTTAACTAATGAAAACTTTAATTAGAATTTTAATTTAACTAATGAAAATTTTAATTTAACTAATGAAAACTTTAATTAGAATTTTAATTTAACTAATGAAAACTTTAATTAGAATTTTAGTTAATCAAACATTGAACGAAGTTCTGATGTTTTTTCGCGGTAACTTCATAGCATATTACAGTACAAAAATGATTTTCACGTTTACTTAAAAAGCGAAAAGATATCTTTGCAGCGATACTAATTCTTTTGACATATAATTTTATTTTAATTTTTAATAAAATTTTAAAAAGATATATTAAGCGTATATTTTGTAACAATAGATTCCATTATTTATAGAAAACTCAAATCTTTTTTATTGTTTGTTTTAACTTTTTAATTTAACGAATTATTTTACCATCAATTTTTTAATTTTATTTTTGCACCATTAGATAAGTTTTGATGCAGACTAATTCCAGGGAAAAAGAAAATACCTTTTACATTCATTAAAATTACTCAATGCATTCAATAATTAAAGATTTTTCATTTCTGCCTTTAGATGACATCTACTGCTTAATATTGGAATTTTGGTCATTCGTGGTCTTTATCGTAAAATAATTTTATGCTATGAAGATAACGCTTAATACCACACCACACCTCCGTTTCTAGAGCTCATGTGGCCCATTTCCAGTTTGGTATAGATGTAGATAGACTTTATTAAAAAAAAAATTGCACAACAATTATAAGGAAATAAACAAACAAATGACAAGAACCATAAAAAAACCCAATATAACAAGAAATGATAAAAACTAGAATGAAAAATATCTTGAGTACAAAAAACTGGATGAATGAGCCTTATAATGTACAGTACGAGTGAAAATATAAAGGAATTATAAATATAAGTAACTTGAGGGAGATTAAAAAATAAATTATGAATAAAATGCGAGGTGAATTAAATGGTGTCCTAAGAAATGAATAGGATTAATCTAATTGAAGCAGTTCTCCTTGATCAATTAGGAATCTAATCATGTTTATGATTCTTTTTTTTTTTGGAAGATGAATTATTAAGGACTCTTTTGTACCAAAGACTTTCTAACGAGGATGGGGGTTTTCGGAGGTGCCATGAAAGAGTAAAAGGGATGGGATTTACGCAAAGTGGATGGGATCGCCGTCTTCTCCACAAGAGCAATAGTCTTCTTCTGATGAATGAAACGGTGAAAAAAAGAAGGGAATGGAAAAATGCTATGAAGATATCAACATGATTTAAACGGTACATTTATGTATCATTGGCATATAAATGATTAATATTCTATCTTAGATTTTATCTCATCGTTGATGGCCAAAACGTGAAGATTTGGCTTATTTTTCTTTATTGACTAGGTTTCAGTATAAAGTATGCGTTTGATAAAATTTTTGAAATTTTCTTGTACTTATAATAGATTATTGTACTTTAATATCAAAATCCAGAAATATAGAAAAGTTTTGACAGTGCACTCATTTTTAAATACCAGTGCTCTCCCTAGTGGTAAAATCGGATTATATGAAAATAAAAAAAGCCTTATACCGTTTTGTTCATTGTGCTTTCATTTTTCTTATTATGTGCTTTAAATAAAATAAATATTTTTGAAGAAAATACTTATAATCGCCTTTGGTGACCAGCTGGTTCATCGTGAATATTGGTTATATTTAATTTCAGGTAAATCGTTTATATAACACTTAATGCCCAAGATTCCGCCAAATTTCTAGACATTAAAGCCATATTACTTTAATTGTCTTATTTAAGGTCTGTTTTTTCTCTATATGAACCTTTCTAATGAAAACAATCTCATTTCATGATAGGCCATTAAAAACATAAATATCATGTTCATTTATCTTCTATATTTCGCTGCATCAAAACTTTACTTTCTTATTTATCTTGTAAACTAAACCGATGTGTAACAGAATCTTTCTTCATCATCTTTCAACAATGGTAGCAAATCATGCGATAAAATATTTCTTGAAACAATAAAAATGGTTTGAATCCCAAGTCAATAACTACTGCTGGAAATTAGCCAACAATTTCTTTTAAAAAAAATTGTTAAAATTCAGGAAAAATTGACATGACTATTAAATTGGTATTATTGGCAAAAAAAAATAAATTAAAATGGTGTAAAATTTATCTTCGTATGATAATATTTTCAGAAATTATTGAAGAAAAATGCCGAAATTAAGTAATCAAAATTTAAAAAAAAGCACTCCAAGGTGCACATTTTTATTCTCCAAGTGTATATGAGCCAAATTGGTAGTTATATATTAAAGGGTCTGGCTTTTAGATTGCCACCTCACACACACGCATACATTTTTATTATTAGTAAAGATAAAAATAAAAGTGCATGTTTAAATTCTACAGAATAGACAGCTAGAACTATTAGACAATACATTTGACACACATATATTATGGAGGGCGATAATGCGTACCTCGAAACAATTAAAAATGTTTAAATTAAAATTTTAAAAATTTAGCAGAATTTTAGTGTTTTTCTGTGATAATTCCCGAAAGTATTATTGCACAAAAATGGATTTTATAAAATATAATAAAGATAGTTATTTGTATTCTTTTTATGCGCCAAGAGATGGCAGCACTATAGAGTAATAAAAGAAAAATCCAAGATCTCCAGCCCGGGGAAAAACGGCAACCCTCCTCCCTTAATTGCATAAAATCCGTTAAAAAAAAAGTCCTTCCTTTAAAAAATCTGTCCTTCAGTTTTAAAAATAATGATACAATAATAAAATAAAAATAAATTGCAAATAATAATAAGGAGAAAAATTAATAGGCAGACATAATTCTATATTAATAAAGCACAATTTATTATGAGCGAATAATACAACTTGTGACTCTAGAACAATGTTTTTTTTTCCTCCCTGAGTCGGTACTTTATGGCATATTGGAATTCCAGAAGTATTGAAAGATTTAGAATTTTCAACAATTCATTTCAGGAACAAAATTCAATATTTCATGCTCCAATCGTCACGATAGCGGAAAAGATGTCTGAAGACGAATGAATAAAAATTTGGATAGCCTAAAATGTTTTGAGAGCGTTAGAGAATAAAAAGAAATTGATAAAAAATTAATCAAGTTAAAGAGTTATATAATTGTTATAGAAAGAAATTAAAATAGTTTTAAAGCGATTGATCGATTTTGAATACTACCTAAAACAAACTTTTACTTAAGTTTTAAAGAAACGAACATCAGCAAAAACAAAATCATGCATCTTTTAAATTTTACAACTTACAATTCATTGTTCATATATTGCATCATTTACAATAATTCTGTCTACATGTTTTTTCATTTTTGCAAAGATAGAATTTTTATTAAATTTTGATGTGCTAGAGTTTGGAAATTTTATGCAATTGTGTTTTCCTAGCGATATTAAAACATAACATTTTCAGAACTCAATTATCAATTGATCTTTGTTTTATTTAGTTTCGATTAATTACAGAAGATTTCTGAAGTGTGAATGAAAGAAAAAGTTCTAACAATATTCCATAATAATAATGAATTAACAAGTATATTACTGACAAAAAAAAAATCGAATAAAGATGTTGTTAAAAATACGATTTAATTAATATGCCAAAATGAAGAAGATTTTTAAAAAGTTTTTTTTTCTTACAATTAATTCTGAATGACATCATTAATAATAAATAAAATAATTTACTTGTTTTATGTTTGTTTGAAGGAAGAAAGAAAGGATTAAATAAAAGAACAAAAAACACCAAATAAACAATTTTATTTAAAATTTTTCAATATTAATTTTTCCTTTACATTTTTAATATTTATGAATATTAATAAGCAACGGTGATTGGTTCGTTCTGCAAGTCCATTTTCAAGATAAATGCACATTTTCTTTTCGATCTTTCAGAAACAGGAAAATTTTAAATAGTTTTCTTACTATCAATTTGATTTGTAGATGAGCCATATGGTTCAATTTTAATGGGAATAGTAGTTATGGGTTGATGCTTTCCTTTGTCTCCAAATTTTCATTTCATTTCATCATTTCTTCTTGAATTATTCTTTCATCATATTGAATAACTTTTGTACTAAATTTTTTTTATACAATTTTAATCCTAAATCCTTAAAAGAAATAAGGAACTGAAAAATTATTTTAAATCCCAAACTTCTGACAGCTCTTTCACCTGAGATGTTAAAATGTTTCCATCAACTGTATTCTCCATCATTCCTTGCCATGCTTATGAAATTAGAACAATGAGAGGGTGTATACAAATTTTTTTTCTAAAAAAAAAAAAAAAACTTTGGATGAATGGAATCTGCTTTTTGGCTTACCTAAGGGATTATTTTCTTCTGTGTTTCAGATATGTATTTATAGAAGCACTAAGTTTTAAAAGAAAACAACAGAAAAGAATAAGACTGTTGTCAAATTCAGTTGCGGCTACAGTATCGATCAAATAGAAGTATCAAAATCGTTGTAAAGATGAAATATTGAGTGTTTAAACAAAAAAAATAATAAAAATAGGAAAATAAAATACAAATCTTAAAATAGTGAGACACATCTATGAAGTTGAAAAAATAAAATTTAAACATTACTGATATTAGAATTTGATCGAATTTTATATTAGTATGTCCATGATTTATTTAGGCACAAGCATGAGTGTTTAGAGTAAAAGGATTTAGGTATAAGCAGGAAATTAAAATTAATACAAAGATTTATTTTCATTCCATATCTGAGTTTGAAAATAAAACTATGCGATTTTAAATTCATATTCTGCCTCAAATTTTGGCTTATATTTTTCAGTGTAAAACTATCAAACTAAATGATATTTAAAAAAAAAACTGCAAAAATTAAAAAAAAACAGCTATTTACAGAACTTAAACACCTGCACTTCTAAAATAATGCATGTGTACTAAACTTTTAAAAAATGTCGAAAAACCTACAAGATGAGGAAAGTTGTGAAATAATCCAATAAAATATAAATTAATTTTTTAAATTTGTGTTTGTTTCACTAATTAAATTGTTTAAATCTGTGTTTGTATGTATATATGTGTATCCTATTTTATGCTGATCTGATTATATTGAACCTTTATTCATGGTAATTTTTTGAAGTTTTAAAGTAGGGTTGGAACTGATTTTGAGTAATAACTGAGGTGGAAAAAAGCTGTAAAGAAGCACACTAAACAATGTTTAAGGAAACAATTTATGCGTTCTTTCATATCTGATTCCTGTATTTATTCTTCAACACATCATTTATAGCAAAACATTGCCGCACAAAAATTTGTTGTTGCAGTTTGCTCTATTAGCCCATTTATTTTAGAAATTACAAAACACCATATATATGAGTGTGTATTTCCACTAGCACTTTATATGAGCATATTATTTTAAAGCTAAAAATCTGTTAAGTCCTTTATTTCAGATACATTCATATATAGAATTTTGATCTATGAAAAATTTGATTTAAACTTAAAAAGAATGACATAATTTGAATAGGTATTTTATTGGTAAATGATATTGGAATTGAATTGGTAAATATGTATGAAACCTTACTTGAAGCTCATTAATTGTAGCTTTTGAAATTTTTAAATGTATTTCTCATTCAACATTGGTTTTGAACCTTCTTCTATGAGAAAGATTTATGGTATGAATAAGTGTCCATGGAACTTTTATGAACACATCATTTCAAGAATGATCATGATAACAAAAAAATTATGTGTTTATATTATAAGCATTATATTAAAAAATATTATTCATGTTTCACTAAATTAAAAAAATTATTAATAATGGTAAAATTCTTAAAAGTTGTGAAAACCTAAGTATCCAAAAATGAAAATTCAGAATGAAATTTTTGCCATTAATGGTTAAATTTATATATAACCTTAACATATAATAAAATTAAATAAAAAGACATTTTTAATCAATGATTTATTTATCATCACAGATATAGTAAAACAACATAACAATCTAGATTAAACATCTTAATAGCAGGTAAGACAATGAATAAAAATGGCATTTCCACGTGAAATTTTTCAAATTTTAATATAAAGACAATTTCAGTACAGCAGGAGTACTTGTGCAACACTTATTTGAGTTCAAAAACACTTTCAGAGTGACAAGTTAATATATTTACCCAAAAGAAAACTTTCTCACCATTTATGGGTAATTTATTTTAGAATTTTTATTCTTTTAAATCATATACACATGGGGGATATATAATACAGAGGGTATGAAAAATTAATGTGAAATCTGAATTCTTCTCACAATGCAATTTACAGTAAATTCAGATATACACTTGATATTTAAAATACAAATTGTACACAGAATCATAAATATATTTTCTAATTAAAAATAACTAAGAGTGCAGTAAAATGATAATAATCAATAAAATAAAGTCAAGAATAATTCCAAAATATATATTTTGCATAGGGGGCAGTATCTATTTCATTTTATGAAGTAGATATTGGATAGAAAAGAAGTAAGTTGATAGAATGGCTATATCCTTTCAAACAATAATTATAACTTAGCTTTCTTACTTTCTGCCAAATATAAATAAAATTTTTCAAGATAATTCTAAAATCTCTAAATGCAACAGTTCACTGTTTACAAAAAAAATCTGCTTAAAACTTTCATGTATAAGCCGATTAATTCATGAGCTTATTAATTTAAATAAAGAAACCAGAAGCATATTTTGTGAAGAAAGAAGCAAAAAAGTTTAATATTATATTTTCCAATAAACTGCAAAACAAAATCTTATCTTTTCACTTTGTAAAAAGTAGGTTTTTGTTTTGAGAAAAAGTAAGTTTTTGAAAAGGTAGGCCATTTATCTACTTTTCCATTTTGTGATTTAAGAATATTTTGTGAGCAAAATCTTAATTCAAAACTTTTTTGCAAGTGGTATCCGATATCAGGACATTTTGGCAACAGTATCCCCTGAACTTGGAGTATTGGGACTCCCTGTCCATTGAAGAAGAGTATGCAGTAACCTACATTAGCACAGCAGTTTCATCTTTTTTCCACAACTCACACACACTGATTAATTATAGAACAATTTTTCTTTCAAAGTCACACATTACATGAAGGTCATATAGAACATGAAGTAGAAAGATATCTTCTGCATTTTTCAAAGTTATCAATTTGATTGATGTTGATTTTCAAAGGTCATTTTGCATTTGACAAAATTTATAAATACAGAAAATGATCTTTGCATAAGTTTTGATAGAACAATTGTAAGGTACAATACAATGTCATATGAACACCTCAGAATCTGTTTTGTAGTCAGCAATCTAATATCAGAAACATGCATGCCTAACAAGATAGAGAGAACCAATTGCTAGTCTTTGTTAGTCCACCTTAAAATAACCAATAACAGTGTGTTCTTGACATTGTTAAATAATTAAATGGCAAGGAAATTTTGCTGAGATCATGTGACTTCTTATTGTAGCTAGTCATTGCACAAGAGTAAAATAGGTTTTTGTAAAAATAATTGAAGTTAACAACATGGTGTAGAAACAGCCCTAACTATAATAACACATTTGAAAATGATATATGAATTTAAATAAAATTTGGCACAAAATGTTAATCAATATTCTGTATAATAAAACTGAAATGAAAATTGCATAAATTCAAGCAATTTAATCTTTAGCCTCAACATACATAAAAAAATTATCATATTCATGATAGAGTAATAAAGATCTTTCTACAAGTTGTGCATCTCAGCTATCTCTGATATAATCAAAGTTTTTGGTTTCAAAAACTGATTTGAGTTTTAGATGTGGGAATCCCTGAACTAATGAAAATAATTTCTCTTCAGTAACTTAATATAACTGGCAAAAGTAAGAAAGCATAAGCAATTATGTTTGATAAATGAGAGCAATTTTTTAATAACCTAGTTACAGCATCTTTTTTATTTGTTGCTAAAACTTTGGCTATGAACACAAAGAAAGGGAATAGGGTGGGAAAAAAAATTAAATCTATCAAAAATGGGAAAACTATGAATTTTGTCAGTTATTAAAAAAAAAGAGAACAATTGGTCTTAAAATACTTCAAAGTTAAGGACATGTTTTATTACCATTAAGCAACCATTAAGATCTTGTGGGAATTCATTCAGATCTCAGGAATAAAAGTTTGCTAGATTTTGAAAAGCAACCAAATCTATTTTTTTCGATTCTTTCTGGAACTCTTGAAGTGCGATGTGGGCCTGGAAGATTTCTTTTCGCTCACATGGATGGGGGAGCTAATTGCGTGTTCATACACCTCACCTGTGAACGCCTGGAAAAAAAATATAGGAAAATTACCATTTTACAAGACATTTTGCTATACATGGAAGAATTCCAATAGTCTCATATTATTCCTAATGCCTCATCATGACAATATCCTTTGTTCTATAAATTATTATTAAATATTCATGAAATACATCGGCACCTACTGTGCCAGTGTATTTCATGAGATTTTAAATTCACCAGCAAAATGAGAGTATAAATTAAAATTTTAAATTCAAAATGATTGAGACCCAGTGAATAGAGGGTCAATTCTTTCTATTATTAGTAGGTTATTTGTAGTCTAATGCAATAATATGGTTACAGTTTAATTCCAATATAAATGATTACGGATGCCAATTATTCAAATAAGCTTAAAACACATTGTAATAAATTAATCGTGTTTCCGAAAACAATTTAAATTACGGTTCTGCTGTCCTTTTAGCAATATTTTGTTTTGCATGCATGACTGTCATGCATTTTTGAAGTTAGTGTACTATTTGTCTGTGGAATTTGGTACTAACAAGAATTATATATATATCTAAAGAGGTCCATTTTATCTCTTTTGCTCCCCCCGGGGGGCACCTTGAAATGAGGATGAGATGCTTCTGGCATTTACTGCTTTAACTGAACTTTTTCTGCCAAAGCCATTTGGAATCTTGAATTACTCCTTATTAGTAATACACAACCTTAATATGCATAAACAAAAAGGAATGAGTCAAACATCCTTCTATTTTATTCACTTTCTAAAAATTGAAATGTTATGTAAATCAGTCAGATCTGTATCTTAATTCACACTCTTTTTTAATTTACTATTTCACTTTGATTCCTGTTACAGTTGTTTCTGATTCACAATTTCCATTAATAATAAAGATGAATATGTGCAATTTAGTGTTTTACAGATTAGACTATTTGTCTTATAGCTACCAAATTTAGTACATATATACATTGGAAGACAGAATATTGCACATTGAAGCATTTAAAAAAAATCTTAATTAGGATTATAAATAATTAAAAATTAAGCAGAATTTTAGAACTTTTCGAAAGAAAAATATATAATTGCACAAAAATAAATTTTCCACCATTTCAAAATTTAAAGAATTGTGCTTTTAATAATATTAATTTAATAATTATGTAGACTTTTCCAAATTTTGACAATTTTTACAATTTTTAAAAATTTTATTTATATCTTTTGTTTCCAAAAATTTAGCATGTATCATCATTGCTCTAAAATTCAAAATGTTTTCACCGTTTCATCCAATATCTTTGACTTTCTTACATTCTTTAAAGCTAAAGAAGGATCCTGTTTAATACCTGCATAGCTGATATGACAAATAAAATGAAGTTATGATACTGTGAAATCCACAGATATAATAACTAGACAATAACATTTTTAATTAGCACTATGATGATATGGGACTAGTCTTGATTAAAATGATTCATGTACACAATAAACATAACTTGATAAACAATAAAAATAAAGCTTTAATTTCTGACAGTTTGGTAAAATCATGGACATGAAGTTAAATCTAAACAATTTAAATAACATTAAATATAACCATAGAGATTAACCACAATTAATAGAGAACCAGATAGTTGCCAAAGACCGCTAGTTACCAATAGACTCAAAATATAACCTTTCAATTAAAATATAATTTCACTATTATGATTTGAAAAGCAAAAGAGAGTTACATACAGTGTTGGATGGGAATTCAGGTGGTTCATCATTGTCCGGTGGTGTGGGCGAGTGCTTCACCTTCAAAATGGACTTTGGCGGGGAAGCAGGAAAAAAGCTCCCAAATTGCTTGTAGATGTCTGAGGGGCTCTGGATCAAGGGTTGGGGCTCATCAGGTGGAGGATCTGGAGACTGCATAGAGAGAAAATTCCAATCAGACAAGTGGCACTACACATCAAAAACAATTGAAAGCAAAATGGAAGAAATATCTAAAATAACTAGATGTCCTAGATTAGAAGGGTTTCTTAGAATATTGACTGCTTATAAAAGATGAAACAAAATCTCTGCTGTTTTACTAATGTGTAGACAGTGCTGTTTTTACTAATAAGTAGACATCACTTATAAAAAAAGATAGAAAGATTAAGCAGCTTCCTTTTTTAAATGATTATTAAAATTCAATTTTAAAAAGTAAAGAAAAAGAATTCTCCTTCCCTACTTCCACTATGCATATAAAATGATTAGCTGATATAGTTCCAGATATTTAAATATTTATTCCGGGTTAGAAAATCATCATGCATAGGTATCAATTTTGAATAAAATATATACATTATTTACATAACCACTATTATAAGCACTTTACCTCAATTATATGTTATAATCCTTTTTAATATTATCACATTTCTGGTATGGATATGATATGGTTAGTGTAAATGATCAAGTAATCAGATGACATGACATAGCTGTGGCAATCTTAATTTAATACAAACCTCTCCAATAAAATCATAAAATCTGATTATTTTAGTAAAAAATTAGATGGTGCTAAAATTGTGTCCCTTCATTTCAATAAGGTAATTTGAAAATTGGGATGAAAAGAAACCAAAATTATTGCATAAGGACAGCTTGTATATAAATACTATTGAATTGCAGCAATATCTAGTTTTATTTATTTTTTGCTTCCAGCATGTAAAAACAAAAATTAATTTAATAAGAAATATTCAAATCCATCAATAATCTTTTATTTATTTTGAGTCTTTTGAGCAATCTTTAGAGCAATTACAATCAGTCCTAAAATTGAGTATACATCTGAATGTATTTTTACTTAACAGACTAAATGTTGATTTAAGGAAGTGCTTTTTACTAATGATACAAAAGAACTGAGTATGCAATTTCATTAATTTTGCTATAGTAAACAAATTAATATTTAGCTGTGAAACCTTTTTCTGGACCACAGGTTGTAAATGTTTAGGCATGGAAATGACCAGATTTGGATTGTTTCAGCTGATATTTTGGCTCATTCTTTCCTTAAAACTTTCTTGAGATGCTCTTTACTAATCATTCATATTCATGGACCATGAATTTTCAGTAACATTTAAGTCTGGAGATTGGGGTGATGTGTGTAGCTTGATAATTCTTGTATACTTTAGATTATTGTCTTACTAAAAGATGAAGTTTGACCCTAATCCTAATTTATCGACACTTTTTTGTAAGCCATTTTTTAAAATATCAAAATATACCAGTTTATCCATAATGCCATCAAATGAAAATAAATTCTCCTACTCCGTTTGCTGTCATACAACCCCTTACAAGAATTGATTTACCCCCATGTTTAACCGCTTTCATTGCATTCTTAGGATCCAGTTTTTTTTCCCAACTTCCCTCCACATTTTACATTGTCCATCACTGTCATATATATTAAACTTGTTTTCATCACAGAAAACAGAATGATTCCAGTTTTGAAATATGTTCTTTTGCAAAAAATAGCCTCTTTTTTTCTACTGATACAATTAATGAGTGGCTTCAATATTGGATATCCGGCATTATGAAGAAAACGTCTCAGCAGAAAGCTTTTTTCTAATTGCTGAAGACATCAATGATGTAAGTTCTGTAAGTAATTCCTCTTGAAATATTGGCCACACATCCATTTCTATGATACTTCTGTAGTATTTTTTTTAACAAAACCATAATTTATCCCAAATGATGAAGAAATTTTTCAAAGAGATTTGTCATCTTTCAATCACTTGATGACTAAACAGCACACATTCTCAGAAGTTTCCATCCTAAAATTCATTTCAAGGTTCTTTATAGGAAAATATAATTGCATATATAAAATTATTATTATTACATTCATATGTTTCAAGTGCAACTTTCGAATATTTCAAAGAAAACTTTCATCTGAAAAAATGGTGATTAAATGACACATTCTTTAAGTGTATATTCAATTTTGTGATTTCAAATTTTGCATTTTCCACAAGAAAATTATGTAATTAAAATATTCTAATATTTCTAAATATTTCATAATTGTTTTTTAGTTCAATACACTTCTTAATGTTTACTTTAACATTTCTGTAAATATTAGATTTCAATGGTAAGTCTATATTACATTTTTATATCTTTAAAGAAGTGAGTAATTACAATTTTGAGATACATTATGTACCCTCTTTAGTGAGAAATTTTTTTGAAAGGGCTGAATTTTAATACGATTCAGATTTTCAAGCATAAATGCATAGTAAAGATACATAGATATTTTCATACACACAATTTAAAGGACAGAAGAAATTGCTAAAAAGTGCAATTCTAGAGATATCAGAAGGTTCCCCACTGTCACTGTGGAAAAATTTTCCATATGTCTAAAATTTGAAAATAAATGGCAAAATATACTAATCTTTTACTAAGATACATCTTTTACAAAAGATACATCTTTTGATACTAAAGATATTTTGTTTGTCAAAGCTCAACGCTATGAAATTTTAAAACAAACCCTAAAATATTGTAATTAAATATGAAAAAAACTGATAAAGTATAGATTTACACTGAATTAACAATAAACCATAACTTCGCTATTTTTAGTCATTGGATTATACAAAAATCTTGTCTAACAAATAGTAATGCAGAATAGGCATCTTAAACCTTATCATCATTAGACAAGTTTTAACAAGACCTATAGTTAAGTATAAAATGAAATATCAGTTGATGGAAACTAGAAGGAAAATTAAATAAAATTAGCGACCTGAAAAGATTTTAGTGAAGAATTTTGCCAAAAAACTATTTTTTGAGAAAAATATGTTGCAAAAGATAAATTGAAAGTTTTGATGACTCATAGTTTATGAGTCATGTTTCCAGATTTCCATCAACAGTGTTATCATGAACTCGGAAACACAGGGAAGAAAAACCTTAAAAAGTAGAAAGGGGTGGGGAAGAGAAAGACTTATAAAAATTTCTAAATGCAATGTTTAGTTTTCAGCTTTAAAAACTGAACTTAGACTAATGATATATTAAAAAAATGCTTTTTATTTTTGAAGAAATGTATATCAATACTATTAGCGCACACATACAATGATACAAATTATACAAAAAAAGGGGAAAAAATTAATGAATTTTTAAAATAGTTATTGGAGATTGCAATCCTGATACACATGACTGCCACAAAGGAATTTTCCTAACATTGACTCACCTGACATTTGATAGGCTGTGACTTTTTCCTTTTGCTATGCTTGAAAGTAATCCTCTTGATATTTTGACGTGAGAGATCTTGCCACCGTACATGCTTTCCATTCTCCTCCCATATTCCCGTTGGCCGAGGGCTACCATCATCTGTCCCACTATCAAAAGAAAGTGTCCTGCAAAGAGATACTTCACTGTCCATCAGGTGGTTACTTATAAGAAATCAGAAGGAGTGCTAATATGAGCTAGCAAAATATGAATGTTTTATATAGTCTTCACATTGTTTTCCTGCATGGCCTCTGGTGTCAGGGTATTGCACAATTTACTATAATCTTCACAATAGTTTTTCTTCACAGTATAGTGAAAAAATTCAGTCATGTGTTTTAGACTTTTTTCTTTTAACCACATTACACAAAATTTGATATAGATCTGCAACTTTGGCATTAAGACCATATATCAAATTTTGTTTATCTAGATTTTTGCTGTTTTATGAGTTCATGAACACATGGGAGTTAAGAGAAATACAGATGCAATTTCAAAAATATATTTCTCAAACTAGTGATGATTCTTTAAAATGAGCTGTCTACTTTACAAAACATATGTTTTGTATATGAAAATTGAAAACTAATAAAATTTAAATCTTGCCCTATTTTTCTTACTGAAGGAATGACTGAAATTTTAATTTATATTTAAATTGAGTTTCTACAAAATATTTTTTTCACATTTGGGAAAAGTATATAAAGCGAATCATGTTTCAATTCAAATTCAAATTTAAAACTAAACATTAATTGTAAAGTTATAGTTTATGACAGGAACAAATTTTACTGCCTGAAATAATTGTTATTTTTAGCCCTGCATTTTATTTTACAATATAATTTTACTTCTTACTTTGAAAATTTAGATTAATTAAAAAATT
Organism: Argiope bruennichi; assembly: GCF_947563725.1. Lineage (NCBI taxonomy): Eukaryota > Metazoa > Arthropoda > Arachnida > Araneae > Araneidae > Argiope > Argiope bruennichi. Next base: position 48,168,588 of record NC_079152.1, on the reverse strand, counting down.
TTTGAATTATCAATTTTACTCAACACTTTTGCCAATTTACATTTAAGTTTCCCTAAGATCATTAGTATTCTTAAATAAGCCTGTTTTAATATTATCAACATTTTTGTTTTATACTATATTTAGTTAATTTTATTTCAATTATTTAACAGATTAGTTAACATGTATACAGCAATGTACAAATATAACCCCTTTCAAATTTAAAAGAATACGATAAATAGAATACATCAAACTTTAGTATGCTGACACAAATTTAATCAAAAGGATATTTTTAAAAAAACCCACAAATGTAAAAGAAATAAAAAGCAAAAGAGAGGAAATAGCCCACTATTTGGATGAAAGGAATGATGATAAAATGGCTATGAAGTAAAAGTAGCAAGCCTACAGGAAGAATGCTAAATGGAAAAGAAACTTTGGGGTTATTATTCTATGCAAAACAATTCTCTTTACTTTAGGAATACAGTAATTTTTAAAAAGTCATTTTCAATAATAGCATGAAATGCAGAAGAATCTTACCTTTGTCTGCTTGGTATTTTAAGTTTCAAAGATGACTTGGTAGAATGTTCTTCTGAAAGCTGTGAAGTATCATCAGAATAGTCAAAAGTGCTGCCATCTTCTGATTTGACTTCTGAGTCCTCTTCTGTTAATTCCAAGCTCTCCAGCCTTTGTCGATATTCATCATCTGAATTGCTAGCTGTACTCTCACCCGTGGAATTTTTCCGTTCACGAGCTAATTTTTGTCTGTAAGCTTTCACATTTTTGGCATGTTGTTCTAAAAATAAAAAAGAATAACTGTATATGTAGCCAATATACCAAGTCAGTCTAAATTTAAATAAACATGTCTAGAAGTAATAATTTTTTCCCAGGTCATATTATTCTTAAACTAATTTCATATACAACAACGTAATGACAGCCCTCAAAGTTATATAAATTAAAAACTTTTGTTGACAGCAATAGTGTAACAATTGGGGAAGATTAATGTGTTAAGTGTCAGTCTTATTAAGTGCCAATGGAATAAAATATTAATGGGTTACATCCTTTTTTGAAATAAAATATGAAGGGAAAAACTAATGCCATGCCCAAGAAAACATCTATATTTACTAAACTACTGAAAATGACAGAGAAAGGGGGTAAAAAAAATTACATTACACCCTAGACCCATATTACTTTCACTATGCTACTGGTTGATACTCCTCATACCTAATAAGAATATTTTCGAGGTTTATATAATTATTTCAGTATTATAAATTATTGAACAACCAGCTGTTTAAGAATTATAAACATTGATGAAAGATTAAAACATATTGATCAGTATTGATATTAACATATTATATTTCTTGTGCACTACATTTTAAATAATATTTTAGCTAAAATAAAATTTAAAAAAAAAACAGAAAGAAAACATGGAGATAAATTAACCAAAGGTGATGATGACAGAAACCAAAGCACAGATGATCAGTCTCTTTTTTTCTATCTGACTTACTATTCTGGCAAGTTTTAAAAAAATCATTTGATTTGTTATATTAGGGTCTAATTTGGAGTTTCACATTGGCCATTAGCAAGAACATTTCAAATATATTATTCAATAATAAAAATAGGGGGAAAAAACTATTACAAACTATTATTTAAGATATAAATCATTTGCCAAGCTACAAAAGCGCTTATCAGTAGATGGTTAATTCTAAAAAAATACAACAAAATTGTAAACACATGATCAAAATAAACATATTTTGCAATATGTTTATGTCTGTGCAAATAGCATGATGATGTAGAAGATAAGAGAGTAAAGATGAGATCACATTTACGCATTCAGATACATTCAATAACCACAATTCTCACTTTTGGTTACATAATAATGTGCACAGCACAAGATGGCAAATCTACCAGCAAAGATTCTGCATTAATGGTGGCATTGTCATTATATTGAATTAATTTAGTAGGATTAGATATTCTGCCTAGTTGGTTAAAAGGCTGCATATATTCCATATTCCTAACACATCATCAGTTAGATGTATCATATCTATTTACACATGTCATTAAAAAATTGCTTATTTTCATTTTTTTTACTTATCCGTGCATTTTTGCCAAGTATATAAAATCTATCACCAAGCATTTTATTTTAATGCAACATTTATATAAATAAAAATAATAATCATCTCTACATAAAATTTTTATATTTACCTCTCAATGATGAATTTTAACATTTCCTGTCACAAAACAGTAGTTCAATTAACTAACCAACATATTCACAGTCTTACACTTGAAATGATGGCTGTTTAATATAAGTAGTAGATTATTTTCACAGTGGCTAGAAAAGCTACAAAAAAAATTTTCAGACTAAATTTGAAACATTTCCCTGACTTATGGCTACTAATCATATTAATTTCTTGGCCTTTCCCCATACCCAGAATCACTATGTGTACAATATATTTTATTAAAAACAATTTTATGATTTATTTAATATAAAAAATAATATATTTTCAAGAATTTAATTAAAAAAATGAAATAAACATCTCTTCCACCAAAAAAAAAAATTATTAAAACAGTATATCACATTTTTTAATAGGAAAAAATATTGGTAATTAAAAAAAAAAATACTTCATAAGAATTCTAGGAGACATTAACAGTACTCTTTGCTCAAAATTTTAAAACAATTCAATAACTAATAAGTGCTCTTTGCATAGTACCAGAATTATATGTTACACCATTAATAGAGTATGATTATATGCACCTAATAATATGTATTTTAGAAGATTTAAATAAAAGATGCTGATAAAATATTACTTTAAATCTTTTTTTTTCTTTAATAATTCATAAGAAATTACTTTTTTTATTCAAAAGCTTATACTTTTATAATAAATAAAAGTTTTTTTCAAGAAAAATTCCATTTACTATTACAAATAATGCTAGATATAAAATACTAATTTGATAATAACTCAAGTAGCAAATGACAATTGGTTAATTATTACAACTAAAGTGCAAAAACTTATAAATAATAATCAATTATTAATTTCAAAACTGACAGATCAATTATGATAAATAACAAAAAAATACTTCGTTTAAAACAGCCACTCCTGTTTTAAGGGAATTAAAAAGTTTCTTTCTTTTCTTTCTTTCTTTTGCGAAATTTTGAGGCTTGCAATTCTGTTTTGAACTTTTAAACTCGCTAAACTTTTGAGCTACTTCAAGAAATTTTTTTATTGCTTTCAATTCTTTGAACTGTTACTCTGCTTGCCTTTTTCCTTCCGAATTTCCACATAATTTCTTCCTTCCTTTTTTAAATACTCTTCATACTTGGCTTATGAATTCCTTACATTTAAAATTAAATGTTTTGACACTTCAAAATAACTTATTCCACTATTTGCTTGAATGTTGTCACAAACAATTTTTTCTGCAATAAGAATTTATTCTTTCATATTTTCTCTCAGGCACTCTTTATTCATTTTCAATATTACTGTTGCTATTAGAAAGTATCATTATCATCTTTAACAATGATATGGTACCATTGCAGGGTTTTGAGTCGAGATCAGTTTGAACCAAAATTTCTTCACTTTATTAAAAGTAAAAACCAATCTTTCCAAAAGTTCATTAGGGTTCCTAATCAAATTTTAAAAAGTCGACAGGCCCTTGAAAGAAAGGGGCCTGCTGACTGATATGATTGTCTCTAGTATGATCAATTTGGCAACATTACGCCTTGGCTATAGATAAATGATACTGCAAAATCAATGATTACTTCCTACTTGATATCTGCAATTTCCCCTGATTTTGAGATATTTAAAAATTTTTCCCATATTAATAAAATTTCTTGATTTTACCCTGATTTCCCGGTTCTGTCATCATTCTGCTTTGTGTTTTAACAGTTTTGTTCAGAATAACTTTTTCATTTTAAAATTATTCATCTTCAATTCAAAAGAGTTTTGTACAATAAATTCTAAAAAAAGATAGTTTTATATATTGGAATTTGCTACATCATGAATTTTTCCTTAAATTAAAATTTTCATGAATGTGTGTAAAATGTTAAGTAAGACAAAAATTGAAGCTAAATTTTTGACATTGCATAAACTTCTTTTACTTCAGAGAATGGAAACAAAATTTTTATTATAATTTCTCAATAATACTTAAATTTGATTCTGAGAAAACATTCCCAATGGGTTAATGCTTTTTTCATCATACATGATTAAGGTGAGTAATTATAAGATCTAGATTACCTCTGAGAAAATTTATTAACAAGATTATTCTCCATCATTTACCTCTCCATCTTTTTTCCTCTTCATCATCATATTTCTCAACAATTTCTATCAAACCTTCATTATTTGCCTGCAAGAAAGGCAAATTACAGCTGAAGACTTTTAATGTCACAAATAATGGCTAAACAAGTATAGTATAAAATTGCAGAGAACTTGATTAAGTAAATAAGATTTTCTTTAATTGTTACTTCAGTTAATACTAGATTCAACATTCTAGTCAACAAAATAAGTAATATTCCTCTTAATTAATTAAAAATACAGTCTCAACTGAATGGTAAAAAGTTATATATATTTTATAGCGAAAATGTCAAGGTGTGAAAAAAAGAAATCATACAATGAAGATATTAATTTTTTAAAATTATTATTAAAAATATTTTATTTTTATTTTTTCCTATATTTTTTGTTATAAAAAGTATTTCAAAATCAAATTTGAAAGAGAAATATTCAAATTTTGCTTCAGTTTGTAACAAAGATAAATTAGGATGATTTTAAAACTTTATACACAGAAAACAAAAATAAAAAAAAATTTCAGCTACTTATTTCAATCAAAGATGTGAATTTTTAAATATCATTAGAAACAAAGGCAATCAATTTATGAATATATATGATTTTTTCTCTTCTTACTTCAGATAATATTAACTATTTTAAAGTTGAATAATATGAAAATAAATTTTGATAATCATTTATGGCATTTCTAATGTCTTTAAAAAAATCTTTATACTTAATACACATTTTCTCATATAATAACAATGTTTAAAATATTATTTAATATTGATAATATTTGCATTTCATAGTTTATTAAAATAAATGTGTACAATAAAAAAATATTTATACATATAATAGATAATGAAAAAATGTAAAAATTTCTAAGATATTTATTTATGGCTGCTTAACAAGAACAGAAAGAACTGTGACACAAATCCAGATATTAGAATAAAAACTTCAGATATTATATGACAGTCATATAATGTGCTAATTTTGGTCATATACATTTAATATTTTTATATGAAATAAATGGGAGAAAATGCAAAATTTATTAATTTAGCAAAGTAAAATTAAGTCATATCACTCAATAAAAATATTTTATTGTGCGCTTGACATATATTAACATCAAAATAAGATAATTAATAACATCTTTGAACTTCTAAACAAGACTAAAAGAATATATTATAAAATGTCAAATATAGACATTGATCCCATTTTTTAATGTTTATTATCTCCATTTTTTTAGAGAATTTTTAAATTTTTTTTTCTCTAAATATCACAGAGGGATTAACATATGTTCAATTTGCAGTTTTAAGCGAGTTTCTCGTAATATTACTATACTACTCAAATTCTTAAAATAAATCTCAATTCTTAAAATAAATACACAAAACATACAAAACAGAATTAAAAATATTAATTAACAGTTAATTAATTCTTGAACAAATCAATTAGTTTATAAAAATTAATATTACTCTTATAAAAAAGAATACTTTCACGAAAAAGCATTTAAAAATCACTTACAGACACTTCATCTATGTAATTCATCCAATTATGATATTGTTCCTTTTCTTTGTCTAAATCAGCTAACATTTTTGTACATTCTGTCAAAAGAAGAAGACATGTAATATATTTTTTTTAGAAAATCGAAGAATAACTCAAGAGAGACATGAAAACAAATAAAATTCATTCAATATAATTCATATTAAATCTGCATAATGTTATTTTTTATGAGAAATAAAAAACACTATAAAATTATATGCAAGAATGTTTGTTTTTTTCAATTCAACCAAACTAATACCATTAATAATTATTCTATATTATTCTCACCAATCTTTCAACCATTATATAAAAAAGAACTATAAATCAATAGTACAAAACTATGTGTTTTAATTAAAATTATATAAACATATGCTTTAATTCTATCAGTTTAAAACTACTTTAGTAATAATTATTCATAAAATACTTTACGAATATATTTTTTAATAATAAAATGACCCATTATTTCATTCCTGATTTGAAATGGCAATTTCTCAGCATTCAGAATCATGTCACTTATTCAATGACATAACTAGACAGCATAGGGTTCCTGGCAAAAGTTTAAGGATGGACCTATCGAAAATTAAACTCATAATTGCCATTAATTATGAAAGTGATAAATAATAAGTGATAACTGTAAATTATAATGATTCAGTTTTCTAGCATTTTGTCAGATAATGATATCTGATCAATTGACAGAGAAAATAAAGTAAACATAGAGTTAAAATATGCAAAATATGAGAAAATCTGTTGACATCACCAATAAATTAGTGCTTCCAATATTAAAAGAAACACAACTATGTGTCTTTTGTTATTAATAATCAGAAGACATAAAAAGTAAAAAACTGCTAAGAATGTACAATTAAAGATATTATTTGAATACTATACATGTTAATTCAGCACATAGTTAGTATTAATTTTTAATTAAATTAATGTTTTGTTGTAAAGCAATATGAGGGCTGTGAGAAACTCTTAACTAATGCCTTTCCTCTCTAAACTTCCATGTTAAATTTTCTGGTAGACATTTGATCATTATTCCAAATCAGATTCAAATACATGGGGAGATTTATAATATAAATACATTGTGAACCTGGGTCCTTCAATTATAAAGTTAAAATCTTAGCATCAGGCCACTGTAGACTAAATTAATATTTAATACATCGGAACTGCTTTTTCCATTTATAATTCTCATTTTGAATTGATAATAATAATATATATTCTCTCTTTTTTTTTCCAATAAATCATTTTATTAAAAACAAAAACAAACATAGTCACAAAAAGTATTGGGATGACAGAAACTGTACTTTATTTATTTTTTTACAGTGGAAAATATTTTTTCTAGATGAAAGTTGAAAATATATGTTAAAAGAAAATGAAGATATATTTAATAACAAAGAAAAAACAAACAAACATTGCAAATAAATTTGAATGTATTTTTCTGTGTTTAAAATTATTTTTTCAACTGATATTTTCAGTAACTTTTACTTACAAATATTGAAATGCCTGAAAGGAAAAGTTTTTACAATTTCTGCATCAACAATATAATTTTGTAACATCTAGTACTTTTACTAACTAAATTAAGACTGTGAAAAAGTAGCTTTAAATTGGGGATGGAAAACTGCAAGTACTCTTCAGAAGCAGAATTTTTAAAAAGAATATTATTATCTACTCAGAATCAAATAAAAGAATTGTGAATGAATACAGTTTCTTAAAAATGCATCAGCAAACACATTCACACTGGAAAACAAAACATCACACCTACAGATAATTATAGCACCTTCTATCAATCTTTTGGTCTTTCTCTTGGGAAGGAATATTGTAATTGCTAGAAAGTTCTAATTGAAGATTTTGAGGAATCCCCAAAGCAACAAGACCTTCCTTTTCTTCTCAGATGGAAAAAAGGGAGAAATTATGTCTGTCTCTCCACAAATTATTCAAAATTATTTCAAAAATAAAATCAATACAATAATTGAAATTCAATATGAGGTTTTAACACCAACATTATGAATCTGCCTCAAATTAAAAATTAAATCTATCAAAAGAATTTTACCTATCTATATATTTGAGCATCTATTTCATTTGATAGTGGGATGAATATCAAGGAAAAAATTAGTGTTTATTTTTTTTTTACTAGAAATAAAACTAGAGGAATAGATTTTATTTTTTATTAAAATTAATAACTTATTTCTAAATATTAATTTTATATTAAAATAAATTATTAATATCCAATTTCAATCTACAAAGAACACAGTAAAAATAAGTAAGAACATTTATTTTAAATTCTTAATATAACTTTTATCAAGGTAAAAATGTAATGATAGTTTAATAACTAATTAAATTATTCAATATTAATTAAAAATAATTTAAGTTATACTTAAACTATTTCTATATAGTATAGAACTTTTGAAAAAGTTACAAAACCTCCCCAATAGTGATTTAGTAAACAGTCACATTGTCAACACAAAACAATTATAAACTAAAGCATAAAATTGTACATAAAACAATTTGAAAGGACATGTCTGCATGTTTTAAATTCCAAAATGTATAAAAAAATTTCCAACATTATAGACATATGACAACCTTTCTAGTTTAGGATACTTTCCTAATTACATATTTCACAATGGTGTTTTTTACGATTTTCCTTGTGCTACATATATTAATTAGTCTAAAGATTCTTTTATGATTTTCCTGATGTCTCTGAAAGCTTCCTTCATTTGCTTAGAGATGATTACACAATGTAGTCAAGGAATGAGATAAGCATGTCTCAAAATATTTAAAGCACTAATTTGTGAATTATATTGTTACAAATTTTAAAGGAAGGGAAAAGACTTCCATACATTTTTGCTTTCTTTACCATTCAAATGATATCAATAACTCTGGAAATATGTTACTATAGTGATTCAACTAAGAGTCCATAGAATGTATAAGAAGTTTACAGATTCCAAGGATTTTTTAACATAAAATTTCTTGATTTTAACTTATGTTTAAAAATATGATCTGGAACACAATTAATTATAAATTTAATAGAAAAAAATAAATACATAAATTAAAAACACACAAGGAGCTAAAAATACTGCATATGAGAGTATAAAATTTTACCACAAAAACCAACCAAATTCAGTATTTAAATCACAGCAAAATAGCACTTACGTTTTATTCTTCTATCAGCAATTGCTGCTGCTTGCTTTGCTGACACTTCTGCGAACCAGTTATCACCAAGTAGCACCATCACTTCATTTGTGTGAACAATTTTACCCATCGTAAAGGCATTAATCCCAAATGGAACCTGAATAAAATAAGAGAGTTTATAATATCCTTAAAAATATTTCTGTATGCAGGAAATTAATATTTGATAAATTCTTTAATGTTAACTAACTGCTAATAAATATTTCATTTAAAAGCAAAACAAATAATAACATTATACATAATCAGAATTTAGTAATAAAAAAATCTGACTCTTCAAGAATATTTGAAAGAAAATTTTCATTACACATTCATTTTAAAAACAGTAATATGATGCCTAACTCATCAAAAGGAACAAAGACAATATTTAACATGATCATTCTAATTTGTTACACACAACAAAATGCAATAAAGGATATAAGAAAATATTGCTTTCCTAAAAGACATGACCTTTTATAATATCTATCAATAAATGAAAATTTAAACTCAATTCATATAAAGCAAAGTAATGTCACAATTCAATACTTCCAAAAGGACTGAAATAAATATTGTTTTAATGAAATAAAATATCCATATAATCTTTTTATCAGTTTTCACTATATTAAGTAGCTTTCATTATTTATTCTTGAAATGCTCCTTTTGTTAAAGTTTAAAAAATATTTGCATTTGTTATAATTTTTTAAGTCATCAAATTTGTTTGTACTACAAATTTAAAAGATTAATTTTAAACTACTTTTTTGTATAAGTTGTATATAAAATTGCAGAAGAATTAAAAATCAGTACAAATTAATCAATTTCTGAAAAATAAGATATACACTATATATATATTTTCTTTTAATTCAAAACTAAACAAAATATAATATATTCACAATCAAAACATATAATTCTAATTCGCTAGCGATTAAAACATCATTTTTCTATAATAGTACATGAAATTAATGCCATAATTTTGCATTTCTAAATGAAGCAATTCCTTTTCAGTTTTGAAATCATTTCAATAATTAAGAAAGTCATATTTAATAAACAATTCTAAAGTGAAATGTCATATTTTTAAGTTTTTTTTCTAACAAATCATAATCTATGAAATATAATGATTTTTTTTTCATTCCAAGACATAAATGCACTACTGTTATAGGGGGAAAAATAATAATAATATTTTATATATGCTTGCTTACTGTTACGTCATAAGAAAGAGAATCAGGTAGGGTTTCAAGTCGTTCCTTCAGGACTTCATAATCTGCTTTGAATTTCAACCTGAAATATAAGAAAGTAATCATTTTTATCATATTTTTAATTTATTTTATCATAAAATTAACAAAAATTTAATCAATCTTCATAAATCTCAAATTTAAGTTAATATTTAAAATTACATTTGCTTTTTGGTCTATTATGAATATTTCATAAATAAATAAAAATATCAACAATTTAAAAGAATTATTAAGAATTTTAAAAAAAATTATCTGAATTTTTCATTTTTATTCTGAAATTAAAAAGATTTGCCTAACTGCAGCAGATTAACTCTACAGTTTTAATACCTCAAACTTCAAGAAATATAATAAGCATATGCCCTTTTTCCACCAAGAAATAAGATGTAATAACATTTCAAAGTAATCAAATTAAGGTTGAATAAGAAATCAAAGAAAAGTAATCAGCAGATAAGTATTTACATGTTTAAAAATAAAGCGAAAGAATAGTAACGATATAACAATTCTTTTTTTTAGAAGTAACAGTAATACTTAATCAACACTAATGTAATGTCTTACGGCAATATAACTTGTTTTTACTTTAAGTAAACACCGGAACCGGAACAATATATACAAACACAAATTCTGTAAGACTACCGGCAAGTTTGAATTAAATCGTTTATGCAATAATAATAACATTTTGATTGGTTCGAATAGCTTAAAACTGTATTTCGATAACTATTTTTTAAAAAAATAGTTATAAAAAAATAGAAATATTAAAAAAAAATAGTTATGCATCTACCATTGATCGTGCTTCGTTTTTTAAAAGACATTTTCTTAGGTGTTGATTTTTTTAGACATTGTTATATTTCAGACTTACCATTGTGCAATTTTCTCTTGGCACAGTTGAATACCCTACAAATAAAATTCAAAGGATCAGAAAAAGAAAATATAGCATGGTTTTCAAAGAAAAAAATTTTAAAACTTTTTCAATGTTATTTTTAAAACATCAATCGCACATAATCTTTTTTTTTTTTCATACAGTTAGAAAATAATCACCTTGCTGTGCTCATCTTTTAAGCGTTTTATATGGTTTGGCTCCATTAAAATTATGCTTAGCTTTCTAAATTATAAAGCAATAAAAGCATGAACTAGAATGAAAACAAACAAACCGAAATCTTTCTTTAACACACTTTAGGATATGACGTACCGGAAGTCTTAGGATATTTTCTAATCGTTTATTGGTCAGATAAATCTTCTGATGAATGGAGCGTAACCGATGATTATTGGCTAAGAGACCGGAAAATCGTAAACGCTATCGATAGTTAACTTTTAAAATTAGTTGAAATAAACAAACAAACAAAAAAGATTTATATTTAATTTTTTTGTCAGTAATTTTATTATTTTATCCAAATGATAAAAAATAATGAGTGATTGAAATTCCTTTGTTTTGCACTAATGTGAAATTAATTCAAAAGTAAAAAAATTGTAGTTTTGTGTGTTGTAGTTTAAATTCAACAGGTTTATTAATATATGGAATGGAAATGAAGTGGTACAATGTTTTGTTTTTCAAGTTGACTGGTTTTGATTTTGGTAACACGGGTTACGATCATGCTTTGACTTTTCTATCAGTTAAGATAAATACGATTGCTTAACTTTTTATTACCACTTTGTGACCTCTTTCAGACCTTCATCAGAAAGTCACAATTTAGTATTCGCTTTTCTACGTTTAATTTATCATGGAAAATCAAAATAATTTGAAAAAACATTTTAGAGTTTTATCAGTCCAGAGTCATGTAGTTTCAGGTTATGTGGGAAATAAAAGTGCTTGTTTTCCGTTGCAAGTTTGTTAAAATTATTATTTTCTCTTTAATTTTTATGATTGCGAAAATTGGTTTGCATTCAGGCATTAAATTTAGCTCTTTTTTTTTTCTATAGCTGCTTGGACTTGAAGTGGATTTTATCAACTCTGTTCAATTTTCAAATCACACTGGTATGTTGATTTTTTTAACTCTAAAATATAATTAAGATGAGAAAAAAATCTTAAAACAAATGCTCTTTTAGAAACCAACATTTAAAATTACATATAAAGATTAATCATTTTTATTTATCAAAAAAAAAAAAAAATGTTGAAACTTCTTGTACTATTTTCTTTTATAAAACTTTTATTATATTTAAGTTCATAAGTGATCTAGTGATTCTCTAGCATTATAATCAACAATTTTTATTTATTGCTTTTTCAATAATGCTAAAGAAGTACTAGCACTATTGAATTTATCTAGATTTAAATTATATGTTAGTGTGGCTGATGGTTTTAGTTTTTACCATCATGCATGGTGCCATTCTTTTTAATTTATTCTTTGATTTCAAGTAATGAATTTCCTGATGCTTCTCTTACTTATCATTTAACTTGTGGATAATGGTGAATTAATTTTGGAGTGATTTAATTTTTTTATAATTTTTCAGATATTTGCTGAATAATTGCCCTAATTTTTCTAATTAATAATCTTATTAAAAAGCACATTAATCAGGTTTACCTAAGATATATAATACAATGTTTCTGTCTGAGATATAAAATAACTAAAATCATTTTTATATATTTCTCTGTAATGTAGAATTATACTTTTTATGTGTACTGTATAAATATTAATTTCTATTTGATTATTTTAATAAAGAGCCAGTTTCACTAACATATGAAGTATTAAATGTATATATAAGATATTAAACATTACAAAAACTATTTTTGTTATTTATAATGTGCTTAATTGCAGGTGATCTTTTTTATTAACAGGATACAAGGTCATAAAGGGGCAAATCTTAAAATCAGAAGAATTGCATGATTTATATGAAGGTTTGAAAGCAAATGAACTTTTGAATTATACTCATGTGTTAACAGGTAATTTTTTAAAAAAGATTAGTTTAAATTAGTTAGATTTAGTTTACCAATAAGTTCCTTATTTTAGAAAAAGTGTGAATCTGTATTCATACTATGATTACATTTATCTAACATTCATTATCACAATAATCATGCTCTTAATTATTATTACTTTCAAATTATTAAAAGAAAACTTGTTCTCATATTTTCAAAAATCATTCAACCTTTTCAAATATTTTACTTTTCATTTTAAAATGCAAAAAAATCATATCAGTCAATCAATTCTTAAAACAATGATTTTTAGAAATTATTTATTATTTTTTTCTCTTCCATTTTTCATAGGAAATAATTTGCCAAACCAGTGTTCAATCCTGGGGTGACATATCTCATTCTTTCAGGCTAAATATATGCTTTTATCATATGAGGACGAAGTTATATATCATTCCACATTACTTAATCTCTGATTATATGTTTTGAAATTTTCATTCTTTGATGTAAAGAAAATTGATTTTTTTATGAAAATATTTTTCATTTTTTTTTTGTTTTTTGTAAATGGTTATGATTTGCCTTTTCTGCATGATTGATAGCTATGTGTTTCATCCTTTGTTAATTGCTTTTAAGTAAAGTAGTCCATTTGTATTCTTTTAATTAACTAAAAAGCCTATTTAGCTAAAAAAATATTATATATATATAACATTTTTAATGAAATAAAATATTGTAAAATTATATACATTTAGGTACATTGCTGTGCAGATTCTTTTTCTAATAAGTATATATGATTTTTTTTTTTTTTTTTTGATACAGGTTATGTTGGAAATGAAACATTTTTAACCAAACTTTCTGAAATTATTCAAGATTTGAAACAAATTAATCCTGATATATTTGTGGGTATGTTGTAGTTTATTATTTTATTTGTTTCTTGTTTTCTGCAAATCACAAAATGAAGCCTGATAATATTGGTTATTTTTGATAAGTCTGATTGTAACTGCTATATAATCACAGTTTATATGAAAAAAATTTGTCAATTTGCATATTTTGGTTAGCTATTCAGAAAATTATTTTATCATTTATTTAACAAAAAAAGAAATTTAAGTAATTTAATACTTTTTTTAAGTATTTTTTAAAGTATTTAAATTTGCTACATAAAATTGTTTGTTTTGAATTAATGTTTCAATATGAAATTTTTGAATAAATATTTTCAGATTAATGTGTTAAAAATCTATGTTAAGTTTATAAACTACTTTAAATAATTTGAAACATTCCTTGAAATTATACAGAAAAAAATTGTCTAAACATGTGCATGGGGATATAATAAAATTTTCAGATATTAAAGAAGAAGTTCTGTATGATTTGGTTATTTTGGTAAATATTTTGTGATCTTTATAATTAAATCAATTTTAAGCTTATTTCTTTAAGTTTCTAAGGAATACTTTTTTTATGCAAAGTAATTAGTGGCTACTAATTTAAAGGAAGCATTTTTTTAAATGAGCCCTATACCAGATTGTTTAGAAATTTGTGGAGTCTATTACTAACAGGATCTAGGGAATTTCTACTACTATGACCACTATTTAATTTTTCTTTGTCTCTATAAAATAAATTTATTTTATATAAAAATACTTTATACAAATAAATTTCTTTTATATATATATATATATACATAATGATATTTTAATATCTAATTTAATCCAAATTGTTTTCTTAAATTTTTGCCTAATTCAGTCCATGTCAAAGTCATTCTAAAATATTCTCTTATTTCCTGATCTCAATCCACTTTTTAATTCAACTGAAGCTGCGTAAAAATTACTGTGCCATCAGTTGCTCTTGCCAAGGTCAACATGAGTGTTGAATTGACATGTGGCTGGAAATCCCATGTTATATAAGACTAGTGATCATTTGTTTTTTTGCTTCCTTACTTCTGTTCTTATGCCGCACTATGGTAGACGTGTTTTGTCCGCACTTCCTTTTAAATATATTATGCCTTCCTGGGATAGATTAAAATGAATTTAAAAATGTAAAATGTCTCTTCTATGTCTTCGAATCTCTCTTCTGCTGGAAGAATTATATGCTTATATATATATATGTAACCTGATTTGAAGAAGCAGGCGTAGAGCTCTATAAGATTTTTGTTTCATATGTTTTCAATGAAATTATCTAAATTTTAGTTTTTGTCCATATCATGGTGAGAGCAGAATAGCGAATGAAATCGGAAATCAGATAGCAACAGAATGTGATTGTGATAAAATATTCCAAGCTTATATAGTGTTAGAAAAGATTTTGTTGATTCATTTTTTTTATTCCATTGGAAAAAGAATGACTTTTACAAGTTTGATGTTAAAGTTACAGTGAAGTTAAAGTTCGATTAATAAGAAAATTATTTTTAGAATACAGCTAAGTTGAACTTGTTATATATATATATTTAAACTAATTTTTACCTTTTATAAATTCCTTTTGGTGTTTTTTACTGTATTCTATCTATCATTGTAATTTATTTAGGGATTTTTGGTTTTTGAGCTCACAGTTTAATTAAATCAGTTTTATAAATATTATAAGTAAATGCTTCACATTTGAGGAGTCTGAATTAGATTTTTCACTGAAAAAAGTAAATAAAGGTTCATGAAAGTTTATTGGATTATTGGCTTTAACTTTTTCTTATAGTTTATTTTTCAAGAATTAATTCATTATTATTTTTTTTTCCAATTTCAATTTGAAGCTGATAATTTATGTAAAAACATATTGGCTACCAAGCTAATAAAATGGCTGCCACTAAAATAAGAATAGTAATTTAAGATAAATTTTAAAATATTTATAAACATGTATAGGCTTTTTACTATTTTTCCCCCAAAATCTATCATATGGCTTGATTTTGAATATGTCTTGCCTAAGTCACATTTCATTCTTTTCAACTAAATTCATTAATCCTTATTAAGCTGTGTTTTATAACAAAAATTCTTCAGAATACTTTGTAGTTTTCTATTTATGCAACAAGCAATATTATTTTAATACTTACATGTCCAACAAAGTTTGAAAAATTATGTAGTAAATTGTGGAAAAAAAAAGAAAGAAAAATGATATATTTTTGATGGAGAATAGGGAATTAACATTTCCGAAAAGTGATAAAGAAATATTTTTTTTTGAAAAAGGTAATATATAATCATACCTAAAATAAAGAAATAATTTGAATCAGAAATATAATAGATTGAATTTATTTGAAATTTGTCTTGAAATATTTCTTAATAAATCTTTTCAATTTTTAGTAAAATAAGCATCTATATGTTTTGATCAATATTGCTATTATTAAAGGAAAAAATTTCATAGTTCATAGTTTTAATATGTTAAACTGGTTTTATTTGATATTTTATTTGTATCTCCATATCAGTGAATGTTGCTAATTTTCTTTTAAAATTATGACTGTAATCTCAGTAATAAAATTGGTTTTATAAACCAATAAAATAGAAAAAAAATAATTTTATGAGTATGTCTCATGACTGTAGCTATAAAAATGAATGAAGGCTATTTAGTAGAACAACTAAATAAGTAGAATAAGAACTTGGTTTAGTAAGAAAAAAATAGGTAATAAAAAAACTTTATTTCATATCTTGCTGATAAACTCTTTATTGATAATATCATAGAGTGTAATAGAAATTTTAAGTATTTTTTTGAGTAGAAGTTTGTATGAGAGAAACAAGAGCAGTTGCTAAACTTTTTTGGCAATGAACTAAATATGTTTTGATATTTGTGATTGTGGAACTGCCATAGATTTTCAAAATTGAGAATATAATCATCATGTTTATTTTTTAATGTTTTAAATTAACCTTGCATGTTTCATGTTTGTAAGGATAGAATTTTATAATAGTTTTTTTCACTACTTCTTTACGTACTAGAGTTCTTAAATTTCGTGCAGTTATTAGTTTCTGATGTAAAAAGAATATTTTTTAATTTTGGAATTCCTAACTGTCAATTAATGTATTAATTTGGTTAAAATTTATTTCACAGAGGTTGCACCTTATAAAAATTAATTTAAGAAATATTGATTTTTAGATTACTTAATATTTGTTATATACCATGAAATATATTGAATACCATAAAATGTACTTAAAATTAAGAAAATATAAAAATAAAAAAGTTTACACATGTTTCTGTTAGTGTAATAAAAGTAGGAAAAGAAATTTTTAATTGAATATCTAGTAATATTGTAACGAAATTACAACATATTGAAAACATGAGGTACAAATTACAGATAAGAATTAAAAGTTCAAATATATTATAAATGCATTTAAAATTCATTTTCATAATACATTCCTGTTACTCTTTCAGTGTTTTACTGTTTTGAATCGACATTCATTCTTTTAAGTCCAAGCATTACTTTGGCGTAATGTTACCTAGTAATAGTCTCGAAATTAGGTGCCTGCATCCTTTAGGCTTAAAGTACATACTATAAATCAATTTTTTCATTCAAACAATTTAGACAGACCTTTACTGAGATTTTGGTGACTAATTTTGGTTGCTAATTAAAATAATTGCATCGTGATAACAAATAAAAAAAATGGATCTTTTGCATTTTTAGTTGAAAATATGTTTGCAGTCTAATACCAGTGTAGTGGCACCAGTGAAGTACTAAGACTTAATAAATAAAATAATTAAAAGTAAGAAATTGATAAAATTGTGAGAAGATAAGAAATAAAATATTCTTTTTTTAGGATAAGAATATTACTAATTTGAGGTAGGATATTTTTTATTCTATAGTATAATAAATATTATAAATCTGTAATACTGCTTCTCTGCCTTGCAACTTTTATCGCTGGAAAGAGGGATTTACAGGGACTCAATGGAATTTGAATGGATGACAAGCCAATGACTCCAGCTTGACATCTATTTAAGAATCGGAATCTGGTGGACTATTATTATTCTGGAATCGGAATTCTTCTGAAAAATTCTATGTAACATCTGGCAGGAAACTCAAGATGCTTTAGTTATTAATTTTCTTATTGAAGTGTTGACAGCAGAACTACTTTTTATAATGAGCACTGTTACATTTTGCTATTTAACGATTTACTGTCTACTTGTGCTGTTGATTTCTTCAAGTACTGTTCTTTGTGAGAATCTTTGCGGAGCTGTTTGTACCTGCATCAAGTACATTCAGTCAGAGGGAAGAAAATATAAGAAATGAAGAAATAGGCTTCAAACAAAAAGTTTAAACGAGGCCAAAAATAAATTCTTGCCAAATAGGTAATAGTTACAATTTATTTATGAAAATCGATGTCTATATCTTTCAAAAAAATTATTTTATAAAAATAGTATCTTTATTATCTTAAGATTAAAAAAATTACCTTTTTTAATGATTTTAATTTCATTTCCATTGAATTTTTCCCCTTAATAATATTTTTACTTTCAGTTTGATATATTGTATATAGCAGCATTTACAAGTTCTGAGACAAATTTAAGCTGATCCATCAAAACATTCAACCTCATGTTTTTGAGCAGCAATTCTGCAATTCTGAAGTAGAATTTTCAGGTCAACTTTTATTTCATAATGTATACTTTTTAATTTACAGTAAACTGATTCAGTTGAATTTATGTTTTTCACTCATATCAAATAACAAGGTGAAATGTATATATATTTTTCAAAATATGTTCCATGAATCATTTAACAGTCTAAAAAGCCAATAATCTGGATGAACAAACTGGTGGCTAAAGGCTAAAGTTTATTAAAAGTAGACATTTAATAAACATCAAAATACAATAAAATCTAAATTTTTTGTATAAGCTTACTATTTGTTAGACAATAATTTTTTTTTATTAAACATGTTATTTATTGTGTAATGCATTAATGAAAATCAGGGAAAAGTTTGATAAACTGATTTTACATGTGTACTTTCTTTTTCAGTGTGTGATCCTGTAATGGGTGACAATGGTGTCATGGTGAGCTATTATCACATTCCATATTCTTAAAATATCTTTAGCAATATATCCATAAAATAAATATGTTGTTTCTTGACAAGAAATAATTTGTTTTCTTGTAACTTATGTTATAAAGTTATTTTTAAATAACTATAAGTAATAAAATCGTCTATAGTCTTTTTATTTAACTTCAACATTTCTGTATTTATTATTATTATTTTTCATTTTGACGAACTAAAATATAGTAAAGATTGGAACATATGATGGCTTGGAGGAAGGTTGAATTTATATGTAATTTTTGACATCATTTAGAAAACTGTTTGATCAAACAATGCATTAGCGGAATTAATAACTAGCTACTTAAATGCTTCCCAGATTTTTTTTCACAGGTAACATTTTCACTTTATTATAAAAAATAATGCTAAAATGTTATGAGACAATTTTTTATTGTTTCTCTTCTAACTTTCATCTGCTTTAAATATTGCATGATTAAACCAAATCACTCACTTTTCCTCTCACTATCATTATTTGGTCTCATAAAATTAACTATAATTAAAATTGCATCATAATAATTTTTACTGGGTTGTTTTTAAAGGATTAATATTGAAATTTGCTTCCCTGAATTTATATCATAAAGAAATAGTTGTTTCCTTTAAAATTTTGCTGGATATTTAGAATGGCTAACTAGATGAATAAATAAAATGAACTTTGTATATATTTGCTGAAGTTATAAAATCTGAAATGGTTTAAGTTTTTAAATAGTCAATTAAAACTGCTGTAAGTTAAATTACTGGCTTTTTCTCTTAATCAAGGGACCATCAATAAAATTTGAACATTTTATATAAATTTGCTGATAGATTGAAGTCTGACCTTGGAATATCTTAAAAATGTTGAAGAATTGGTGTTGTCTTAGGTATGAGAATCAATCTTTTAGTAATTCTTATTTTAAAGGTAATTATGTGTTAATGTTTAATACTGTCTTTTCTTCTCATAATGCAGCGCATATTATTTTCTGAGAATAAAAAAAACAAACAAAAAACAAAAACAAAAAACAAATGGGGAGGGGGATTATCGTACTGAAAAAATGGCTTTATAAATACTTTAAACAGATTAGCATTTCAACGTCTTTTGCACTTTAAATTTTAATTCAGTTATAACTCTTAACAATATTAACTCAGTTATTTTGATGAAATATTGTACAATTTTTTAAAAAAAGAACAGACTGAAACAGGAAATATCATTTTTTTTTCCTGCATGAACTTTAAAATTCAAAAATGAATAAATAAAATCTGATGTATTAAAAAAATGCATAAATTTTCTGCACTCAAGAATTTATTTTTGCATTTAACCTGTACTTATTAATGTTTATTTAAAATTCCAGTATGTTCCTCCTGAGGTACTTCCAATTTATCGAGATAAACTGATTCCTCTCTCGGATTTAATTACTCCAAATCAATATGAGGCAGAGTAAGAATTTTTTAAAAAATATTTTTAGTAGCGTCATAAGTTTGGCATATTTTTGTAACACTTTTTTTTGCCTGCTAAATGCTAAAAAGATTCAAATATGTTCTCCTTTTGTATGGCTTTATATTCAACTGATATATTGTTGATGATATTAGTTGTGTATGCTATAACTACTTTTACTGAGGGAAGCATGAATCAACTTAAGAATTATCTTGGCTATTCTTCCAGTAGTTTTTTTTAAAATAAATAATTGGAGAAATTTTTATGACAATATTAAGATTACAATGTCATGTTTTTTTTAAACATTTTTTTTTACTCTATGTGAGAATAGATGTGATGATTTATTATTTTTGTTTTTGCATGCTATTCCCAGGCTCTGACAAGTTGACATTTGAATTTTCAACTTCAGACAAACTCTAAAACTGAGAAAAGTATGCATTTTCTTAAAGGAAAAAAGTATGGAACAAAAAGCATGTCATAGAAAAAAAAAAGATTATAATAAACATTATATTAATGTCTCTTAATGTATTAAAATAGATTTGTCTGATATCCCGATATTCATCTCAGTCGCTTTCTTGTCAAAGCCATATAATAAATGTCTTCTGAAAACAAATAGATATAAAATGGAAGTATATTTTTTACGTTAACTTTTTATAAAATCCTCTTTAGTAATAATGCATGTAATTTTAGTTTTCCTTGTCTTAAAATTAATTGATTTTACATTTAAAACAAGATTTAAAGGAAACTGTCATCAAATGCAATTTATATACAGTGATATAATAAATGTTATTGATATAATAAAAGATCTATAAAAGATATGCAATATAATCTATTAAAATATTGAAAAATAATAAAATAAATTTTAATCAGTTGATATTTAATGATTTGTAATTATATATTTAACTTTTTCAATTAATTTTCTGTATAAGTTTAAAAATTACTATTTATTTTAAACTTTTGCTTTTTTTTCTTATATTTCTTTCATTTTATTTTTTTCATAAGTATAGGAAATAATGCAAAATTAATAATTATTTCATTAATTTTTAGACTATTAACTGGGATAAAAATCAAATCCAGGGAAAATATTACGAGTGTAATGGATGCATTTCATGAAAAAGGAGTTAAAACTGTTATTTTGTCTAGCGTTGAATTGGAGAATTCAGAAAAGCTTCATTTATTTGGAAGTTCAATTTTAAGTAAGCTTTATAATTTGTTTGATTGATTTTTAGATAGCTTTTGCATATTGTAATGCATAACTTTTGATATAGAATATATTACAGTGTGAGACAAAAAGAAAAAAATTGTCACTATTTTTGTTTTTCAGCAAAATATTTCTTACTATAAATTTAAGAAAAACTTTCACATTACAGAGGGATATAATTTGCTTAAATATTTTCATATTCGAATTAACCTCTTATTGATATGAATATGTTAAAGGATTTTGGACTTAACCATTTTTTATCTTTAGGTTGATACAAAATATTATCAAAATATTTTGTTTTCCTGATAAATATACAAAATATTTTATTTTCTCACTTTTTATTTTTATTTTATCATCTCTGCATATTGTAGTTATTTATGAAATTATGACAGCATTTTAATTTCTTGTACAAAATAGAAATGAGTCCTTAAATTTTATTTTGAATGTATTAAATAAAAAAAAAATGGATGAATAAGATAATCTGTTTAGACTTCATAAAAGTCTAAATTTATGGCCATGTTGCTGAAAATATGGTTTTCTTTTTTGTAATTTGACATGGTATTCATAAACATGGGTTTATTGTGTCAATTCTTATGTATGATAAATTTTCTTTTGGAGAAGGAGAAAAATGTGATAGTTGTATAGTCAAAATTATGAAGAAAATTATTCGATTTTCAAACTTACTGTTAATAAAAATTTAACAGCAAAGAAAGTAAAGCTGGATTAAGTATGCATATAGTATTATAAATTTAAGTAATGAGTCTAGTAAGTAATGATATGCAGAATACAAGAGGGCGTCCATGGTAACAAAATTCTATATATTGTGAGAACTATAAACTATGAGAACTATAATGAAGATGAGAACTATAAAAAGAATATGAATGATATTGGAATCCTTTTGGCCCTTCTAAATTAATTATTTTCATAAGAAAAAGAATTCTTCTAATAATTCTTCATTTAAAAAAAAAATTAATTTACCTTAGGCACTTCTAATATGGAGTTCTGCTAGATGATTTGTCTTAAATTTATAACAAACAGTATTTAGTGAAAAATGAAGCATCATATTTTTTTTTGTCCCTCAGTATTTTGTAATCAGTTTTATAAAATCATACGAAGTGAATTGATATATTTTTTAATTTCTACCTGAAGCAAAAATCAGTAAACATTAAAAATGATATTTCTTTATTAGTCATAATAGAATGTGTATCAATTTGTATTAATAGATGTGGAATTAAAATGATAAAAACATCCATGTTTTGTTTTCTTGCATAGTATTCCTGTATGCATTATAGAGGGGATAAAATTTTTACCATGTCTTATTGTAGAATAAGTATTAGATATATAAAAATGGAATTATACATAGTATTTTTCTTCAGAAATCACAATATTTATATATCTGTTCAACCCCCTCCCCACAATGAGAATTGTTTTAATTCAATTTGCAACATGTAGCTAAATAGTGCTATGCAAAACAATCTTACCTAGTTTTTTTTTAACATATAAATAATTTTTGATACATATTTTTTTTAAATTGATTGATGTCACTGATTGTCTGTCATATTTAGTTGACTTTCAATCTCATAACATTAGCATCACCACTTTAAATAATTTTAATATTACTGTTCTGTTTCAGCACTGTTAATCCTAGTTGTGATGCATCCATTCATATGCATCCATTTAATATTGCCATAATGAATCAATTGTTCATTCTTTGCAAGAATTTAATGCAATATTTTTGCTTTTTTCCATTTTTGAACTTGATGCCATAGTTTGCATACACATTTGTATTATTTTTTCATCATTCATGTTTATTCCTTTTAATTCATTCATGACTAATTTCTTTACTTTTGAATCTTGGCCATTGAATATATATATTGTGCAATGAATAGTTTGCAACTTTATGCTATTTCAACTGTATTTGACCAGGACTGTATTTTATTCAATGGTATTTCTAGTTCTACATCTTAGCACTTTCTGGTGTTTCTCCATGTTGGTTTTTAAGTGTACTGAAACCATAATTTTAAATCTCTCAAATAACAGCGTGCAAGATATATTTTATGGACCAAATTCACCATTAATTTCCATCAGCAAATAGAACGTTTACTTTATTGTGAAATAATAATAAAAATATAGAAAAAAACTCTGCAAATGTCAATTTTTACTGGCTCAAAACGCAGCATTTAAATGAAGTAAAAATAATAATTATTTATATTTTAAATGGGTAATATATATTAATATTATTATTATTATTAAAGGTTGACATCAAACCTACCAAGGACAGTTTCTGAAACAATTTTGAAATAAACTAAAATTTCTATTCAAATTGTATTTATTTAAAAAAAAGGATAAATTATATTTACACATTTAATAAATCAGTTCTTTCCAATTATTTATAACTTTACATTGTTTTTCACGTGACTTTTTTATTTAAAAGAAAATTCAAAAAGTCTGGTATCAATGGATATTCCCAAATTGCCTTCTTCATTTACTGGTACTGGAGATTTGTTTTCTGCTCTTCTTTTAGCTTGGATGGCTAAAACAGATGGAGATTTAAAAGTATGTTTTCATTTTTGCTTTATAACTTTTTATACACTAGGTATAAGCTATTAAAAATTTATTTTGTGATATTGACATTTTTTTGTGACATTTGGAAATTTATTTTGGAATTTTTCTTAAAAATTCCTAGTTTTCTTATGTGATATTCCATGGCTATTAATGAATAATATTTGATGACTTTTAATAAAAATATTTATTTCTTTGAAAAAATTTTTATTTCCTTTTTTTAAAATTTTTTTAAGTCCTTATAGTTTAACAAAATATTTTTGTGTGTCATTTTTTGTTATGATGTAGTTAGTTAATTGGGTAATTATTTGTTAACAATTATATTGATATTATGAAATCAATTAAAACTTTTTGGTTCAAATTGTTTCCTTGTATTAATAAAGCTTGAATAAAAGTATGTTTTGATTCCTCATACAATATGTGTGTATACTGTATAATTTTAATATGTATATACCATATAATTTTAATCTTAAAAATTCTGTTTTTAATTTAAATTAAAGTTTACTAGTAGTTTTGGATTTTTTTTAATGAAAAACTTTACAAGACATTAAATATTTTAGCTAAAAAATGCAAATTCTAATAAAAATAAATAGATGATTCAGTTGCATTTACATTATGAGATAACATGAAAAAATTTATTTTCACTAAATGAATTAATGAAATAAAGGTATAAATTATTTTAAAACTGAATATGTCTTTTGAAAGAGAAGGAAAAAATTCTGTTGAATTTGTCGATAATTGAATTTATTAAAAATAATATAATTTTCGTGACTGAATTTTTAAATACTTTTTTTTCAAGAGGTACTTCATTATGTGTAGAAATAAGGTTATGAACAAAACTTTTTCTGTAAGAAAGATTTTTTTTTTTTTTGTGAAAATATAGTTTTCTAAATTTTTTAAAAAGGGATGTTTGCTTATAAACTTTTAAATTTTTTGTCATAAAATGCTATTAACATATTTAGATTGTATTAGTATTATTTGATTTCCTCTTTAGAATCTTTTTTTAGTAAATTTATATATATATATATATATTGGTAGTTATAATCCCATAATAATTGAAAGCATATTCAGTTTATACATTAATAATAAAGTTTATAATTTAATTTTTATTTTAGCTGTCATGTGAAAATGCTGTAAATTCTTTACAGTGTGTTTTAAAGAGAACCTTAGATTATGCTGAAAGTAAGTTTTGTAAATCTTTTTTACTAACTTTTTTTTAATTAGGCTTGTTTTATATTTGTATTGATAGATTTTGTAATTCATTTTCCAATCACTTCCTGATGTGGTAGAGCTCTGAAATTTTGCGCACGTCTGTATTCTCACTGGTTATACACTCCTATTTTAATTTGGATATAAATTACGTTTTAATTTCAGTAACACCAATTATTTGCGATTTTGAAAGAAAAAATGATTACAAGATTCAGTAATATGTATGATAATGAATTATGAAATGTATTAAAACTTTAATATTGAAAATAATAAAAATTAATAGTTTTTAAAATGTTCTTTTTTGGTATACCAAGAAGTAGAAAGTAATTATTTAATCAAAAATCTGAGTGTCGAAAGAAAACTTAAAAGCAAGAGGAAATTAATTTACAGTGAATATCATAAAGAAATTTCGTAATTATTCATTACAAATTATATATTAAGAGGGTGATTGGAATTTCAATTTATTTAGATTATTTTAACCAGTTTCTCTTACTTTTATTTGTTTTTGTTTTGATCCTTAAGTTTTTGATTAAATTATAAGATCTTTCATTTTTAGACTCTACTTATAAATATATATTTTTAAAAGTATCTTTTATAAATTTTTCTCAAAAGATCTTTAAAATATTTTTTTTTTCAATTCTAGGGAAGAGCAAATCCGTAGCTACTATGGAGCTGCAATTAATTCAGAGCAAAAATGACATTGAAAATCCTCCGGTTATACTAACATGTCAAGACTTATGATTATTCATGTTTCTAGTGCTTATGTTTATATATGACTAATTAAGAAATATTTTATTGTTGATTTCATATTATACCAATTGGAAACGTTCTTATTTTAATGAGTTACTCATTTAATTCTAATGGTTTATATCACTGTGAATATTAACCTGCTAAAATTTTTTTCTGATTATTTCAAAAATTTAATTAATGAATTTTATATTTGATATAAAATGAGAATTATTTAATAAATGAACAACAACTCAGATTACATTACTCATTTTAGTAATATTGATTAACATCAATATTCTTCTCTAAAAAAATTTTTTTTATTGAAATCATTGCTTGGTTACTTTTTAAAATTCAAATATTTAAACTTTTAATTTTACTTTGATAAATTATTTATGAGAATTCAGATGTATGTGTAATGTTTTAATGGTATGTTTTACCCTTTTGCCATTCCTTGAATTCATGAAATGTATATTTTCATATGAGTTTATTAATTCATTTTCCATTTTTTAAAATTCCTTATTTGTTTAAACAGTAGTATATATATAATACGATCAATTTATATTAATTAACCATTTATTTTTGCATTTACTCATGATTTCATTTTTTGTTAATTTTAAAACTAGTCAAATTGGTGATTTTAGTTGGAACTGAATATATTTGAATATATTTAATTCAGTGTATTTTGGTTTGAACTTTAGTTTGCTTCTATATCTTTACATTATAACTGTTTGTTTAATCAAAATATTTACTCAGTAGCAAACTAAAATTCAAATAATCTAATGCTAAACTAGAGATTCATGAAATTTGATTCCTTTTTAACTTTTTAGTTTTAATGATTTCATTTTTTTTTTGTTGATTGTGTATGCATATTTTAATAACTAGGCAACGAATGAAATGCATTAAGCAACAATTTATCACTACTTTGAAGTATAAAGCAGTCTTTCATTTTTTAAAAGTAGTTTTGTTGAAATTTAAAAAAAGTTTATCTCTTGGCTACTGTGATTTGTTTAAATGGTTTACATGGAAGTATTGCTTCTGAAACCAATGAAGTGCAATGCTTATTTACAGAAGTCTTCCAAAACATAGAAAATTGTTTTTACACAGTCTGTATGTATGTAAACTTTATGGTTAGAAAAATCCTTAGTATCTCAATGTGATCAATTAGTAATTATAAGTTTCCTTTGATAATATAGTTTTGATCGTGTGCTTTTATATTTGGTTTATACACATGATATTTATTTTGGCCATAAACATTTTATGATGTTTTATCAAGTTTGAATAATGTTGTGCAAGAGTTTCAAAATTCTGTTTGACTAAGCTATAAACATTTAAGTGATATGGTGAAATTGCCCTGCAACATGCATTTGAAAGATATTGAAGATTCTCTTGAAATGTGGTATTAATAAGAGCAGGAAGAAGGAAGCTAAAAAAAACAAAACCGATTTAAAGAAATGGGGGACGTGTGAAGAAATTTTACCTATGAATTTGAATAATATAATGCGATAGGAAAGGCAAAATAACTAGTAAAAGAAACTGAATTGAATGTTACTAGAAGTAGGAAATTTCGCTGCAGTGTAGGTAAATAAATCGATGGCTTATTATCATAAATGAAGAAAAGGGCCTATCACTTTTCATTAAAAATATTTAGTTGTTGGAAATATGTGTTTAGACACGTCGAATATATAGAACATGCATTTGTTGTATCCACTTTTGTTAAGGTGCACAATTTTAAATTGAATTTGCAATAAAATCTATAGAATATATAACTCCTTAAAAGATTTTTGAATTTACATGCATCTCAGGATTCGTTATATTTATTCCAACTAAAAATGTATTCCCACTGCAGAATACTTTGAGAAATAAATAGCATCGTTCATTAAGAGATCCCTATAATTTTTTTTTTCAAGCTTAAACATTTTTTTTTTTACAAGAGAAAGTAATGCATTCATTTTCAGTCTAATACAGTAAAATCTTTTGTAATCGCCAACAACTGATTATGTCTGACAGTGCACAGTGATGGAAGGTTGTTTAAATATAGATATCCTGGGCACCAGTTTTAGAGAGTGCCATGGAATTCGAAACGTTAATGTATTTATATCACTTTTTAAAGTGAAATATAAGGAAGGGATGAAAAAATAATACTTTGCCTCAAACTCTACTTATCCTTGTTGAACCACCGATGGCAATTAAGAGGGAAATAATTATATCATGCCCCCTGCGCTACATATTTTGATAAGCCACTGATGCCCGTAAGGAAATCATAAAAGTTTTTTTCCAGATAGTTAGATTTGTTTTCTAAAAATTTATTTATTCCTCCTTTGTGATGCTATCGATAAAAAAAGTCATTGCGTCTCTGTATATATGTATATTTCACTTTTTCGTTTAAGGACTAGGCTGATTTCAACCAAACTTTGCATACTTATTTTTTAGGACAAGCGGAAACATAATCAGCTTTTCAAGGTACAAAATTTAATAAATATTCAATTAATTAGAATTAACTGAAATTCTGCTGTTTTGCTACAATAGCATCGGAATAATTTATCTTGCTAGAAATATTTTAATATCATCTTAAAATTTAAAGTTTTACATTTTTTAGCAAGATCAAATTTATTTTTGTGTAATATTTTTTTAATTTTTATTAATTTTATAAAGAAATTAAACAGACGATTTTGTGTTAATTAATTTGTGTTAATTAGATGATAATTAACACAAATGAGACTAATATATTCTGACACTCCCCCCCCCAAATTTCTGTTTTGTATCATTTGGAAATTAAAAAAAAATTTCTTAGTAGTTTATCTAACAGTGTCTAAAATAATTGAAAAAAGGAAAGAACTGATATACTCTTGAATTCTGAGTGACCGAGGACCATAGACAATTAATCAAATAGTGTACTGTAATAAAAGAGTTGTGTGTATTATAAAAAATCATAAAAATTAGTTTTTAAATTAAAGATATTATAAATATATTTCAATTCCGAGAAGCAACTGGTTTAGCAGCTAATTTATAATAGTTTTATAAGTTAGCTAGTTAATAATTTTGTAGCATCATTTCCTAACACAAATGAACATTGTAAATTTCGATGAAGTTAACAATGTTTGATGTGCTGGTCATCTTCTCCCCTCTTTGCATATGTTCGATTATTTTGCCATCATCAAGAAAATGTGTATAAAAATTTTATAAGCCTAAATTTCAAATTTATATTTGTGTCTTCAAAAATCTTATTATTTTAATATTTCCGATTACAAGAGATTTTACTTCACTTACTTCTTTTTCTTGGTGCTTATATTATCAATATTTAATTTAATGAATCTGAATGAATTATTTTCTATTCAGTTACAGCTTTCTATCTAATTGCTTAACTGTACACATTTCCCATTAAGTAAAATGTGAAACTATTTCGATATGCAAGTAATCTCATTTTAAGTCATTTCAAAGCCAAATCAATTGTGATGTTAAGAATTTACTTTTATGTGCAATGCATTTTCCTCAGGTGATGAGATTATGATCAGTCTTATTTCTAAATATTGCTCATTGTGCAGTTATTGAGTGTTAGTTATGTGGAATAGTAATAAAAACAATTATTATGCTGTTGAAAATGTTAGAAAATTGTTTTTTTTATTTTGTTATAGCTTCTTGTAGTTATATATATATATTAGTTAAATATATTTGAAATTTTAATTTTGAATGAAATTTTATATTTAGTTGAAATCAGATGCTATATAATATATTTGTATGTTGAATATTTTGTGAGAAATGATTTAAAATAAACTGAACTGCAAAAAACATTTTCTCTGACTGTTGAATTAATGCCATATTAAGAAATTTTGCAGTTGATATACAATTTATTTTAGCTAATCTCTTATAATTGTTTGAATGAATGATAACCTAAATTTTGGGTAGTAATTTATGGTATTTTTAAATAATTTCTTTCTGTTGAATAATTTATTTTTATGATAGTCTGTATATACCATTCGTTTAATGTTTTCCTAAAACTGTTATTTGCAAAAACTGTTGCATTTAGAATAATCAATAAGTCCTAAGTTATAGTGCATTAAAATAGAATAAAGAAAAATTGGAATAATTGGCGGACAAAATGAAAAACTAAAGAAAAATTTTCGAATCTGGCTTGAAGACTTTATTAAGGGTCGTCTTCAAGCAGGGCTTCAAACAAAAGATCTTTTTTTTTCTGTGAGGGATCTGACTTTCATTCAAGAATTGATCCCTCGTGCCTAGAAATCCCAAGAAATTGAGGTTTTTGGAAGATAAGAATTAGTATATATTAGGGTGTTCCAAAAGTTTCTTTCTCATCGTGCTATCAATGGCCTTATCTGGCTCTGCTTGTGCAAACATGCAAGGTTATCTATTAGCCATCTATGTCATTGGTTGCAGTCGTACCAGAGCTCTACTACACTGCAAAAAAGTTCTTTTGTCGATTTGGTGGGATCGGAAAGGCGTAATTTTCTACGAGCTTCTTCCACAAGGCGAAATAATAAATTCTACGAAATACTGTCATCAACTGGATCAGTTAAAAGCTGCCATAGGAAAAAAACACACACACACACACACAAAACACGGCCAGAATTAATGAACCGACGAGGCGTTGTTTTTCATCATGGCAACGCGAGACTACATATTGCATTAGGCGTAAAAGAGAAGTTCCTACAGTTTGATTTGATTGGGATGTTTTGCCGCGTCCTGCATACTCTCCAGTTCTCGCTCCATCTGATTATTACTTCTTTCTATCCTTAAAAATTTTTCTACGTGATAAGCGCTTTAAATCCATCAGCGAAATAAAAGCGAATCTCCAGGATTATTTCTTTCCAAAACACAACGATTTTGGAAAGAAGGTATAATGAGGCTTCCTGAGAGATGGAAAAAGGTAATAGAGCAAATGGGTTCTTATATAACAAAATAAATAATATCTTGAACTGTAAATATTGCGTATTCATTTCATATTAGAAATAGGAAAGAAACTGAAAGGGTATCCTAATATATTGCATATACAAATTAATATAAATCAACCAATCTGTTGATTTAGCAATTAGAAAAATAAAGGTTTTAATTGACGTGGAAATTAAAGCTCCTGCAGCTCCTTCTCAGCCTAGCAATCCTAGGCAGCTGCCTAGTCGGAAATGCTCCTAGAGAAAGTCGAAGAGAGAAACACACGCTTTGTTAAATTTCGCATAAAAAACGTTTTCGCTCTTCAATTTTCACTTTCTTGTATACGAAATATACAAAGAGAAAATATTGTTATCTTCAAAAAAAATTCGAACTCGAAATTTTGACGAATATTCACGGTTCAGACTTCTTCGAATTCGAAAAACATATTTTTGGAATTATGTCTGTTTTTCTGTGAATTCGACAATTGAAAATCTCATTGAGCTAGACATGGAATTCGGTATTTGGCCTTTAAATAAAATTAGTAAATTCCTACCAACTTCTAAACGATATCCTTTTAGAGGAAATCTATCTGGCTGTTTGAGTTCAAATGCACACGGTAACTATAAAATGTAAGGAGC
Organism: Argiope bruennichi; assembly: GCF_947563725.1. NCBI lineage: Eukaryota > Metazoa > Arthropoda > Arachnida > Araneae > Araneidae > Argiope > Argiope bruennichi. The sequence continues at coordinate 48,136,996 of NC_079152.1, read as the reverse complement.
GGTAGGTATTTAAAATTTCGTATACAGTTATAGCATCTGAAATGTAGATTTTTATTAAATCATGCCGTTTCTATCCATATTATCTTAATTCAGTCTGCGAATAATCCGAGTTTATTTTATTGTTAAATGTAAATATCCCCGCCTTTCATCTTTCCTCTCACCCCTGTTTTGACGAATTGAACCCATCCTAACGCATGCGCAAAAGCGCGGAGGGTTTTATTATCCGTTGTCAAGCGATAACTATGATTCTTGTCATAAACTGTACGCAGAATTTCATATTGATAGATAAAAATTTACAATTTTTGTCTATCAACAGAATTATTCGAACTGAATAATTTTAACAACTTCAACAGAATTATTAGAACAGAACAATTTTTACAGTTTTTTTACAAAGTTAAATATCTACTTTAATCTTTCTTCCTCAGTGTGTTTTTGAATTATCATATTCATATACACAAATTACAAACTGGGATCGGGAAATGCAAAACATGTAGATTCATCAAAATTTCAAGATTAAATTGTTTGTAATGATTACAATCTTTATACATTTATATATGAGAAATCAATCAGGAGGAGAGGTCTCTCTAAAACTTTCTCGCATACTCCTAATAAACTTGGGCCGCGGTGGCCTGGTGGTAAGGTCTCGGCTTCGGAACCGGAGGGTTTTCAGGTTCGTGACCCGATTCCACCGAAGAACCGTCGTGTAAGGGGGTCTGTTACACGTTAAATCCGTCATGACCAAACGTCCTCCGGCTGGTGTGGTGTGGTGTGAAGAGGGGGGGTGCCAGCTCAGGTGTCGTCCTCGTCATCTGACCGCGGTTCAAAATTTGAGGTCCGTCTCAAAATAGCCCTAATGTTGCTTCAAACGGGACGTTAATATAACCAAACCAAACCAATCTAATAAACTTGTCATGCTAGGGAACTTCTTGCACGGCAGTGGCTTGCAATAATTATGAAATATACATTTGGCGAGAATTTAGCTTTTTTACTGAATCTATCGTATCATCTTTGGCGATTAATCCCTGTCTTGCTGTCAATAGTATCCGAAACTCGAATTGCTGTTTTAGACAAGTTTTTCTCAACCATCTGGAGCAAAGATTAGCACTTGTAGTCACAAAATCCCATATAAAATTTGTTATATTTAAGTCTTTACGTTTTTGAGTTATCACGTTTACATGTTTCTGAAAGTACAGACCGACAGACATTCAACCTTTTGTTGGATTTGCTCAAAATTTGACAGATGTCTACACTATAGATGTTAAATCTGTGCACTAAATCTTATCTGTCTAGCTCTCTTCCGTTTGTAGTTATTGTGTTAACTTATATTCGAACAGACGAACTTCCTCCGAACAGATTTTTATTCAAAATTTGATAGAAATCTACAAATTTGGAGTTAAGACTGTTTACTAAATTTCGACGGTCTAGCTCAAAGCGTTTTTGGGTTATCTTTGTCACATACAAATAAACTATTTTACAAAAGTGTTTTTCGAATTCGGGTAAGTCTAAAATGTGGAGATTCTTCAGAATCTGGAGTTCGAATTTTTTGACGAAAGTATTCTTTATTCTACATATGCGAAAAAGTAAAAATATTAAAAGACGAGGATTGGACAAAGAATTTAATTCATATCATTGGAAAGATAGGTGACCATCCATTTATATTGGCGTCCTGTAGTAAAAGTTTATAAAGAATGAGCTTGGTGTTGGAATAAAACCTCAATTCACGATGGCTTACATAATTAGAAATGGTGAGTTTCGTCCTTATCAAGGATTTGACAGCTGCATTGAAATGAAGTAATTCTGGGAAAAAAAATTGTAGCAAGGCGATAACACGCTTTTCGGAATAAAGTAGGCATTTGGTGTTAAATATTTTGCAGCAATAAAACGTATTTTATTCTTTCATAAAAGGTGATAAGTTCTTAATTCAATTTCCTGGAAAAGTTTTGCAAATATTTTGCCGCTTTTATTAATTCATGACAAAAAAAAAAAAAAAAAATGTTACAGAAAATATATCGATTTTATGTATAGTAATTTTGTGATTAAAATTTATTATTCAGGGCTAATATATTTTGGGATCTATATTTTTTACATAAAATTGTATTCTTACTATTAAACTAATAAAAAGACTTTTTAAAACCATTTTTTAAGTGTTGTTGGTGTTCTAACACCCCCCACCCCCCGTCCCTTACTATATACTTTTCTACTAAATACTTATCTGACTGATTTTATCTACTAAATCTTTTTTTTAAGAATCCACTATAAATTAGCATAAGTGTTTTCTTTTTACTTTCTTGAATGTTATGACACGTTTTGTGCTTCTTAATTAAGACAGTGAGTGTGGAAAATTTTATTTGCCTAAGTCGCTGTGTTTTCCAGTTATTGTATTTACATACTTGCAATATACCGATTGACATAAGACAGCCCCAAGCCCTTGCTGTTATAGTTATTAAACAGTTGGAAATATACAGACTGACAGACAATCAGCCCTTTTACAGATTCGTTCTGAAGTTTGAAATGGGTCTACAATTCTAATGGTAAATTTACATTTAATATCACTCATCATAGCTTTTTGCATTTTTGAATTATCATTTTCAAATGAATATGCAGGACAGACAAACTTCTCACAAATAGATTTCTTGCAAAATTTGACAGGAAGTGTAAAATTTGTGAAAAGTGATTTCAAATTTCAGGTATGGAGCTCATTACAATTTTGAGTTTTCTTTTCCGCAGTCAAATGTGATTTTAATTATATATTTTTTGGGCACGGGAGAGCTTTGAAATGTTTGAGGAGATTTCATGGACAACTTGGGGCCGAATTTCTGAGAAATTGCGTTGAATGACATTATTTTCTCTTTATATACTTCTTATGTAAAAAATTAACTGACCGACTAAGCTTTTTCATACCTTTCTTAACTCTTTACCGTGCCACTTAGACCAAAAACTTCAAATATTAGACCTAATATTCCAAAAAAATTGGAAGTGAAATTCTTATCCCACCAAAAATCAAAACTTACAAAGTTTATAAAGATATATCCCCATAACATTAATTATTTTGAAACCTTCATAATACGTTGGCAAGAATAATTTGAAATTCTTGGTCTTGTCATGGGAAACGGCAATGAGTTATCTCATGAAAACATTATATGATTTAATGAAATGATGAATGATTTCATGAATTAGAAATTTCATATTTTCCTCAGTCAACCTGTAGTCAATGTGTTAATCCTTATGTAAAAGATGTACATAATCATCAAAATGTCTGAGCTTGATATTTTCGAAGACTTAAACCTTTTTTCGAAGACAGACCTCTATGAGATAGAAAACTTTCCGTCTACATGTTTGTTTGCATGTACAACGATATTCTTTCCTTTGTGTAGGATGCATTTCAACGGCTTATCCTAATCGAATTAACGGTTGAACCGTAATGTCTGGCATGTCTGTGAATATGTTAACTGTCATTAAGCATCCAAAATATATCCTTTCTTTTTCTGGATTTTAAGCTATTGAGTAATAAATATATAGATTCTCTTGTGTTGAGAGCTAGGAGACGCCTCAACATACTACAATATATCTTGGTACGTGACTGGGGCAGCTAACGCTACTACTCTCAGAAACACCTGTTTTCTCTTATTCGGCCTATCCTGGAATATGGATATCCAATTTATTATGGTGTACCAGTTTCAAACCTGCAGAAACTTGTACGAACTAGTGCTGCTCGACTCATCACTGGCCTACGGAATTCTTGCCCCAATGATATTGTGCTTGATGAGGCAGATATTCAACTCCTAGGACTTAGAAGAAGTGTTTATCTGGTTAAATACTACAATGAATTTTGCAGTCTTGCTTTACGAAATAGAACATCTGCACCAGCAACACCAGAACACCAGCAAGACTCTCAGAGTTTGAGAGTCTTGCTGGTATATTTTACCATACTGAACTTCCTGTTCAAGTGAACAACCAAAAAGATCTTCCAATTTATCTGAAGCAACTGACGCTTGAGATAATTATATTCCAAGGGATGCAGTTCAGATGCATACGGACGGTAGCAAAAATGATAACGACTGTACTGGCAGTGGAATCTACATCAAATCTCAAGATAAAAATGTAAAAATACAGAAGAGGAATCCTGATTTTTGTTCTGTTTATCTTAGAGATCTTATTGCCATCAATGAAGGACTGAAATTACTTAAGTCACTCATTCATAAAAATGAAATCTTTATTCCGTCAGATAGTTGAAGCTCAATTCAATACTTGACCAACTGGCATAGTGTGAGGGATAATGTAGAAGTGAATATACTCAAAAATCTAAAACGACTTTCCCTCTCATGTTGGCATCGAGGGTAATGAGACTGCGGTCACCTTGGCTAAAGTGAGAGCTAGTGATGCCTCTGTGTCTACTGAAACTCTTACTTACATGGAAATTTTCTGGAAAGCTAAAAGTCAAAATAAAACCACTTAGGTTGTTCCACCAGCACATCACTGGTGTAAGAATAGTCGTCGAGGGGGCTCTCTGACTCTTGATTATATGACTATGAAATATTCTGAAGGTTCTAAGTGTTTTGAAGTCTGCCCCAAGTGTTTTAAGAAGAGCTTTCACTTGATCACATTTGTATGAGCCTCTCCAAGCAGGATCTTATTGACAATCCATTGTTAATATTTAACTTTTTCAGAGTGCACAATTTCATAGACTTAATATAGCTCTGTTGTTCTTGGGTATGAGCAGCAACATGAACAATCAGGCAGAAGAGATTCTAATAATAGAATTTTACCTACATCTCTCGATCAGTCCTCAAATTTGGCGGAATTTTGATTTGGCTATAACATATATATATATAGTTCGTCTAGCATTACGTTTTTTTTTAGTGTGCAATCATTTCAAAATAAAAATAAGATACTCCTCTCTCCCTTTAAGAACCAGGTATTAAGCACCACAGACTAGTGACGGATTTCCATTCAGATAATTGCCTAGGGCCGTGAAGCTGAGATGGCAAGCCGATTCATTAATTTTTTTTTTATTTTTCCTAGCTGCTAACTAAATAAATTTATGAAGAAATGCATAAATTTATTTATTTATGTATTTCTTTGAATGATATAATATATTTTTTATTTATGTATGTCTATGAATGAAATAATATTAACACTTTATAAGAATAATTGGTCAGGTTCCTTTATATTTCCTTATAATCATTTTGTTATTAGAAAATTTATAAAACCAAACATCTACTTCGATAATACTGTGTACAAATTTGGGTACCAGATACTGTGGAGTCATAATAGATAACTAAACGCAAATAAATATTCATAAATTAAATATATTAACCTAAGATAAATCATTAACAAGTTAAAAATGCGACAAAATTAATCATCTTATGGAAATAGGGCTTCATAATTTGCACTGCCTGGAGGCGTTATATACCTAAATATGCCACTGATTCTTATGTTTCTTGTCCAGACTGTGACAGTTATCGATGACTGATAGTGTATTTTTAGCTCGGATCTCATCAATCAGTGGTGATTGTCAGTATAGTTTTTTCTGACCGCGATTATAATTGTTAACTTTTTAATGTAGATAAAAAAATATTTTTTCCATTAATAAAATTTAAATTATTTAGGATCATAAAACAATATACCTAACACCCTCGAAAGGCATCTCATATATGTGGATAAAAAAACTTCTAGAATGACGATTGGCTCTTGCTGTAGAAGAATAATGGGTAGAGAAATAATGTGGGGTGGATATCCCTTATCGATGCCAGACGTGCTTCTAATGGGAGGATTATACTGTGACCGGTGAGGACTCTTAGTCGTCAGCCTGAGTTTCCACCAGTACTGTCGCGGCATCCAGTTTATCAGATTTTTCCAGGTGCCTCGGGGTAGGGATTGCAATACCGGACCAAAAGTTCAATACCGGCATTCGGCATTTTTTAGATCTTGATACCGGTTTTAATACCGGTATTAGAAATTTTAGGAAAAGAAAGAAAACACGGGTGTTTCTTTGTTTTATTTACCAGTTTTATTACAGAATGTAAATATCACAAAAATAATTTGTAACTTAAAAATTATAAAAGTATATAAAGAATCACAAAAAAGTAAGGAACATCTTCTTTATTTCAATCACAAAAAAAATGTTGTTGTTGTTTCTGATCCAAGGTGGTATAGCTGCGCTATACCACCTCCGTGAAAATAAAGTCCCAAAACAATCGCAAACCAAAACCCAAAATTAACAAAGAATTGTTTTCGGTCTAAAAAGCCCAAAAGCAATAGTGGATCCTTTAAAATCTCAAAAATCGTAAAATTTAAACGTTTAAGAATATGATTGGGGGGAGGCTTGATCTGACCGGCACCAAGGACATTCAGAAAAGATCACCCGTCCGTGTTGGAAGGTGAGGGATTTGGTGTGTCCACTTAAAAAACGAGAGAGAGCCGTTTGCTGTTTTCTTGAGATATTCAGACGGTGACTCCAACCGGGACTCTTACCAAGGTACCGAGGATGAGCAGGTGGGACTCTCCAAAGTGCACTCGACTCCATCTTTATGATAGAGGAGATTTCAGAATAAGTTAGTGTTGCATCACCATTGAATATGTCAGCTGAGGCAGTCTTAGCTAAATTATCCGCTATCTCATTACCTTCTAACCCAACATGTGAGGGGACCCACTGAAAGTGTGTAGAGTGTTCAGCAGACAGCATGGCAATAATAATGTTTAGATAAACAAAAAAGTGTTAATTACTATGGTACTATTAAAAGTGTCTGTGGTACTATTACAAATTTTTGAAATGTGATCTTAAAAACATAATGCATCAATTGTACTGTCATTAAGTCTGGAACGTAATTTTGTGCAAAAATTATCAGCTGTCCAAAACGCTCTTTCGGCATCTACGATAGTTCGTGGTACTGTTAGCAATTTGCGATATATTTTTTCCAAATATTTACCTCTAAATACCTCATCTTCAAATAAATCAATTTTTCGTCGGATGGGTTTGGATGTAACTGATTTCTGTATTGTATTTTGGTTTGTTGAATTTTTTTTATCGTTAATTTTAATTTTTGTTCCAGAGACTATTCCTTTCACATTAGTGCCATCATAATCTCCGATAACTAAACCGAATTCTTCTGAAGGTGGATAGGTTTGTGGGTAAAAAATTTTAAGAAAATTTACTATAAACTTGATCGGATTTGAATTGGTTAGTCTCTTTTCTTCTTTTTCATTTTTAAAATTATTGTATTTATGCAAATGTCGTAAGACATTTTCTATTTCGGTATGCCTTTCCTCTGTGCGATTTTTCAATGTAATATATAATTCTTCAGATAGTGATGGGATCTGGTCTTTCAGTGACTGCAACAGGAAATTTATTGTTGCATTAGCTGTTAATAAATAAGAATCTTTCCGACATAATGCCTCAGCAGCCAGTTTTAATATTAAATTTATATTAAGATATAACAACCTGTTCTGGATATTAAGTCGAATTCACAATCTGAAAAATTAATTTGCTGGTTTAAGTCGATTATTGCTTTTTGGATTGGATTTCTCAGTTTCAAAAATCGTTCCATCATTAGGAGTAAACTGTTCCAACTTGTTTTAGAATCTCCTCCTAAACATCTCCTTTCATCTTTCCTCTCACTCCTATTTTGTCAAAGTAAACCCATACTAACACATGCGCAAAAGGTGGAGGGTTTTACAATCCATTGTCATACAGTATTTTATCACTTCTCTTGATTGTACGATGCAACTTTGTATACAGTAGTCTAATTAATTTCGTCCGTTAGGGAGACATAAAAACAAAAACGTATACTATTTTGATATGTTGGCGATAACTGAACAATTTAAACGATTAAAAGACAATTAAAAAATTTCTAGTAAATACCAAAAAATCGGTATTTTAACTTGTGAATACCGGTATTACAAAATTGTACAAATGGATCCAAATACCGGTATTCGGTATCCCGGTATTGCAATCCCTACCTCGGGGGGGGAGAGAGCGGTAGGAGTAGTGGAATAGTGACTGTAACCCAAAACAATCTCAGTGAGTATTACTGAGCTGCATTGGAACACGAATCATAAATATCTGGTTGAAAAGAAAGCATTTCTAAGAGAATACAAAGTACAGATATTGATAAAAAATACAAGAAATATATCAGAACATACTTATATTTTACAAACTTATCGCAACCTTGCACACGTCTAGAACCAATATTATATCGATGAAATCGTAAACCGCAACCTAAATGAAAAGATTACGCAACCAAGCTTGGCACTTAATATGTTAATCTGCTCGATTAAAAAAAAATTGTGAAACGCCTCTACATATGCAGAGGAATTAGGCAAGCTTTCACTATTTGGTGATGCAGCTGAACAACCTACTTACAATTTTCAGGGAAAATACCGATCTATTAAACAAACCGTCCTTGCAAAATGAATTACTGGACCTTCATTCTTCTAATGTCATATTTTTTTATGCTAATCATAAATGCTATTTGCTCATCGACGTCGTTTTTCGAATTTAAATGGATCAAACTAGTTATATTTTTACCTGGATTGATCTTACTGGAATTGACAAATGTAATAGGAAATATTTCTCAGTATTAAATTTATTATTGGTGAATGTAAGAAATTCGATATTTTTGGTTTTTGTTATTTTTACGATTATCCAACACTCGTCCATAAAACATGAAAATTCTTCACCGTGTCTGAGTCAAACATTTTTAATAATTTGAAAACGAATATGATTATTTTATGCAAAGCAATTGCAAGACATTTAACAAGCAGCTTGCCTCCTAAAATTCATATATATATATATATATATATATATATATATATATATATATATATATATATATATATATATATATATATATATATATATATATATATATATATATATATATATATATATATATATATATATAAAATGTTATTTTGAGTGAAGTAGAATGCAGGTTCAAAGACGTCGAAGAGACATATTATATTTTAAATTAATTTTAATATCCATTTCGTGAAAGCATAATTATTTACAAGCAGAGACGCGGACAAGGCATGTCCGCCACAGTGCGACACAAAAGCAGAAGTAAAGAAGGGAGGCAAAAAGGGCCGAAACAAAGGATCACTAGTCATATATAGTATGGGATTTCCGGCCACGTGCCGATTCAATACATGTTTTGACTTTTGACACCTTGGTAAGGGCACGGAAAGAATCACTTTCATTTGATACATAGATTGATTGCGCAGTAATTTTTACACAGCTTCATCCGTGAACTGAGATCAAGAAATAAGAGAATATTTTACTATGGGCTAAATTAAGAAAAAGCTTTGGAAATTAATTTGTATTAAATTAAGAGTTTAAAATAACATTACATACATACACACATATATATATATATATATATATATATATATATATATATATATATATATATATATATATATACAGAGAGAGAGAGAGAGAGAGAGAGAGAGAGATTAATTAATATACTGTTTTTAGTTTCAGTTTATTGAAAAAATTTTTATTTAAAAATACAAGATAAATAAATTTAAAATCTTTTCAAAATATATGTTTATTTATATGCGCGTTGACATTTCCAATGCTAAAATTGTACCTTACTTCAAGAAAATTATTTACTGGCAGGTATCTAGATTTCCTGATTGCTTGAATTTTATTATAGCAAAATTCAAACGCAATAAAAAATCTCAATTGCAGCAAAAATAAACCGAAACATCGCATTCGTTTGGACTCTAGAACATTCAATATTTCTTAAAATGAAAAGGCGATTTCTTTAGAAAAACGGTCATGGAATGGAATCTGTACTTTGAAAAGATAACACTTGAAGATTTATCACCTATTACCAGAAAATCTTTCTTCAAATTGATCTGAATTGATACAAATCTTATTAATATCTACCGAATGAAGAAATGGAAATTCTGAGTAAACAAGCAAAAGCAAGCTTAATCACCTCAAAAACCACTTCAAGCATAATCATTGGATTATGCAAAAACCACCTCAAGCATAATTAAGATTAATAATAAATGAAATATATTTAAATATGAAAGAATATAATATCAAAGATAAATGAATGTAGTTTTATTTTTATAATAAGGAAAATAAGTACACGTTTGATGCGGAAAGAAAGTAACCAGCATTCATTGAATTTCTGATTAATACATTGTTTAAAAATTCTTTTAATAAAATAATAAGCAGAAAATTTTAATACTTCACCATATTCGATGGCATCAAAACTGTCTATCTGCTCTATGTTCCTAAAATAATTAGTCGAATCACTTCAATTAGTCGAGATCAAGAAGATTTGAACTCAAAACAATTTTTCGTCTTTTTTGATAACTAATTTGGATTTGATCACAACTCTTTTTAATATTAGGAAGGAAGACACACTATCTGCGAAGATTTTAATTTTGACCCTCATTTGTCAAAGTCTATTCTAATACAAAATTAATTTCTAATAGTACCGCCTGAAGATATTTTGAGTTTAGAGTCGAGTCAATGTTTTAATCTTTTTACAACGATGTAACTAAGATTGAATAAGCATTTTGAAGCGCAAACACCTAAGAAATGGCAAGTATTCAAATTCTCTTTTTCACAGCATTTGCACCTGAACATCAAATGATATAATTTTTTTATTTCGGTTCTCTACTTTCCATCGGTTTACTTCCCTGTATATGATGTACAGAGAAAGTATTGTAATCGTCAAAAAAAATTGAAACTCAAAATTTTGGCAAAACTCAAACACAAACATTCAGGAACTTAAATATGTCACATTGGTATGTGATTTAAATATCTATATGCAACATGATTTTGGTTGAAGCAGAATGCAGGTTTGACAAGCAGTGAAGAGACTTTGTATTTTTAATTTCGTTTTATTCTCTCCTGGGAGACAGGCATGATTTCTTTACAAGAAGGACCAGCGCGGCACAAAAGCAGAAGTAAAGAAAGGAAGAAAGGAAGGAACGAAACAAATGTTCACTAGTCTTATATAACAGGGAATTTCCGACCACGCGCCAATTCAATACACGTGGTGACCTTTGACACCTTGGCAAGGGCACCAAAGGGATCACTTTCATTTGATACGTAGTTTGATTGCGCAGTAACTTTTACACAGTTTGAGTTGTATCAAGAAATAAGAGAATGTATTTACTATGGGCTAAAGCTAAATTAAGAGTTTAAAATATCACACACACACACACACACACACACACACACACACACACACACACACACACACACACACACACACACACACACACACACACACACACACACACACACACACACACACACACATCTTTTACTTTACTTTTTACTTTAGGCCACTAATGAATTCGTTCATTAAAACACTGGCAGCAAAAAACAGTAGTCTTTATATGAGTAGTGTGCGTTGTCACTGCAAATTCATTTGACGAGATTGAAATATGAAAATAAATAACATGATCAATTTTCGGTTCGAAAATGAATTCAAAGTATTAAACGTGTTCAAAATCTTGTAATGCTAAAAACAATGAAACTTGTTTGGTTCAATTATTAACTACTCACTGATAAAATCAGGTGTCACTAATATTTGTTTTGAGGCTCTTTCCTTCTTATTTATTCCTATAAAATTACTGTTATTTTAGCACTGAGATGCATAAACATATTTTGAAACACTCGAATGTGCGAAAAATCTTCACTACTATACGGAGGCGAAAGTAATGACATTACAAGAAATAATAACAAAGGAAACAGAATAAAGAATATTAAACATAGAAACTAAAGTAAATATTGCAAAAAAGTACATAAATGAAGAAAAGAATAAAGTCATATACAATATAGCCACCTGACGGTGATACTATAAGTAAATACAATTCAGGAAAAGTAAGAACTGTGTAATAATTTATTATTATGAAAAAAGAATATGGTAAAGAGAAAAGTGGATATCATGACTCTTTCCTCTGACGGTAAAGGAGCACCAAGTAGACAATCTATTTCACTATATGGACTTTATCACAGAGAAGGTAGTTTTTACGTGTGTATGCAATTTCATATATTTCCCGGGGAATAAGTTAATTTGTAAGGGATATTATAGACCATGGTAGTTTCTGATCTGGTTGGAAATAGTGCACATCCGTGCTTGAAGGGTCAGTTAAAAACTGATTGCTTAAAATATCAGCGGGACTGTTCTCTCTTCTTTCTCGCATATTTGCACAACATGGCGTGTTTTGAGTTAAACTTCGTTGAATAGCAAAGAAAATCGTAAATGCGTTACAGATCTCTTTCCGTTGTTTGACTGGGACCGAAATTTGTCGGAGTGGTATTGTGATTAAAAACGACAAATTTTTATTTTTACTTTTATGATTAAAAGGGTAAACATCTAAAATCCTTTATATAGGTCAAGATCTAGCTACAGTTTTTTTTTTGTATGTGTGTGTGTTTTCGCGTTCTTATGCATATGAATAAAAAGAAAGATTGACAGCCAAATGACGGTATATGATAAATTTGGCCCAAATTTTATATAATTCCAGAACTTTAATGAAAAAAAATTCAGGTGCCAAATTTTATACATATATTGTACTTTATAGTGTTTTTGAATAACAGATAAGAACAGATGGAATGGGATGAATTTCCGTAGTTGGAATTTGTTCATATTTTGATAGATTACATATTTGGGGTCTCATTCGTGTAACTACGTTTTTTTTTTAAATATTCGCAAACAGATTCGATTATAAAACCTGCAGAGTCATCGAAATCTGAAGATCGGATTTTTAAAAAATTCCTTACAGCATTTTTTCTTTGCATATTTTGTATACAAGATAGCAAATATTTCACCTTGAGTATAATTCTGAAGTTCATTCTTACATTTGGCATAGTAATAATGACATTTAAAAGATCATTCAATCGCATCGAAATCACATGCTTATTTTAAAATCATAAATAATATATAATACAATCATATGAATTGAATAATGTATTTAATCTTTCAACTGGCTGTTCCAAAAAAAGTAATTTAAAAGATAATATTTAAAAATACTTTTTATACACTTTTATTTAGCTTAACCTATTTCACATCTGAAAATAGGACATTCGTAACCGATATTTACTCACTTCCTTATGTTTCACACTTTGAAATTTAGTACACTTGTTTGCTCTCGATGGCAATATGCCATTTTTAATATTATCAAAAATTGACATAAACGGAAATAATGTTTGTCAATCGATTATTTATATATTCATTCCACGAAAGCAATGTGTTTTGGTTATAAATTTTGAGAAAAAAAAAGGATTTCAATATTCTATGATTTTTCTAATGAAATTTATATATATATATATATATATATATATATATATATATATATATATATATATATATATATATATATATATATATATATATATATATATATATATATATGTGTGTGTGTGTGTGTAATGATATCTCTAAATCTAAATTAAATCCTAATTAATGTAGTTATTTTTATCTTAATTTAACCTGTATTAACTTAATTCTAAAATGTTCTCCTATTTCCTTATCCAATTCCATGTTTTTATTTAATTAATCTTACACGAACTCTAAAATTGCTGAAATCGACAATTTCCCACATTCCGAGTGAAGGGATAAAAATCTGTCAGTCTAAACAAAATCTTTTAAAAGATACCTATAATTCTCTTACCTAAGTCAACACGTGTAAAGAAATCCCTATCCGAATCTCACAGTATATAATCATAGGGATAAATATTTCATTCGCTCGTTTCTCTTTCGCTCTTGTGTTGGGCTGTAGATTGACGTACCTAGTCGCTTTTGCTTATACTTAAATTATGCCTCCCGGGATGGAATAAAGCAAAGTTTAAAATTCAAAAAAGTTTTCTCTGTCTCTGGCCACGAAATTGCTCAAAAATATGTGTTCTACATTTTATTTATGTATATATATACACAACCCCTAAAATATATGATAATTGAAACCGTTAGATAAATAAAGAGATAATAGTAAGATTTATAAGATCGATAAGAAGATACATCGTTTTATAGAAGTTATAAAAATTTACTTGTTAGTATACCAGTGAAAACATTTATTTTTGTCAACTTAATCTCCATTGAAGAAGAAAGAGGATGTATTCGCACTCCTAGCATACTTCACTGAAAGTAAATATTATGAAGGCAGATGATTTCTTTCAATTCCTAAATTTTTTAAAAAGCGGACTTCCATGACGTATATTAATAATTAAATCAGAACTGATATATACCTTGTTTTAGAATGACTTAATCCATCTATGTCAGAATTATTTACAAGGATTTGGAAATGAAAACATGGCAATTCATGGACCTATAAGAAATAGCTTTATGCAATCTCATTAACATATTCGGTGGTAGATCATGACATAAGGCTTAAACGCAGCCTTCCTCACCTGCGATTGTAAAAATAAGATTATAAGCAAAATGTTCGTTCTCTTTGCGTGGAATGTATGTCCTAAGCGCCCTTTTTCGCGTGTATTTAGAAGCGTGAACACCTGCCCATGTTGAAGAATATGGTCTCACAGGATACTGTAGTCGACGTCATAATGCGTCGGATATGAATGTTGAAAAATAACTTTTTATGAAGAATTTCTTCTTTAGTCTTGTACAAGAAGTGTTGCGCCTCTGAAAATTGCCCATATATTAGCAATGTCATCTATGGCAAAGGGTTGTGTCTTCGTGTTCTTGGTCTGTTTTGCACTGGCAAGTTACGCTGCAGGTAAATTATCAGCATACTTTTCGGTAATCTCAAGATAACAGGCATTTTATATATGACTGTGTTATCGAAGTCGATTTTATGGTTTTAAACAATAAAAAATTTGTAAAAATCCGGTTTTATGTATTCAAGAAAGGAAACAAATTCTGTTACGCGAAAAAAAAAGTTTATTAACATACTTTTTAATTTTCAACGTCAATAAATATTTTTATGCGTGATTGTCAAACTAAAATATGATTTTTTAATATTTTAAACAAAAATACAATGTTGAAAATTAATTCTGTGTATTGATAAAAGAATTAAAAAAAGTTAATTTCGTTCCAATAAGCAACTACATTAAGACGAGATTTTAGTTCTAGTGCTTCGACTAAAACATAATGAATTAAACCTTGTCTTTTTTGCAATATGTAAAACATTGTAATAGATTCAATAAAATTGAAGATATTATTAGCAATTTAGTTTTATCATATTGCTTAATTTTTCTGTAAAAAAATAAGTAAATATATATATACTTAAAGTATAGTAAGTACATGCACACATATATATTTTAATAAACAAACTTTTGTTGTTTGCATATAAATACGCATCTAAGAACCAAATTCAACAAGTTTCTCACTGGAATTGTACATTTAGAATATTTTTACTCTCAGATTTATTGATTCGTAAGTAAATTTTTAAATCATCTGCATGGAAAATTTTTAACTTAATTAAATTAAAATTTTCTTTTAATTAAAAATTTAAATTTTTATTAATTTTTAATTTTAACACCAATCTTCATTTATCTGGATAATTTATTAAGTGTTTCTGAGTGACATAAAAAGCTATAATGTTTGTTTAGCACAAACAAATAATAAATACGTGAATTTTTTTCATATATTTTCTTTTTTTGGATTTTTATAAACTTTTTCTTTTCCTCAGTAATAAGAAACTAAGGAAAGTTTCTTTATTTAGTAATTTCCTTCCCTTAACTCTTAATAGTTAAATGTTTCTTCATTTTAAAATTACCAATTTTGATGTGCAACTGTTTCGTTTAATCTTAAAGAATATTGTTCTTGTTTGCTTTATTGATTACAGAGAATTATTTTAGAATTTTATGTATTAAAAAAGAATGAATAAGTGAAATTTAATTACAACTTCTTCCTTGAATAAAAAATTGAATTGTTTTTATGTTGCATATAATCTTTTGTTTTTAGAGACTGAAGCAGTTGTGCACTTTAACAGCATTGTTTTGCCAAAGAATTTTTTCTAATAATTTGGGTTTTTTTAATAGTTTTGTTTTTTCTTAATTTTTGCTTTATTTATTTTTTAATTTTCTGAAATATAATTAATAATTTTCATTTTATAGAGTATTTTTAAATACTGATATCACTGTAATATAGCGAAGAAAATATTTATAAAGTAATATTACAAATTTTAACGTAAGGTTTCTATAAAATCCCAAATACAGTTTTGCTAAACCTGTACCCATTAGATACAAAAACAATTGCTGTAGATATGACAATAAAAAAAATAATTGAAAGGATGACTTTTCTACATGCTTTTAATTTTTAACATCTTTGAAAATCTAACTTTTCTCATTTATACATTTATACATGACATATATATATATATATATATATATATATATATATATATATATATATATATATATATGTGTGTGTGTGTGTGTGTGTGTGTGGGTGTGGGTGTGGGTGTGTGTAGGTGTGTGGGTGTGTGTATTAAAGTATATAATAATAATAATATAAAGTACATATATAAAGTAAAGTAACTTTATAATTTTTCTTTCCATTTCTTAAAATTACAAACGATATCATCTTCTGAAAATGACATATTTCTTTAAACTGAATAACATTTCCTATGATAAAAAGAATTTCTTCGGAATAATTATATACTGAAGTTCGAATATTGAATAAAAACAATTTATTTAATCATTGCCGATAATAATTTAGTCATATTTCATTTTTATTTTAAATTTCTTTAATTATTTAAACAAAGATGTAAGATAAAATAATTAAAAAAATGAGTTATTTATACAAATATAATGTTAAATAAAAATTTAATAAAAAATTAAAAACAAAATTAATTGCAAAAATTATGAAAATAACCATTAAAATAAAAAATAATTGAATTAGTGCCAAATTATTCATATGATGTTTTTTAAAATTCTAACAGTTAAATATTTAACTATTTTTTAAAAATCTATTTTTAAATATATATGATATAAATATTTATAAAATACTGTTAATATTACAGTAAATGATGTTGATTCAGTAAATGATGACTGTTCCATGATGTTGATTTTATACATGATCAATTCTTATCTAACATGTAATCATGTTTAAAAATTATTCTGAAGCATGCTATAAAATTTATTTAATTCACTTATAAAAATTAGTTATTTAAATATTTTACCATTATATTCTCAACATTAGACCAGGGAAGTGATTCTGATCAGTGCCTAGTTTACCGAAAAGGATATCCAGCATATTATACATGCATCATAAAGGTAAACATCAACATTTAAACTGTTACATTGCCTTATTTTAATTAGATGTAGATGATTATTTTAGCATCTTAACATAGTGTCATTAATTTACAATTTATCACCAAATTTTTCCTCAATAGTACATTGATTTTATTCTATTAAGAGTTAAAATGTATGAAATCTGTTTCGTTATGAGAAAATTTTAAAACTCTTTTTACGATGATAGTTATTATATATGTTGTATTAGAAATCATGGGCAACACATTGATGGGGTATTGATATATTACAATAAGAGTTTTTTTTTTTTTTTTTTTACCGAATATATGGGTGCAAGTGCTTTATTGTGACACAAACATACACTGCGTAAAAAAAGTAGAAGGACAGTGTCTTTTTGCCAATTAATATCTCTTAATTTCTCCAAACTACCAGATATTTATGCAGATTTAGTTTAATGACTCTTGTTTTCATTTTAGGCAAAAATTAAACATCTACCACTAATATTATTAAGAAAATTAGTATATATAATTTCCGATGCGTAAAAAAAGTAAAAGGACACTTGTTAATATATTTAATTTAGTGAGTTGTTCTTTATTTAAATAGTGATTTTGTACTTTGTTTATCCTTTTCAGTCAAAAAAATCTAATTTGTTTAAAAGTTACGTTGTTTCTCCGTTCTCAGAAATGCCTAAAAGAATACCTTTGAACGATTTGCAAAAAGGACAAATTTCCGCATATCAAAATGATGGTAAAGGTGTCAGAGAGATTGCTGGATTGTTGCAGGTGAGCCCCAATACAGTTTCAAACTTTATCAGAAATCCTTATAAAAATGGAAATAAAAGGAAGACTGGTAGACCGAAGAAGTTAACACTACGTGATGAAAGAAAACTTGCTCGTGTGCTGAAGAAGAACAAAGGAATTGTTTCAAAGGCAAGAAATCAAGCAGAACTTAATCATGTGACAAAACAAACAGTTTACAACTATATTAAACGATCTAAAAAATGCATTTTCAAAAAACGGAAACATCATCCTAAGTGGAAACAAGCTCACATTGATAACCGTTTAGCCTGGGCTAAGGAGCACATGTCCTGGACTACAGAATGGACTTCTGTGATATTTTCCGATGAAAAGAAATTTAACTTAGACGGTCCAGATGGATATCAGCACTACTGGCATTGTGTGGGGACTGAAGGCGAATACTATTCAACACGACAAATGGGAGGAGGGAGTTTAATGGTTTGGTTGGCTGTTGGATACGGAGGAAGGACAAGTCTGATTTTCTTAAATGGTAGGCAAAAACATACAGACTACATTCAAGTGCTAAATTCCGAGCTTCTTCCTTATGCCTCTGACATGGGGGGTGAAGAGTGGAAGTTTCAGCAAGACGGAGTTTCCATTCACACCGCGACTGGAGTCAAAAATTGGTTCCTAACAAATAATGTGGATGTTTTACTATGGCCAGCCAAAAGTCCTGACCATAATATAGTGGAAAACATCTGGGCAATGCTAGTTCATCGAGTTTATGCTGATGGAAGGCAATTTCATTCGCAAACTCAGCTTCGAGAAGCATTGAATGACTCGTGGGACAATTTTTGTCAAACTGAAATTCAAACTCTATACAATTTACTTCCAAACAGAATATTTGAAGTTATAAAGGCCAATGGGAAGACCATTCCTTTTTAAAGTCACTATTTTTTCATTCATTATAATGCTGTCCTTCTACTTTTTTTACAAAGTTTCAAAAAAGAGAAACTATTTTTGTTGCCATTAATATTTTATGTTTGAACATCAGAATTCTGATGTTAAAATTGTATTTTTGAAACATTTGTTAAATGTTTCTAAAAAATTTTTTAGTAAAAATAAAATATTTTTCGGTTATTGTTACAAAATCAAGTGTCCTTCTACTTTTTTTACGCAGTGTAAGACACATAAAATGGAACATAAGTTGTTTATCGACATCACCGTCATTAAGTGTATACACAGTCTCGCCTACAATAATTTTTCGAATGTTGCGTTCACAGGAATATCAGCTTAAAAATGGTGTACATTTTAAAAAGGATTCAATTAGGATTTCGCTTTCGAATATTCAGTGAAATTGAGAACGATATCTGTCATCCTAAAAACTGTGAATGAATTGTTTTACGGACGTTGCCAAAATGTGTTACATATGTAGATACATTTTTGAGCCACCAACACAAATTCTGAAAGGAAAATTTGCCCAAACTATTATTAATAGATATATCTATTTATTTCTATATCTATGCCTTGTATCTACGCCTTATTATTATTTACACTCATAAAACGTATTTGCATACATAATAACATCATTTAGACTCATAAAATTCCAATACAAAAAAAAAATCGTTACAGTGTTCTATCATTTCTTCAAGTTTGTTTTTTAAATACAGAATGATAATATAAAGCTTTTTCTGTACACTCAGTATATCAAAATTTGAGGCAGGTGTGTCTAACATGTTGTTGTTTCTTATGGCATTTGCCACTGACAAGCCCGCTGTTACGAAAACAGCGATTTTAGCCGGAGGGGGAGCGTCTCATGTTTTTATAGTAGCGCCAACTAGGGCCAAGAGGACGACTGTGTCTAACATACTTATTGTTAAGAAAAAGGCATCACTTGTTCTTTCCGCTGACATGACCACTTATGTTTGACACGACTTCATTAGTCAGTAGGCCGCGGTGCCCTGGTGGTAAGGTCTCGGCTTCGGAACCGGAGGGTTTCAGTTTCGAGACCTGATTCCACCGAAGAACCGTCGTGTAAGGGGGTCTGTTGCACGTTAAATCCGTCCTGACCAAACGTCCTCCCGCTGGTGTGGTGTGGTGTGGAGAGGGGGGTGCCAGCTCAGGTGTCATCCTCGTCATCTGACCGTGGTTCAAAATTACGAGGTCCGTCCCAAAATAGTCCTAGTGTTGCTTCAAACGGGACGTTAATATAACTAAACTAAATTAAACTTCATTAGTCAGCAATGCATATATCATCTGGCGTTAACAACAGTTAACCTTCATATAGTTAAGTTAGTTTCTCGTTGCAACCTCATATCCCATCTGTTTTATAAACAAGATAATATTTTTTCACTTGTTTTTTCTTAATTTCTTTACTTATTTGAGTTATCGATATGAAGTGAATAAAGGTTCATATTACATTCTTAAGCTCAAAAGTTTATTATTTTTGACATTGCACTTACTGGCAAAAAAGAGCATTACAAATATAATTAAATGAAAAAAAAATACCATCTTAGTTTTGAAATATGTTACGAAAATACTGAAAAGTCTGATTTAAAATGTCGGCAGAAAAGTAAAATAAAGGAAGAAGTTCATATGAATATGGTTTGCTCATTTTAACACTGCATTTAATTATTAAAAAATCTACTTCACTCAAAAGTCTATTTTTATTTTATAAGAAAGCCAATTTATATGAAATATAAATGCAATAAATAAATATTAAAATTTATAATAAATGCAAATTCAATATATATAACTTAAAATAAAAAAAAATGAAAACAATAAAACTTTTTTTATCTGACATTTATATCTTAAAAGTGATAATAAGTAAAATTATAAATCTTTATAATTTTATTTATTATCACTTTTTTACTTTTATATGAAAAAAATAAAACTTTTTTATTTGACATTTATATCTTAAAAGTGATAATAAGTAAAATTATAAATCTTTATGATTTAACGAATAAAGATAACAAAAATATAAATGTAATAAATAAAGGGATTAAACGAGGAATATTGAAAAGATGAATACTGATTCCATTAACTTTTAAATAGTTTTAAATGTTTATTTTTATTTCGGACAAATAGCCGTCTATTAAATAAGTGTTATTATCATTCTCGATGCTCCACTCCAGACGTTACAACTATCCCCCCCCCCCAATTTTTTTTGAAAGCAAAAAAAAAAAAAAAAAAAAGAATGCTTTCATTTATTTACGTTGTATGCTTTAAGTATTTCAGAAATGGCAGACGTATTAAACCAAGAAGTGCATGCGATCGGAGGGAACTATTTCTAAAAAGTCTATAAAGAATGAAATGCTAACAAAAGTATTTCATATGAAAATTAACTATTCTCATTCTTTTTTAACTTGACTTCAAATATCTTATACAACAAAAATCAATATTTCTTGTACTATTAATAGATTTTATATCTGAAATATGCAAATTATGCCTAATAATGCTGATTTAAAATGAAATTAACATTACTCTAAATGTATAGTATTTAAAATTTATTACTATTCATGTAATATTTTAAAATTTTTGTATTTCTAGTGTTTTCAATTTGTGCTGGGCTTTGAAGATTCCACAGCTAGTTTTTGTGTAAGTAATTTTTTTTTAATTAGTTTCTAAAAAAAAATCATATAAATTCTTTATAAAGTTATATCACAAAATTTGATTAAGATTGGCTTAGGTTCAATCCAAAATAATGAAATGTATAGTTCCAAAAAGTTAAAGAATGAAACTGAATAGACAAATATGTCAAGATTCATTGTTAAATGTTTTTGCATGACAATAAGATGACTCAGTTCATAATTTCAAAGATGATCATATTCAAATGCCTGGAAATATCCTTGCCTTTTAATATGGCTTTGAAGACTATTCTGTTTCTTCGCATCAAAATATTTACGGTTTCTTTTCTGCACTATCTTCTTCAGCACTATAGCCTGTTACAGTCTATTATTTCAAACCTATCCACTTCAGATACTTTTCAACAGTATATTAGGCATCTGATGAGTTATCTTCCTCTGCATATTTTTTCCCATATTCTTTAAAAATTATTTTTTTTATTGGGAATGCATTTTCATATCTGGATATAAGACACAACTATCTAATATGAGATGTTTTTACTATTTTGACAATGTTGGGTTCACCATTTTTTTTTCTTTTTACTTTCGTCTATCCAAAGAATAGAAAAGTATTGTAATCGTCAAAGAATTCGAACTAGATATTTTGACGAATCTCCATGCTTTAGAAGACAAATCTTCACGTTTCTTCCTAGTGCTCGAAAAACACATTTAAAAAAATGTCCGTCCATTTGCTTGTATATGACAAAGATAACTTAAAAACGCCTTGAGCTCGATGGGTGAAATTTGGTATATGGTCTTTACACCAAATTTGTAGATTTCTCTCATTTTGAACAAAATCCTTTCAGGGGAAACATGCCTGTCCCGCTGTTCGAATACATGTTTACATGATAACTATAAAATGAAAAGAGTAGATTGATAAAAAAAACCGCTTTGAGCTCGATGGGTGAAATTTGGTATATGGTCTTTACACCAAATTTGTAGATTTCTCACATTTTGAACAAAATCCGTTCAGGGGAATCATGCCAGTCTCGCTGTTTGAATATATTGTTACGAAATTTCCGGGGGTTCGTTTGGATAGTGGAAGTTATATGGTGTGAAGAATGCTCAATCACCAGGCGGCAGTAGAAAATAAAGCAACGACGTTTATTTACACGAAGACACACAGGACAGCACAAAGACAACAACTATATACAGCACAGAAGACGATTATCTTCAGCCGAGACGTGCAGCATACAACAGCATCATACAACCAGACTCTACTGCAGACAGTAGCGTACAGCTTAGTTCAGCACTAGCTTCACTCCGTCGCTTATCTCTGAAAGGCCATTTCTTTATCGTAGGTTCCGACTACATCTCTCCGATCTGGTTCACGACTACTCTCTGGCAGCTGCGGCCGCTTCCTTTTATAGGTCTCAGGAGGCGGGGCTAGGAGCCTCTCAACCAATCAGGAACGTTCGAGGAGTATCTCGGTTCCTACTGGACGGAACGGGAAAATTCTCGATGTTTCGGGTATAATCTATTTTGGCGCTAAAGTCGCCGAATTCGTCGCCAAGTCGCCAAATGGTCGCCACGCTCTGGGACCTCCTATGGAACCAACTATGCTGGGAAGCCGCATCACAGATTCGTAACAATATGTTTACATGATAACTATAAAATAAAAAGAGTAGATTGATTAAATTCGGTAGACAAATTTAGTATCTATAGCTTAGGCATCAAATTTTGTGCCAAATCCAACAAAAGGCTGGTGTCTGTCGATCTATACTTTCAGAAATATGTCACGAAACGTGATAACTGAGACACACAGTGACTTAAATATCAAATTTGATATGTGATTTTGTGAGACAGTCTTGGACTGTAACAGGCTTGAGCAGAAGAAGAAGTCACAAATCTTTTGACGCGAAGGAAAAAACAATTTTCAAAGCCACATTGAAAAGCATATTGGACATTTCCAATAATGTGAATCTGTGTATTTGAGAATTTGAACTGACAAGTACAGTTCTGTGTCGCATTTTTATTTCATTCGATTGGGAAAAATGCGTCTAAGACACAAATTAGATTTTCGATACTATTAACTGCATGATAGGGATTAATTGCGAAATACTCGCCAAGGATCACACAATAGATTCAATAAAAATGCTAAATTAGCGCCAAAAGTTAATATTTAATAACTGTCTTACGCCAATGCCATGCAAGGGAGTTTCTGAACTTTCACCTTTATTGGAGAGTGTTCGAGAAAGTTTTGGGAAAGCCACTTCCCTAGTTTTTAAAAATAAATTTCATGATTATATATAATTTTCCACATGTTATTTTGTTTTATTGGCCGAAAAATCTTCTCTAACATTATTCTTCCAAAAATCTACGACGTGTTCTATTCTTCTTTGTTAAGTGCTCATTCACTCTCTCAGAGGTCAAAAGTTTTATGTAAATTTATATAAATTTCTTGTTGTTTTTATGATAATTCATTTTGAGTTTTGGTTTTAAAGGCCACGGAAACATGTATTAACCATGAAAAGCCTATTTTGCATTTAGATTTTTATATCATTAGAGCTTAAAATCATTGTTCCCAGATATTTAAATTGCTTTATTGTCTAGGAAGTATAATTACTTATCTTCAGAAGGAGCGTATTCATAGTTTTATTCATTATAAACATGGATTTAGTTTTATGCTCATTAATGGTTAGCCAATCTTCCTTGCTGCATTCTCAAATAAGATGAATAAATGCCTTGTCAATCTGTTTAGTTCGTTCAATCAGCGTCATCGGTATCATCAGCAAAAGTTGGCAACTGCATCAAAATATTTGCTATTTTTAATTTACTTGACACATTTCGTGTTTGCCTTGAGGGAATATGATAATAGATTTTTCTCTCACTTCTTGATGTGCTTGAATTCTAAAATTCTATATAATAATGTATTTTTCATGATTATGCTCTATTTTTATATTTTTAGAGCTTAGTTGTAAATTGATTCAACTCGGAAAACGCCATCTGATAACGAATTTTGGAAGAATTTGTTAAAGAATTCTATTATAAATATAATAATAAAATTCATTAAAGATTATAATGAAAAAATAGTAATCAAAAGAATTTTGTAACTTCACGCTTTTATTAATGTATTTAGATGTCATGCACCAAGTATTGATTTGATATTTTTTTATTAATCGAAAATCTGGAATTCAAAGTAAAACTCTTAAATATGTAAGGCACTGAAACAAAACAATAAAGCAAATAACTATGTCACACCTCATAAAACAGAAAAATAATTCTTAAGAGTTAATTGAAAATTAAATTAAAATTATTAAAGTGATTAAAATTTTTATTTACATACAGTATTTTATAAATAGAATCGCTATTATTATATTGCTCAAGAATCATTGTAATTAATTCAGGCGAGTTTATTTTCACTCAAGTCACAAGTTCGCAGTATCCGTTTAACTAATCTGGAAGAAGAGTTTGATGGAAAACAAAATGTCCAAAATTAAAACAAGAAACTCAAATATTGCTAATAGTACCTCTAGAATAACGAAGATCTGCTTTCCCCAAATCCAAGCCAAGAATAATTTCTTTACTCTCACCAAAATTTCATTTGTATCAAGCTTTCATTCATATTTAAAACCGGTTCCTTTTCTAAGCAAATTAAACTTTATATCAAGTTTATAAGTTTACTGTTCCTCACAAAACTCATTCGATTTCAAAACACATTTGTGACGTGATATGTATTGCAATGTAGCTTTCAGTGTGTATTTTTGTGTATGAATCTCTCGGCTTATGCTCATTCAACAGAGAGGATACTTTAGAAATCCAAATTTGAGGTATCTTTTAGTGAAAAAAAATCCATCCCATTTGGTAGTAGATTTTCGGAGTGCGTTTCAAGAAAAATATTAGTTCCATTCCAATTCGATGCCTTTTGGCATCAGTGAAGTAATCTCCTTGAATAATCAACGGATATCCTCATTTGCCCTCGTATTACATTTAAATGTTACTAAATGGATTTGATCTGTCTATAAATGAATAACAAATGAATAATTTTGATTTAATAATGTGGGTGAAATGAATTATTTATTTTTCTAAGTGAAATAAATAATTTTAAGCATGAAGTTTTCTAAACTTTTTAAAATGTAAGTTTTTCTACTAACTAATCATAATTTGGGCTGGTGAGCGTTAATTTAAAAGAAAAGTCACTAAATAAAGTTAGAAAAAATATGAAATATCCTTATTTATATGGGAATGTTTTAAGACTCAGTACAATTTGCTCTGCTCACATTATGAGAAATTTATTTACTACATTAGCATAAAATGTTAAAAATGCCACATGTTTTAGCTTAGTTATATAGAATTTTACAGTTTTCGTTTGAAATTTTGATCCAATTTATTAAACTTTATTTAGGTAGAAAAATACTAAATGGAACAATTTTCGAATGGAAATGAAAAGAATATATGACAGCCTATACGGATAAAACACTCTTATTATTTTTAATATTTCATATACATATCAGAAAGTAATTTAAGAACTTTTTGAAATTTTCTTATTTAAACTGGAAAAGATGATTCATCTTGAATAATCCATATTTTTATTTACAGACGAACAAGTTCCGGATGACAAAGGCATCACTGGTAAGAACTCTTTTGTATGCCATCTTTATAAAAAGAATACAATAATGAGTTGATGACATGGGAATTAAAGATTTCCTCTAATCGATAAAAAGATAATACGAATGGCAAAGCAATTGTACGCACGAAACCCTTATGAAGACAAAGGGTTTTATTTTTTTAATTCCTGATTAATTGCTCTAAAAACTTCATCCTTATTTTATTCTATCAGCCTTATACTTGAGAAGAACTTTAGCATTAATTGACAAAGAAAGTATGTAATTTATTTCAAATATTATAAAACATTTAAAACTTTCATGAGTATTAAAACATTCTGCTCGATTATGGAATACTAACCTTTTATAAATATATTCAAGTTCTGTATTCTATCTATTAACATCTTTGATATTATTGGAATTGTAAATTTTACTTCAGACGGAAGAATGTTATGAAAACGAAACAAAACAGTTTCGAAATCGCAACTAAAATTTATTACCTATTCAAACTAAAACCAAAAAAGAACTTCATAGTATTTAGAGAGCGCAACTGCAGCTACTTCTAAAACACAGATGAATTGAAACAAAAGTATTAAAAATCAAGTTAATAGGAAAATCAAAAAAAAAAAAAAACCAAATAAAAATTAAACCAAAAAAAATATAAAAAAGAATTCGGCCTGAAGACTTTTTCAAGGGTCACCCTCAGGCAGGGATTCAAAGAAAGGGATTTTTTTCTGTAAGGAAATGCAGACATTAGTCTAATAATGATTCCTTGTGACCCGAAAATCCCCTGAAATTAGGCCCAAGTGATATACCATTTTAACAGAAAGGAAAATACAAAACAACAAATTAGAAGAAAATAACAACTACAAAGTAAAAAAACAATAACAACTACAAAGTAAAAAAACAATAACAAAAATAACAATAAAAACAAAAATTACCATAAAATAGCACAAAAGTAAAAACGAAAAGGCAAGAACATACCATCTGCAGTCAAGGAAATTTTAAGCTATCGATTGTGATTCACGCTTTTTAAAAAACTAACGGTAAAAAAGCTGTCGGCCGGATTCTTTTTTATATATTTTTTTTGGTTTAATTTTTATTTGGTTTTTTTGATTTTCCTATTAACTTGATTTTAATACTTTTGTTTTATATATATATATATACATAACTAACGGTAACTATATATACATATATATATATATATATATATATATATATATATATATATATATATATATATATATATATATATATATATATATATATATATATATATATATATATATATACATATATATATATATATATATATATATATATATATATATATATATATATATATATATATATATATATATATATATATATATATATATATATATATATTTAGTATTTAGAGTTTCATTTTTATGAATATCTCCTGAGAGATTCGTTTGCCTGTTATAATACAATGAAATGAAAAATTCCAGAAATAACTGAAATTCAATGAACTTATTGCCCAATAAAGTTATGTTCAGTGACTTATAAAATTTTATATTAGTTGAATACTTTCTCCCACCAACTTAATTTAGTTTAATTAACATCCCCTTTTGAAGTAAGTGGATTTTGTTTGAGGAGTAACCTCAAATAGCCCCACGTAAATTTGAGTCTACGGCAGATGATGAGAAGAACACCTGAGCCGGTATGTCTCTTTAACTTCCGGGCTATACTAAGGAAAGAACGTTGAATGAATTTAACGATTCTAATGAATTTAACGTACACCAAACTCTCTTAAATCTTTGCTTGAATTAAATCTCGAGCCTGGAGTCCCAGTCCCGAAACCAAGACCTTATTACGAGATTTTTCAAGATCTTCCACTGTGCTGTTTATGAATTTTTAAAATAAAACTTTTGTATTGTTTCTTTTGTAAACAAAAAATAATTTTATTGTTAACAACCTATAAATTTAATATTGCAAGAAATTATATAAAACTTTCGAACTTAATTTTTGCATTTCCAAAATGCAACCCTTATGTTCATTTTGTATAGTATACCATACATACAACTTTATAAAAATATACTACCACTATAAAATAATTTTTAACTTAGTTTTATTAAACGATTTTTTTTACAAAATTTTTCTTTTTATTTATTTTTTGATTTTTTTTATAGCGTAAAGAAGCTACCTATGTACATTTTTTTGCTTTTCTTCAAAAAAGCAATCTTGCCACAATAAGGGTCAATCACATTTTACAACAGATATTAATTAAATAACAAGTAATTTGAACAAAGTAGAACCAGCATCAACTTTGAACTGGTTATATTTGTTAAGAAAATCTTTGAAGTTATCATCCCCTGTGCATCTTTATTACTTACTAGCCGCCTTTGGCGATCAGCCGGTTCGCCAATCTTAATGTTCGTTAAAATTTTAATAATTAAATATTTTATGTAATTCCTACTTTAATAGATTCTTCATCAAAATATTTTAAAACTTCAAATTTTGATTGTCATATAATTCATTCATAATATTATAAAGGCCTTCAGTTATAACGTAATATGTATATTTCTAATTTTGTGTTAGCACCCGTAGAATTTATGCTTTAAATTAAAGTGGAAAGAATTAATCTTCAATTAATATAATAATATTTTTTACTAAAACAAAGCATTTTTTTATAATCTGATTACTGAAAATAGAGTCACTCAGCGTTTAAACTTTATGGGCACTAAAGAATATCTTTTTTAATTTATGTAATATCTCAAGAATTTGTCAACAAAATTTTCTTAGATTCATCATGAACAGATCGATTCATTAACAATGTTTAATTTTAAATGCATCAAACACTAAGAAAATAAAACGAATCGTTTAAAATAAACGGTTGAAAACAGGTTTTAAAAAAACTACTTAAAAAACGATGTACTTAAAACTATAAGCATATACAAAAAATATATAACTAACATAAATACATTTTAATTACAAAAGCATACAACAAACCTAAAAATAATTTAAATCCAGTCCGCATCTGTTGATAATAATTGTCAACACAATGCGGAATTCAGAACACAATGCGCATGCGTGAATTTTCAACGCCAGTTACGTAACGCAAATACGTAATTTTTTCTACGCCAGTTGGGGTAACGCTATGCGGATTAGAAATTTTTAATATCCTTTATTCTCTTTGTATTTTAATTCAAAAGTACTTTAGAATGAATCTGAAAGATCGATTAATTAACAATGTTTAATTTTAAATGCATCAAACATTAAGAAAATAAACAGAATCGTTTGAAATAATCCGCCGAAAAATATTAACCCTAGCCTCATTACTGTTGGGAGAAGAAAAAAATGAAGTCTTACTCATTTGGTGGTGGGGAAAATGGAAGATTTTTTTGGCGGAAAAGTTGGCGGTGGAGCACATTCCCAACCTCCAAGGTATACATGTACCAAATTTGGTAGCTGTAGGTCAAACGGTCTGGCCTGTAGAGCGCCAACACACACACACACACACACACACACACACACACACACACACACACACACACACACACACACACACACACACACACACACACACACACACACACACACACACACACACATTGAGCTTTATTATAAGTATAGATATTAAAAATGAATGAGTGTTTGTGTTTGCGAGCGTATGTGTTGTTGCACTACAGACCAGAACGTTGACCTAGACACATATATATTTTATATCGAGGTACATATATATTTTAGAGGGAGGGGAGGGGGGAATGAGCACCTAGGAATTATTGTTTTGAAATTTTGATTAGAATTTTAGTTAAAAATTAAACAGAATTTTAGCGTTTTACTGAGGTAACTTCCAAAGATATTTCAGTGCAATAATTATTTTTACATCATCGTAAAACTCAAAAAATTATATTTTAAATGATATCCATTATTTTGAGCTCTAATGTATTTTTAAAATTTTTAATTAACATCTAAAATATTTTAATAAAAAATATTATATTTCACTCAAAGTTGTAAAATTTAATCTGCACGAGCACGTTATACTTGCATGAAAAAAATTAGCTTTTATCAATATATTGCTATTACGATGATAAAAGTCCAAATTAAAAAATAGCAGTTCTTTGCAGACTAAGCCTAGAAAGATTTAATTTTCAGTACATGTCTATATTAAATAAAATAAATATGAAACATGGTATTTTCTAGAAAAGTAATTGTAAGAAAAAAGTTTCTGTGATTTTTTAAAACCAATGTATAATAATTCAATAATTCAGTGTTATTTATGACAAACATGGTTTCATATATATAGAATATCCATGTTAACCAGGGCTCAACAGTTAATTTCTAAACCGTTAGTAATAGACATACTCATCTAATAAGAAAAATTGCACATATGATTACATTTTATGTAGTTTGAATCCATAAATATTCTCATGAATTACAGAATTTCAATTTATCATAAAGACTCCTCCTACGAGTCATATTTAATAAAATACTGTTGAAATTCTAATAAAAGAAACTTATTCTTTTGGGATAAAAATTGATTTTCATTATAAGAATCTGAATATTACTATTTTATAAAAACTTGTGAGTTTAGTCGGCTCCATTTTGACTCTCAGATATGACAGCCAGCCTCAATCCAAGTCTGATTAACATAAAATAACGAAATTGTTGATTGTCCTTAAATGATAATCTTCTTCATAACTTGATCTGATTTGGTCCCAGATGATTAAAACATTTCTTTATTTAAAAATTGTAATCTCAAGAATTTTATTGAATAGGGTTTATAGGACCGATGGATTGTCTAAAATTTCAGCTTCATAAATTTTTAAGAAGTATATTAATTGAATGAAACAAAATAAATAATTATTATTTACATTCATTTAAATCCTTTTGAAAGTAAAACTGAAAATGGAATTGTACAAAGAGTCAGAGGAATTTATGATTCATCGTACAGAAATCGTACACCATTGAAAAATTGTACAAATAAAAAAATAAAAAAATCGTTAGTACACTTAAGCTTTCAGTGTCGAATGATTCTATTTTCTGCACTCAAACATTTTAAAGAAATATGTTTTTTTTTTAAAAGTTAGTTGAAACTTAATCCCTGCTATTTCAAATTTTGGGGCAGATAACAAAAATTAATGCATATTATAATAAACAGAATGGTGTACGTAAGGCTTCTAAAATAGTATGAATTATATGAATATCAAAATTTGAAGTTTAAAATTATTTTGTTGTAGAAGCCATATGTACCAAGTTACATAAAATATTTAAATGAAAATTTTAGCGACCATTAGTAAAAGGTAAACCAGCCTACCACCAAGGGTGTCTAGTTAACTAACTGTTTCTTTAAATTAAAAAGAACATTTTAACCTATTTAATAATCCTTGTTTTCTAACGAATTCCTTTAAGTATATTTGTAATTGTTTTCATCTAGTATGCTGACATATTTTCATCCATTTTTTAATTCATTTTCTTTATTTTTCTATTTCAGCACGAATATAATAATACCCATGCAGTCAACACTCTTAAGGTAGCTATCCTTAAACAATATTTTTGAATTAATTTATTCCTCACTTAATTTTTTTCAATTAATCTGTTCATAATTATTTTACAATTAATGTGCTTTATGTGCTTAGTTCTGAATCTTCAAAGCACGGGTCAGTATTTTGTAAAAAGTTTGGTGTAAGAAGAAATACTAATTTATAAAAAAAAATATTTATATATATTCGCTGTAAAATGTTTATCATTTATTAACATGAACAAAAAAGTTTTATAAACTAAATGAAAATCCACAAGACGGTTCAGAAGATCATTTTGTGGATTTAAAGGGGAATAATTATCAAATAAATGAATATAGTGGATGTTGTTTGTACATTTACAAATAAATCGTCCAAACTAAAAATTATTGTAGCCCAATTAATAATTGAAACTACTAAGCAGTTATACATATTGCATTCGTTGCACATAATATGGAATTAGTAGAATAATTGCTGATGACAATTTGAATAAGTTGTTCTTTATGCTTATACTATCAAAATTTAAGAATCATTGGCTAAATCCTAGGGACGGGTACAGCCAAATTTGGTGCCAAACTTTAAAGATAAAGTCTCCAGCGTCTCTTGAAAATATTCATAATATTGAGAAACAAAATTCTGAAGATTACAACGTCCTCGGGACTTGGCGAGAAAAATTTGGCGGAAAATTGCCAAATGGTACCCGTCTCTAGAACTGTACCGAATCATTTAAAAAAAATTGTTTTGGACTTTGGATTATCTGTACGAGTGAGTTATTTTTATAATGATCAGTATCATTATTCAAGATTTTTTTTTTTTTTACTTTCGAGTATGTCATTTTAGGAAATCGTAATATTATAAACAGTACATGTAATCAAAAAGCTATTGCAAAATGAGCTTAAATCTGGTAAAACAGACATATGCATTAACTCTCAATTTGATCACAAGGATCTACAAAATCCGTCCTGCTTTTTGTTTTAGTCTCGAATACTGAGGAAACAAAAAGGTATCTTTTCCTACTATTCAAAATAAAATAAACTTTTTCAATTAATTCTAATGACTTGTAAAAAAGTACACGCATGAAATAAAAAAAAAAAAGCTTTATTTGTAATGAGAAATTTCTTGAAGCAGCTAAAAGTGTTTTTGATGGGATTTGTAATGCTAACTTTCATAGTTTTAAAATGATAACATTCATTTGCAGTGTATTGCCATTAAATGCAGACAATTTGTTCCTGAAGACGTTTGTGAAGGTTCATCACCAGGTATAGGAAGTAGTACAGATTTTAGCGATTTTACAACAGCGTTTAGCACTACATCATTCGTTGATGACGCAAACTCTGGATTATCTACCAGCGCACCCTCATCTTCTGGAACAACTGTCGGGGAATCTACATCTCCGGGACTGCTATCAACATCTGGAAGTAGTGTGAATACGCCACCCTCTTTTACTAATGCTGGAACTACATCATCATCGTTGGCTCCAGATAATTCCATGCCATCTACCACTCCATCTCCATCATCAGATGATGCATCTCAAAACAGCGGTGACGAACAGCCTTCAGACTCAGATGAATGTGATGAAGAAGGTGATGATATGTTTGACGACGCTTCTTCGGGTGGAGCCAGCACGCTTGCGTCAACAACAGATTTAAATCCTTATTATTCAGATGAAGGCTATTATAATTCTCCTTCACCTGACGATGGTTTTTCAGGCTATTATAATTCTCCTTCACCTGACGATGGTTTTTCAGGCTATTATAATTCTCCTTCACCTGACGATGGTTTTTCTGCAAGTGCCACCTCTACTAATAGCGGTGGAGATAGCTCTTCTGCAAGTGCTGCCTCGGATAGCGGAGAAGACGGTGCTTCAGCAAGTGCTTCCTCAGCTGATAACGATGGAGACGATTCTTCTGCAAGTGCGAATAGTGATCTTGATTTCTTTTACTATTTCATATACGATGATGACGATGAACAATCTAATTCCACTTTTAACTCAAATAGCAATAATGCCTCTGCAACGAATCTTTCTTCAACTTCAGTCCAACCATCGCAAAGCACCCCACAGCCATCTATTGGCACAACCTCTTCAGATTCTGCGGATGATTATTATTCCGAATCACCAGATGATACATCTAATGATGGCATGCCTCCTGGTGATGAAACTTCTGATAATCAATTTGATGCAGGCAATAATTACTACGATTATGCTGCTGCAGACACAGTTGCTGGTCAAGATGGAAGTGGAAGCTATTCGTTTAGTGATTCCCGAGGTGGAAACAACAATCCTCAAGTTCCACAGAATCCAAGTTGGGCACCATTTGGCTCTAATCCTCAGCAACCGCCAGTATATTATCCCCCGCAAGCACCAGCATATAATCCTCAACAAGCACCAGCATTTAATCCTCAACAGGCACCAGCATTTAATCCTCAACAAGCACAAGTATTTAATCCTCAACAAGCGGAAGCATTTAATCTTCAACAAGCTCAAGTATACAATCCTCAACAAGTACCTGTAAATTATCCTCAACAAGCACCCATATATAATTCTCAACAAGAATTAACCTACAATCCTCAACAAATGCCTAATTGGAATAATAATAATAATAATTGGAATTACGCCCAACAAAACAGAAGGCAACAGATCCCTATTCAAAATAAATGGAACCGAAGGCAGCAAGGTTTGCTTCCAGCCAATAATCAGGGATACCAATGGAATCAAGGAAATTTAAATAATAATGGATGGCAAAGAAATCCAGCCAATATTCCATCAGCCAACAATGGTAGGTTTTTGAGAAACCGGGGAATTCCAGCGAATAATGAGGATTATTAAAAGATAAACAAAATAATAAAGATACTAAACAGATAGCCAAAGCTATTTACATATTGTCATATCATATTTTTTTTAGATTATAAGAGTATTTTGAAATAGCTTGTTAAATTTAATACATCATTTTGCATTTCTAATTGCTTAAACATTATTTTGCTAAATTGAAACCTTAAACCTTTTATATTATTAAATTTCGTGTGGTTACTGAATGATTTATGTATAATTATGTGCTAACCTAATTTTAATAAAATTAATAAATATTATTACCATTTAATTAAAAGTAATCACTCAAATTTTCGGTTCATTTAATTCTGTTAAGAATTTCATTCACAATTAATTTTCAATAAAACTGTTTTATGGAAATGCAATACCAAGACTTAAATATTACGAATAATATCCATCGGAACGAAAATGTTCTTTGAATTCAATACTATTTTGACAGAAAAATATTTTAAACGGTGGAAATTCGAAAGGGATAAATGAAATAAATGGAAAGTATTTTTTCCAAGTGAACTGTTAGCTTTTGATACAGAAAAGTACAAATAAAGATTCTAAAATTAAATTTTGTCAGATTCTTCTTTCACTTTACCGGATACTATACAAAAAGTATGTCAATCTTCAAAAATTCGATTTCAGGTTTCAGTGAATTTAAGTGCTTTATATCTCTCCATGTCTCTATTTGGAATGAAATTTATTTCTTATGCTGTGTTAACATAATAATTTGAAGTCGCAGCGAGCTAGGTGAAATAAATTTAGTTTGGAGTTCTTATATCAAAATCATGATTAATCTTTGAACAGCTTTTATTAAAATGTAGATATATGCTTCCTAAATATACGCTTATCTTTTTCAGCACTGCTAATTTACAAAAGAGCGAATTATAGCTAAAAAGACTGTTTTCAGAATGTGTGCTATCCCATTCGGCTTCATTCAGTTACATTTATCTCTTGTTTCAAAGCAAAAGGAGGTTTATTTTAGGATGGACCTTGCAATTTTGTACATAGGCAATAAAGTGGATAACATCTATACTAGGATCCATTTCTCAAACATCTACTCTACACCAATTGGGGGAAATTTGGCCCCGAGGGATCAAACCAACTTTTAACAGGTCACCAAATTTTTCAACAGGTCATTTCTCGGTGTAACTGTGTTTTGATTCTGGAATTTCTCTGTTCCGAAGCCGAAACTTTAACACCAATCGCCTGTTACCCGCTATCTCTTGAAATGAAAGTAAACTCTATGTGGGATAAAGATTATTATCCTCTAGGTGCTCAGAGGTTACAATTAGTAGATATCAAAATATTTGAGGGAGGGTGTGGTGTGTGAGGGAAGGATATCATCATAAAGGTTGCATGCTCAAATCACGTCCGGGTCACCACTGTGGTTGTTGCCTATAATATTTAATTCAATGGCGGAGTAAAAAAATAAATTTTTGTTTAAAGGAAACATTAAAAACAAGTTTTTGGTTGTTAATGGAATACATATAAATCTTGGAAGAAGAAAGAAAATATAGTTGCAATCGTGCATCGCATGATTCATCTGCTTGCACGAGCACGCAGCTTAAACTGCGACGCCATCTTGATAAAAGCAGGATCAACCACAAAGGGTATTAAAGATACTTAAATGATGCTTGCTTGTAAGAATCTGTGACAAAAGAAAGGGAAATGAGTTGTTCAGTTTTTAAGTTTTTTCCAAAGCGCAACTTTGTAGTCTGTATACTTTGTAAATGAAAGTATTATATACATTTCCGTAATAGCAAATATTGATCTGCACTTTGTCAAATGTAATACGGTTATTTATATACACTTTGCCACACATAAAACAAAAGTATTCAACACTTTTTTACATGTGTGTTATCGTGCCAATTCACCTGATTTTGTGTATATGTCCGGGGTTGCCATGACAACATACCAATTATTTCGACTTGTAATACACACTTAATTCCTTATGTTTCAATTGTTCCGGTTGGTTAGCTTCTTAATTACTTAGTTTTGTAGGAATAAATCTGAAGGGGTCACTTTTTGGCGCTCATTTAAAGATGATTGACGTTCTTGGAGATTATAAGTTCTACAGCTTAAACCCCACATTCATCTTTAATTTAGATTTTTCTTGAATTCAACATTAATGATATACTATATCTATGTTTAGAGAATTCAATGCATTTTTATATTGCTTTTAAGTGCTCTCACATAAGCTTTTAAATGCCCGTCGACTGCTCTATTTCATCATTTTAAAGTACCGAGTCAAATAATAGAATTTCTGCAATTCTTTTGTTAATACAGCTAATGAAATAAAAAGGAACATTTTATTATTTTTTAATATAAAAGGTTGAATTTGGTTTTCATTTATTTCCAAAGTTACTCAGATTTACAATTCTGGCATCAAGACAATATATAAAAGTTAATGATGGGCATCACTATTTAAATTAACTGCAATTAATCTTGGTTCTTATCTATGAGTAGGTGAACTTTTTGTTTCTATTTCTGCTCATGTATATGCTTCTATAATAAATGAAAAAAGCAACAAGAAAGATTCAATGAAATCTCGAGTTCATTTTTTTAATGATTGCACTGTTTTCTCTTCGATACTTCAAGAACGAAAAAGTAAAAAACTGTCACAAAATGTAGGGTAAACTGAGCATACAAATATACTTTAGTTTTATTCATAAAAAGAAAAGTAACTGTAATTAAATTAATTTTGTTAAATAGAATTATTTTAAAATGAGATTAAATTGCATTTTATTAAAATGTTACTTTAAATTAAGGGTGGCATTTAATGAGAACCATTTAGGTGACGTAATAGTCACGTGGTAAATGCTATCATTAATGTGATTTCACATCTAACCGTTTATTTTTTTTATGCTATGTTGTGATATCATATCTTATTGCAACTTTTTTCAAAATTAAAATTGGCGTTATGTACTTCATATGTTTCAAGTGACCATAAATTAACCCCATTATACTGTAAATAGACTAATAGTGATTAAAAAAATATTGCTTTTTTATAAATAACTTGCATAATGTTACAGATAAATATTATTGCATTCTACAAATTTGATAAAAAAAAGACTATCTTCATGCTCTGTTTTTCACTTATAATAGAAGTTTTGAGAAAAAATAAATATACAAATAAAAACATTGAGGCTGTGTTAAGAGTAAATTTTATTTCATATTTTAACATTTCATTTTTAAATATTTAGGAAATTCTGAGACTTCAGTTGTGAATAACAAATATCAGAATTATACATTTATATAAAACAATTAGCTACAGATATTTCACGATTCATTGTGTGAAAGTTGTTCTTGAAACAAAGATGGGAAACCATGATCTCCAGAGCTTGCATAACCGATCAGTTTGGATATGTTGTACTTTGCAGATTGACCATGACCTGATGATTGGATCTGGTTCCATGAATTCTATATGAGGAAACTAAATCCTCAAGTTTATTTTCGTTTGTAGTTAATTGTAGTAGTTTGTAGATCATTTCGATTATTTATGTTGATTCAGTTGTTTTTTCCCTTTAGCATTCCTTAACAAATGTAAACAGTTTTTGGCGTTATCTACCCTCTTTAACATAATTATATATATTCGCAGTCAAAATCCATCAAAGATTGTCATAATATCACACATTATCGAGACTTACTGATTCATATATTTCATTTTCAGTCTTTTTAATATATACATCTTTATACTTCACTCAAAATTTTCACTAAAAATTGAATTGCCAACAGTTATTGTATAAAACGTTCTTTTTAAAAATAATTATTCACTCTCTTTGAAGAATATGCAGTTGATTCACATTTCAGTTGATTCAAAGACCAATAATCTCTAATATGTCATTTAACATAAAAAAGGACAAAAATAGGTCGAGGACTTTTACTGGGGAGACAATGCATTCTAGAGATTATTTCTATTACTTTTGCAGTTTTTAATGTAGCGGCGGAATCAAATAACGATTCAAGCAATTTTCCTAATATGTTTTTAATAAAAATTACTACATGATTCATTAAAAAGTATTTTATTTAAAGGAATTGCTTTCTGTAAAAATAAAAAAAGTATGTTATGAGAAAAGATTTTAGGCACACATTCTTTTTTTGTAATATTTATAGAAGAAACCTACATAGTAATCTTTTCTGCCGCCTTAGAATTAGAGAGCAAAATTGTTTTTAAGTAATAATTCAAATGGTAACAAACAACTTTCTATATTCTTACATATTTTAAACTTCTCTTACTATGTTACTGAATAGCAATTTATATTTTGCAAACAAGAAAACTAAATTGTTATTTTATATATAATTATATTTCAGTTGATGGTTTGTAGTAATGTAAAATAAATGCATTTTAAATTATTGGTAATATTTATATTTTCGAATGAATTAAAGAATAATTAAATAAATTTAACAGTAAATAAGACGATTTTGTGAAAAAAATATTCGTGTCTCAAAATGGCAACTAGTTTTAAATTTCTCAACTTTTTATTTTTCAATAACGTTTAAATTTTTCTTATTTTAAGTTTCATTCATATAATGTTAACAAATGAATATTTTGATTACATCAAATACTTACAATAACATGAAATATTTTCGGTAAGTTTGTTTAAATTCAAATATTAGCATCAAAAATTTGCAATATGTTCACTGAAATACTCATAATCATATCAAAACTCTGCAGAAAATTCACGCATTCTCGCATCAACAATCTTTACCAATTTCTCTCAAAGATTCATAACGCTTCAAACATTCTCAGCAGTCTCCAATATTTTTTTGACTTGCATCTTTCAAATCACCAATCATTATTGAATAAACCATATAAACCACAAACCGGTAAGTCACACATAGTACATCACATAATCATGCATTCTAGGCAAGCTTATCATAAAAAGCAGTAAGTGCAAAATGGGAAGAAAAAAATATCTAGCGTACGAAATGATTGGAAGTATTTAAATTAAAAATCTAATTAAACTTCAGTAGTTTTCAGAAATGTTTTGTTCAAAAAAACATGCTTACCAGAATCCATGATTATTTCACAC
Source organism: Argiope bruennichi (assembly GCF_947563725.1). Lineage (NCBI taxonomy): Eukaryota > Metazoa > Arthropoda > Arachnida > Araneae > Araneidae > Argiope > Argiope bruennichi. The sequence continues at coordinate 48,097,573 of NC_079152.1, read as the reverse complement.
AAGAACCACAGCCTTTCTTCGAAGCACGGATGACTGTAAATTTTCAAGGACATATCGCCCTGAAGTCGCACTACTCCACACTCAAATTCATGGTCATCATACGCAGAATGCACATTATGTTCCTTTTCTCTAAAAGTGCATGCATTCATTTTATACTTGCTCGGGAAATTTAATTTATGGAATAATTATAAAAGTCTCATTGGACTTTGAAAAATGTTGTCTGATACTTTAAGGAATAGAATAGGTAATAGAATCAAAGCACATGTTAAAAAATTAGCATCTAAACATGTTCAAAGCCTAGCACCCTGAAGTGCCGTCCTCGTCGTCTCGCTATGGATCAGAATGTCGAAGTTTTTGCTAAAAATGCCATGTAAAAGTTTTAAAAAACAAGTTGATCTGATATAACTAAACACATTTAAAAATTCTGTTTTATGCAAGACTTATAATTCCTATTTCAAAACACTGATGAATTAATTTTGATTTCTTTGAATAAAGTTGATGTAAGACATCCGAAAGCAATTGCTAAAATATAGATTGACTTCAGTCAAATAGAAGATGATTAGATACTTCCTATGCAAAAAATTATAGATCGGATTACAACAAAATTTCATGTGCATGCTCGCTTAGGTGAATCTGTGAGTTTAATTTCAAAAGGTTACCAGCGGGGGTGATCTCCTCGAAATTTTCTCATACACCCCCCAATTTATCCCCTACCTCTGCATAAAATTATGGTAAGGCCTCAAATATCTAGAATGGAATTAGCGAATAATATTTAAGAAATATAAATCTTTGGTTTTAATTTAACATTTTTACTGAATATATCGCACGAATACGTATTTTCAACGCTTTTTTACAAACCGAAGTTTGACATCAAGCTAGAGTTGTAGTCGTAAGATAACTCACTGAATTTTATTGATTATATTCATTCCTATTATGAATTTATTTTGTTTATATGCATGCAAACGTACGAACCGACAGAGAGTCAAATATTTGACAGATTCGGTACAGAATTTGGTAAGAAGATTCGATAATAAGAATCTTTCCGATAATATGAATTTTTGATAATAAGAAGATATTTCAGATTTTAAACCTGTGCAAAAGATTTTATTAACTTAGCTCTCAGTATTTTGGAGTAATCGGATTCACTTGCAATCGAACAGACAGACAGACTACTTAGTGCAAATTTGACAGAAATCAACAAACTTCATTCTTAAAGAAAAGTGAATGTTGGACTTCAAAGATCTGAAATGGCGAATAAAACTAACATACGATTTATTGATGGTGAATTAAAAGATATAGAATGAAGTATTAAAATATATTAGGAATTTTTTCTCTTGCAAGAGACGTAATGGATTCCAAAATGAATCCAGTTAGAAATATTTGAAGTGTAAGTCACTTAAGCATAAATTGAATTTACTCAATTACACATGACTCTTGTATAACACACAGGATAGAGATATGTCACTAATTTTTGCTGCATATATTGCAAATGAGATATTACTTTACTTAGATTCTCTGTTTTCATGTATAAACAAAGGGTAGCAATATATATATATATATATATATATATATATATATATATATATATATATATATATATATATATATATATATATATATATATATATATATATATATATATATATATATATATATATATATATATATATATATATATATATATATATATATATATTCCCAACAGTTAAATTTCATAAAAATCCATTAAAATTCAGATTCGTAACCTGTAGCACTGGCAGTTATAATTACTATACGGGTAAACATTTCTTTAAATACTTAAAAATTATCCTGGACAAAATAAAAAATGAAGACAACTTTATTATTTCTAGTAACAAAGAAGTATTGGATTTTCTTAACGATAACAACATTAATAAACTTAATACTTTTGATTTCGAAAATTTATAGACTAATCTACCTTATGAAAAATTAATAAAGGTCTGCACTTTTATATATGACGAATATTTAAATGAAAATATCATTCCTAAAAATAACTGGCTTCAGTTATGTAATTTTAATATTACTGAAAATTACGTGTTTAATGGTATTAATTTTTATAAACAAGTCAAGGGCATTCCAATGGGAACAGCTTTCTCAAGTGCTTTAGCTAATATTTTCCTGCATTACTATGAGAAAAAAATAATTAAATATAACTTTATAAACGGGTGGAGATATATTGATGACCTACTTTTGATTAACTTCGACAATACTAATATTATTACTAATTGCTATCCAAAAGATTTAATTCTAAAAGATACAAATAAAAATCAACTTGAGGCTACCTTTCTGGATTTAAAAATCGAAATTGCTAATGATAATACAATAGTTGGTATATACGATAAAAGGGATGATTTCAACTTTAAAATAACAAAACTATGTAACTACCATTCCAATCTAAACTCTAAAATTTTCAAAAATCTAATTTTCTCACAAGTTAACAGGATCAAAAGGGTTTGCAATAATAAAAATTCTTATATTGAAGCATCAAACATCCCCCTTAAAAATTTAATTAAAAATGAATTTCCTAGAAATTACTGTAATGTCAATTTTTTAATTAAACAAGGTATGGTTTGGGATTAATCCTTTGGCTTAAATAAAAATAGAACTTTCCTTGCATATTGGGTCACTCAATAGATGGCGCTGGGAGCCTACCTCTGTTTACATAATTTACCGTTAATTTTTTAAAAACAGGGAATCACAATCGATAGTTTAAAGTTTCCTTGACTGTTGGATGGTATATTCTGGCCTTTTCGTTTTTAATTTTAATTTTAGTGCTAGTTTTTGTTTTTATTGTTATTTTTGTTATTGTATTTTTACTTTGTTGTGGTTATTTTCTTGTAATTTGTTATTTTGTATTTCCTTTCTGTTAAAATGGTATATCTCTTGAGCATAATTTCAGGGGATTTTCGGGTCACGAGGAATCATTATTAGACAATGTCTGTATGTCCTCACAGAAAAAATCCCTTTCTTTGAATCCCTGCCTGAGGGTGACCCTTGAAAAAGTCTTCAGGCCGGATTCTTTTTTTATATTTTTTTAATAATTTTTTTGGTTTAATTTTTATTTGATTTTTGTTTTTCCTATTAACTTGATTCTAATACTTTTGTATATATATATATATATATATATATATATATATATATATATATATATATATATATATATATATATATATATATACAGGGTGTTGCCGAATTCGACCGATAAATTCAGAGGGGTGATAGTAGGCATCAAGAGGATAACATGGGATCCCAAACGACGTTTAGGGGGTGAAAATCTCAAAAATATAGGGAGTCGGAGAACTGTTGGAAACTGTAAAAAATTAATAAAAAAATAACAAATGGTGCTTCAAATATAATTTTTTTTAAGTGAAAGCACATTCTTAAAGGCTGTTTTTCATGTAATTAACATGCCGATTTGATGAACCAGGGGGTCGTAAATTATTGAAAACGAAAAAGTAGTTTAGAACCCTTATCTTCAAAAATATTTAAACTTTAAGGAAAATAAAAGTTTGAAAATATGAAGTATTTTATACTCTTTAATTTGATGTAAGTCTGTAGTGTGAAAACTGAGGAGGTTTTAGGATATTTAAGAAAAACTAAAATGTTTGCCGAGAAACATCGCTGCAACACCAGCACCGTTGTTCACAGAGGGTGTTGCCAAATTCGAAAGGTAAATTTAGAGAAGTGATAGTAGACATTAAGGAGATGAAAAATTATCATAAAACATAGGGTCGCTGGAGACGTTTATTTTGTGAAACTCGCAAAAACAGACATTAGAAGAGACAATTAACCTGGCGAAGAGAATGGCCCCATGAATGCGAGGATTTGGAACAAGGTAGTCGAGAAGAAGAAGCTTTCTCTATGTAAATTTTCCAAGCGTTCGAGGAATATAAAAGCAGCTAGCATTGCAGAATGTATGGTTCGATGAGTATAAAAGCAGCTTGTATTCATTAAATAGCAGTGCAGAATTGATAGTCGATAAGTTTTATTCGCACACAACATGTCAAATTTCACGAATGACGATATGCGGATATGCATTTAATTTATGGCCGAGTGGATGGTGATGGCCACCTAGCACAAAGAATATACTAAGAGCAATATACAAGTAGGCGTTGTCCCCATCACAGCACCTTTGCAAATATTGATCGACGGTTGCTTCAAAATAACGTCCTTCAAGTAAGGATCCTTCAAAATAACGAGGCCAAATGCTGGGTAAGAACGCAGTGTGCGCACAGCTAAATCAGAAAACCGAGTTTTGCAGCGTTTTGCCGATATCCCATCGACAAGCATGCGATCAGTTGCAGTTGAATTGGGTATTCGGCACGCTGGATGCTTGGTGCCACACAGGAAGATGCACTCTTTCCTGCAATAATTTTATTCTTAGATTTTATCTCAGACCTGTTGATTGGCCACCACTTTCCCCGGATCTCCATCCCTTGGATTTCTTCTTCTGGGCCACATGAAATCTCTTGTTTATCAGACACCTTTGGATACAATGGAAGATTTCGTAGCATGGATCGGAGAGAAATCGCACGAACACTTCGTATGTTTGAGCGCGCCCGGCGGTCTTTTAAACGTCGGTGTCGGTTGTGTAATGACCTTCACGGCTGCAACATTGTGTAATTTTTTATAAAAGTTTCCCATTGTCTCCTCTCACACTACAGTCTTTCTTATATTAAATTGTCTGTGCTGTAAATGTATACTGTATCTGTATTCCACCAAATACATTTTCACCGTTTGCGACTTTATATTTACTTCTTTGGAAATTCTTATCGCCTTTTTGCCTATTATCACTCCTCAGAATTTTTCGGTAGAATTTTGCAATACATTCCGTAAACATGGGTGCCGATGTTGCAGCAATGTTTACCGACAAACATTGTAGTTTTTTCTTGAATATTTTAAAACCTCCTCAGTTTTCACACTACAGACTTATATCAAATTAAAGAGTATAAAATTCTTCATATTTTCAAGCTTTTATTTTTCTTAAAATTTAAATATTTTTGAAGATAAGGGTTCTAAACTACTTTTTCGTTTTCAATAATTTACGACCCCCTGGTTCATCAAATCGGCATGTTACTTACATGAAAAATAACCTTTAAGAATGAACTTTCACATAAAAAAAATCATATTTGAAACACCATTTATTATTTTTTTATTAATTTTTTACAGTTTCCAACAGTTTTCCGACTCCCTATATTTTTGAGATTTTGACCCCCTAAACGTCGTTTGGTACCCCGTGTTGTATGGTGATTCTTTATCCTCTTGATGCCTACTATCACATCTCTGAATTTATCGGTCGAATTCGGCAACACCCTGTATATATGTGTGTATGTATGTATGTATACTTTTCTAAAAAAGTCAAATGTTATTGGAAATGTTAAGTACATTTGTGCTACCCAAAACTATCCGCAGGCATATGGTAACATTCAAGACGCCCTGGCAATAATAACCGAGAATAACGGTTGAGTCTTGAGGTTCATCACCGGTCATAGTGCAGCCTCTCCTGTAGGTGGTACATTCCATCATCGGCAGGAGGTAACTCAAACCTACACTGTTACTATACCCAATAGGATGGCGAGAACAAACAACTATACAGGAAACTTCTCATCCCCGTATTCGAGATGCCCCCCAGTGCCATTATTAAAATGTGAAATGCCTCTTATGTGTAATACTAGAGTATTTAACGCTCTTTATGAGAACTAGTCGCGATTTTAAAAGTTCACATCATATTAAAAACAAAAGTGTCTTTTCTTTACTTTTTATATGAAATATACGACTTCTTACCCATTGTTATAAATCCACTTTCCGTCTTCATTCTTCAAACCGATATAGACTCCACCAAAATATTTGCTGTTGTAGAAAGTCTGGGCGATTTGTTCAATGCAAGAACTGTTCTTCATCCACATGAGATGTCCTTCCGCACAGCCGTCGGTGGCCTGATCATAGGATTTCAGATCCTTGACGAGCACAAGGCAGTACCCATCGAAATTTGTGTAAACAGAACTAGAGCTCTCACAGGCTGGAAAAGGTACATAAATAAACCAGAACGGAAAAGTAAACTGAAAATATCTGACACAAAGTAAAATATCAGACTTCTGTTAATGAGAACATATATTTCCCCTTTAAAGATATTTATGTAACTTTTCAACTTTTAAACCAGGGGAATTGTCTCCTCGAAACTTTCTCGCATGCTCCCCAATAAAGGTCTTATTCCCCTTCCTTCATGCAAAATCAGTTTAGTTTAGTTATATCAACGTCCCGTTGTAAAGCAACACTAGAGCTATTTTGGGATGGACCTCGTAATTTTGAACCGCGGTCAGATGACAAAGACGACACCTGAGCTGGCACCCCCCTCTCCACACCACACCACACCACACCAGCGGGAGGACGTTCGGTCAGGACGGATTTAACTTGCAACAGACCCCCTTACACGACGGTTCTTCGGTGGAATTAGATTTCGAACCTGAACCCTACGGCTCACAAGCCGAGACCTTACCACCAGGCCACCGAGGTCTTAGGTAAACTCAGAGACCATGAGTAAAGCCACGAATACCTATCAGGGCATTGGTGAAATATTTAAGAAATATAGATCTTTGATGCGAACTTAGCATTTATTATTGAATCTATCACAAGAATACGAATTTTGATCAGCCGTCAAAATACATATTCTTGTGATAGATTCAATAAAGTTTGACTCGAAACTACCGTTGTAATCACAAGATAGTAGCCCGAATTCCATTGATTAAATCATTGCATTCATGAGAAGCATTTATATGCATGCGAAAGTGCAGACCTACTATCGGTTACCCCTTTAATAGATTTGGTTCAAACTTCAGAAACTTTTTTTAAGAATCGGTATTTTAAATGCTTAACTTGTGTACCAAATTTTATTTATCTAGCTCTTTATGTTTTTTTAGTTATTGTGTTCACTGATACTCGGGCAACCAGACTTACTTGGGATGGATTTTGGTAAAAATTGATAGAAATCAACGAATTCAATCTTAATGCCATATAGCAAATTTCAACCTAGACCAAAACATATTTGTGTAATCATATTCACAGACACAGTTGCGAAATTGTGTTAACAATGCCAAATTATATTAAAGCCAAAAATGCGTTTTTCAGTCTCAGGTAGATCTGTTGTTGTTGTTTCTTATGGCGCCATGGACAAACCCGCTGTCCGAAGACAGCGATTTTAAGCCGGTGGGGGAGCGTCTCTTGTTTTTTTTAGTAGCGCCAAATAGGGCCAAGAGTACGACTTAGCTACTCACGCATCACTGATTCGCTTGCACAACCCCTTTTTACAAGTGGGTACATTCACACATCTCACAGATAGAACAACGGAAGAACAACCATGCCCAAACCGAGACTCGAACCCAGGGCACCCAAATCACGGGGAAGACGCGCTACCCCTAAGCCATAACGCCGGTTTAGGTGGATCTAAAACGTATAGATTCGGAAAAATCTCGAATTAGAATTTTTTGACAATTGCGACACCTTCTCTAGACTAGAAAGTAAAAAAAAAAAAAAAAAAAACTAATAAAGTAGATATAATCTTAATACCATGAAATCGGAGAAACAAAGCATCTTTTGAAAGCTCGTCTGCACGGGGGGTAGCGCACAGAGAAATAAATCATTGTTGTAATAGAACATGAGATCGGAAACTCAAAAAAGAGGAAATTTTTTAAATACATTTTTTTATCCTTAATAATGTCAAGAAAACAATTATTAGAAGTAAAATCAAAACCTTGCATATTTAATAAAAGCATTTTTCAAACTTTAAAAGTATAAAACGTGTTTCAATAATTTGGATTCTTACGGAAATCATTCTTTTCGCAGAGCATCGAGTACGACTCATAGCAAGGCACGGGCTCAGCCTTAAAATCGTATTCTCGACCGACCACGGCACAATCTTCCCCGCTGTCAGGCTCCGAAAACCACGATGAAAAGTTGCTTTGCAGAAAAGGTTCAGATTCATCAACAAATATCCACGTATCGTCATCTATAAAGAAGGTAAAAAAAAAACATCGTTAATTAGTTCACATTTACTGAAGAACTGCAATGTATATTATTGCTTCAATTATTCAGAGATTTTTAATGATAACTGACATACGGTGTGATTTAGACATTTGAAACATTTTAGAAATTAATAATTCTTAAATGAATGAATCGCATCAAACTTATCCCCATCTTGCTTAAGTATGCGGGGTAATCCGAATGATCTTCGTAGCAGAAGGCGGAAAGCTAATTCTTCACGGCGATAACTGAAACAACTATATTCACCACATCGATCTAACCCTACTCATAGGCGGTATGTCCCACCTTTGGAATGGAGGTAACTTGTTCCCACAACATTGCTTTGATTATCAAGGAAACGAGAATCTTTTTGCATAGCCTGTTGCTAATCATCTATGTGCTTGGCCTATCCGTGATTATCTCAAGAGAATGAAGATAAACAGACTCTGTTTGTTTAAAGAGAATTAAAATAAAGCTGATTTTTGTCATTACCAGAATTAAATAGAGTCTGATGTGACTTACAGACGAGTTAGTAAAAAGTTAAAAAATGAAAACGATATCACAAGTAGAAAGAATAAAAGTTGCTTATCGGTTAAGAAATTTCTAGAATTTTGTAATAAGGGCACTTATAATGAATTTTCTTTATTTAATTATATATATTTATTAAAAAATATTTTTAATAGATGTACCGAATAACTATACATTTCAGCTTCCTTAACGAATATTTAAATAATCATTATAATTTGGGAAATTAAGGCTTCATTAAAATATTATAGTTTATGAATTAATATCAGAATTTCTTAACCAATTGCATTTTAAAGGCATGCCATGCACTTCGAAATGCTTTTGTCTCAAAATCGCTAATGACTTCGGTTGGCAGAAGACAGAAGGAAAAATGGTATTCGCAACCAATCAGCTCTGAGATATTTGCTGGAGCATCGTTTACAGGAGCACAATCTTAGGTTTAATATTAATTCGTTTCGAAGATATAAATCATTTTTACAATTTCTATAAGATATCAGATAGTTTGTGAGTTACAGTGAACTATTTAATTAGGGCATCTCTGAATCATTTGCTAGCGCAAGTGGAAATGATTCAGAGATGCCCGTGGTAAAGAAAGAAGACATTTCTGTAATTTAATGTTTTGTTATTACCTTTGCCCAATTCCATTCTACTTGTCCTTTCTAATCCTACGTAAGCTTTCGGGGGCATCCAATCTTCTGAAATTTCCTTCAGCATCTTTGCTAATCCCGCCTGTAGATCCTCTGTTAAGGGACGACCGAATAGTTCACCCCCTTTCTGATCGCAAAATGCTTCTTTGGGTATCATACTGGTGGGCTGGGCAAGAAGTAGGCAGGTGGTTTCCGTTGCTGGATAGTATTCATTTGGACAACCTAAGAATTCTTTTTTTAGTCACTTGGAAATTATTTAAAAAACAAGTTCAAATCAAATTAATTATTGATTTTCTATAATGATGTAAGGTAAATAAAAAAAATCTTCATCAGCTCTCGTATTTGTTACTTTCTCAAGCAAAAAAAAAAAAAAAAAAAAAAAAATGATTACGAGGTTTTAATAGATGGTCACATCTTGGACTTAATGCGTTCGATGAAACCATTCTTGAATTATGTCTGTTGATAAACATTATAAACCAAGAATCTAATGAATTAGTCAATATTGAGTTGAGTAACAATATTACAGATTTTTATCAAATTTTGGACAACATTTGTCATCAGGAAGTGTGTACCATCCATGTGCATGCGGAAATGATGATCCCCCCCCCCTAAAAAAATTAACTAGACATAAAAATTTTAGTATATGATTTTATCACTAGTCTTCTAATATCAAATTAGGGACATAAGCAAGTTGAATTTTCTGTCAATTTATATACCAGGACATTCCAATGCTTTTACTCAAAAATTCAAAGACATTTATAAAAAAAATTTGAATATAGTCCCTTCATTAGAGTATTTTGATGATATTAGGTGTGTAAAAAAGTGGGGTTACACCGGTAAAAAGCTCATAATTAAAATTAAAAAAATTTAAATAGCTATCAAATGACTAGCAATTCAAAAAATTTTTCATATGAGTGTGTATTAGATTATATATTATTGAGTATTAAAGACGATTTAAAATTGAAAATTCCGAGATTGGGTTTTCCTAATTAATTTATCATAGTAGACCATAGTCCAATTTGATTCAAATCGTTCGAAAAGAAGAACAATTACATATTACGTTTTCTTTATTACATTACTAAATTTTGCACTTTACACAGCACTTTAGTAAGCGCCGTATTGAACACGCATACGAAAAAGTTAAGCTTAGAGTTGTAAGAAAAACAGGATATTCCGTAAGTAGAACCCGATTTCGTCATGATATTACTTTTAAAGAATATTTTAACAAAGTCCATTAAAAAAAATAGAATATTTGGAGACAGTTAATCTGATCATCGATAGATATTAATTTCGAAAGAAAATTGGGAGATGAAGGAATTTCCAAAATCATGCAATACTTACAATTTGTTGTCTTCTGTAGAGTTAAAAGCAGTAGAAGAACGAAAGGATAATGCAACATGATTAGCTGCATCTTTTCATGGATTCAGCTGAGTAACTAAATGAACATGCATTATGATTTATATAGAATGCTATTGTTGAATATTCGTGACTTTAGAGTAGCACAAAAGGCCCCTAGAGGATGCTTAATTATCTGTCTGTCTCTAAGTGCTTACACGCAATTGCATATACTGAATTTAAATTTTTACCATACCATTGCTAGATTATTGTTGTGAAATCCCTTGATAGTTTAAAACTTTTGACCTTTTATTTTAACATTCAAACTGTATTTTTTGGCAGCCTATTTTCTTCAATGCACAGATTTAATCATCTTTAAAAGCATTGTTCCTGCAATGAACTATAAACTTTGAACACGTGATGCTTAATATGGCATCCGCGCCAAATGTTAATAAATAATGCATAGTGTAATATGTCAGATTGTTAGAATGATTCAAGTTATTTCTGCCAAATTTAATTTTGTTTAAAAGCTTTTCCCTTGCATTGATAAAATGTTTTCGTTTCTAATGCTACCAATTTTAAAAATTAGGTAGCAAACACTGATAAACATGAGCAAAAATATTTTGACTAACTATATAACAACAATAAATATGTTTTTTTGTTCTTTAAAACAACATTAGTGCAATATTTGCTTGGGTTTACAGATGGGCAATCAAATTTCGGAATTAATAAAATCTATTTTTCACCTTCTCGTATAAAAAATATAGAGAAAGTGTTATAATCAACAAAAATTCGAACCAGAGATTTTGGTGAATCTTCATTTTTTCAGACTTTCCTGAATCAGAAAAACACATTTTTGGCCTTATGTCTGTCCGTGATCACGATTATCCAAAAATATTTTCAGCTAAACAGTTGAAATTTGGTCTACAGAAGTTCTTCCAAAATTGTAGATTTATCAAAATTTGATCAAATCTATTCAGGAAATCTGTTCTGCTTGGGTATTCGAGTAGAAATGAACTTAATAGCTACAAAACGCAAAGAGCCAAGTTAAATAAAATTTGGTACACAGATTTAGCTTTAAACTATAGATACTTATAGAAATTTTGAACCAAATCTGTAGTACGATTGACCGTTTATCGATCTGGACTTTCGTATGCATGTAACCTCAATGATGTGAATTAATGAAATAGTTTAGAGTAAAATTTTGGCTTCAATCGGCCGACAAAAAGGCGTCCAAAATACATAGTCTCGCTATAGATTTAGTAAAAATACTAAATACTACTCAGGCCAAAGATCTAAATTTCTTAACTATCATACAGCAGTAGTAGCTTGCAATTTATTCACGGCCTTACCTAAGGCTCCGATTTTATCTAGAGGAAGGGAAGTCAGCCATCTGACTTTCCGACCCGCCACGAAGGCACACGGATTTAAACCATGAAACTGAATGATCGGACCGCCGCAACAGAAACACTGGCAGAAACTTTGGTTGAGTCCTAAGAGCCATCACCGGCCACGGTATAACCCTCTCCGAAGGAAGTACGTCCCTTCATCGATGGGAGAAATCAGATCCCCCACCTATTTGTGTACCCTCCAGGGTGGCGAGATCCAACCACCATGCCGGAAGCATCTCATCCTCATTTCGAGGTGCCCCCCGGGGGTCTCTGGAGGAAGAGAAATAAGATTTTTCTTGGAGAGTATGCGAGAGAGTGTCAAGGAGAACACTTCCCCTAGTTTTTAGTGAAATCGTCTCATTATGTCAAAAAATTAAATGTATTTAAATGAAACATCAGATGTACGAAAGCAATTATATTCCATTAGCCGATTTATTTTAATCCGACATTGCAAGATTTTTTTGTTTTGTTTTTCAACAAAATGTGTATAAATAAATAAAAATAATGCAGAAATATTTTGAATAAAAATAGATTAATAAATAAACTATTTGTTACATTAAAATATCTTTTTTAAAATTTTTTTTCTAGCTTAGAAAAGTTATAAATAAATTATTAATCATTTGATTATTTATATAAAATCAATTAGAAAAGAGCAAAAATAATCATAATCCAAATAGATTCACTCAGAAGAGCAAGGATACATTACTCATTTCAATACTATGTGGGAAAGCTTTGATATTCAATTCTGCTTCAAAATTTAAGATTAGAGTAAAAGACCAATAATCGACACTATAACAAAATTTTTCAAGTATTTTAACAAAAACAATTTTATTAATTAAAACGTTTCGAAGTGTTTCATATTTACTCATATCTGTTTTAAAGATTTCGCTTATGATTTTTGCCAAAATACAATAAATTTCTATTCTTAGAGCCGAAAATTGATGGCAAGTTATTCACCAATTATTTACATACAGAAACTACTTATTGACAGGGAAATTAACTAAATATTAACACCATATTCAAGCAACAGACGAATTTATTATACTTTTATTCTTATCTTTATTTATTGGTACAAAATTATCATATAATAACTATTGAATACTTTTAAACATTACATTTATTACGTATACCTAAATATTGCAAAATTGTCTAAAAAAGAAAATTAGACAGAGAAATGTTTAAATTAATAATTATATTTTGGTATATTTCAATAGATATTTAAAGAATTTGGAAATAAAAAATAGTTTTTTTCTTCATTCAACTCCAGAGGCTTTCGTAACTTGATAATTACGTTCTGCTCTTCGATTACTATTTCATCCTCATCAATTTGAAAAATAGTCTTCAACCTGTTGCAAGTTCTGAAAGGAATAGCAGCCACCTTCCCTTTTGAAATCCTTATAATTTGACAAGAGGTGATTGAATTTTTTAGTTAATATTGCAGCTATGATGAAGTCGCCTTTACTTATTGCTAGATATATGTACATATCTTCTGAAATTTTCACTTGCTCCATGTTTTTCTGTTCATGCCCTTCTTCAAGGCTCTTCTGTTTAAGACCATCTTCCATCTCACAGGATTGATCTTGTGGTCAGCACTCTTCGTCCTTGTCGGTGAAGCTTTCAAGTAATTTCTTTGACTTCTACAATCTTTTATTCCCATGATTATATAATTGACTTTTCCCTTCCTTTCTCTGCTGTTTTTTAAAAAATTTAATCTTCTCCTTTTCTGCTTTTTTTGTACTCTCTCTTTCTCTCTCTTCCTCAACTGTTTTATTTTTCAAATAATTTTTATACTCAGTGTAGCGACTACGCTTATCGAAAACTTCCTGTTACGCTTCTTGACATCCTTTTCATGGACCTCAGACCAAATAGGGTTCTTTTGAAGGAGCTAGGAAACATGATACTCACTCCTTCATGTGACTTCCATGGTGTACGGTGATATGCACCTTGTCTTTTACAGTTATGAACTGGTGGTGTTCAGAACGTGAGGTGCTGAGAGCCATAAGGGATGTCAATAACTCACTAAATGGTGTGCTCTGATCCAATTATTGACACCTTCGTGAATCTGATATGAACAGGTCAATCATCTATTGGATTCTTTTATCATATTTAAAAAAATAAAAGCATCATTCTTTAATAAATGAAAAAATAACCATATAAAGCATATAAACCAAAATCTTATAAAATACCCAGTAATTAACACTTGGTGTCCATAATTAATGAAATTGATCATTTTGGAAATCACATTATTGACAATTCAAACTGCGGTTATTTTAATAGAAACTGTCGTTTAAAAGTAGCATTCACATAATCAGGAAATAGTATTAAAATATGTGAAAAAGATTTAAAGCTCATAAACATAAAAGATCAAAATAAAATAGCCTTAATTTTGAATAATTTTTTTAGCGAAATCCGTAAGAAACCTACGACTGACGCGAAGTGTTAAGAAATATGTATTTTCCCCACCTGTGATCAACTATTGGAGTCTTGGTACTGGAGGGAATCGATGACCGATGAATTAAGCTTTAAAATCGTGCCAAATTTGAAATTTTAGGTGACCCCAAACGCTTATTTTATGAACGTTTAAGTTACAAGTGTCAGTAATTAGGGAAATGTTAATAATAAGTGCCTTAAGTCTAGTGCTTTTTCATAAATACTTTTACTATTTTAATTTCTTATATAATAAACAAAGAATTAGTGTTATAAACACCAAAACAAACACCAATCTATTGTGAGAATTTGATGAATTGCCAAGAGTCAGATTTCTCTAGTCTGGAAACACTATTTTTTGGAATGATATCTGTTTTAGAGCTCGATAATTCAAAACATAATGAGTTAAGTAGTTGATATTTGGTTAAAAAAAATTAGCAAAATTGTGATTTTGTTAAAGAATTGGAGATGAAATCCGTCAACAAAAAATCTGTCTGTTTGTCCATCCTTCGAAGTTAAAGTGGGGAAGATAACTTAAAAACACAATCGGCAAAGTGGATGAAATATAATTTTATGAGCAACATTTAGACGTGCATTTAATTTTGGGCATTGTATGGTCTATTAAAATGTAGGTGAACGCGTTAATTTAAAAACACAACTATAAAATGTAAGTTTGGTATATGTGCTCGGAACTCAACTTGCAAAGAGGAAAAAAATCCAAATGCATATTTGATTTTTTTGAATTGTTATGAAGCTTTAAACAGAACTATATTAAGTAAATGCATATGCTGGTAAATGTATGACACATTGTTTACGATTATGAAGAAGTCGAAAACAAAATTTATTCCCTGGTTATTATTTGTGAAAGAATTTAAACGTTTAAGGGAAAGCTGTCAAAATCTCTGCAAAAAAATGTTTTTACAGCAATTGATATTATTAAAAATGAATTTAATAAAAATTTCGAAATTAAAATAAAAAGCTGTATATTGTTTTTCAACGGATTCTAAACCCTTTCGCACTTTTGCTCAAGGATGGGTTTAATTCATCAAAATGGAGGTGAAAGGAAAGATGAAAGGTGAATGCTTTTACATTTAACAATAAAGTAAACTCGGATTATTCGCAGACTAAATTAAAATAAAATAATAAGATCAGAAACGACATGATACTCATATACACGTGAAAAAAAAAAAGAATCGAGCGAAAAAGTATCTAATAGTGTGGGAATCAAGGTCAGAGAGTGACGAAGAATTCCGGAAATGCGCTGGTCCTTCCGAGTCTCATCCCTTATTGAGATAAAATCGTCGAAAAATGGTCGTCTCAGGATATTGAAACGAACAGTATATTCTTGCGCTTCACATAAGAACAAGAAAAAGAAATTTTTCAGATTATTCTATTGATTGTTTTCGAGAAGTTAGCGATAAAGATTTTAATAGTAGTAGGATTTAAATTAAATCATTAAAAGTGATTAAGAGCAAAGGAAGATAAAAAAAATGTACGCACATAAATAGACATTCTCGTTAATATGATTTTAAAGTAAGGAAATAATCATTATTAGAGATGTATTATATCGTTTTTTTCCCTTTAATTTAAAATCCAAGAAATTTTAGAGCTTTTGTTATCAGAAAATTATCAATGAAGGAAAAATTGCGAAAATAATAATTCTTTACAAATGCTTCTATTGATAATTAAGTACGTTTAAATTGTTAATTCATAATTATTATTACTTCAAATTTATCAACAATTACAATCAAATACGAAGCTATTGGATTTTAATCGGTAGATAAAATTGAATTTCAGCTATAATGACACTTTTTTTACCACATCCTTATTTCTATTTTAATTATTAGCTTTCTGAACCCGAAGATTACATATATAGAATTTCCATTTCCTTCTTCCCTAGAGAGAAAATATTAGATGTGTGAACTTAAAATATCCAGACATTATAATATTGTTTTAACAAACCGTGCAATACATTTTCAGGTTTCAATGTTTGTTTCACAAGTCCAACAACAAATATATATATATTCTTTCTTTACGGACTGAACCCATTGAACTGAGTAATGGCAGACAGACTTGAATTTGAAGAAAGGAAATTTATTCTAAAATGCTACTGGAAGTATGGAAATGCAGTAGAAGTGCAAAGACAATTTAAGAGGGAGTTTAACAAAGAACCACCTACACGAGTTACCATCACTCGAATTGGAGATAAGTTTGAAGCTGATGGAACTGTTCAGGACGTCCATAAACCTGCAACAGTTGTTCAATTGAGGGCGCCATTGAACATGAATGTACGAATATCCCAAGGGAATTGTTCCATCATGTGTGCTATTCCATCGCTTCGCGTTGTCAGCAGTGTCTGGAGCAGAACGGACATCAGTTTGAGAACATGCGATAACAAGACAATAGAATGATATTTGTAGAATCTTTTACATGTTGTAAATTATTTGAATTATAATAAACCCCAAATTTACAATTATTTAAAGTGTGTATACATTTTTTGGGACACCCTATATATATATATATATATATATATATATATATATATATATATATATATATATATATATATATATATATATATATATATATATATATATATATATATATATATATATATATATATATATATATATATATATATATATATATATGTAATTTTGAGACCACCCCTTCTTCAAAATGCTTCATTACATTACATGCTAAGTATTGCTTTAAAAATCAAAAGTATACTTAAATTCAATATGATTATTTCATATTACTATCATAAAATAATGTTAAGTCAATAAATGTGTCATTTCTTAAAATAAGAATAAAAGCTCATGACTTTTTTTTAATATTCGAAACTCAAAATTTTATTTATATTTGGAGGATAAATAGATCCAGAATGATTCAGAAATCGGGTTTAATTTTTTATGCACATCTTTTGGAATGAAATTTAAAATATTGAATGTAGAGCGTATTTCAATTTGTAGAAGATCCCTTGTGAAATGTTTACGGTTAAAAACATTTAGATGACTTTAAAGAGTATATTTCCTTTGTATATATAACTAGCTGATTCCAACCCTCTTAAACACATGCACACATATTTACGATCACATACAATAAACTTTGAAATTTAAACATATTTCAAATGTATTATTACTCTTTGAAATTCCCACAACACAGACAATTCCACAGACAATTGATAATATTCTTTAAATAAAAGGATAAGGAAACGAATGAGGATTTTTTTTTAATATCAAACAAGATGAATGAAGTTTCCTTCTTGCGTCTGAAATTCTTTATAGCAAGATTTTATTTTGAGTTTATTTGTAATTATTATATCCTCAAAAGCAATGTTTAAAAAATATCCGTTGTGTAAAATTGCTGCAATACTATAAACTAATTTTTAAATCGCTCTGAGAACATTATCTAATATATATACTAATATATATACACACACATATATATAATATATAAAATTATAAAAATATTTTTTTTAAAAAAAATAAATAATAATGAGACAGAATTCAAATAATATCCCATTGTAAGAGAATATCTATGAATGGAACATTCTTTTATTCCTTTAAAAACAGATGTACATTTTAAATACACTACAAAAAGCACAACTGATTTTACTTTCACTTCTTGTGGCATCTGACACAGGAAAAAGCATAAAAATCAAAACATACACACAATGCTAGAAAATGAAACAAAACTCGCAAATTCAATTTGAGTTTTTTTCAAATGAAAATTATGTAATCTAAATATTTTAATAATTTTACGGTCATTCAAAAGAAGAACACACTCAGGAACAATTCTGTACAGTTTAAAAGCAACACATTTTTCAACAATATTTCAAACAACATGTCAGTTTTCTTGTCGTGTTTCCTGATTTATGAATTATTTTAGTGGAAGCACAGTTTGTTGTTGTTTCCAACACGGAAGAGAGGACAGAAATGGTCATTTTCTCGTTCGTAAATGCTTTTCTAGGATTGTATGCAAGGTGGGAGCCACTTGACAAACCATTCGAACATGAATCTCTTGTACACACTAAAAAAAATGACTAGACTCGTCAGTATCCGAATGCTTTACTGTTAGACCAGTTTTTATTCCTTCTAACTTCAGCTATCTCCTGCCTTCGACCTTGCTGATACATCTTTTTGCCATTCTGATTTCCAACTTCTTTACCTGAGTAAAAAGAAAAAAGAAAAAAAGCCCTTTTTCAATGCAAATAAGATCATCTAGAGTATAAAATAATATAAGGATATGATCGCAACAACAACAACAAATTTTATTTCAAGTTTAAACTTGAGCTTTATTCATAATAAAAAGTCCTGACAAGCGTTCTGGCCTAGGGGGTAGTGCGTTTTCCAGGTGAACTGGGCATCCAAGGTTCGAGTCCCAGTTTAGGCATGGTTGTTCTTTACCCTGTGCACTATCTGTGAGGTGTGTGAAAGAGCCCCTCTGTATTAAGGGGTTGTACAAACGAGTGTCATCTTCAGACTAGCTGAAGTCAGACTTCTGTCTTAGGGTGCTTAGGGGCCCGTTCCCTCACAAGCTACTGCACCCCTCTTTCCCCGATCTCTTGGACTTGGTGTGAATTGGAGTACCGTCCAAAGGGGATAAGCAGCAGCAATAACAGCAAAGTTTTTTTTTTTTTTTTTACTTTTCTTTAAATTTTTAATATCTGGTTACTTATTGTTATTTACAAATTGTGCCAACCTTTTGAAGAAGCAATAGCATAGTGTAGGTAAGTAGGATATAGAGAATAATATATTTTTTTCCGATCTATTTCGTCACCAGTAGGGATTGCAATACCGGACCAAAATTTCAATACCGGTATTCGGTATTTTTTAATTCTTAATACCGGGATACCGGTTTTAATACCGGTATTAGAAATTTTAGAAAAAGGAAGAAAACACAGGTGTTTCTTTGTTTTATTTGCCAGTTTTGTTAGAGAGTGTAAATATCACAAAAAATAATTTGTAATTTATAAATTGTAACAGTATATAATCA
Organism: Argiope bruennichi; assembly: GCF_947563725.1. Taxonomy (NCBI): domain Eukaryota; kingdom Metazoa; phylum Arthropoda; class Arachnida; order Araneae; family Araneidae; genus Argiope; species Argiope bruennichi. The sequence continues at coordinate 48,078,216 of NC_079152.1, read as the reverse complement.
CAAAAAAGTAAAGAAACATCTTATTTATTTAAATCACAAAAAAAGTGTAAATATCACTATTCAGTTTGTGGTACTATTACAAATTTTTGAAATTAGATCTAAAAAAACGTAATGCATCCATTGTACTGTCATTTAGCCTGAAAAATAATTTTGTGTAAAAATTACCAGCTGTCGAAAACGCTCTTTCGGCATCTACACCAGTTGGTGGTACTGTTAGCAATGCGCGATATACTTTTTTCAAGTATTTACCTCTAAATCCCTCATCTTCAAATAAATCGATTTCTCGTCTGATAGTTTTGGATGTAGCTGATTTCTATATTGTATTTTGGTTCTTTGATTTTCTTTATTTATTGCTAATTCTAATTTTTGTTCAAGAGACAATTCCTTTTCACTATCGACAGAAGTGACATCATTATCTTCGATAATTGAACCGAATTCTGAATGTGGATAGGTTTGTGGGAAAAAAATTTTGAGAAACTTTACTCTAACTTAAACAGATTTGAATTGTTTATTTTCTTTTTTTTCTTTTCATTTTCATTTTTAAAATCATTAGAATTATGTAAATACCATAAGACATTTTCTATTTCAGTATGCCTTTCTTCTGTGCGATTTTTCAATGTAATATAGTTGGAATCCGAAGTTTCTATATCCTCAGTATTTTGATTCTTCTGTTCTTTATATTTTTGGCATAATACATCTATTACTCCTAATTGAATTCCATGTGCATAGCACAACTGCTGATTTGCACCAATCAACTTTCCAACTTTTTTCATAATTGTTGCTCCATCAGTCGTTATGGATACAATATTTTCTTTCAGGGATAATCCATGTTTCGCTAATTTAGATTTAAGCAATTAATTAAGCCATTAATTAGCTAATTAATTTCTCCCATTAGGGAGACATAAAAACAAAAACGTATGCTATTTTGCTATGTTCGCGATACCTCAACATATAGTGGAGACAATTTTAAAAATTTCTAGTAAATACCGAAAAACCGGTATTTAAATTTGTGAATACCGGTATTACAAAATTGTAAAAATGGCTCAAAATACCGGTATTCGGTATCCCTGTATACCGGTATTGCAATCCCTAGTCACCAGTCAATTAGAAAGGGCAAATGGCTTTCTGGTATCAATATTCGACCCATATCATGTTAAAAATGAAATAAACACTTTAATTTCTCCTCTCCATGGGGATCTATAAAACTCATGACCTGAAAATTTTATCTTCTCCATATCTTCATGTTATTGGCAAGAGGAGTTACCATTAGCATGAGCCTGGATACCAGAACCTTCAGTGCTTGGATCTCAAGCAATCCAACGCAGCCAAAGAGATACAATTAATAAATTTGTTGAATGATTAGATTATTTCGGTACAAGTGGGAATATTTTGTATTTATACAAGATATTAATTGTTAAAAACCATCTCTTTGTTGGGTGGGTGAAAAACGTTACATCATATGAGTATTTTATGTATTATAGTGATTAAAGCAAATAAAATTATTCAAGCCTATTTTTTGGTATATCATTTTACGGATTTATTTTCATTTTATTTATCAGAAAACCAGTTTATTATTATTAAATAATTATTAAATTATTTTAGTTTCTTAATAGTAGTTGACTTAATTAAAATCTATAATACTTTAAAAATGACATATTAATAAAAAACATTGCAAAATCGCAAAATTTCCTCTTATTGTTGTATATAGAAAATCAATATGATTTTTTTTTCTAGATTTTAATTGCTGTCTTCTTGCTATGCTCTTTTAAAATTATTTTTTTTTCATAAAAATATTTTTATTGTCATTTATCTATTTTTGAAGGAAATTTTAATCTTGAAACATCTTTCTTCATTTTATTTAAAAAAAATTATGCATCTGTACATCTCAAGTAGAAACTACTCTATAAGTTGACAATTACAAATTTAAACAAAATCAGGAAATATAGACATATGTTACACAAATCCTTTAGACGCAAGAATCATCAAACAATTATTCATCTAGTATCAAAATGGCAAGAAATAATCTCTTTCAAAAAGAAACCTTTTAAAATATCAATTCAGTAATAGGATCTAGAAATTTTTCTTGCACTATTGCGAAATCACATTTCTATTTATGATTCTCGGAAAAGTCATTTGTTACGGATATATCTGACTTTGTTCAAAGTGAATGCATTCTTCCCTATAAATTTATTTTTGCTTTAAAAAAGCAATATAAATAAAATTCACAATAACTTTAACTTAGAGAAGAAAATATTCAATAATACGTTCAAATTTCTCTATGTTTGGTATATTTATCAAATATGGAACAGAAAATAGCTGTTATTTGAAATAACTGTCTCTTTGTACCAAACTAAGAATTTAGCAGAGATTTTTGCCTCTCTTTTATTATAGCCTTTTTATGTTAAAAGTAAACTCCTTTAAAAATATAATAAGGACCAATTAGTATCGTTGCAGACTGATAGTTTTCATATCAAAAATTTCTTTTAAAGATATTACATAGAAATTTTTTGGTATAATACATTTAAATTTCTTATGTTAAATTACCCAGCTACCAAAAAAAAAAAAACTATAAAACGATTGATTTTGAAATTTTGCACAAATTTTTTAATTTGAATTTTGGAAATTTTTAAAAATATTTTTTTAATAAAATGACAAAAAAGGAAAACAGAGAATAATCTTTCATACTGGAACTCACCGCCTATTTTGTTGTAAATCAGAACTTCTGAATCCGAACTCGTACCTCTTCCTCTGCGTAACCTTAGAGAAGGTAATATTCCAAATCTTTTCCTCAAAGGTTCTTCAAATTCTTCTACTTTCTTTAATTTCTGTAAAAAAGGCATTGAATCATTTTATGCAAGATATACTTAATATAACATAATATTTCTTGAATGTACATTTATGTACAAAGAACAGCAACCTAATATGACTCGCTAAATTCCTCTCAGAAGCAAAAAATTCAGAAATAGGCTTTAAATGGATTCCTAAAGTTCTTGGAAATATCCTGTAGGCATACACGTCATATTTTCGTTAAAACATTATACAGTTCGAGTGTGTTCTGAAGTCCACTCAAATCAGAGAATTTGGATGGGAATAATAAAATTAAAAGCTTAATACAGTACACTCCCGATTATCCGCGGAATTGGGTGGCGCGGCCGCCACGGATAACAAAAATCGCTGATAATCCGAAAAAAGCTAAAAACGGGTATAGCAAAAGAGAAAACAGTCATTCCAACTTTGAAAAATCGTTTTATGTACAATAAAACGTAAAATAAACAACAGGAAATGTTTAACTAATGCTCACTATTTTAGTATATCACTCAAAACTAACCTAAAATGCATTTTGTTAATGAAAACAGGAAAGTGCTTTGTACTTACGAGAGGCGTCAAGGATACACAGAAAAATTAATACATATGTACTGTTTTAATACTGTAATGTATTATGTAATTACAAAAGCATAACTGTAAAACTACACCTTTTTGAAGAAATCAGTCATTTGTGTTTGCTTCTTGCTTTGGAAGCATTTTCTCTTTGCTTAGAAGCAAAAAAAAAAAAAAAAAAAAAAAAAAAAAAAAAAACTTAGTGCTGCAGGCGCGGATAAGCCGCCAGCGGATAATCGGGAGTCTACTGTATAATGTTATTGAAATAAAACATCTTGACAATGTGTGAAGATGCATTTATCTGTTGGAACTGGCGTAATACTAAAGCCAAGGAACACAAACAATAACGTCAGAAGTCAACTATTTATAATCAATCACCCATTTGTATATGTATCAAAGGTCTCAATGCTTTATGATTTAGCAAAATACATATCAACGGTCCTTATGCTCTCAGAATTGGTAAAATATGTATCAAAGGTATTCTTATTGAGCAAAATACATTTCAGTGATCCCTATGCTTCCTGAATGAGCAAAATATGTATAAAAAAGCCCAGTGCTTTCTTATTGAGCTAATTCTGTTCTATTTTGGTCCATGGTTGCCTTGAGGTAAGATAAAATCTTTCTGACTGGAGGGTTGCGGAATTGAAAGCCTAAAAACTAGTCTGGAAATAGGATGTAAGACCAGCTAAATGTTCTTCAGCTGATGCGGTGGAAAGGTTTGGAGAGCGGATGCCGAGAGCACTGTTATTTATGATATCTGGCTATAGTTCAAATGACTAAATCCATTCTAAAATATTTCTTGTTTTCTTTTAAAACGAAACGTAAATATAACTAAATAAACATGCTACACCTCACCAGCTAATCAGTTTCCCGTTCATAGGCGGGAATTGTGGCTTCATGGGAATTACATCGGGCACAAATTCCTTCAGCTTCTCATAAAGTTGAAGATATGATTAATCAGATCATGCTACTTTTTTTCACTCATCAAATATCCATTATAATCAGCATTTTCTTTTCTTTTTTTTTTAACAACTACGCTGAAATTATAGGTTTTGCCATTTTTATTGTACTCATGATTTTGTCTTGCTACCGGTGTTCGTAAAAATCCAAATTTCATTTTTTACCTGCGAAATGCTGTTCTCATCATTGCATGAGCACCAATTATGACATCTCAAGGAAAATCCCTTACGTTAATATTAATTACCATTATTAGTATTAATTACCATTATCACATAGTAAAATACTGCCGCATTGAAAAGAGGCAGTCTACTCTCCCTGGCCGAATGGTCATAGCACTGATCTCGTAATCAAGAGATTGTGAATTCGAATCCCGCTAGAGACAATGCGATTCAATGTCTCTAGCGACAATGTCTTCAATGTTTGTGTAAATATTTAATTTCTTGATTTTATGTTTCCCTTTATTTCATGTTTCAGAAGAATCTGGACCTTTCTTTAGTTTACGAGACAAGTGTTCTGGACTTTTCTTACTGTCTCCAGAAAAGTATTCTGGAACTTTCTGTGCTAGTATAAAAGCAGAAGATCTGTCAGTCACTGTGTTCTCAGTTCAGAGTCGAGTTAATAAATTGGTTTAGCTCTACTTCTTGTGTGCGTCGTTGAGTTCTATTCTAAAGTATCTATGTGACAATATTATGCCATTGACAGGGATATCAATCGCTTTGATACTAAATAGAGAACGCGTCAAGTTATGAATATAGGTACCAAAGCTTTGTACTTTGTATCAGAGTTTTAGAACTAGTTTTTGTGGTACTTCAACATGTAAGCAAATTTCTTTATTATCGCATTAAATGTGCTAGTTTATACGATTTTTATTAGTTTTGAAATATATTTAATTAAATATATAACAATTTTATTTTTTCTGTTTTAATTTTAAGAGAAATTCTTTTTTGTTTCTTACGTACCAAAATAAACACATTCAATTTATAATGCTCCTATCCAGGGCCATGTAATAATTACATATCAATGATTTTATACGATTTAGCACAGTAAAATTATAATACCGCACATAAACATAAATTTACTTCATTGCCAATGTATCTGGAATAATCCACAAACAAACCATATGCACAGTGAAAAAAATACATTAAAAAACTTGAAGCTCGAGATTTATAGTGAAAGAATTTAATAACTTTCATATTCAAAATTTTAGTGCTTTCATATTTAAACATTTAGCATGAACTGAAAATTTACTAAATTTGCCGTTTCCGATTTATTATTTTTATATTAAAATTTAATGGTGAATAGTACTACTTTAAAAGCATTTCTTCGTTAAAACGCAAATTCCAGAAACATGTGACATGAATGAAATGACATCATTTATGTTATATATTTGGACACTTACTTCACGAGTAGGATCAGAAGAATCACTGCTTCCACCATTAGAACTTGTATTCGAATAGGGCACGAATTCAAGGGGACTAGTTATGGACGATGATCTGTAACTGCGAAAAAAATATGAAATTATGAGCACTTATCATTATATATATATATATATATATATATATATATATATATATATATAACCAATCTAAAGTAAGAAAAAGTTTGAAAACGAAACTAAAATGAAAACGAAACAAAACAGTTTCGAAATCGCAACTAAAATTTATTACCTATTTAAACTAAAACCAAAAAGGAACTTCATAGTATTTAGAGAGCGCAATTGCAGCTACTTCTAAAACACAGATGAATTGATACAAAAGTATTAGAATCAAGTTAATAGGAAAAACAAAAATCAAATAAAAATTAAACCAAAAAAATTATTAAATTTCAGGGGATTTTCGGGTCACGAGGAATCATTATTAGACAATGTCTGTATGTCCTCACAGAAAAAATCCCTTTATTTGAATCCCTGCCTGAGGGTGACCCTTGAAAAAGTCTTCAGGCCGGATTCTTTTTTTTAATAATTTTTTTGGTTTAATTTTTATTTGATTTTTGTTTTTCCTATTAACTTGATTCTAATACTTTTGTATATATATATATATATATATATATATATATATATATATATATATATATATATATATATATATATATATATATATATATATATATATATATATATATATGTGTGTGTGTGTGTGTGTGTGTGTGTGTGTGTGTGTGTGTAAATATATTTTATCATATGCGTGGCCAAATAGAAGACACTTATGAATTTTTAACTTCGATTTATTTCATCCCGGGAGACCTAATTTGTACAAAAAACAATTATAAATATATCCTCAGTCTACATCGCGACACAGGAGTAAAAGAGACCAAAAATTTTCTGTTCAGTGATTTTACAATGATATTTTTATAGAGATTTCTTTGACACGTATAGATTTAGGAAAGGAAATCTTGGGTACCTTTGAAAGAATGTTGTCAGCATTATGGATTTTTATCCTTTCACTCGGAGTGTGAGAAATGTTGAGATCTGCTATTTTAAAGAGCGCATGTATGGTTAAATAAATGAAAAAAAATGGGAATCGGGTCAGGAAATAAGAGAACATTTTAGAATGTAGTCAATACGGACTAAATTAAGATAAATATTAGGATATTAATTAAGATTTAAAATATAATTACACACACACACACACACACACACACACACACACACACACACACACACACACACACACACACACACACACACACACACACACACACACACACACACACACACACACACATGCATGCTTGTATTTGTTCATTTCCTTTTTCGGAAAGAAAATTAACCAGAAACGAATAGAATAAATCTTACTGATTGAAATATTTATTTAGAATCGGCAACATGACCTGGTATAGTTTAAAAAGTGAGCAGAACTGCTTAATCTAGCATGCTCTGTCTACCAGCAGAGGAAATTTCCAACCTCTCGGGAGTGTATTTGAAATCATGCTTCCTTAAAGATTTTATAAATTGCAGATACTTTTAAAGAGAAGCTGTTGTTTGGAGTTTTCAACGTATAAATGAGTCATCATTTATTTATATCATGCTGTTAATGTGATATATAATGATGTAACTTAAAACTATTGTAATACAAAACTGTATAAATACGACACAGAAGGATTACAAACTTTATTTACAGACCATTGCCGAGATACGGAATATATAATTCTTTAAAAAAATTAAATAATTTAAGGTTTATGTTTTTTAAAGATTTATAAATATAAACAATTCAATTTTAATAATATCAGCATTTTAAGTAAATTAGACAAAAATATTTACAATAAAACATTTTAAGTTAAATTAGACATTTTTTTTTTTTTTTTTTTTTTTTGGCACTGCATCAAGATATTTGGAAATATTTTTCTTTCATTACAAAATGTATGAAAGTTGCGTTTTAGTTCACCTCTTTCTATCTTTTTAATTAAAAATAATTTTCGGGATTTAACTCACTATATTTCAATAACTATTATTCCTCGCAAATAAAGAATACTTCACAAAGTATGGAAATATTCCAATATTTTTCCAAATAATTACAAAAGTTATGTTAGGTATTTTTTTTTCTATTTTCTCTCACAAACAGCTTAATATCTATATGAGTCTTTTTTAAGCTATTTTTTTTTAATAAAAGAAATACACTTTTCATATAGAAGTTTATTTTAGGCAAAATAATCACTCTACAGAATTTAATAAAATGTACCTTCTATCGGTCACAGAAGTAGAAGAGTTGGACGATGAATTGGAAAATCGAGAATTTGCTCTGCGAGTTCTAAGGTCTAAGGGATTGTTGGAAAGTGGCGGCAGATGGGGTGGTCCGATGCTGTCGTCGTCAGAACCCCTTCGGTACGGTTGACGTTTCCGTCTTAGGAACAAGCGTTTGTCACTGTCACCAGTCTCTCTGTCAGAGAAATAGGAATTATTGAATTTTATATTATTAAGAGAGCGAAAACATTCAGAATCAAGCAGTTGCAGTGTATTTTGCGAAAAATTATAAAGGTTTTCATTACTATATAGTTTAAATGTTGAGAAAATATCCAATAGTTAGCTTCAAAGAATTTTTCCTTTTACAGTTTTATCTAATTAAAAACAGAGAAATGTCAAATTTTAATATTATTATAATGAAATCTAAAGAAAGATAATTTTTTATAATATAATTTACTATTCAGTTTATGAAGTATTTTAAATTGCTAAGAGAATTCAAAATCCCATCAAATTTAAACTATTCCAAAGCCACGGGTAAAAAACATCTAGTAAGAGAAGAAACTCAAGAATTTTGGCGAATTCTCACGCTTAAGATGTCGTAAAGACTGAAAACAAATTCTTGCATAGTTTTGGAGTGATATTTGTCTCTGAACCTGTTAATTAAAAAATGCTTTGATCTCGATGCATGAAATTTGGTATGGAATCCTTACAGAGAACTTGTAAATTTATAATACGAAAGAAACAATATGTAAAGAGTATATAATTTCTGAACAATATGTAATTTCTGAAACTATTTCAGCAAAAATGAATTTTACATCGTTTCATAATTCTAAAAATTGTCTTTTTAATCATACTAGTTTAATAATCATGATAATATTTGTTAAATTTTTGCAATTTTTTAAATCGTATATATTTTTTTAAAATTTGCAACAATAGATTAATAACATTGTTATATTGAAATTCGAAATATTTTCATTGCTTCATTCAATAACTAACTACGTAATTTTCTTCCAGTATTGAAAGTTAAAGAAGAAGGATTTTATTTAAAATCTGTGCAATCTACTAGAAGAATAAAAAAGTGAAATGACATTACATAAAAATTCAGAAAACAGTTGGACTGGACATTTTAATAAGACTACGATGTCATGAGACTGCTCTGCAGTGGAAAGTTCCATGTACACAACAAACAGAAGTAAGAAAATTAAATTAATCTGGTTTTAATATCTGGCATTTTGGCTGAATCATAGACATGAAGTTATATTTTAGCGATTTAAATAACTTTAAGTATAAACAATATCCCCAATGAACGAGTTGGTCGCCAAAAGCGACTTGTAGTATTATAAAAATGAAGTAAATAAAAACCACTATTTACCCTTGAGCACCTATGGGTGGCAAAGGATTTTGAATTCTAGATGTCCTAGAATCTGGGCTTTTACTGGACTCCAGCTGATGAAGTTCCAACATGCTACCACTACTACCCAAAGGACGCAGTCCGCTAGATGTTGGCTGCAAAATAAGTTAAACATCGCATTAGAGAATAGTTAAGAAACAGGGGCCGAATTCAAATTAGGATCTTCGCTTCTTTTTTTCGAATTTCTGTTCTAAATATTATTAAAATGAAAAATCGCATCCCACAGGGGATTAATGTAGGAAGAGTAGAAATAAGTTGGATTAAAACTTTACAATATCTTTTATTGATATTATCACTTATTTATATGTTAAAAAACGGCAGGATTTTTTAAAATAGAAAATGACAACGATACTCACTCGGTAAAGACTATCGTAAAGACTGAGCTGCCCAAGATCGGAATGTCTTCCATTATTCAAATCATTTATTTCTTGTTGGTAGATACGATACAGTTCGTTTAGCTCTTTTCTGGCATTGGCTGTTGATATATAGAAAAATTGAATGAACATTTGTATCAAATAATAACTGTAGGGATGTTTTCCACTGTTATTTAAGTATGTGTAATACAAAATTTGTTTTCGTCTAAATACATCTTTGAAATTTTTTTGAAATTCAGTAATTTTTTAACACAATTTTTAAAAAACATTTAAAAGAAAAATAAAACTATCGAACCTTATAAATACAAAAACAGTTTAAAATAATTTATACAACATAATTGAAAATACGCAATTACAATTATTCATCCCCAGCATTATTTTAGCTCTTTACAAGGAAATAGTTTGCTTCAGAAATAAATAAAGAGATGTTAAAATTCAGTTTTACTGAAATTTAAAGAAGATATTACAATAAATTGTTCATAAATTCACAAATAATTTATCAGAATTCAGAATCAATGGTTCTATATATAAAGTGGGAGAAATATGGACCATTTGATACGCGTATTAGTTAAAATGTTTTCTTAATCATTGATGATTGCCAATTCTAAATTAATTTTTTTTCATTTAGAAATAAAACGGCTTTTTTTCATTTAGAATAACATCATTTTGTAAACGTATTGCACGTTTCAGTTAGCGGTAAATAGAGAAATAAAAAAAAAATTCTAATTTTAACTATCTACTTATTTTGCTTTTGTAACATTTTTGCAAAAAAAAAAAAAAAAAAAATCATCAAGAAAATAACTTACCATTTTTAGATTTTTCCCCAGTAGCTAAAGCTAAAACAACGAAAAAAATGAATTACATAAAGAAATACAAAGCATATATCTAAATTTTTCATTGCCTCTAAGAATTTAATATTTTTATATTACTCAAATAATTTTTCTGTCCAACGTAACGTTCTTCAAAATTTTTAAATCTAAAATAATTTGCTTTAATAGATTTTGTTACTTTGAACACCATTCCTACACCAACGAGAAACTATTTCAACTATTTCAAAATCCCTAAATGATAGAATACACTTAGATAAGCATATATTATCATACTGTGCAGAGTATTAAGCTTCAGGTAAAAAACACTCGGTGCAATCCACGGCTCTTTCCAGACGGTGCAATCAAATCAAGTTAATTTAAAAATAAGCTGAATAGTTATTTTTAAAATTAAACTATATTTTCTTTAATACGTGTAGCAAAAGAACTTGGCATCGATTACAAGATGCAACACAAAAATAAAATCTTTAGAAAACAAAGATTTTTACGCATGAATCATATTTTATTCATCATACAAATAAATTTTGATAATCCTAAAATGAATTTAATTTTTGAGAGATATTATTTTTTATATTTAGTTATTTATTGCTATATTTTTATAGCTTTACTCCATAGATTTATACGATATGGTTATCAGTTTAGTATAACTTTTTTTATTATTTTTTCATCGTTTATCATATAATTAATGGCTGAAGAGGTTAATATAATAAACTTATTACAGACATAGTATTGTTATTTAATTCGCTTACAGTAATAAACAACATATTTTTCCAAATATGCCTGATGTTTTTACACAACTCACATTCATTACAAATATGCCTGATGTTTTTTATTTATTACAAAAAATAGTTACGATAAAAATTGTAAATGACAACTGCGCTGAGAGAGAACTTCTTTTGCTCACCATCTATTAAGATTCGCTGTTTGGTGATGATTTCGTCGCAGAGCTGTCGCTGTCTGTCGTAGCGCAGAATCATTAGATCTCTGCAACGAAGCTCGTGTTCTCTGCTCAGCTGAGCAGACTGCATTTCTAGTTCTGTTAACAGCTTAGGAATATAATGTTGTCAAATTTTCGCACAAAAAAATTATAGATTTTACAAATTTAATTCCAGATGCAGATTACTGATGTTTCTTTTAGTTAAATCGTTTTTTTTTTTTATTTTTGTTTAATGAGCAAGAAGTGCAATTTACATAATATGTTAGAAAGTAACTCTATAAGTTTATATATTGTTTCTTTTGACTTTCTTTGAGGAAAAATTCATAAATATTCTAGATCACCAGTGTTTGAGCTGCAAGTTTACAGATTATGTAATTTATATTACTTTCTAATATCCGGTATTTATACTAACAATCCTTTTCATGAATTAATATGGAATTTTTTTTGCCGATATTGATTTTAAAATACATTTCAGTGAGATAAAAAATATTTTTATATTTTTTAATAAATATATTTCAACAACCTACATATTTTTTTAAACTGATACAATAAACAAAACGAATTATAAAATGCATAAATGTGCAAATATCCTTTTTTATATCTCTGGCTCAAAATGAAAATCTAAAATTTTTTAACTTAATTTATACAAAAGAAAAGCCTTCACAGATCTTGAACGATACTCCCTGTCCAAGATCTGTAAATGCTTTCGAATTTTCTAGACAAATATATAATTAGATAACAGACTCTCAGGTGTTAAATTTTCTCTATTCATTTGTCTGGTATCTTAGATGTATATGATTTTAGAGTATTTGATTTTGAAAAATATTTTATTCTCAAAAATTACATTATTTCTATTTAATAATTCATGGTGAATTTTATAACAGTAGTTTTTTTTCAAATGGTGTTATATAATGGTAAAGTAATCATAACTATGGAGTTACTATTTTCTTTTCTTTTTTGTCTGCTATATGTATTACACAATTTTATAAGGCATTATTACTTATACACATATATTGTACTATATGTGTTATATTCTATTATGTATTGTGTTTCGGCATACATGTATAAATGTTTCAAAAATGTATTACATCATTATGGAAACATTTTTATTTTTCCGTAAGCATGGTTATGCTATTCCGAGAAAGTGAAAGCAGCCTTCCTTCGCGCTCAGATTTCTTTTCCCAAGGAAGAAAGGTGATCAAAAAATTCTACAACATTGGGCTGAGTCGATCTTGGAATGGAGTAAATAATATAATGAAATGGAAAGTATTTGTAATTTTTAATTTGTGTCCAAAGCTCTCGTATAGTAGTACTTTAAAAAACCCAAAGTTTTACATCTGTATTGCAATTTCAATATAAATAAACATGGAAATTTCTTTTGACAATGACCATTGCGTTGAAATCAGTGTATTTTACTTTATCATTTACGAATCAATGCAAATAAAAAATCATTATATTCGGGGAAAATTTCGACTTTGAGATCTTTGCGAAAAGAACTGATCCCAAATTATTAGAATAACATATTAGAAAACATTTAACAATATTCAACTAAAGAAATAATAATAAAAAAATCCATTCATACAGATGATTACAGCAAATATAATTTAAAAATAATTTTTGATGACAAATAAAAAAGTACAGAATTCTTAGTAAATATACATCACAAAATTGCGTTATTTATTAAAGGATACTTTCAATTTCGAGTTCATACACCCGAGTTAACAGATGCAGAAGTTCTCTTTGCTCCCTCGAACTAGCCTTTTCAGAAAGAGACTCCGTCACTGAGAGAGTTTTGTTTTTGCAACTTTGGTAATCATTCTCACAATCTTGCCGCATCTCCAAGTACCTAATGGGTGAGAAGTTTATGAGTAACTAATACTACATTCTCCGTAGTATAAATTTCAGTTAAGCTATCCGACTAGGTTCGGAGAGGATTTTTCATAAAAAAAAGCAAATATTTTAATGTTTATATGGTGTTTTTTATTAATATAAAGATAAAATAATGAATAAAAATGTGATTATTTAAATATATATGTAGCTTTTGAAGAAAAAGCATATTTTGATGTAAATTTTAGCATTTATTTACAAAAAATCAGGATTGTTTTAGAGAACAAAAACTGTTACAGCTTTCAATTTTCTTTGTAACATTTATCGTGTAACTAATTATTATATAAGAATTATATTCAAAAATAAAATTTTTTGCATAATATATGAAATTTTGGAATTTTTTCAAGAATATTTACATGAAATAAGCATAAATCCACTTCTAGAGCATTCAGCATCAAATCCACAGTTCATTACATTTTGCATAACATAACGAACACTAATTATAAATTTCATTAATATATCTTGATTATTTTTTGAGATATGACGACACTCGTGCAGTAAAATTATGAAAAAACTCGTCCACCAGAAAATGCATTTAAAGTTTTTAAATGTTTTTAAGTAGGCATCAATTACATGTCAATAATCTGCTCTAACTTGGCTTCTAATTGACATAAAGACAAAATAAAGATAACACTGGAAACAGAAACGTACTTATTTTTTTAACCTGCAACTAAAAATAAAATAAAAATGTGAATTTATATTCAAATTTATGTTTTCAACCTAATCGAATACCTTAAATCAATTCCATGATTTAACTTGGCTTCTAATTGACATAAATTGGCTTCTAATTCACATAAAGACAAAATAAAGATAACATTGGAAACAGAAACGTACCTATTTTTTTAAAACTGAAACTAAAAATAAAATAAAAATGAGAATTTATATTCAAATTTATGTTTCAACCTAATCGAATACCTAAAATATCTAATCAACTCATATCTAAATCAAATAGCAAAGTATTCGAGAAAAGAAAGCATCATATGAATAGAAAACGAAGAAAACACAATACGAAAAAAATTAGATTTTAAGGAAATGATAAATTAAATATAATTTTATTTGCGAATATTTATATGATGAACACAACAAAGCATGTTAAGCAGGCTCCATTAGATTCTCAGGTTCATAAATAAAAAAATTATGACAAAAAAATAAAAAGAAATAAAGAGATCAAAAATGAATCTACAATGAATGAATGTGATATCAATTTTAATTAAGGAAAGCATAGTAAAATATATTTTTATAAAGACAGAATACACTTCTTCTGAAACAAAGAGCCAAAAATTAAGAAATCTACCAATACAAAATAAATTCCGAGTGAAACACGTTAGGAAACTGTTTTGATCAAATAATAATTTTTATTCAACATTCATTGTACAATACGTAGGCGAAAAGTGATTTGATACTTTATACTTATACTTATTAAAATATTCATATAATTATACTAAAATTGTAGCGGTTGCCTAACTCTACTGCTTTCCCCTTTTATTCTACAGATGGCGTTACCTTATTAACATCAAGGTAATATATCTACCTCTATCCTTCTTGGCTGTCATTATTAGATTGTACGCTAGTGTCGTGTATTTTCGTGTCCGCGTTTGTTTTGTCTTGTGAAATGTGGAACTTAGAAAATAATTAAATAACTGTTCCGGAAACTTGTCTATTATTTTCAGCTGCCTCATAAAGAAGTTATAAAGAGTCTTGTTCCTCTACAAAATTAATTTTTTATTCATATCAGTCGACATGAAATATATTTATGTTGAAAAAGTAAACAAAAAAGAAACATTCCAATTAATATTCTTATTTTGAGGGATAATATTTATGTAATATAATAATCTTACAGGTTGAAAGCAAAATTCCAAATTCTGACAAAAGATTTTATGCTTCTTTCAACATATGCTGATTTCATAATGAATGAAACGACTTTTTTTGGGGGGGGGGATTTTCTGCAACAATAAGTTTTAATAATTTTAAAAAAATACTTATAAAATGTTTCGGACCTTTCATGTTGACCTTTAAGAAACTGCAATTCTTCCCAAGCGTGGAAAACATGTTCAGGCATTTCATTCTTTAAATCATTTTTGTCAATATCCGCTCCATTGCTATCGTCTACAAGTTATAAAAAAACAATTTAGTTTCTTAATCATAACAGTAAATATAAAAATTGCAAATAAAAGTTTAATTTATTACCTTCTTTGTCATTTTCTAAGGCAGAAACTGCTTTCTCTGTTTCCCATCTAGAAATATTTAGAGAATTTTAATTCTTAAAAATTCTAAGCGTGAACTATTTTTAGTATTTTGAAAATCTAATTACTAAAATTTACGTCTGTTATAATCTTTTGTCTATATTGTTATTTCTACTCGAACTTAAATAAAAATAACTTTTCAACTAATTTTATTTCAATGTACTTTTTGAATTTGATTTTCATATGAGGACAAGAATTTTAATTTTCAAACTCAAGTAATCTTACTTTTAGTGATAAATTATATAAAACTATATAATTTTGGATTTTTCTTTATAGAGGATAATTATTAATATAATTTTCAGTTATTCCATTGTGTAGAAATAAATGAAAAATAATTTTATAGCATATTGCATATAAGGTGTCGCAAAGGAAGCATTTTACTAACAAAACGTTGAGTTATGCTCATAATTATTTTGCGCAGCATAATTTCCCAAGATTTCGAGCATTTAAATACAAAATTAAAGAGAAGAGATGAAATAAGTTCTAGGAAGATGCAAACATGCTGACATGAACTTGAAAATAAAAGGAAGGAAAATAAAATTAGAATAGTATTTACTTTTTCTTTCTATGAAGAATAAGAAGGAAAAAGTAATAGTTAAGGGCTTATCATTATTGAAAAAAATAAAATAAAAGACTAATCATTTGAAATAAAAAAAAGCGAGCATTTTTTTAAAAAACCTTTTTTGTTTCTCTGCCAGATTTTTAACATAATTTTAGAACTCGGAAATCAAAGTAAAAAATATATTTATATAATATAATTCAATGATTTGTGAAGAATTATTATTGCTTTATCTAATTTTTATAAGATAACAATACTAAAAAAATGACAGCTTAATAACATAGAACAAAAAAAAAATCTCTCTATATAATAGCAAAACTGCTGTTTTTTACAAATCGAAATGCAAAAGACTAGTAAACCGGTAATTCTAAAATAAATTATATCCATAAATCATATATAATTACAAGACTATACAACATATTTTCTTTTACAAAACTATTTCATTTTAAAAATAACAGCAAATAGAAAGACAACAGTGCAATAAATGATTATAATAAACCATGTATTAGAAGAGTAATAAAATTAAAAATCTCCAAAGGAAAGTAACAAAAGGAAAACTATTATAGAGATTAATAAAAAAAATCTGAAGAAAATTTCGAAGAGAAATCGACAGATATTTAGAAATTCTCCGAATGCTAGTTTGGCGCATTGGACCAAAACTGTCGGTGCAGTAGGTTTTTTTTTTTTTTTTTAACACAAAATCCAACTTGCTGCTCCAAAACTGTAGATTGTGACGAAAATATTCAGATTTAATATCCCAGAAAACATTCATTTTCATCTATATGAAAAACACAAATGCTGTAAATGTAAGAAATTCGTTAACAAGTATTAATTTAACAGCAATAATAAGATAGGATCTGAATGAAAGTGATATTTCTACTGTTTTTTCTAATAAATATATTGTCTAATAATATTTATTCTCTATGCTTAAAAATAATCTGACTATAAACAATCTTTTTTTTTTATCAAAAGTCTATTACATTTCTATATAAAATAATCATTTAAAAATTAATATTAAAAACATATTTTGAATTCAGTTATTATTTTTCTCGTATTCAAGATATAAAAAGAGAAAATAGTGTTAATGTCAAAAAAAAAATCAATTAGATTTTGACGAATCTCCACGTTTCAGACCTCCTTAAATCCGAATAACACATTAAAAAAAATAAGGTTATATCTATTTGTTCGAACAAAATAATTTTAAAAGCCCTTTGAGCTAGACGAAAAAAATTTGGTGTATATTTTTAACCTAAATTTATAGATTTCTATCAAATATTGAACGAAATTCATTCAATGAAGTCTCTGAATGAATTGTATTGAATATTATATTGTATTGATTCCAATTTCTATCAAATATTGAGCGAAGTTCATTTAATGAAGTCTTTGAATGAATTGTATTGAATATTATATTGTATTGATTCCAATTTCTATCAAATATGGAAAGACATTCATTCAATGAAATCTCTGAATGAATTTTATTGAATATTATATTGTATTGATTCCAATTTCAATCAAATATTGAATGAATTGTATTGAATATTATATTGTATTGATTCCAATTTCTATCAAATATTGAATTTATTCAAAATAAAAATTAACACAATAACTATAAAACGAAGACAGATAGCTGGAAAACATCTAATCTAGAGTGTAAACATTTGACATCCGAAAGGTTTATCCGCATCAATTTAAAACCAAATTCAAGAAGGGGTTGGCCATCTATAGGCCAGCACTTTCAAAGGCATGTAAACGTGATGACTCAAAAATTGGAAGTCTTAAATATCTGAACATTTGATATATAATTTTATGATTACAGTTACAGTATTGTGTCAAGCTTTGCTTTTAATCGGTTGGAAAATAAAGAGTCCAAAATACACACTAGGCTTTCTGAAATACGTGCATTAATCGTATCTCAACAGTGAATCATCTAACTGTAACTGTCTCGCAACTATTGTTCTTTTAAGTACACTTCTTAAATACACTTTCAACTAAGTTCTATTAGTAGGCCATTAAATTTATGAAATCGTTTTTCACTATGTGGGATGTTTTAAAGAAATAATAATTCTTACTGAAAGCCAGTGCATTTTAATTAACCACTGAAAATAATATTTTATGATGACAATTGTATATGTCTAGTTAATTAAATAGAATTACCAATTAAATAGAGTATCCAAGATATTTTTCAAGAATTATTAATTGCATAAGCATCTAAAAAGAAAAAAATTCTGGCACACTTACTCGCTAATAATCATACCAAGCTTATCAAATTCTATACTTTGAGCTAGCAGATGATTATCTATCTCCATCATTCTCCTCCTGTATGAAAAGGAGAGAAAGAAATTATAATATAATGTAATAACTAAAAGTGTGAAATTTACTGTTTTGCTCTAAAACTATGAGAGGAAAAGTTTGTGAGCGTTTACCTAACATCCATTTGGGCGTTGAAAGAGCTTATTAACTGCTTTTTTACTTGCTTCATTTCTACATCTGTAAGTTTTTTCTCATCTGCAATTGAAGAAATTATAAATACATGTGAATATGAAAGTAATTTAAATGAATGATAACATTTTAATTCAGCAATTCAATACTGTAAATAATTAAATTTATCAGAAATAATATTTTAAAATATAATTTAATTAGGTACTAAAATTGCTTTTTTTTATTTTGATAAATACTATTAAAATACTATATCTTTACTATATACTATATCTATATCTTTACTATATACTATATCTATATCTATATACTATATCTATATCTATATACTATAAATACTATATCTTTAATTCCCAATTCCTTATCACAGGTATTGTGGAAAGCCTGAAATCAGTTTTTTCTCTCGATTTTACTGCCAGGTGATTTCACGAATAAGTTGCTAAAATTTCTTTAAATCGATTAGTTAGTTAATACTTAAATTCTGAAAATATTAAATTTGTTCATTTTTCATCAAAGATACAAATGCACAAGATTTTAAGATTCCAGCATATAGGTAAATGAAAGACTAGCCGATCACAAAGCTTGAAATAAGACTGAGGAATCTGTTTATTTAGAAATCTGAGCTGAATGAGGAATCTGTTTATTTAGAAATCTGAGCTGAATGAGGAATCTGTTTATTTAGAAATCTGAGCTGAATGAGCTATCTGTTTATTTAGAAAGATTTTACAATTATTTTAATGCTTCATAATGTGAAAAAATTCAAAATTTCATATTATTTAGCTGCCGAAACCCAGTATTTAAAAGTTGGGTAAAAATACAGCTTATTTCTTAGTTCAGGAACAAGGTAATAAGTTAACTGCAAGTCTGCAAGTTAACTAATTGCAAACTGAAAATTTTCACTTCATACCTCTTTTTAGTCACCTTCAATAAAACAATATATCTTCAAATTTTCACAAAAATTTTACATTTTAACTGACATATTTTATCAATTTTTTCAATCGACTTTACACAAAAATTCAAAAATATAAGCATTTTATATTATTTTTATTTAAAAAAAATCATCCTGAAGGTAGCCACATACTTTGAAGGTAAAAGAAACGTACCTTTTGATTCGTCATCTCTCTTATCATCTGAGTTCTGTAAATTCTTGGATACGCTAATCTTGTGATGCAGCGTTTCAATCTCTTGACGCAGTTCGTTGATGATTGTCTGATACTGAGCAACGTGATAAGAAACGTCTGAGACGTTACTTCGCAGCTGAAAACGAGAAAAATATTACTATAGAGAAACGAAAGATTACTGAACAATTATATTGCTGCAAAAGATTATTGAAAGATTACATTGCTACAAAAAAATTATTGAATGATTACATTGCTACAAAAGATCATTGAAAGAATATATTGCTACAAATGATTATTGAACGATTGTATTGCTACAAAAGATTATTGAACGGCTGTATTGCTTAAAAAGATTATTGAACGATTATATTGCTACAAAAAAATTATTGAATGATTACATTGCTACAAAAGATCATTGAAAGAATATATTGCTGCAAATGATTATCGAACGATTGTATTGCTACAAAAGATTATTGAACGGCTGTATTGCTTAAAAAGATTATTGAACAATTATATTGGTACAAAAGATTATTGAACGACTGTATTGCTACAAAAGATTACAGAATGATTGTATTGCTACAAAAGATTATTGAAAGATTATATTGCTACAAATGATTATTGAACGACTATATTGTTACAAAAGATTATTCAACGACTGTATTGCTACAAAAGATTACTGAACGTTTATATTGCTACAAAAGATTATTGAACATTTATATTGCTACAAAAGATTATTGAACGACTGTATTGCTACAAAAGATTATTGAACGACTGTATTGCTACAAAAGATTATTGAACGTTTATATTGCTACAAAAGATTATTTAACGAATGTATTGCTACAAAAGGTTATTGAATGGTTACATTGCTACAAAAGATTATTGAACGATTACATTGCTACAAAAGATTATTGAACGATTACATTGCTACAAAAGATTATTGAAAGATTATATTGATACAAAAGAGTATTGAACGACTTTGTTACTACAAAAGATTATTGAACTATTATATTGATACAAAAGATTATTGAGCGATTTTGTTACTACAAAAGATTATTGAACTATTATATTGCTACAAAAGATTATTGAGCGATTTTGTTACTACAAAAGATTATTGAACTATTATATTGCTACAAAAAATTATTGAACTATTATATTGCTACAAAAGATTATTGAGCGATTACATCTACGAAATGCAACATTAATCTAGGAGTCATTTCATGCTCATTTATTTGCGTAACTTCACCTTAAAACTTTGGTCCCACCATACGTAATATATAAAATGTAATGTAATGCATTAAATATTTAGAGAAGTACTGAATTTCAGATGAAATTTAAAATTTTAATCCCATGTTGATGAAATTACTGTATATTAAAAAGACATTGTTCCTTACATTAATTCATTGATATTTTAATTGATACTTAAATTGCTTTCAAAAAATTATCTAATAAAATGCTTTGTTTTACTTTCTATAACCTTATATGAAGCACTCAAACAGAAAACATGATAATAGTCAAATTTTTGAACTCAGGATTTTGACATGTCTTCATGTGCTAGACCCCTCCCCCTTCCCTTTGAGTATGAAAAACACATGTTTGTAACTATGCCTGCTCCTCTGTATGTGAACACGATAATTTAAAAACGCTTTGAGCTGCAGGGATGGAATTTAATATGCGATCTGTGCAGCAAATTTATAGATTTTATTCAATTTCTGAATGAAATTCATTCACATGAAGTATGTTTGTCTGTCTGTTCTAGAACAAGTTAATACGATAACTAGATAATACAAAGAGGAAAATAGGTAAAATTTAATATATTGTTACAAAATTTTTCTTCTGCTACAACAAATACCTCCACTCAATTGTAATTACTCAGCGCATTTAATTGCTATAGTTCAGCAGCTTTCTTGCTGTCTAATCCTCCAAGACCTCTTACGCCGACCACTCTCACACACTCAACTTTTTCTCCAAAACACGACTCCCGAATGCCTATCTTTTATAGTTCCGGGAGGCGGGGCTAGAGTCTTCCAGACCAATCAGGGCGTACCTGGCTGTACCTCGGGTCTTACTAGATGGATCGTGAAACTTCTAGAACTTTCCGGTATTATCCATTTAGTCGCCAAACTCGCCAAATTCGTCGCCAAGTCGCCAAATGGTCGCCAAGCTCTCAGGTCATTTACGCAGCAGCTGCTCAGCACAGATCTTACAACGGTCTTTCTCACGATGACACTATTCATGGCCGAGTAGCAAAATTACAGATTTGTAACAATATAATTGTAGAATCTAAAGAGTAAATTTGTTTCAACTTCTGAACGAAATTCGTCCTCTGGTTAACCGTCTGTCAATCTGATCATTCGCATATGAACATGTAATCGGAAACGCAGGGTTCGGATAAATGAAAATTTGGTATATGACTAAAATGTTCAAATGAACTCTATCTAGTTTTGATTTCAGCTGCTCGGAAAAAGGCTTTCAAATTGTACACTGATTTTCATCGATATTCTAAGTAACAATGAATATTCGAGTATAGAATTCTGATAATAAAACCCTTAGCATTTACGGCATTCGATCTTACTCAAAATCTACAATGTTTTATGGTGTGAGAAGGTTGTACTTTTATTATACTAGAAAGACTCTAGAAGTGCACTCCCGTTACTTTATTTTGATTTTGATTGCTTATGTAAATGGTTAAAAGAGTATTGTGCAAGATTAGGCACACATGTGACTCGCGTAACTGTCTGTATTTATCATTATAGAAAATAAGATATGTTGCATCGACATATTCCTTCTTGATATTTTTGTTATAGATTTTGTGACTGTGTATGTTGAATCATATTTAAGAAGTAAAATTTTCTTTTTGTATGCATAATATACTTAGTCTATATCTGGGAAAATAAACATGATGTATACAAAACAATAAACATAATGTAAACGATACAATTTATTATTATTATTTCAAAGTGACAAGACCTTAAAAATTTCAATTATTTCCAAGACAAAATGAGGCAAAATTTAGAATGTAGTATAATTTGGTATTTAAGTAACTTAATTTAGCATAATTTTGTAAAATGTGTCTGCAGAATTTACGAATAAAATTGTTATTACGTAAATGAAATGATTATATAGGAAACGATATTATTTATAAATTTAATTGTTTCAAGCTTATATTTTTTTATTAAAAACGATTTTCATTGTCCTTTTAATTTGTTTTAATAAAGAAGTAAATTAATAATACTCTATCATTAACTCTTTAAAAATAAAACACAAGTTCTTTAAACATCAATGACCTTGGAATGCCGACATAAACAAAAGAATCAATATACATGCACCCATCATCATTTCGTTACAAATGATATGAAGCTTCGGCATATCCGCATATTTCCTTTAATCGAAATTATTTTCATCAAAAATTCACCTTGCATTTAATTGAATGCTCTTTATTTATTTTTGCTTTTAATTTTTTTATTGACTTTCTCATTTGCTTCCTAGTTTATGCTACTACTTATCCATCTATTGACGGAACACTCATTTCTTAAATATATTAATTTTTTAGTTTCTTGTTGTCTCTATACTTTACCGTTAATATTGCTTTTATGCCATCATAAATGGGATCCAATATGTGTAAAGCTTTCGATTATCATCGACTTTTTTAACTTATAAAAATATAAACGTTGTACTTGAATTAGTTTTACAACTACCTACTACTAATAAAAAGCACTGCCAATTATATGTTTTTGAGATGCAGTGTATGGCGTATGTGATCATGTGTTTTTTGGGATGAAAGTAATGCATCTTAATTAACTCGAAATATCGATATATTTTTTAAAACCTCGGCTTAATCGGTTTAATTTATTTCGATAGTCTTTAAAGCGGGAAAGTTCTAGAGCTGTAGATTAAAATTTGCGTTACTTAATTAAACACACCAATTTAGTTCATAATGCACTAACTTAATAAACTGGTGACAAATTTAACTAAATAATTAATTAATAAAATAAAATAAATTTCATGAGCTAAATAAACTTAATACACTCCTGAAGTCTAAGTAGCCTTACATAATGATCACCCAGCACAAAAGTTATTTTTTATCTGACATGGATTTTCCAATACATGTAATAATATAATTTCTACTAAATATAAAGACGAATGTGTGTGTGTGTGTGTGTGTGTGTGCGTCTAGCCATCTTTTGGTGTTTTATTAGGCAGACCGTTGACAAAAAATAACCTTAAAGGGTGAAAATGTTCAATTTTTTTTTGAAATTTTAATTTAAAATTATGTGATATCTTGGCATTTTTCTGCGAAGATTCCAGGAAATATTGCAGTACAAATATAATTTTTACACTATTTTAAATATCAAAAAATGTCTTTAATTATACCAATTTAGTTATAGAGCAATTTGGTTTTGCTGAATTCAGATAGTTTTAAAAAACAGCGTTTAATATAATTTTTAACAATACTTTATTATTGCTGTGAAGTCAGAATTGATTCCATTGTTTCATTTAATATTTACCTACATGCAGAACTGGAAAGGGAAATTCCAGCACCGCAAAAGATAACGATTAATTAAAAGATAAATTAAACGAAGATTTATGTTTCTAATGGCACTATGCTTGTCATGGTACTCGCCATAAGAATGATCATGTATGCAGTAAACAAAATATGTGCAAGGCTAATAAATGACACAATTTTAATCAAATTTAGTGCTTAAAAATATTTTGTTCACGGAATAAAGAGCATTAAGGAATAACAAGCATAGTGCCATAACGTATTTAATTGAAATGAAACGCAACAAATATGTACAATGTTGATTACAAAAGGCGGTAAGTATTAAAATAATCTCTTGGAACGATCGATCAAGATTGTCTGAAAAATAGGGGTGGCCGTCTTTTGATACTAATGAAATCCATTCTTTTATCATCCTGATCGTTAAGAAAGTGAAAATGAAGAAAAAAAGTACATAATTTCGAAAAGAACATTGGAATTGAAATCGGATTTTTTTAAAGAAACTTTCCTATTAAGTAGAGTAAAATGAACTTTTCCTCTAATGAACTTTTAGTATGAGATTCAAGCAGACATTATTGCTCAATATAGAAAATAAAACATTTTCAGCACAAACATGCTCTTTTAATTTCTGGACGACGTTCCAGAGGGTTTTCTGAACCTAGATTAGAAAAGAAATCTGTTGCATTGGCATGGCAATGGCTATTTTTTAGAAAAATTAACTGAATCTTTCGATTGTTGCTGAGTGCAAATAGTCAAACGTATCAAATCATTAATAATTAGTTCAACATAGGCTTTCAACAAAAGAAATATAACTGCCAACTCCTCTATAGTTATTCATGAACAGACTATAGATTTATTTTTGAAATTTAAAAAAATTGGAAGATCCAAGTAAAAACAAATCGGATATCAGCCATAAACAAAGAGGGCAGATTTGATGCTGTTTTGCTTAAAGTATCATGAATATAAATTATACATAAAAGATATAAAATAAATTGAATGTTGCCAGTATTTCTAAATGACCAGCTGG
Organism: Argiope bruennichi; assembly: GCF_947563725.1. Taxonomy (NCBI): domain Eukaryota; kingdom Metazoa; phylum Arthropoda; class Arachnida; order Araneae; family Araneidae; genus Argiope; species Argiope bruennichi. The sequence goes on along the minus strand of NC_079152.1, from coordinate 48,052,882 downwards.
TCGACAAAGTTGGTTATTATGGTTAATTATATAATAATCCCATTTCATCAACAATTGACTTATTTTACGATTAAGTTACTTATTTGGCACTTATTACAAGTTAAAAAAGATGAGAAATCAGTTTTTCAATAAAAACTGAAAGTTGCACTTTTCTTCATTCGTATCTTTACTTGAAATCTAAAATATGTTGCTTTAAAATATTCATAAAATGAATGAAATGAAAAAAAAAATGATCTTCATATGATCAATTCTAATTTATATATTTAAATCAGAATGCCTTTCTACGCATTTGAATGCATTTCTATGCATGCACTGCCTACTGGCCTACTTATAACTGGCCTTTTGTAAAAACGGTATAACATCGATTGCACGCATGTGAAAGATACATTAGAGAAGAATTTCATTTTATATCATTTTTACCACAAGGCGTTACAAAAGCAAGGTGTTAATTATTATTGCAGCTCCTTTAGACGATCTGTTTGGTAATATTTAAAATTCGAAGCATTAATAGAAATCTGCGAATCGGTTATTTATATTACAGAGATTAAGTCTTATTTGCTTGTATTAGAAGAAGAATTGTCATTTTCATTATCATATTATATATTTTCTACAAATAATTTTTCCTTGAGAAACGGTTGCTTATTTATTTTTACTGCATCCAAATTTACTTGGCGATTATCAGATTACGCCAAGATCATCAAGCTCCACTGTACATAAGATGTCAAGATGGTTACATTCCCAGATTTACTTGGTACTTTTCCAGACTAGGCCAGATAGCCAATAGGTTTACTTGAGGATTTTCAGATTAATCTAGGATCTTAAAGCTCCGTTATGCATAAGATGCCAAGATTTCATCGATGGTTGCATTATCGCATTTACTTGGAGTTTTTCAGTTTAAGCCAAGATCGCCAAACTTCATCGAATATCAAAATCTCGTCAAGATGGTTGTAACGGATTGCAGTTTATCATGAGGACCGTAAAAATAAACAAGGAAAATGGATTACCGCTTTTATTCTTATGATCAAAGATAATCAGTTATTGTATATGCAAGAACTTTCTTTTAAGTTGAACTTTCTTTGATCTTTCTTTTACGTTGAGACCCAATTTTTCTTTCCATTTTTATTTACAAGAAAGTAATAATCATTTGTAATACGGGTAATAATAATATAACTACCCCTTTTAGAGAATTACACGTGATTATAGGAATAATATTTTTCTTATAATCAAGTGAATTTTGAAGAAGGAATCCATCATTAGAAGAACCTACCTTCGTTGTGATGTTTTTAGCTCTATCTGCATATGCTAAAGTGTTTCTAGATTCTTCGAAGTGATAATGAGATGGGCTGATATGTCCGACCATCACAGTTCGGCAGTTTCCCGCCAGGGGTTCCTTCAAGATGCGAGTGAGCTTGCTGTCTCGGAAATTCACGTATCGTGTGTTCCGTTCCGCTGGAAAAGAGGAAATAGAATGGAACTATTTCAAAGAAAATCATAAAGTTTGCAAAGTAATTTTCCAATGAAAAATATATTTTCAGAATATTCTTTAGATATATGAAATAATTCTCAATAAATATGAAGATCAGTTTTGAAGGCATCAGGGTCCCAGACTATTTTCAGAAAAGACTTTTTTTTTTAAATACATAATGATAATAATAATAAAAAAGCGTAGCTTCTTTATCTCTGAAAAAATTTTACCACAAAAATCGGAAAATAAATAAATAAAAAAAAAGTGCAGAACAGTAATTGCCATTTATTGTAATCACTCTGGTTACTTAAGAATTTTGATAGTATTAATCGATTGATAACAATAATTGCTTTGGAAAAAATCAATTATATTCGTATCACATCAAGAGAAACGGTAAAAGCACTTATCTCAATGCTCTAATTTATTCCAAAAATAACAGTTAAAAACTTATTAATTGCTGTTTGTTGACAATTATTCCTCGGCAGATCACATATTAATGCATTGTTTGTTGAATTATGCTACCCGCCATGTTTCAGAATATCAAGAGCTTAAGACATTTCGACGTTCATTGGAGGATTTTATTTAACATATATTCGTCTCCATTAGAAACCTCAACGTGCAATGCTTGGTTTTAGGCTCAAAAAGCTAATTCTTTTTCGGGTTATAAAATTAAGGTTATATTGACTCACTTTAGATAAACCTTCATATCTTTTAAGAATGTCAATTTTATCTTTAATATTCAAATCAGGTCTTTTTTGCTCCATTCTGCTTTGTTATTTTACCACATCTAGCAATGGCTTATATTTGTTCAGATTTCAAATCAAAAATTACAGTGTACCTGGTATTTTAGAACTCTGTCCAAACTAAACTGTCCGAACTATTCCAAATAAAAGATTATGAACTACATTACATACGAAAAATGACCCCTATATTTTTTTTACAAATGGAACGAGAACTTTCACAATATCAATTATTAACGCTGATTAAAAATGAAGGATTAGTCAATTCTTTATAAACTAATAACAATAACAATTAAAACTCACAATTTTAATATAAAACTAATGAGTTTGTATTAAAATGTAGTAACGTAATGTAGTTATCACATTAAACAAATAGTTTTGCGCACATCTGAATGCGTCCTTCAAGAACCAAAGGATTTTGATTAAAAAAATGAATGATATTAATCGCGACCATATTTAACAGCTGCCAGTATATTACAAATGACTACACCGATTCGGAGGTATGAAAGGGTGCACAAAAGAAACCGAATGACCGGATCATAGCGACAACACTGGCAGAAACTGAGGTTGAGTCTTAAGACCATCACCAGTCACGGTACATTCCTTTCCGTACGAGACATTTCCCGTCATTGGTAGGGGTAGCTGAAACCACGCAATCTATGTACCCACCAGGATGGTAGAACCAATCATCATAACGGAAGCTTCAATTCTCTATGTCTGGAGAAACATCTGCCCCCTGATGAGATAGTGTCCACTGTATTAAGCACTAGCGCCTGAAGGAAAATGCAAGGTATGATTGAAACAGCAAATTTCAATGAAATCTTTTGAATTAAGATGACTATCCTGAATTGTTTTTGCTTATGAATATTCAAGATCCAGAGCGAAAAAGATTTTATTCAATATTTGTTAGAGGACAGAATCTCCAATGTAAGAATCTCTTTAAAAAAGTGTAAAAGAGAAAATATAATTCAGTGTTATATGTATCTAAAATTATATAAAGATGACGAAGCAAAAGAATGCTCTCCTTTTTATATAAAAATGCTGTATATAGAATCCCAATTTTCTCAGTAGATAGAAGCGTAATGAGTATAAAATATCGAACATGTGATCATTTTCAAATGTTAAACCTCGCATATAAAGGAATATAGTAACCATAGTTTGTCAGAAAATGTTGACGAAAGAAAGGACAAAGAAAATCCAATATGGAAGGGTTTTTTTTTTCAGTTTAGTTGTATTAACGTCCCGTTTCAAAGCAACACTAGGGTTATTTACGGACGGGCCTCGTAATTTTGAGCCTCGGGGAAGTAACGAGGACGACGCCTGAGCTGGCACCCCTTCTCCAAACTTCTACACCACACCAGAGGGAGAATGTTAGGCCCCGATGGATTTAATGTGCACCAGGCCCGCTTACACGACGGTTTTTCGGTGTGATATGGTCTCGAACTGAAACCCTCCCGTAACGAAGCCGAGACTTTACCCCCTGGCCATCGAGGTCCCAGTATGGAAGAGATGGCTTGAGAAAACTGAACTTTTGGTTCATATCACTAGACACCGAAACAGAAAGACGAGTTGAAGAGTATATTTGTTGGAGCTCAAATAAACTGCCTAGTATTAAATAAATATATATATATAATAATAATTAATTAATTAACCATTTCTTCTTAATAAGATGATACGTTCAATTTATGAAACCTGAAATTCGGAGTAATGAAATCTCTTATTTTTGTTAATTCACTGAAAATGAAAGCATAAGCTTGTGAATCAACACGGAACTGAAAAAGCAATCTCGAAGAATTTTTAGAATGAATAAATTTGTGATAAAAAGCATATTTAAATATCTAAAGCAGTGAAGCTGAGGAAAGAATTTTTAATTAAAATGCAGAAGTTTCGACTATTGTGAATTTTTAAAGCAAATTATTTCTGATCCTTTAGAAAAAAAATTGGAAGGGTCACTGAATTGTAGTTGTGGTTAATATGAAATCTTTTTTACAATGAAACTGATATGAATTTAACACATTAACATACGTGGCACAGAAATCTCTCCTGTAACTTATAACGGAATGACATCAATGAAGTGTAAACATATCAATATACGAAAATTTCAGCAGACTGCTTTATTGTGCGTTTTTACAGTTGCACTTAATTTATCTCGCCATGTCAAACACTTCATTCAGTCAGAAGATGTAAAAGAAATTAAGGAATAAACTTTAATCGGATAGTTTAATATTCGAGAGTGAAAATAGGTTTAACCATCACCATGGATACCCGCTTTGACTCACTTACTGGAAATAGATGACTTCCAAATCTATTAATTTTCTAAAAATGTTTGTATTATCATAAAATTATCTCTTTATTGATATCGATTTCATTTCATTACAGGTTTTTTTCTTTACTTTCAATAAATTCTTCAAGTTTAATTTACAATGCTACGATCCTTTAATGCTAGATTTGATTTGATTTGAAAAAAAAAAGACCTTTAAGAGTGATGTTCACTTTAGTTGCTTTTTTAATGTTATGAAATTCAAGCTCCTCTATCAAAATATTCAGTTGCGGGGTTTTGCTAATATTAAACTTAAGATAAAAATTGTTTTTTTTTATCATTAATTCCGAAATAGGATTTTCAATTCCGCTTATATTTCATAATATATACACTTTTAATTTATGCTCACAATAATTTGTTACAGAAGGATTCAGCTAATGTCCTATTATTAAGTCGTATCAAATAAACTGAAATTTTAAAAAAAATGCATTCCATATTATTTGTTTAATAACCTAAAAAAATCAGCAATCTTGGTGAGCAAGCTAGTCGCCAAAGGCGGCTAGTATTAGGAATCATACTTGCATACTTAAATAAAATTTGCTTTTACCCAGTGCATTGATGCAGTTTCCAAGAGCAAGTAGAGATTTATTGATATGAGCTCCTTCCAACAGTCGTTTCCCTGTATTCTGGAAAAGAAAAAAAATAGTCAGATAAATTTCTCACGTTTTAAATTGTGTTTTCTGTAGAGCATAGAAATTTCTTTTAAAGCAAAAAAAAGTGCAATTACTTAACCCTTTAAAGGGCCATTTTTTCTAGTCATATTATGTTAAAATATTTTTAGGCTTGAAATTAGAATAAGTAACTGAAATAATAATAACGGGATTCATTTAGCTTATTAGATAAATTTAATTTGATTAATTAATTAATTTGGTTAATTAATAATTAAGTAACAAATCAAGACACGTCATTTTGTCTGAGATAAAGAACTGAAGCATCTAAGTTTCTGTCCTTCTAAAAAAATTGTCAGAACTTATGCCAACCTACATAATTTCATAGAAAGATTGATAAATTTGGTGGGAAGCATACTTCCCACGGCCCTAGAAAAGGATAAAACACATGCATTTTAATGGTATCCGAATTCCTATTATAATTTATCATTATAAAAGTATATATTTACCTGGTAAGTACACATAAAAGTATTATGGAAAATTTGGAAAGGAACGGCAGATAATTATTTTATAGCTCGCAATCGTTAAATTTCATTTGAATTGATCCGATTGATAAAGATATCTTTTAAAAATTAAACTGTGGATTATTTTCATTCCTGAATTTTAAACATTCTTCTAGATGGATATGTTTATAAATTAGTTGTTTCAAAATATGCTTTATTATTAGCTGAAACCATCAATTCTGAAGCTATTAAATAGGACAAAAGAGACTTTACAGAAATTACGTGTCTTCTATTTAGTTGATTGATATCTCTAGAAAAGAGTAAGGAAGATTTGGTTTGTGTATAACAGTGCATGAGCAATTTTTCAAAACATTGACCACTTATTCACTTTTATAATAAGATTCTAGATGTTTCATGAAAAACAATTAATTAAAGCGAAAAAAAGGACATAATTAATTAGAATATTATAGAAAAATCATGGTCAAAGGAAGGCCCTTCTTTACTTGGTTATTGATAAGATGAAATTTGTGATGATTGGTTTGTTGATGTATTGGTTAGATGACATAAAATAAGATCTAAAAGTTTTGCCAATTTTTTGATATTTTTTTTGCCAAAATAAATTACATTGAACTGATCTAAATATCTCCAATACAGAATTCTTATAGAGAAAATTAAAATTCTCCGTGGCCGGCGTCCTGGCCCAGGGGTAGTTTGTCTTCCCCGTAATCTCGGCGTCCCGGGTTCGAGTCCTGGTTCGGGTATGGTTGTTCTTTACTCTGCATTCTGTTTGTGAGGCATGTGGAAGTGCCCCCCCCTCCCCTTTACAAAGGGGTTATGCAACGGAGTGTGTGAGTATGATCTTCATATGAGCTACAAGTCAGATTTCTGCCCTCAGGTGCTCATGTGCCATTACCGCCAGATGCGACTGCACAGCTTTGGCTTAAATCGCTGACTTCGTCAGCGGCTTCTCTGTGGCAAGTGCCATAAATAATAACAACAACAGCAATTCTTAGATTCAAAGAAGTGTTCTGCAGATAATGTCATTGCCAGAAAGGAAATACAAGTTTCGGGAGCAATACTCGATAGATTTTGTTGACAATAAAACATTTTTTTTTTTTTTGAAGAAAAAGTACTTGCTTTTCTTTTTGCTTAGAAAATCAATATCAGCAAAGAATTAAGGTTAAGAATTCATTAACATTTCCATTGCATATCTTTGGTTTACATAGATCGGAAGCTTGTCTGGTACATCTCATGCTTTCTATGAATCAGAATAATTAGATTATAATATCATAGGTTTATATTGAATACTGTTAAAGAACATCATATAAATATATTCATCTTTTTACAAAAGTATTTGAATAGATTCGTAAGCATGGCATCTAAATATCAATTTTTAAAAAATGGTGGCCAAAAATTTGATGGTCCATATTTTATTGAAAAAAAAAATTGGTCTTATTCCATGTTTGAACTCATTACTAACGACATTTCTATATTAGACATTACAAAATAATTGGAAATAAACCTCAAAGCTTTAGGTCAGGTAATTATAAATGATATAAAAATTTATGCGGTACTTTTAACACAATTAACCGAGCTTTTTAATGTGCCAACATGCCCATTCCCATATAAAGATGATACTTTATTTAAATGATTTTCAACATTTTAGATGATACTTCAAGCATATGTAATGGGTTGTGTTTAGCCGGTGTCAGTAGTGTGAACGGTAAAGACATTCCAAGTTCAGCAGAATATTCACTGACAATTATACAAAAAAATAAACGCAATTTCACTTCAAAATGCGATCTCATTTTCAAGGAAGAGCGCTCTTTGATTCACCATTAAAATGCCTCTGATAGTGCTGGTATTAAAAACAGCTAAAGTTCATTTCACATAGTTTTTACTGCAGATTTGTCTGTCTGTAATAAAATTTATACTTTATTCTCTTGACACAGGAGCAAAATATGACAGAATGCCATTGGTAATCAGAAGTTAATAAATAGTTTAAAAGAGAACCAAAACTTCCCAAAACAAGTTATAATTGTCCTGATTTAATTATTTTGTTACATCTTTTTAAACAATAGAAAAGAAAATTCATCGCCAGACTTATACGCTATCCTGTTTGTTTGTTTCTTATGGCACTTGCCACTGACAAGCCCGCTGTTACGAAGACAGCGATTTAGGCCTGAGGGGAACGTCTCTTATTTTTTTATAGCAGCGCCAACTGGGGCCAAGAGTACGACTTTGCCACTCACGCATCACTCATTCGCTTGCACAACCCCTTTTTACAGGAGGGCACATTCACACATCTCACAGATAGAACAACAGAAGAACAACCATGCCCAAACCGGGACTCGAACCCGGGACGCCCAGATCACGGGGAAGACGCGCTACCCCTATGCCAGGACGCCGGCATACGCTATCCTAAAAAAGTACTTCCAGAAACCATTCCATAATAAAAGAAACCTTAGAAGCATTATGTAAACAAAAGAGACAAGTGATGTTAAAAGATGCATACAGAATTAATGATATATTTTAAATTTCTGTTTCTTCTACGACAAACTACGTTATTGCTTATAGCAATTGTCACAGACAAGCCCTCGGACGAAATCAGGGATTTCAAGCAAGGTTTTAGCGTTTCAATAGCGCCATCTAAGGCCAGGAGTGCGTCTTCGCTACTCATACGATGTAGTCCTGTTTACAGGGCGGACTTCACTCACAGATCGTAATTTAGACCTGAATCACAGAATGGTCGATTCGATCCAGTACCTCCAGTGGTAGGACTTTGTGGCTACGGCAGATTTATACGTACACCAGCCACCCTGTAGATGGAGAGTTTTCGGTCGGCGGGGTTTGAACACACAACCCAAAGGATGTGAATCCAGCGACCTATCAACCAAGCTGTCCCGTTCCTACAAACTTTGTACTTATATTTTCATCGAAAGTAAGGAATGAATACCATAGATGTGATGGTAAAATCCTCATTAGGAGTCTAGATGTGTTGATGAGTTTTACCTGTGTCTGGGCTGCTCTTTCGGATCCCGCCAGATCCACCATGTACAGTCTTCCTGTCCGCAATGTTTGCTGGTGGCTGTGGGCCGGACTCCGCTTCTTCACCTGCACCATGAGAACAGCATGGGAGCGAGATGACGTCTTGTTGGCACCTGTGGATTCTTGGGTTCGTCGTTTATTGCCCCGCATCAGAAGGGACATCACCTGTAGTTGACATGAGGAATGTATATCATTCATTGAAATTTCATTTCATTCACTTTCATTCAATTCATTCACTTCATTTCATTTAAATTATAAGGGAAATATTTAACTTAAATTGATATTTACTTTTCCTTACATTATTTGTGTGTTCTAAAAATATGCGATTTTTTACAATGTGGCATTTGAATTTATAAATAACGATGCAAAGCATTTCTGTAGGGCCTAAAAAATTATTTAATTGCCGTTTTTTGTAAGTTTTAAATTGTAACTAACATTGAAAAAAAATCTGCACTAAAGTTATAAACAAATGTTTCTTTAAAAGTGAAAGCTCCAAAATCTAGAACGATTGCAAGTATTTTTTTTATATAAAGAATAAATTGCCAATAAATTGCAGGAAGAAAAAATAGCAGAATTCAATAAAAACTGGAAATGCTCATTTTACTATATGTAATTTTTTTTATTTAATTATAAAATGTAGGTAAATTATCTTCTTTTTAAAAGTGCTTATTTTTTAAAATTTATGATATAATATGTATATAATAATAATCATAACATATAATTAAGTATTAATAATTGTGGTAATAATATTGTTTGTATATAATTTTATAATAATAATTTACCATTATATGCACTTGCACTGTGTTGTACTTTTACTACGTACTTCTTATGTAATATCAAGAATATTCAAAATATGCACTGGAGCTTTTCTCAAGTATGGCAATGCATTTGTAATTTAAAATTTGTTTCAGGACTGTTATTTACAATAATATATAATACAATATCTTTTATTCATATGAAAAGAAATCTTTTATCATATAATGAAAAAAAGGGTTAATGTTTTTTTTAAATTTAAGGATTTTTTTTTAAATTTAAGGATTGAATATATTTATTCTGACTCACTTAAAGGGAAAAAATGCAAAAATATGTAGATATGCTAATGCAATTCGGAATAAATAAATAACAGTTGGTGTAATGTCTTCAAGACTTTATTGAAATCTCTCTAAAAAAAATGTAAGCCCAGAGAACGCTTTGCGCGACACTGGCGTCCAATAGTCAAAAAATATTAAACTTTGGCGTGAATTCAGCATTTTTACTGAATTTAACATGTGAGTAATAGCAGACGAAACCGAAATTGTGTTTCAACGAGTTTTTATCAACTTATTGAAGGAAAAATTTGATGCAAAACTATACTTGTAGTTAAAAAAATCCCATACCAAATTTGAAATATTTAAATCATCTGGGCGTTCCGGGTTCGGGCATGGTTGTTTTTTATCCTGTGTTTATCTGTGGGGCGTGTGAAAAGTGGTTGTGAAAGCGAGTGTGTGTGTGTGTGTTACTGTTCGTTTCAGTATTCTGAGACGACCCCTTTTCTGCGGTTCTATCTGACTAAGGGGTGACACACGGAAGGATGTGCGCCATTTCCGGTATTTATTTTATTGTAAGATGTAAACATCTCCTCTTTCCTCTCACCCCTGTTTTGCCGAATTAAACCCATCCTATTGCATGCGCAAAAGCGCGGAGGGTTTTAGAATCCGTTGGGAAATAAGAGCTAAAGTCTGATTTCTTTATATGAGCTAGAAGTCAGACTTCTGCCCTCGGGTGCTCAGGGGTTCTTACCCTGAGAAGCTATTGCACCTCTCTTTCCCCAATCTCTTGGACTTGGTTTGAATTGGTATTCAATCCAAAGGGGGATAAGCAAGAAACAAACATATTTCTCAAAGTATAGATAGACAGAGGGTCAAGACCTTGTAGTTTTTTATTGAAAATTTAAATTTGTGTATCAAATTTAGTTAATCTAACTCTCTTCGTTTTGCATTTATCATGTTCACTTATACTCGTACAACCAGATAAATAGAATTTCTTTAAAAGGAATTTGCATGAAATTTGATAGGAATCTGCAAATTTGGTGTAAAGACCGCATACCTAATTTCATCCATCTAGCTCAAAGTTATTTTTGTTCGAGTAAGACAGATATACAGATATAATACCAAAAAGGCATTTTTAGATCTCAGAGAGGTCTAAAACGTGGAGATTCGTCAAAATCTGGATTAGGAGAATTTGACAATGATAACTTTTTCTGTACATTTCACATAAAACGCGTATTCCAGATAGCTGACTTACTTCTTCTGACGAGTATATTTCTACTTCTGACAGACCCGCTACTTGATGGTTCCCTTTGGCATCTTCTCGAAGTTCAAGTTGAGCAGTGGAAGGGTTCAACAGATCTCGAATGTTCTCGTTGTAAATCTGAAGAAATTAAAAGAGAAATGCTAAACAAATGATCTTAGAAACACAGTGTAATAATTTAAATATTCTTATAATAACAATAAGCATGGCGTAATTTGTAGATTATGTACTGGTAGATACTGTAGAAAACTGATAGATTCTGCACATTTTTATTTTCTCGTATACGAAGTATGCTGAGAAAAAAATTGTACTCGTCAAAAAAAAAAAAAAAATCGAATTCGAGATTTTGAGAAACATTTGCACTTTAGACATGCCAAAATCCGAAAAACATATTTTTGGAGTTATATTTGTCTGTGAACACGATGACTTAAAAATGTTTTAAACTTGACTTACTGACTTAAAACTTGAAACTGATTGACTAACTGACTTTTAAACTTGACTACTGTTGGCTCTAGATGGCATTATTGAAAAAACAAGAGACGTATCCTTGGCTTGTATATTGTATCCTTGGCAGACGTATCCTTGAAAAATCACTGACTTCTAAAGTCAGTGGGCTTTTCTTATGACAATTGCCACTAGAAACAACAACAAGTATTACGAAACGCATGCCAAAGACCAACAATGATTACGAAAGATTCTAACAGTATTGGTTTTTGGCGATTAGTGAGTATTTTGGCGATTAACTGCTGGAATGCCGTTAATACACTGCCAAAGAAACGGAATGTGCATGTAGGATAGCATTTTTCCGACCGATTGACACCACGTTTTGATTTAAAACTACAATTATAATTGCAAAATCACATATCGAATTTCACACTTTAAAGTCATTGTGTTTTCTTGCTTTTACGTTCAAGAGGAAGTACAGACCGACAGAGGATGCCCCCTTCAACGGATTTAATTTACTGTTTGATGTGGATCTACATTTTAGTTAAATCTGTGTTCCACTCACTTTTTTTCCCCATCTACTCACTTCGTTTTATAATTATCTTCTTAACTTAACAGACTTCCTTTGAATACATTTCATTCAACCTACGAATGCAATTCGTTCCATAGAAATCCACAAATTTGAAGTAAGATCAATTGAACGATTTTATCCGTTTCAAAGTATTTTCTAAGTTATCGCATTCACAAATATACAGAAGAACGCAATTCCAAAAAGGTGTTTTGCGGATTTAGAGAAGTCTGAAGCATGGGTATTCGAAACTCGAATTCAATTTTTTTGTCAATTATAGTACTTTCTCTTTATATACCATGTATATGAGAAAGTAAAAAAGAGCAAATTAAAAAGAGCTTACAGATATTAAATTTGATACAATTATTGAACTTAAATATTAAATTTGATACAATTATTGAACTTAAATATTAAATTTGATACAATTATTGAACTTAAATATTAAATTTGATACAATTATTGAACTTAAATATTAAATTTGATACAATTATTGAACTTAAATATTAAATTTGATACAATTATTGAACTTAAATATTAAATTTGATACAATTATTGAACTTAAATATTAAATTTGATACAATTATTGAACTTAAATATTAAATTTGATACAATTATTGAACTTAAATATTAAATTTGATACAATTATTGAACTTAAATATTAAATTTGATACAATTATTGAACTTAAATATTAAATTTGATACAATTATTGAACTTAAATATTAAATTTGATACAATTATTGAACTTAAATATTAAATTTGATACAATTATTGAACTTAAATATTAAATTTGATACAATTATTGAACTTAAATATTAAATTTGATACAATTATTGAACTTAAATATTAAATTTGATACAATTATTGAACTTAAATATTAAATTTGATACAATTATTGAACTTAAATATTAAATTTGATACAATTATTGAACTTAAATATTAAATTTGATACAATTATTGAACTTAAATATTAAATTTGATACAATTATTGAACTTAAATATTAAATTTGATACAATTATTGAACTTAAATATTAAATTTGATACAATTATTGAACTTAAATATTAAATTTGATACAATTATTGAACTTAAATATTAAATTTGATACAATTATTGAACTTAAATATTAAATTTGATACAATTATTGAACTTAAATATTAAATTTGATACAATTATTGAACTTAAATATTAAATTTGATACAATTATTGAACTTAAATATTAAATTTGATACAATTATTGAACTTAAATATTAAATTTGATACAATTATTGAACTTAAATATTAAATTTGATACAATTATTGAACTTAAATATTAAATTTGATACAATTATTGAACTTAAATATTAAATTTGATACAATTATTGAACTTAAATATTAAATTTGATACAATTATTGAACTTAAATATTAAATTTGATACAATTATTGAACTTAAATATTAAATTTGATACAATTATTGAACTTAAATATTAAATTTGATACAATTATTGAACTTAAATATTAAATTTGATACAATTATTGAACTTAAATATTAAATTTGATAATATCCGGGAAGTAAGTTTTATTCTTCGACACTATTTATATATAGCCATTACAACAGATTTTTTTTTGTTTACAGAAGATTGGTAATTGATTTTTAAAACAAAATTACACTCAAACGCAATTTTCTGATATATTTAAATATACATATTTTGAAAATAAATATTGATATTTTAATAATTCATTGAACAAAATGATCCGTTTTGCTAAGAAATTTGGCAGTATTTGCAGTATATATTTTATTCTATAGATAAAATAATTAACAAGTTATCGTCAGCAAATAATCCCTGCTTAAAAATAAAATTGAAAATGCAAGTGAAATGGCTACATACACATAATAAAATAGAATCCCGCCATTCATTTATCAATAATCACTTCCTAAGAATAAAACAAAAAAAAATCTCTTGTCTATAACTATCACGTACTTTCTTAGCAATCTGTGTTGCTATTTTTCCCCTACTGTTACGAAATTTAAGAAAAACCAATGAAATGGGCTAGAATAAATTTCAGTTTATCATGAGCCAATGTGAGTTTTGATAGATATTCGTCAGAATTATGAAAGTGATTAACAAAAGAAAGGTTTATAAAATTAGAAATTCAAAATGATTTTGCATCATAACATAAGTTCTTAATTTATCAATAAAAACTTTCTACCTCTATTTTGTGAAAAAATATCTTTCAATGAATAAGTTCGAAATAATATTACTTTAAAAATGTGAATAATTCACAAAAAACCGAGGAAACTATTCAGGAATAATGAAAGAAAGAAATAGAAAATTCTCACCTCCAAATAAGACATTGAGACATTATGCATTTTGTTTTTCAAATCGACTTCTTTAAAAAGATCTTCTAGAGCTCGCACCATTATCCCAGGGTCTTCATCTACCCCTACCATTGTATGTGTTTTACCAGAACCTTAAAAAATAATCAAAAGCAAATTTTATTTGAGGACAAGCTAATCTTATATTAATTAAAAGAGTAATTTCTTTTCCTTTCTGATTTAATAAATTATTTATAAATTTATACTGATGTAATATTATAGAGGGTGTCTCAAAAACCTTGACCGCGGCTTTTATTCCTTAAATATTGATCATAGACATATACCGTAAATTACAAAGTTGCGTAAAAAAAGGTGAAAATGTTATGAAATCGATTAAAATTTTCAGGCGATTTAACTTCAAAAAATACAAAATTTGAATTTTTATACGGACTCCGTACAAAAAATTCCCAATAAATAAAATGTGACCTATCTTCTAATAAGGTCATGTACAAAATTTCAGCAATTTATCACATGAAGTCTCAAAGATATGAAACTGCATAAATTCTGACTTACACCACTTTTCGATGCCTGGATATGAGTTTGCAAAAAGGAACAATCATGTCGGATGTTCGTGTTTTAGGCGTAGTACACAAATTAACAAAGAAAGTAATGATTGAATAAATAGATAATAATTTTGATATTTATTTGTTCAAAAGTATTAAAAATTTGTAGAAATAATAACTTAAAGGAAAGATTACATAAGTTTTTTTACAAGTTCATTGATTGTGCTATCTTTAAGTTATATTCTGTAATTCTTAATAAGTATAATAACTCTTAATAATAATAATAATAATATTAAAATTTTTATTTAAAACTAAAGATCTGAAGCATATTTAATTTTCTTATGATGCATTCCTGCGTCGCGCCATCTGCACTGAAGCTGTAAACATTTGCATTTTAATTTGTGATTGACCCTTCACCGACTTTGTTTTAACATATCTTTGAGAGTTTTCACGATAAAATTCTGAAGTTTTGTACATGACCTTATAAGAGGATGGAGCACATTTTACTCAATGGGAATTTTTTGTACGGGGTCCGTATAAAAATTTAAATTTTGTATTTTTTAAAGTTTAATCCCCTGAGAATGTGAATCGATGTCATAACATTTTGCACCTTTTTTTACGCAACTTTGTAATTTACAGTATATGTCTGTGATATAAGGAATATATAAGGAATAAAAGCCGCGGTCAAGGTTTTTGTGAGACCCTGTATATTCGCCATTTAATATTCAAGATTTTATTCATTTTCATTTTTATTTTTTAATGCAGTAATGATATACCATACGATGTCGTGTTATCAAATCAAGAAAACTGATTTAATATGATTTACAGTTAAATTCTCTTTAATTTTTTTTACAAATAATAATATACCTGTGGCACCATATGCGAAGACTGTTCCGTTGTATCCATCAACAACGTTTTCAACCAGATTCTTCGTCGTCTTTTCGTAAACTTCCTCCTAAAGATGTGTAACAAAAATAAATAAATGAATGAATGAATGAATAAAATAAAAATAAAAAATAATTTTACTATTTTATTTAAAAATTCCCCTGATAGTATCGTAATTCTGTCTTTTTTTCTATCGACATAAGATCTGTCAATGATATTCTAGCCTTCAATATAAATAAATGAATAGATTAAACAACAAACAGAAAATAAGTATCTAAAACAAAGAAATATTTTAACAATAGTTCAAAAAAGGCCCTGAACTTTTTAGTATGGATAGGCTTACAGTAAAAATAATTTTGAACAGAGCAACATTCAAAAATGTTTACGATATTGCAATTTCAAACTTTAAAAGAGGCCTCCTGCCATTTTGGATTGCTCTTTCGAATATATTCTAAAAGCTTAAAAAAAAAACTGTTGACTTTCTATTGAGTTGCAAATTTTAGCCATCATCGAAAATTCCCTAAATTGTTTATTAAAAAAATGTTTTGACTCACTATTGAGTTGCAAATCTTAGCCATCTTCAAAAATTCCCCATATTGTTTATTAAACTTCTCAGAATATGCGTGTGATGATCTTTTGAATGAAATAGTATCATCGTTATCTATCTACTTTTATCTCAACTTAAAAAAAACAACGCTTCTTTAACGCATCGTGGCTTTGATCTTTTCAGTTTATTAATTAAATTTATGATAAATTTTTATCTTTCTTAGTTCCATCAAAGCCCTTTTTAATTGGAAATGTCTTTCTTAATAAAAATTTAATTCTTTTATTCTTTTTCATGCCTTAAACAAGATATTTTATATCAATTCAAAATTAAATTTATATAGGGGAAGAATCGGAGAAAATTTGAAAATTTGTCTCTGTTGCCAGTTGTTTATTCATTCAAAAACAGTAAAAAAGTAACACATAGAATTTTCTATTTTACGTTGATTCTCAGTTTTAAATATCAAGATCAATAAAAGATAATGATTTCATTTATTGCAAAATATTAGAAGAAAAGAACTGTGTCCATTAAAAATCGCACTGACATTTTTAAAGCTCGACATAGACAAATTTCCAATCTCGTTGTGATAGCGCTAGTTTCCTTTTTTTTGTTCAAACATTCTTTTATAAGTGTTCTATAAGTTTATCAGAAATTTGGGCTTCAAAGAAAATTCATAAAGACATGAAACATTGAAAATAAAATGCAGCTACAAATTTCCTACAGTCAAAGGAAATATAATTCCTTAACATTCACTAAAAATTAAACTGTATTTCGAATGTGATTTAAATTTAAATTTGAATTGAATATTGATAAAGTTTTAATTTAATTACAGTGTCAAGAGAAAGGAAATTTCTACACATTAATAAAAGTTAAAATACATAACAAATCTGATAAAAATTTAAATTTGATTAGAATATAAATAAAATTTAAGGTTGAATACGGTACAGAAGAAGTTTAATTTTGAATAGAATATCAAAGGAAATAAATTCCTACACATTAGTAAAAATTGAAGTATATTATAAATATGATAAAAATGTACATTTGATTAAAATATTGATAAAGTTTAAATTGATTTTGATTAGTAAAGGTGAAAATTCCATCACATTCACTAAAAATGTAAAATATTATAACAAATGTGATTTAAATTTGAATATTGATAAAATTTTAATTTAGAATATCAATGGAAAGAAAATATCTACACGTTAATAAAAAATTAAATTACATAGCAAATATGATAAGAATTTAAATTTGATTAGAATATCAATATTTAAGTTTGAATAAGATAAAGAAGAAATTTAAATTTGATTAGAATGTCAATAAAATTTGTTTAATTAAAATATAGAAGAAATTTAAAATTGATTAGAATATTAAAAGAAAGAAATTCTTATACATAACTAAAAAGTAAATTATATTATAAATAACTAAAAATTTAAATTTGATTTAAATATTAATAAAGTTTAAATTGATTTTAGATTATCAAAGAAAAAAAATTCTTTCATATTGATTAAAAATGAAAAAAATATTACGAATGTGATTAAAATTGAATGAGTAGAATATTTCTATTAGAACTTCACGCTTTTTAAGTTCTAGTTTTGACAAGCATATTTTAGATTTAAAAAAATCTGTACTTTAGATTGCCGCAATCATTTGATTAAAATGTTCAAATCATAAAATGTATCGGAAATTCATCATAGAAATAGAAAAATGCAGACATAATTTTGTTATTAAGAAGTTATTTCAATACGATTTTTACAGTCAAAAAACTGTTTTTCTGAAAAAAAAAATTAATGAATATACCAATTATTTCCCTAATAAAGTTAATTAGAATAATGAAGCAAAAATATTAAATATGAAAAGTGAAGGCATTAATAAAATGAAGCACGTTCTGTGTACAATTTGAGATTAACTATTAATTGCTTCGTTATTTTTCTATTAAAATTTTCCTATAAATATTAATATTTATAGGAAGCATGCTATATATATGAGCTAAAAATTCAGGCTTTAAAATCGTTATTCATTAAGATTTGCAACCATCTTATCAAAAATGTTATTATAGAAATACATTTCGTGACAAGTAAGATGGGAGGAGATTGAAGCAGTCACAAAAATTCATGAATGTCAGAAGTCATGAATATTTGAATGGAATAAGTTTTCTAGAAAACTACTGACATAGAAACGATGAAAACATGCATCCTCCGATGACAAAAAGTGAAGTGAAATTCGAGGAAATTGCGTTTCGCTCGAAAATGAGCTGTACAAATTATTAAAAAAAAAAAAAGTGAAATAAAAATTATTGCTTATTTTGTGGGTTTTAATTTTTAGATAAATAAAAAGATTTTGACATGCAAAAAGCAAATGAAAAAATTAAAATTTGATTTGCAGAAATAATAAAATAAGTCAGAATTCACGCAAACCAGAGTTTTCGCACTATATTTGGGGATATCACGTACAATGCGGAAGAAGGTATTTATTCTCTTAGATTTGCAACCTATCGACTATTATTTTCACATTTTTAACCATAAAAATTGAAATAAAAATGAAAAAAGGCATAATTTTTGTTGTATACTCTGTTGTTAGTACCTTCTATAATTACATGTATATACATTTATATTCAATTTTTATAATCAATTTGAATGATATAATGTAAAAAAGTTTTAATCCAATATACGACATGTCAAGCAAAATAGCAAACACTTGTAAATCGAGATGATCAAGTATACAACCAATAATGATTTTTTTTAAAAAAAATTGAGAGTTTTATTCAAATTAAGAAATATTTTACTGAAAACTGAGAAAAGAAATATGATTTAATTATCTTTTGCTATGCAGTTGGAACAATATCAAGAAAAATTTTCAAACCATTTTCATCATTCAGAACACAAACGTGGACCAGTTCCACATGAAAAGTAATACAAAAAAAAATCTTTTTCTCTTGAATGTCTTTTGACTCAAGTTTTTTTTTTTTTCGGTGAAATTAAAGATGCCACTTTCTAAGAGAATTTTAGCTTATGAATTTACCAAATCCTAAGAGGGTTAAGTTTGACAATAAACAATACGTAAAAATGCGAAGATATGTAATATATATTTGAAAATATATAAAAATAGTTCCCTAAATTTGTTTTATAAACTGTTAAATAAACAATGATTTTTACTTTATAGATTTATTTTTATTAGAGATTAGAAGCAGTAATTTAAACAAAAGATAATTGAAAGGGCTAATGTTGAATAAAGCACTATGAAGCAAAAATCTTTCTAAGGTTAATATGTGTAACCGTATTTGTAGATTTACTATTCAAATAACTTATGAGTAGAGATAATTTTTAACATTCATTCAGTAATTATTATAGTTCTTTATATTACATTAAGTATGAAGTTATTTTCTATTGGAGTTAAATATACTTATGAAACAGCTTTTGATGTTTACAATGAGAGTTTTACGCGATTCACTGATTGTCAGAGATTTGCAATGACATTCAAAAGTTCCTAAGAAACTTTATTAAATTTTAAAATATTAAGAAAATAGTCTCTTAAATTTGAATTGGTTAGTCCAAAAATGTATGAGATGTATATGACTGTGTGGAGCTCATTTTGATTTTTCGGACATCAAAATACGTCATTTAAAAATCATTCAATTTTGGAATTAATAAACTCGAAAATATCGACTTATATTTCGCAAATAATTATTCGGACACTATTTATTTTGCGGAAATAATTGTCTTTAATCCCTCTACAGGAATTAGAATTTTGATTAAAAAGAGTTCTATACAAGATCAAATCATCATTTATGTAATTTTTCCCTTAAAAGAAATTTAAAAAATATTGAGTAATAAAGCAAAATAATTCAAATATATACAAAGTGAATCAGATTTCCAGATTTCAATTTTTCAAATAAAAACTTTGAACTTCGTCAAATGGTGAAGAGAATCTAGTATACATCATGGACTTTTATCTGTCGATTTAATGGGTTAACCAGCGGCAGTAATCTCCTCAAAATTTTCTCGCATAATCTCTAATAAACTTGTCATTGCCAGACATCGGCTGGCGTCCTGGCCTAGGGGTAGCGCGTCTTCCCCGAGATCTGGGTGTCCCGGTTCGGGCATGATTGTTCTTCATCTGTGTTCTATCTGCGAGGTGTGTGAATGTGCCCCCCCTCCCTGTAAAAAGGGGTTGTGCAAGCGAATGTGTGAGTTTCATCTTCATATGAGTTAGAAGTCAGACTTCTGCTCTCGGGTGCTCAGGGGTCTTTACCCTCAGAAGCTACTGCATACCCCTTCCGTGGTAACGCGGACACGACATCATCATCATTGCCAGTACATGCCTTACATGGATTGTCAAGCAGTACGAAATATTAACTTTTGGCGTGAATGCAGTCTTTTTATTGAATTTATCGTATCATCCATGGCGATTTTTTTGGCAATTAATCCCTGACATATGTTAATAGCATCCAAAAGCCGAATTTGTGTTTTAGACAAATTTTTTCAACTGATTGAAAGAAATAATCGATACAAAATTGCATTTGTAGTCACAAATTCCCATACCAAATTTGATAGATTTAAAACATTGCGTTTTTGAATTATCTCGTTTATATATTTCTTAAAAGTACAAACCGACAGACAGCCAACTCGTAAATGGATTTAGTTCAAAATTTGGCAAATGTCTGCCCTATAGATGTTTAATCTGTGCGCCGAATTTTATCTATCTAGTTCTTTCCATTTTGTAATTATTGTGTTAATGTATACTCGAACAGCCGGACAGACAAACTTCTTCTGATCAGATTTTACTCAAAATTTGATAGAAATCTGCAAATCTGGTGTAAAGACCGTATATCAAATTTTAACCTTCTACTTCAAAGCGTTTTTCAGTTATCTTTGTCACAGACAGACAGATGGAGGGACGGACGTCTTCCAAAAATATTCTTCCAAAATCTCGAATTCGATTTTTTTAAATTATTACTATACTTTCTCTATATTACATATACGAGAAAATAAAAAAAATGATACGGGTATTAGATACTGTTTTGATATTTAGACCGCCTTTGTTTATTCACCTCATCGTATTTTCGAGGTATCGAACTTACCCTATTTAAGTAAACAAACAATCTGCTTTTCGACTGAATTTTCCCAAACTTTACACTAATCTATAATTTTAGTTACAGTACAAATGCTGAATTTCCTCCATTTTAGATTACCGTTTTTTTTAGTATCGTCCACAAATGCTCATGGATAGACAGAAAGAATTATTTTCTATTATCGGATATTAAAAATCGATATAAATCTACAATTTTGTTATAAAAATATCATACCAAATTTCATTTTCTTGTCTCGGGCGATTTTTAAGCTAAACAAATCTACAAACAGACAAATATAATTCTAAGAAAAGTTCTAGAGTTTCAATAAGACCTGAGAAACTGTAAATCAACGTCTGCTAAATCTTTTAACAATAAAAACACTTTTTTTTATATTTTTTATATGAGTTAAAAGAATTAAGGTGTACGTACACACTAGAAGATATTTTTTAAATTTCAACTTTAAAAATCCAGTTTTTTTACAGTAGGTTATTAATATATGTTTAAACTCATTTTAGTGAGAAAAAATCATATTACACTAATTATTAATTAATTAATTAATATGTAATGACCTAATTAGCCTATTTTTTGAAACATGATATCTTAAATTCTAATTTGTACAGACACACAATTCTAGTTGGAAATTTTGCCTAATATTAGTCTTCATATTGTCTGCTTCACTCAAGTTATAAAAATATATAGTTTTTTTTAAACAATTTTTTTCCTCAACGATGAATAGAAAAAGCGAGATTTTTTCTGTAATTTTAACTTTTAAATAGCTATTAAAAATTTATTTCTATAAATATAACTTTGATTGTGGCACAAAACATCCGCTATTTCATACAGATTATTTTGATATACAAATAACTGTATTTGGTTCATTTCTTGTTGCGTTATGATTGTTTGAATGAAGCAACATAGTGGAAAAATATCATTCTTCATAAAATGAGTTTGAAAAACACCGTAACTAGAGTTTTTAATGAAAGCACCTCAAGAAAAATAATTATAACTCGAGACATATTTCGAATATTGACAACATCTTGGTATCGTTTGAAAGCTACAGGATCAGAGAAAAATGTTAAACAATAAAAAAATATTCTATATTTTGAACGATTTTCGAAGTCTCAAGTGTGTACATGTACCTTAAGAAAATATAATCAAATATTTCAAAAAGTTTCTTTTTAAAGAAAAAAAACAAACAGTGTAATTGAATTTGCTTATTTTCCTACAATTTTTCTCGAAATCACCATCTCATGCTATAATTTAACATATATTTAAATCATATCTTTTAATTATCCAGCTTAATATCTTTTTCTACAAATAAAAAGACATTATACTGGTAGCTACCATTTAAATAAGATATCAAAATCATGGCATCAACAAAAATACATAGTAACCCCCCCACCCTCTCAAAAAAATAATGAAGAAATAATTCATTGTCACGCGCAACCTTCAAATGCGACATAAAGGATTACGAAACTGTTTTGTGAGACAAATTATTGGCATGCATCCCTTTCATTACACATTTAAACCCAATCTTCGACACACATGACAGAGCGTGTGAAATCCTGGGTGTGGTGTACCAGCGCACGTCATGGAAACGTACAAAATATTTATCCGATTCCTTTTTTTACTCTTTCACCGGGACAATAACAACTGTTCTATCGATCAGCAACGACGCAGAGATGTGCGACGAGTTCAAAGTTAGGAATGAAAATCGAGTTCATTGAAACCCGCAATTCCTTTTATTGATAAATGGTTTGAGTTCCGAAAGATGGTTACCTTTTATTTTCGGGCTTAACTTAATAGAAGACGTAGGAGGGCTTGCGATTAGTGAACCTTTGGAGAAAATATATCGTTTCTTGAGTTGAATATACTGCGATGTGATTGGTGGAGGAAATTGGATTTGAAATGCGTGCAGAACGTCATGGAAAGGCTCTTCCGGTCAGTAACTAGTTATGGATTTTCATAGCGAATTACTTTTTCCTTAAGGTAGAAAGCACTAGACTACTACATAGAGTAGAGACAGAGACTTATGTAGCGTGGTTTGGTACTATATGCTGTACTAATGCTATAATATACCGTTTAGAAATAGCTCTGAAACTATTCGGCATTGAACTAGTCATTTCGAACCATTTTTCGATTTGAATTATCATGACCATTGACGATGAACCTTCATGACATGCAGTGATCACTGATGTTTATCCGATTTTACAGGGTGATACAGAATTTAGTAAAGGTACTTTATCTTGAAGGTAGAAAGCATAAGTATCCGAATACTACGTAGAGTAGAGACAGAGACTTATGTTGCGTAATTTGGTACTGTATGTTATACCAATGTTATAATATGCCATTTAGAAATAGCTCTGAAACTATTCGGCATTGAACTAGTCATTTCGAAACATTTTTCGATTTGAATTATTATGATCATTGACGATGAAACTCCATAACATGTAGTGATCACTGATGTTTATCCGATTTTACAGGATGATACAAAATTTAGTAAAGGTACTTTTTTCTGAAGATAGAAAGCACGAGTATCCAAATACTGCGTAGAGTAGAGACAGAGACTTATGTAGCGTGGTTTGGTTCCCTACTTAATGCTACAACATATCGTTTGGAAATAACACTGAAATTATTCAGCACTGAGCTTGTAATTTCGAACTATTTTCGATTTTAATCATCATGACCATTGACCATGAACATTTATTACAAGTTGGGATCACTGACGTTTATCCGATTTTATAGGGAGATATAAAATTTAGTAAAAGTAATGGTGGATTTTGGCATTTTTTTTGCGCTGTGCAAGATATATTTAATGAACCAGCCAATGCATGTCCACTTCTCAGTAGTCGTAACCTGTTACACATGTTCTTTGCGTTCTATCGGAATTTTAAATATCTAGTATAGTGGCATAGCAAAAGTAGTCGACGCCTGGGACATTCAAGATTTTTTTGCTCCCTCCCAATCGTAATTAATAGTTTAGCAAGTGTAAATATAATGCCCAAAACATAACACACACACACACACACACACACACACACACACACACACACACACACACACACACACACACACACACACACACACACACACACACACACACACACACACACACACACACACACACACACACACACACACACATATATATATATATTGCTCCTTTATGATATTTTACTTTAAAAAAGGATATTAAAGGAAGAAATTTGCTCCTTCATGATATTAAAAGGATTACTTGTTTTGTCTCAATGAATGTCTCCCAAAACTGTCTCAATGCGTCGACAGGGCCCTTGCCCCTGGGCATTATGCCATTGGTCTAATACTCAAATCCAACTATTGAATTGGAAATAGTCTCCTCCTTATCAGGTTGCCGCTTCCGGTCATACATTCAAATATGATTTTGGTTTTCATGTTTCTCCTCTTCTAATTTGGTTCACAATGGTCTCAATGTAAAGTCTCATTTTGGGGCAGAATGTCTTTCTTCTGGTGTGTCGAGGAAGCCCGAAGATGGCCGGCACATGTGTTATCCTTGTCGTCTAACTACGGTTCAAAAGTACAGCATCCGTCCCAAAATAACCCTCATATTATTTTCGAATATAATGTAAATAAAGTTAAACTAAACTAATATTCTTCTTATTTCCAGTGATTCAGGAAATTTAAAGTGCGCCTGGGGCAGGTGTTATATTTCCGCCACTAGTTCATATTTTATTTCAGAAACTATTTTTTTTTATCTCCATGGTGCCGGAAAATCATCTTTATCTCTCCATACTATCACTACTGTTTTCTTTCACACATTTTTTCACCTACAACAATTAAAGTATTTTAATCATCAAACGATTCAAGACTTTGACTTTACATGCTCAACTTCAACTTTCAAAATTAGAATTCTACCATTAGAATATTACCATTAGAATTTTTGGCAGCATGTTTGTTAGTTAAATCTTAGATACGTGAACATAGTTATTCAAAAAAAAAAAAAAAACCCAGAAAACTAAAATGAAAAGCGCCATGCGGCCTCTTGGCATGAAAATAGTACATTAGCGTAAAATTATGGATCAGATTAATCTGTGGAGTCAAAAATTTTTCTCCAAGGACAACAATGCACACATTTTGCATTATCTTTTTTATTTATATACGTTTATTTCATATATAGACAAAAAGCTCTTGTGTACATTGAAGAAGAGACATTAAACCAACAAATCAATGCATCTTTCTGACCTAATTTTGAAAACAGTATTATTCGAGTTCGTTTGTTGACTAAATGAAGTGTTAGGGTAAAGATTTTCGATTATTTTGACTCAAAATAATGAAACTGGAGCAAGTTACTTCAAAAAGAAAATCGAGAATTCCTGCTTTAAGAGGAATATAGAAAGATACGTATTTTTCTGGGATGATAATGCATTAACCTCGAAACTGATATTTATGCAAGGTCGTCTGGGGCTCTATTTTCGAGATGCACGCGAACTTAGTCCCATGGTTGCGCGGAATATTTTATGAGATTTGTTCGTTTTACTCGAGATGCGTTCCGTTTCTCTTTTTGAATTGAAGATGAAAATGCTTTGTTTTAGGATAAATCTTATTTAGAAGATACTAATTATAAACAAAATACTACATAAATTTGTAATTTGGAAACTTTTCAAGTAGCCATTTGAATTCGAGTGGATTAACTGTAAAATTCGTTGTACATGATGGCGTTGTCGTGTCCGCGTTACCACGGAAAGTGGGTGCAGTAGCTTCTGAGGGTAAAGGCCCCTGAGCACCCGAGGGCAGAAGTCTGACTTCTAGCTCATATGAAGATGAAACTCGCACATTCGCTTGCACAACCCCTTTTTACGGGGGGGGGGCACATTCACACACCTCACAGATAGAACACAGATGAAGAACAATCATGCCCGAGCCGGTATTCGAACCCGGGACCCCCCAGATCACGTGGAAGATGCGCTACCCCTATGTAAGGACGCCGGCATTCGTTGTACATGATATACCTTTTAAAGTAATTTTTAAATTGACTGATAAAATAAAGAAATATCTAACTGAGTAGACTTGTTTGTATCTGACAGCAATTGCTAAATAACTATTAGAAATAACCTGTCTTAGCATTCGATTATCAGAAATTATGCAAGGGAAAATAATGCTTTTTTATTATAAAATGAAATAATACCTGTTTGCGAAATGGATGATTTTAATGAAAGTATTATTGAATTGCAAAGAAAAAGTACAAGTAAAGCAGCTACACAAAATTCGTTTAAAATTCTTCATATCAATGAGGTGAAGCTTCGTCTTGAAAAGCAATTTTTCAGAAAATGTTTCCAAGAAGTCTAAATAAAGTCAGATCACACTTCAAATGTAATTATTTTATATTTTACATTTATGTATATCATCACTAAACTCATTTTACTCAATTAACAAAACATTTACCAGTATAAGCATACAATGAGTTTGAATCAAAATAATTTTTAAATTTATACATTATTTTCAGTAAAAGGAAATTCTTTTATATCTGCCAAATCAGAATTTGAAAATTTTTTAAATCACCTAATTGAAATTTTTTAGCTTATTTGTATGATTTAAAGCTTATATTTATTTATGTAAATATTTAATTGCAACAAAGATTTAGAATTTCAAATTTTGTTACGTAATAGTCTATTTTAGAACCAAAAAGAAACTTGCCATTAAACTAGCAAAAATTTTTCTATTAATTTTATTCCTATAATATTTTATTCATTCATTTATAATTTCATTCCTATAAATTTTTATATTAACTATTCTCTAAGCAAATTTGAAATGTTCACTATCTGGGAGCAAATTTCTTTTGCTTTCCAATTAATTTAATCATTAATGGTTTTCAAAAACGTATGTCTCCTAAAAAGAAATCCATGGAACTTTTTTTATTTATTCAGATCACAATGACAAAAATAGAAATTTGATGCTTGCTCATGATATTCTGACTTAGAATTTGAGAGAATTTTGGGAATGATTGACTTTATTTCAAAAGCGTTCTGAATAAAAATTATTGTCTTCTTCTTATAAAATTTACAGCTTTCTGCTTCATCACAAACTCCTTATGGAAGCTGTGAGCCCTTAAAAATAACTTCAACATCCATAAACGCCCTTAAAAGTAACCCATGAAAAACTTACTCAAATTTCGTATCCGAAAGTCTCAAGATCGAGTTGTCAAGAAAAAATGAATGATTTCTGATCACATTTTTATTTAGAAACTATACAAAATTCAAAAGGAAGTCAGATTAACGATCTAGATGTTGTACTCTCAAAATATATATTGCTGTTCATGATGCTAAATATAGAAATTTCAATTTATTCTCTCTAAATTTTATACAATATTTCACGGTTTCAGTATTTCAAAGTCATGGTTGTTAATAAGAGTAAAATTCAAGGTTATCTGAATCTGTTTAAGAGAACCTGAAAGACATCCTATATTTCTTATTAAAGCATAAAATTCTCAGTTTAGAATATTAAAACAAATATGCCAAATACAAATTTGTTGTAATTTTTATTGTTATATTTTGTGCAGAAGTAATTTTAAAATGAGATTAGAATTTTGATTCTAAGCTAACGAAATCATAAGCTAAAACATTTAAAGATCTGTAAAGAAAAATGTTGTAAAATGAAAAAAAAAAGTAAATTTTGATTTTAAAATTTATTTATTATTTATCAAAATTATATTATTATTATTATTATTATATATTATTATGTATTATTATCATAATGTTATTATTGTGTATTATTTTTATCACAGTAATATTATGTATCATTATTATTATATTATTATTATTTATAAAAATTATTATTATATTTATTTGTTTTCATTTCAAACTATATTTATTATTCATTCGAAAATATTTGTTTAAAAAATCAATTTTCCCTTTTTAAACAAAATTTCGAAAAAATAAAAGTTAGATATTTGTCAAAAAAAAAAAGAAAAAAAAAACGAATTATATACGATTATATACGATTTAAATGTAAACTATTTTTAAAGCAAACATGAAATCCAATAGCAGCACAAAAATCTAAATAGTACTGTGGCCCTTCAGATCTTTAACAGCAGAATATCTCGCATGAAATATTATACAAAACCTTTTTTATTGTTGAGTTGATAGCTCTAAGCCACAGTATAATCTCTGGTGGGAATGAGAAGAAATATTTTATGAAATAACTATTTTACAAGATATATAACTATTCAGAGGCAGATCTCCAACTAGGCTAATGAAATGAAGACGTTTTATGCAGGCCAGTGAAATATTATTAATTTCTATAAATTATAAAATGTTAGGATTAAAATGCATATTTCCATTGAATTATTAAAATTATTATTAAATATATTAAAGTATAATTAGTTACTAATTTCTCCAGTAAAATAATAATGATTAATTTTAAATTTGTTTGGAGCTTATTTATCTTTATAATCCATCATAATAATTGAAACCCTTTATTAGTAAATAAAAAATCATTCTAACAACTACTTTTTTTAAATTTTTTACTTTAATCATTTTTTCAAGATATACTTATTAAAAAGTAAACAAATAAAAAAATTATTTCTACTGAAAAATTGAATTTAAATAAATCATCCACACTTTGATTAAATGTTGAAACATAAAAAACTAAATCAGTTATTAAAATCGGTTATTAAAAGAATGGCCTCAAAATGTGTTCTGTCTAGGGTTGAAAGTTCCCTTAAACTGCCACTGAGAGCATTACAAATTTGTCTCGCCTATTTTAAACTATAAAGTTGATGATACTGATTGTTTTGGCTTGCCTGTGTTTTACAGCACATTAGCCTATTTGCAGACTAGACTGTGCCAAATGCATATTTATTCTTTAAATTTTATTTGCAAAAAGAGAAAATCTCGAGCGTTCAGTGGAATATTAAAGCACAGTGGAATCAAAGTATTTTCAAATTGATAGAGAAGGCATGGCACGTTTAATCAATGGAATAAAAAAAATATCGATGGATTTTTAAAATGCAAAAAAATAAATATGTGTGTTTTACCAAGAAACTTTGGAATAATCACTGATTTTATTTGAAATTTTGAAGAATTGAGATATAAAATCAAGATTTTAGTGGGAATATCTTGAGCTGTCGTCGCATTATTATAATGTGCATGCATACACATTTGGTACACCAAATAATTGATACCTCTGTATGTAAATCTCGTATGTCTGATTAACAGAGAGTTAAAATCGTGTAAAGTTTTCGATTATCCATAGAAAGCAATCCCCGTTATTCATTTTGTTGTAAAGTTATTCATTTTATTGTAAAGAGTTAATTTGATTTTACAGATTACATTGAATTTGATAATTCAAGCCAAGATTAGCCTTTATATGTTCTATCAGACTACAGAATGGGATGAATGCATTTAAAAAATAACAGAATATTTATTTTCTCTTATTTTTATGTGATATGGAAATCAGCAAAATTTCGGAACGGAGG
Source organism: Argiope bruennichi (assembly GCF_947563725.1). Classification (NCBI taxonomy): domain Eukaryota; kingdom Metazoa; phylum Arthropoda; class Arachnida; order Araneae; family Araneidae; genus Argiope; species Argiope bruennichi. The sequence goes on along the minus strand of NC_079152.1, from coordinate 48,023,094 downwards.
GGAGTTAATAATAAAATTTCTGTAACTTCACAAACAAGCAAATGACTATGTTATTGAATTAAAACCTATAAGTTTTAATCAGACACTTTTATTTTTACGAAGATTTCATATTGAAAACAATGATCTTGTTTTGGTTCATAAACTGCTTCGTTCACTGTCCAAGGAATATATTGAAATGATGGATAGGGTGACCTTGTATAAAATGGTTTAATAGCAATGTCGCTCGCACGGCTCTCTTTAACTCATGCTTGGTATATTTTTATAACCCATCAATAATTTTCAAAACCAGTTTCTTTCGCAAGATAAGTTTTTATTTGATAAAGGAAAGCTAGAGGCGCTTTTTGGTTAGCTTAATTTGTATACAGTTCCTGGAATTAATAACTACCTCTTTATATTTCTAGCTATTTTAGAAGAACATCGAAGCTCCAAAAAAAGTTATTTCAATATCGGAAACAAACTAAGAGGAAAAGAATAGTGAAATTGTCAAAGAAAATGTGGTTGCTTTATTATTAAATTAATGTTTAAATAACAATTTTTTATTACAGTTTAAATTGGGAAATCGTAAATATTTTTTGTATTTTATTTTCTTGTGGATATTTTCGTACAAAAAATATGTCGGAGATGCCAGAATTGCAAAATAAATAATAAAATTTAAAGCCAAAATGCCTTGTAAGTAAAAACAAAAACAAATTATAGCAATTATTCAAAAAAAAGATATGGCATCATTCCGAATCACTGTTGCTTACAAAATTTGCAAGAATCTAGGAGAAGAGATCGCAGTGATGTTTTTGCAATTCCAATATTGTTCCAAGCAATACCATTTGGAAAATGATGTGGACATTACGAAGACTAAGTTTAAATAAATTCTAGCAGAAAGACAAGATTTTGATTATTTCTTTTTACAGCGCCTTATAAAATCCAATATTTTCTCTATACAAAACGGTATTCAGTGTAAATGATTTGATCAATCTTTTGAAAAAAATTTAAAAAATAAAACTTCCAATTGGCTTTTGTGGCAGGCCAAATTTTTTAAAAACAAATTTCCCATCAAAAATGTTTCTAATGGCATGTAAGAAACAAATTTTTATTGATTTGTCGAATTATATTTCTATGAAGATATTTGAAGACACGCTTGTAACAATTTTTCATGATGTATACAATACCGATATGCAATGACAATAAAATTTATTACACACCTTTATTCAGACACAATTCAGAAAATTTATTACACATTTATTTATTCAGAGAATTTTTTTGAAATCCCTGATTATAAAGCAGACAAAGCTATTAGTTCAGAATGTAGAATGAAAATGAAAATTTAAACAAAATTTCAATAGAGCAAAATGAAAGAAAAAAAAATCATTTCTATTTCTTTTGTTCATTGATTTGGGATCTTTCATCCTTATTAAGAAGATTGATTTCTCATTAATTAATATTAAAATATTGTTTTGAACACTACATTAACATCATTGCAATGTTATTGTTGCAAGGCCGAATTAAGCCCTCTAGATAATGCACTGAGATAATGCAAATCTGGAGGACACACTTTCTCATTTTCTAACTTCTTACACCAGTTTTTTTATTAATGATCTTAATTATTTGAAAGAAGTTTTATGTTGCAAATTTTGATAAATTGACATAACTTTTAATTAGGGGTCCTTTCGATAGAGTTCACTATAGTATTTCAAATGAAAAGATTAAATTAAAAAAAAGTCAAAATTTTATGAGTATAGTATTTTATAAGTATGTTATAATTACAAAATCAGACATTTTTTTAAACATATAAAGCAAAATCTTTTTAAAGTTTTTTAATAACAAAATCTAAAGCTATTAAAAGATAATTAATTAGAAATATTGAAATAATGTTTTAGCATTTGATCGATACTTAATTTGAATTTGAATCAGTTCGTGTACATGGTCCTGCAAATTAAATGAAAATGTAAATTTAATAGATTAAAAAATTATCATAAAAGAATAAATTAAAATTTTAGGAGTGGTTCCCTAGGCAGTTGTCTATTTTCAATATATGATAATCCGGCTCTGCATTGTTATACTGCCCAGGTAATCGAAAACATGTTCCTTACTTATTCGGTAACCTTTCAATCCCATTTTGAAGTCCCAACATAATATTATTTTACTTTTAAGATAAAATGACATGAAACTAATTGAATCCAACCTACATTTTTCAGTCACTGTGCATTTACTTTTGTTCAATGCTAGTAATATTTTTAAATGCACATATTATAAATTATTTTTATGAGGGCAACTATGAACTAAATGTCCATTACTCATTCCAAATAGTCTCTCTGTCTCTTCTTATATTTAAAGAAGATAACTAACTTGGGTTTTATACCATCAAAAAAAAAAAAGATAAAGATAAAGATAAATTAATAGACTTAAATAGTGTTTAGAAAATGTTTAACATCGAAAGAGGTTAATTATACTGTGGGACAAAAGCTTAAATTTTTTATGGCATTTCGTGATTCCGTGACACAAGTGGAGAGTTAAAAATGTCAGGGACAATGCCATTGGTCAATGACTTACCACTCTCATCCTTGCCCCGCCTTCTTTTCTTAGAAGAGACGGATGTTTATACTTCTAACCTTGAATAAAATGTAGAACATTTCTCTAGACCTTTGTGGAAGCTTCTTAATCATGTCGCTTAGGAAGTTAAATGATTGCAGACATCCTAAGCTAATTTTAATGATTTATAACTAAATTTAAGAATATTTCAAAAAATGAATTTTTTTTATTTAAGCAGCAATATTTCATTGTGAATTAATTTTTTCCCGACTTTATGATATTTTATGACTATTCAGTAATTAAAAACTATGTATCTTCTTAAACCATATTTATAGAAACGTTTTTTTGCAAAAAAAAAAAAAAGAGTGAAAAAGAGAAAAAAGAATTACTAAATCTTCCTAAGCTAAAAAAGTAAGTAATCCCTATAATTTAAAAAAGTAATCCCTAAAAAAGTAATCCCTATAATTTAAATTAGAAAAAAATGAAGAAACAACACCAGAAGAGGACTTTTGTAACATTTCATTTAATTTGTCATATTTTATGTTTATCAAAATAGAATTTCGTAATCAAGTTTTTATCTGATAACATTAAAGAGCGCAAACATCTTAAAGTTTTTCGCATTTTGATGGCAAAATACTAGTTCAATATTTTTAGAATTTAATTCTTAATTAGTTGATTTATTTAAATATTAATCTCATACCAATAGTGGCAGATTTTTTTTTCCAAATTTCATATTCTTAATAATTATGAATAGTAACTTAAAAACTAAAAAGTAGGATAAAATCAAAAAAAGAAAAAAAAAGAACATATTTTTCTCTAAAATATATTCTCCAATAAAAATATTTTCTTTGATAAAAATCTATTTATAAAAATTATTTTTATTATGTACAATTTTATTTATATAAAACTTCTTGATTTAATTTTTTTTTTCTAAAAAATTTGAACCTTGTTTTAAAATCTGGAACAGGAATGAAAATATTACTTCTTTATTGTAACTAAATTGAATTATAACAAATTAAACTTTATTTCAATAAATTAAAATTAAATTTTTTCATAACCCCTGAAATAAAATATTTTGGGGATCGAATATATGCACTTTTATATTTTTCTCAAATAAAAATATCTTTGAAAGCCTCGTTGAGCCCAGTATTGATTACTTTCCAAAATGTAAAATTTCCCAAGTCGTAGTGATATTTTTGATATTTTCGCATAACTGTAAGTTAAGATTTTGTATCTTCTATTAAAATCATCTTTTTCATCTATTTCTCTGATTCATACAAAACACTTTTATTTGAGATGATTGAGAAACTCTATGCAATCACTTTTATATTACATCTATTAAATTCTATTAATATTTTCATGTTTTTTTCGTCTGCTGATAAAATTTGGTAATTTTTTTTAGTTCCACGATAAAACTTTGATATTCGATAAAAAAATAAAAAAAGAACGATTTTTTTAAATGCAGTTAATTTATTTCAATTTTTAATTGTTATTTCTTTAAAGAAATATTTAATTTATATTTTTATTTAACGAATATAAACTGACTTCTTGAAATTTGCATACATATATGACTCGATAGCCATAGAATATATTTTTTATTGAAGGCTTTTAAGACTTCCGGTCCTATTTATGCAATAAATGATATTTATTCAGGTTACTTATTAGGATGATGAAAGGACCTCCAACTGGCTCTTCATTTGCTGGTTTAATGCAATGCTTATAAATATATCCAAATAGTTTTATAACGAAGTAATTACTACTTTTTCACCAAAAGATTTAAAGATATAATAATATAAAAATATGCAATAACATATGCTGGAAATAATACCAAAAAGTCGTCTAAACTTCCTACCTGCTTAAATCACAGGTTAAAAGACTAAAAATTGAATTACAACAAACTTTCTTTTACTTTTGATATGCACCTTTATTTAACTCGTAACTTGTTTTCAAAAATGAAATTTTTTAATCTGTTTGTCATTAACTTCCTGTTGTGTTGGAATTTTTGAAATTTTTTTTGCTTGTGTGTTCTTGATAAAAAGATCTATTTTAATATTCTGAAAACTTAATTGTCAATTACCAGATTAATCAAATTAAATGGTTTTGCAATCATTTCATCTGCTACGAATAAAACTGAATCTCCATATCACCTGATATCTAATCTGAGAAAGAATTTATTGCAAAATTTCAAAGCATATAAAATAATGAATTATAAATTAAAGTTTAAAAAATTATTATAAAAAGTGGGAAATTGTTAAAATAAAACAATTTTTCTAATTTCGAATGCTAGAAAAATTTTGCTTTTAAAAATTTTTAATGTTTTTATTAAATTTATTTATTTATTTTCATTTATGAACTTTTTATTTTTAAAAGACCTATAAAAAGACCTATTTTAATATTCGAAAAACTGATTGTCAATTACCGGATTAATCAAATTAAATTATTTTGTAATCATTTCATCTCCTACGAATGAAACAGAATTTCCATATCACCTGATATCTAATCTGAGAAAGAATTTATTGCAAAATTTCAAAGCGTATAAAATAATGAATTAAAAATTAAAGTTAAAAAGTGGGAAATAATTAAAATAAAACAATCTTTCTAATTTCCAGTACTAGTAAAATTGTATCTTTAAAAATGTTTTAATTTAATTAATTAATTAATTTATTTATGAACTATTTATTTTTAAAAGAACCTGTAAAAAGTTCTATTTTTATATTCGAAAATCTAATTGTCTATTCCTGGATTAAACAAGTTATTTTCTAATCAATTCGTCTTTTACGAATGAAAGCGAACATTCATATCTAGTCAGAGAAAGAATTGATTGCAAAATTTTTAGCAATTAACAATTATGAATTATAAAATAATAGTAAAAAGTGGAATATAATTAAAATAAAACTTTCTAATTTTCAATACTAATAAAACTGCGTTTTGATATTTTTTTTATTTAAGTGTATTTATCTTTTCATTTATGAACTATTTATTTTAAATCATTGTTTTTTCCTTATTCTAATAATCATAAAATTTTGCAAAAAATCTGCATATATTTTAGATGCATATTATTAAGGACCATGTTTATTTATTACAGAGCAATTTATAATAACGAAGAATTACACATGAAAAAAATATCATAAATTATAAAGGGTTTTTTGTTAGTATTTTCATGAAACAAACATCAATGCTCATTTTGTAAATCTGTGGAACAATTTATGTCACATCAATTACCTGTGAGGAATTCTCGTCAAAGGCCCAGTCGAAAATGTACTTTTTCTCTTGAGCTCTTTTGGCACGGAGGATGTCAACTGGGTCTCCAGCTGTCGGGTCCTGTAGAAGCACCATCTGAAAAATTAAAACATAATTGTCTAATAAAATGTAGGAATATAAATAAGTAATTAGCATAAAATATTTCTAACATTGCTTCTTTGCTCAGTTAATGCTATAGCAAGGAAGAAAGCTTTACAGATATTTTCGTGCATGATGGGTCGTCCATCCTCACTTTACCTTGGCAAAAAAATTGATGACAGCTTTTCAATTATGTTGATATAAGTTCTCAAAACTATAAGAACTACATGAAATTTTTATTAGGTCTCAAGATGTAACGATTCTTTTAGATTTTTGGCATGGTGCAAAGCGAGAGGAGCAGTGGAGGTGGAATCAGTCAAGTGAATTCTCTCTTCAGAGAATGATCGTGGAGCGACCTTTCTAGCTGCAAGCTGACAGTTATTGTGTTGCGCTGTTATTTAATTAGTGATTTTCTACTTGCATTTAATTTGTAGGTATTAAATTAGATTGAAAAGTGTCAACCGACATCTATTTAGTTTCTCAAACATTTCTAGCTCCAAAATTGTCTTTCTTGCACCTAACTAAAATAGTAGGTTTAAGATGGACAGGAAATTAAAATCAAGAGCGACAATGGCGCCACATGGGTTTTTTTAATTACATCTGATTTTACGATTTGGATCCAGGAACATTGTATTGATATGAATCCGCACACGGAACCGCGTTGTGAGTGAATAATAGAACTTGGCGAACTTTGGCTGTTTACTTGGCGAACGTTTGGCTTCATGAAGAAAAAAATCACCAAAATTTCTTTGTTTACGAAACACTACATGAAATTTGTTCATTGGTGAGGAGATGCATAAAGAAACAAGAGCACTACTAAATTACAAAGTTGAATTCTCAGGAATCTTGCTGAATTGTGTAATTTCCCAAGTGTCCTAAAAAGAAAGACTAGAGGTTTTTCAAATGCTTCCAATAAAAGTTTCAAAAACTTCCAATATAAGAAGGCGAGATCATTAGAAGACGAGAGGTTCCACAGATCTGGATTGTATCAATCGACATCACTTTATTTTCTCAAAAACTAATTTTAAACAGCTGCTGCCACATGGGCATCTAAAATATATATCTCGTTCCCAACACAAAAGGTTATTAATTTACATAAGTACATCTGTTGCATTTTGCTACCAGTGTTTTGTGTTTTCTTATAAAATAAAGGATCTTGTTGGATTTTTCACCCTATGCCTACAGGACGGATTTTTCATAACAAAATTGAAAGCAACAGGTGTTGAAAAAAAGAAAAAAAATCATGTGAGTATTTTGTAGTAAAGAAAATCTAAGATAATCATTTAATTAAAAAAGACAATATATGTGAAAAATAGGATAACAAAATAATATACGATTATTTTATCTGTTTAAACACGGAGATTTAGAGGCGCAGAGTGAAATAAAAATCAATAGTTTTCGAACAAATAATAATAGAAGGACCTCTTTTCTAATTTGTATTTATCTAAGGGCTATGCTACTCTTTAAATTTTATATCAAGTGTTATAAATCTTTATGAAAAATAATCATTACAATAAATAACAACGTTAGAACAACAATAAAATAAAATACAGGGTAGAAAGGAAAATAAAAGTTATAATTAATGAAGTAAAATAAATATATAGTTTCAGTCTTAAAAGGAAAAAATATTTGGAAAAAAAAACGGGAACATAAAAAATTAGACATACTAGAAAAAGTTATTATCATTGTTGACAACTCAATTGACAGTAGGTAGAAAGCTAACTGGGCACACTGGGGGTTCCAAAGAATGTCTTAATATGTATTTCTACTTGTCAAATTGATACGGTAAGATCCCGATAAAATTAAACAAATTTCATTTTAAATATCGTTTTATTCACAAATAAAATAATCGTTTATTAAATATCCTTATTTCAAAAACCATCGATTAATGATACTTAAAACCAACTTCCGTTTAAATGAATCAATTGATTCTAAAATAAATATCAAATTCGGGATTATTTAACTAAATGTAATAACATATTCCTAAGCCTCATCGCATTGCCAACTTGAATTGTTAATGATTAAAATATTTCCATCCAATTCAGAATTTTCAGTTTGATACACTTTTTGATTCTACAGAAAAAGATAACCTTGCGTTAATAATGTTAAAAAGGTTATTCAGTATTCACATTTTCTTTAGTCCAAACTAGGAAACGGAGACACTTTGATTAAATTCTCAATATTTGAGCTGCAATCGGTGCATTCAATTACAAACAGAAAATAAAAGCAATGAGATTTAATTCATTCTAACCAATAAGTGTTAAATCTCTCTTTATCTTACGAGCAGTTTAAATATGAGTTACATATAAACCGTTTAGTTCAATTATTAAATAAAATATCTGTTTGCTATTTCCTGAAATAACACATATTATACTATAAATTAACTAATATTTAATAAATTAATCAATGAATGGTAGATGGATTATAGAATAAAGACAGAATTATTTCATGGATGCGTTAAGGTCAGCTTTCTTTTATAAAATGTTTTCTTAGTAAAGACTTATCTATTTCTTTTTTTATATATTTTTAACACTAAAGCACTTAAGAAATCCATTGCTCAATTTTATAATTTAAGACATTAAAACAATTAATTTAATTAGCGTAACAATATAATGAAGCCTAACCAATTATTTATTTTACTTCATGTTTGTATTTAGTACAAAAAATAGATAAACCACAAAATATAAGCGTTTTTTTTTCACTAAGTATTTTTACAAAGTTTTGTGAAATAATTGCTCTATCTGATTCATCATGGTCACACAGACCTTCAATTGATAGTCCAATTCATTCCAGATATTATCAATTATGTTCATAATCATTGAGGCCAGTACACTTTTTGTATCACCTTCAAGACCTTTTTTTTTTTTTTTTTTTTTTTTTTTTCATTATTGATCTATAGGATGCGTATGGAGAATCCATTGTCAATAGATGACTAGTAGTGGTAAATATTGAACGCGTCGAAATAAAAAATGTTGGGAAATATGTATAAAATTATTTGTACCAATCGTAGGAGTATTAACAGTAAAGATTTTTTTACACATTCTTCAGAGCTATTTTGAAGACTACCAAGCAATTTTTACATTTACTACATTATAAATCCTTCTTTTTTTGGCACATAGAAACAACATTTGATTTTTTTTTTACACTTATATAGTTCTCTGCTTTCAATTTTCAGCTGCAAAATTAATTTTTATAGATAAAGTATGTAGATGGTGAGATTTTGAACATAATTGTTAACAAGATTACGCTTGATCCAGCAGCATGCGGAGCGATCATTACATACGCAAATACAGTTTTAAGCTTTCATTTTTTATTGCGTTCAAAATTCTCTCCTTACAATATTGCTTATAAATAAATTGCAGCGATTTGAAATCATATTAAAAATTTTGTTTTCTCCTGTAATTAACTATTTTATGAAACAATGAGTTTTGCGGTTTATTAGCAATGAGTAGCAGATTTATGAATTTTGATGCCTTGCACATTATAAGGCTCTTCTTTTAATAAAGTGGCATTTTATATTTGCCTTTTAACACAATACTAATTTAATTAATATATTATTATTCATTTTCGGTATATTTTTATTTTATTAATTTTCTGAAAAATGTTTCTTTTATACTAGTCGTCACAGCTAATCAGCCGGCGTCCTGGCATAGGAGTAGCGCGTCTTCCCCATGATCTGGTCGTTCCGGGTTCGAGTCCCGGTTTGGGCATGGTTGTTCTATCTGTGAGATGTGTGAATGTGCCCTCCTACAAAAAGGGTTGTGCAAGCGAATGAGTGATGCGTGAATAGTGAAGTCGTACTCTTGGCCCAAGTTGGCTCTACGATAAAAACAAGAGGCGCTCCCCCTTAAGCTTAAATCGGCTTTCTTTGAACAGCGGGCTTGTCTGCGGCAAGTGCCATAAGAAACTACAATAACTGATCGACTAGATGGTTCGTCTGGAATATTGGTTATATTTAATTTTAGATATAACTTTATGTCATGATTTTCCAAATTCTACGACTTTAATGCCATGTTATTTTAATTGTCTCACTTAACTATCTCATGTGCATTAACTTTCCTAATGAATATCATAGTGCTATCAAAAAGTAATTACTTAATCTATCCTTTAAATTCCGCGTTATTGCAACTTCAATTGTTTAGTCATCTTCTAAACTATTCATATATTAAATAGAATCCTTCTTCTTTAGCTTTCAATAGCAGAAGAAAATCACGCAATTAAAATATTGGATGGAACAATGAAAGCAGCTTGAATTTCAGGGCAATAATTTAGTAAAATTCCCGAAATTCAGGAAAAATTTATGCAATTATTAAAAAGGTTTTATCAAAGAGATATTTTTCTTAAATTTTGAAGTGGTGCAAAATTCACTTTTATACAACAATATTTTAGAAAATTATAAAAAAGCGCCAAAATTTCATATTTTTTAATTAACATTCTAATTAATTTTTTTTAAACCAATCCGAGATGCACATTTTTTTAACCTCTAAAGTATGCATTTGTCAAGTTTGATATCTCTAAATCAAACGATCTTGCAAATCATCACACACACATGATCGCACGCACACACATTTATCTTTATTATTAGTAAAGATGATTCAAGGTCGTCTTAGACAGTCACCTTGTCTATCTAAATGGAAATCTGTCATTGATTGTAACACAATTATTGCTAATTCCCCGAGGAAGCTTCTGTCCCCTTGTTGAGGAAATCTTGTATCTTTATTGAATATTAAGGATAAAAAGAAAATGCAAACGATATTTATAATAAATTTTTGATATCTTTTTAACAAGAGAATGCTTTCGAAAAAATGATATCAAATTTAAAAGTTGGTAATTTTAAAAATAACTGCAAAACGAATTTTTTCAAAAAAAAAAACAAAAAAAAAAACATTTACACTACTTGCAGCACAGGAAGCCCGTTCCCAAGCTGATGATTAAGGGAAGAGCCTTTGTCCAGTTTCCGTGAAGCACGCGAACCGCAGAGACATCGGTGCAGAAGCGAGGTACGCTTTGCGTGCTAAGAGACATGACATTTGCCAGAGTCCTTCGCCGAAGTGTACTACGCTCTTAAAGCTGTAATTTATTGAACTCTGGTAGAGTCATGTACGTTAAATGCGGAATGTGAAATCGATGTTGACTTATCATATATTACAATGGATTTCAGAAACGTATTGACAGAGGATACTTTGACAATATAGAAATTAATGTTCAAAAAACTTCGATAACAAGCGCGAACTTTAGTATATTTTGATTAATTATATACAAAAGATAAAATTTTGAAAGATTATTTTTTAAATAAAAAAATTTAACTGCAATAAAAAAATAAAATAATTGCTCTAAATAAAATTTTTAGTGCAGTCATAAAAAAAGTGCACCCACAATCGTTTCTCTCAGAAATTTTTACTAAATATCCTTTACATATTTAAAAAACTATGGGCAATTATTCACAAACACCATGGAAAAACGACCAGTATCTCCATTGGCATTATTATTGTCAAGGCTAGTTCTATTTAAACTGTCAATATATTGTTATAAATGTGTAATATTTCTTTCCTGTGCAATTAGTTTTCATGGTTAGGAAAAGAATTGTACAGAAATTTTAATAATTGTTGAATGCATGACAAGAATGATGATCCCCTGCTTTATCAACAAAGAAAAAAAAATACCGGATATTTACCAAACCGAAAATAACCAAATATCCAATGCCTTGTCATGGGAGCTATAAAAAGTGGAGGCACACTGCCGAGTCAGTCAGTCAAGTAGAGAAAGCGAATAGTCGAATGAATTCTATCGGTGTAATATAGTAATGGCTAGTAAAGCATTTAATCCCTAAGATGATCAAAGATAATCGAAATCTATAAATTGAAAAGAATGACTTATACAAATCAAAGTAATGCGCACGTTTATCCTTTGAAATAATATGGAGAAACAGATGAATTTGGTCCACAGATGAAAGATGTGCAATTGATATGATTTAGATATACAATTACTATGTAAAAATAGGACCCCAAATTCAATCCTTTAGGTTCTTTGCAATTTTGAATTTTCTTGTTCACGGGTATACATACAGAAAAAGAAAAAAAAATCATCACAGACGTCAGAAATTCGACAGAAATTAGATTCGATATAAGAAAGGAACAGTTTTAGTACTAATAATTTTTGTTGTTAGTCAGAAGAAGGGTCCCAAAAACCGTCGTCATGGCCTAAGGGAAGCGCGCCTTCCCCGTGATCTGGACGTCCCGGGTTCGAGTCCTGTTTTGGGCATGGTTGTTCTTTATCCTGTGTTTTATCCATGAGGTGCGTGAAAGAGCACCGATGTAAAAAGGGGTTATTCAAGCGAGTGTGTGAGTATCATCTTCATATGAGTTAGAAGTCAGACTTTTGCGGTATTCAAGGGCTTTTACCTCTGAAGCTTCTACACTAAACTCGACCACTGGCTTCGTCAGCGGGCTTGCCTACTACCAGTACCACAAATAATAAAACAAAAACATTAATCCCAAAGTGATTACTTCTGCAGTTCCTTTTTCTTTAAATTATTACTTGAAGCAAGCAGTCCTGTTTCTATATTAAAATGAATAATTTTTTCCACCTTTTAAGAAAAATCATGTAAATGCAAAAGCTGGAGCTCTTTCCGTCTTACACTACTTTTTCAATTTTAATGTTATGACCACGTCTGAACTTTCATTAAACAAGGGCCTTTTTTTAAAGCAATGGCGTGCACAGGGAATCACATCGGCATCAGATTTTGTTTCGTCTTGAATTCTTGAATCTAAATGATCTAGAATGTATAGATTCATTCTAATCTGGAGTTTGAACTTTTGACGAATTCAGTGTGTCCTTTCTGAAAAATGGAAGATTAAAAAAGCAGTCTTAAATTCTTAAACTCAATTTTACCTCCTTTAACAATTACGTCATGGTATGTGCTCTGCTTGCCTCTTAACAGTTATACCTCTGAACTGAGTATGTCACATTCTAACATGGGGCCAATCGGCTGGAAGCTAGCCCAGCTAACGATTTAGACATTTTCTGCCTTTTATTTCTTCTATGATAAATAATATTGATTATCCTGCCGCATATAAACATTATGACCTATTTCCAACAAATAATTATCTTCCGTATGTTACCTTCATTTGCATTTGAAATGTTCAAAATAAACATTGAAATTCAGGAGGATAAGCAATCGCGTGCAATTGTGCCGGCATTCTTGAAAATGCCCTCAGAAAAGAGATGTGAATAGGACTATTGCCCAGTCCTTACGACTTTGTAAGGACATGTCACGGTATAAATTAATTATACTTTCCGTCCTCCAACTTAGCCATGGATTGCGAGGGTGGGGTGTTTTTTAGCTCAGTCACAGGATATAACTGCCTCGTTTTGTGTACTTGATGGAAGGTCACGCAGAGGGCCTCCTGTAGAACGACTTGGGGTCAATGACTTCTAATCGTAGGTAACGATTACTTACTTATTTCCCTGTTTTCAAAAGAGTTTTTCAGACCATGGAAGTATTTTTAATATAATGTGTTAATAAAAAATTTACTATGTTATGTGGAATAAGAAATGTGTTACTATGTTACCTGGAGTAACACGTTTTTATTTGAATCGTAAATGCTGATTCATTGAGAGTTTTACTTCTAATTATTTGTAATTATCTGCATTATCTGTGGGCATGTCTAAAAGAATCCAAGTAATAGTTGAAAATT